>NC_082405.1:0-680000 GCF_004011695.2 Ascochyta rabiei
CCTAACCCTAACCCTAACCCTAACCCTAACCCTACCCTAACCCTAACCCTAACCCTAACCCTAACCCTAACCCTAACCCTAACCCTAACCCTAACCCTCTTCCTACACTAAAACCTAACACTTACTCTTACATTCTCTTCTTTACTCCTACTTTCTTTCTTCCTTCTTCTAACCCTTACTCTTACACCCTCTCCTACTTCTAAACCCTCCCTCTTCCTTACCTTTACTTACACTTACTACTCCTTTTACACTCATCTCTACTCTTTCTCTTTTACCTCTACTCTTCTCTTCTTTCTCTTCTTTTCTCTTACCCTACCCTCTTTCCATACACTAAAACCCTAAACCTTACTCTTACTTACACTCTCTTCTACTTTCACCTTAACCTCTTTTTTTCTTACTCTTTCTTAACTCCTTCTTCTTAACTCTTTTTCTCTATCTTTTTCTTATCTCTTTTCTTTTTTACTCTTAACACTTACCTTCTCCTACCTACCTCTTTTTAACTCCTTACTCTCTTCTTCACCTTACACTTACCTTCTTTTTCCTTCTTTACAACTCTAAAACCTCCTTCCTTCTTTTTTTCTTTTCCTACTCTTTCCACTTACTTCTCTCTACTAACCTCTTTTCTAACACTAAAACCCTAACACTCTTCTTACTCTAAAACCCTAACCCTTTTCTCTACTACTACTACTTCTACCTCTACTCCCTTTTTCCTTTTCTTTTCTTTTCCTCTACTCTTTTCTATTCTTTCTTCTACTTTTCCTTCTATCCTTACTTCTCTTTCTACTACTACTTTTACTCTTACTTTCTTTTTCTTACTTTCTTCACACTCTACTTTACTTTTCTTCCCTCTCTTCTATTTTCACCTCCTTCTCTTCTACCCTTTTTTTCCCCAACCCTTAAACTCCTCTAACTCTTCTTTCTAACTTAACCCTACCCTTACCCTTACACTCTTCTTCTTTAACTCTCTTACTCTCTTTCTCCCTCACCCCTACATTTTCTCCCTCTTTTTCACCTTCACTTCTACTCTCTTCTTCTTAATTCTTCTTCTTAACTCTCCTTCTCTTTCTACTTTTTTACTCCTAACACTTACTTCCTTCTACTTACTTTTTTTTCACCTCTTACTTTCTTCTTTAACCTACACTCACCTTCTCCTTCTTTTTCTAAAACTTTACTACAAAACTCTCTTTCTTCTTTTTTCCTTTTCTCACCTTTCTTTTCCTCAACCTTTACCTACTCTTCCTACACCAAAACCCTAACACTTTTCCTACACTAAAACCCTAACCCTTTTACAATCTAAACTCCTTCTCTACTACTACCTCTTCTACTACTTCTACTACTTCTTTTCTCTTTTTACTTATTACCTCTACTTTCTTCTCCTTTTTCCTACTTTCTTAACTCTTAAACACTACTTTTTCTTTAACTTATTCTACTTCTTCCTTCTCTTTCTTCTACTCTTTTCTACCACTTACTACATCTTTCTCTTTTCTTCTACTTTTACTTAAAACCCCAACCCTCTTCCTACACTAAAACCCTTATACTTACTCTTACACTCTTCTTTATTCTTACATTAAAACCTTTACACTTTCTCTTCCTTATCCCTACTTTCTTCCTTCTTCTAATCTTTACTCTCTACTTCTCTCCTTAACTCTTCCTCTTACACTCTACCCTCTCTTACTCTTAAATTCTTCTTTCCTCCTACTTTCTCTCCCTCACCCTTACCTTTACTTCTACTTATTTCTACTTTCACCCTCTTCTCTACTCTCTCTTTCCTACCTCTACTCTTCTCTTACACTTAAACCTTACTCCTTACTTTTACTTACACTCTTACCTCTACCTCTTCTCTTTCCACACTCTCTCCTACTTTAACCCTAACCTCTCTTCTTACACTAAAACCCTAACCCTCTTTTTACTCTAAAACCCTAACCCTTACACTTATTCTCTCCTTCTTCCTTACTCTACTCTCTTCCTTACTTTACTCTTCTCTTTATTCTACTCTCTCCTACTTCTTCTTCTCTTATCTTTTTCTTCCCTCTACTCTTCTACTCACAATACCTATTCTCTAATCCTTACTACTTTTCTCTATCCTTTCTACTTTTCTTATCCTTTCTACTTCCCTTATCCTTTCCTTTCCTTACTCTACTACTCCTAATCTTCTCTACTTTTTAATAATCTTTCTTTAAACTACTACTCTTTCTTTTCCTATTCTCCTTCTTCTCTCTTTTTTAAAACTTTAAATTTTACTCTTCTAACTTTTCTCCAAACCCTATCTCTCTTCTCACACTAAAACCTAACTATTACTATTACTTTCTTCTCTACTTTCTCTCACTCTATTCCTTACCTTCTTCCTAACACATACACTTACTTTCTCACTTACCCTCTCTCTATCTTACTTATTCTCTTTCTACCTTTCTCTTCTCTCTCTAATTTTTTACTCCTAATACTTACTCTCTTCTTCTTATCTTTTCTACTCATCTTTTCCACTTACTTTTCTCTACTACTCTCTTTTCTAACACCTTAACTTTCTTCCTTCTCTCTTTACACCTATATTTACTCTTTACTCTATCTTTTACTCTACTAACTTAATTTTTTTTTACTTTTCTCTCTAAAATTACACTTTCTTCCTATACTAATATTCCCACCTTTATCCTTACACCTTCTTTCTCTTACTCTTACTTCTTCTCCTACACTTAACCCCTACTCTTCTCTTTTATTCTTACTCTCTTTCTTACAACTTACTTTCTTTATTTTTTAAAACCTTCTACTTTTATCTCTCTTTTTAACCTTCTTCTCTCTTCTTTTCTTTTATTTACACTACTTTTACTTCTTACCCTACTAACTTTTCTTTTCTAAACTTATACTCTCTTTCTATACTAACACCTACCTATTATTCTTACTCTCTTCTTAACCTACTTTACTCTCTTATCTTTCTTTCTTAAACATTATTTTCTTCTTAACTAACCTCTTTTAACTTCTTTTCCTTTTCTTCTACTTCTTTCTTCTATCCTTACCTCTTACTTTCTTTACTCTATTCTTATTCTTTCTACTTTTCTAAATTTTCTTCTCAATCTCTCTCTTCTTTCTATCTCTTATCTCTTTCCCTAAACTCTTTATAAACTCTTTAAACATATACTCTCTACTTTTTACTTCTTTTTATACCTTTTCTCTTCTTTTCTCCTTATTTACTTCTTCCTCAACCTTTTTAAATTTCTAACAAACTACAACTTTCCTTTTTACTTTACTTTTTCCTTTCCTTCCTCTTTCTACACTTTTTCTCTTCAACCTTCTTTCTTTTCTCAACTTTTACTCTTTCTAATCTTTCTTTTCTTTTCACCTTCTATTTAACTACTCTTTTATTTCATACATCTTTTAATAAACTAACTTCTTCTTCTACTTTCTTCTCTTCTTTTTAATTCTTTCTTTTCATCTTTCTCTATTTTCTACTCTTTTTTCTTCATTTACTATCTTTACATCTTAATCACTTTAAATATCTTTTCTAATACTTTTACACTCTCTCTTTATTAAATACTACATTTAACTATCTTTTCTATCCTACTAACACTCTTTTAACAATTTTTTACCTTTTTCTACTTCTCTTCTTACTTTATCCTCTCTACTATTCTCTTCTCTTAACAATTCTTTCATTTCTCTTTTCTTTCCTTTTCTTCTTTTATACATCTCTTAACCCTATCTCTGCTACTTGCGCGCTGTTATACTGCTGCATGAACAACGCTACTCTAATTGCTACTACCATTGCGTTGCTGAAAAAAATTCGCCTTAAAACCGCTCTCTGTACCGCTTATCTATCTCTACAACTGCCTCTTCACTCTTGTGTAACACTTGACGGGCCTACCGCCCACCCACTTTCTCTTCTTCACCCTGCTTACCTGCTACTCTTCTCTATCCCGCTTCACGGTCTTAAACACCTCCCCTCCTTCACTCTTAACCGCATCGCTCCGGGGCACATCCACGGGCCCCCCCGCCCAACCCTCTACCCCCTCTCCCGTGATACCTTATCACGGGCCCACCGCCCACCCTTATTCTACTCTCTTCTCTCCTTCATCCTTTGCTCGTGATGCCTTATCACAGCCCCACCCACCTCCCCTCTTTCTCCTTTACCCTCTACCGCCCTGCCCAACTGCTTTGTGACACCTGACGGGCCCTCCGCCCGCCCCTCTCTCACGCACTACGGCATCTACGGGTTCAGGAATGCCTTTCTGGGCTGCGGCACCACAATCGGATTTGCTAAACTTCCCCTAACTACTGTTCTATCTTGTGACAATACTATGTAAACGCCCAAAACACCTTGCTCTACGTCATTTTCATCCCGTTCCATCTTTCCAATCCACCTAATACCCTGTTCAAATGCCCTTTCCCTCTACCATTTATTCTTATACCCGATTTATAAAGCAACCAACCCCGCCTAATCTAAATTCGCGCGATTAACGCAATTAACGCCCTCTTGCACAAACAACTTCTTGTACCTCTCCCATCCACCATCCTGCTGGCTCTTCTACCTATTGCGCATGTCTTTCTTAACTACTCTACTATCTATCCAAATTTACTTTGTCCTGACTCTCACTTTCTTTAATACGCACGGCTGCTTTTGGATAGGGACTCACTTGGTTTGGTCTGCTCTCTCCGGATTGTGGGCTCTTCCTGGATCGGGGGCTCTTCTTAAATGATTGGCTCTTACTACTTGGGGGCACTGATGTGGACTCCCTTGGCTTGCGGGGACCACTTTCGGGCCACTTTGGGGGACTACTTTCGGACCACTTGGGGTGGCGCACTACTTGGCGCGCTACTTAGGGAACCACGTAGGGAACTACTTGGGAACCACTTGGATTGGGGGACCTACTCGGGTTGGACGTGCCACTCAGGTGGGGCAACCACTTGGGTTGACGCACTACTTGTGGAACTACTCAGGGAACCACGCGGGTTTGTGCTGACTACGCGGCTTGATGCTGACCATGTGACTATGTGGATTAATGCTTACTGCGCGGGTTGATGCTTACTACGCAGGTTAATGCTGACTATGCGGGTTGGTGCTGACTACGTGGATTAGGGGATCCGCATGGGTTGGGGGCTCTACTTGGGTCGGGGGCTCTACTTGGGTTGGGGGCTCTACTTGGGTCGGGGGCTCTACTTAGGTTGGGGGATCCGCATGGGTTAGGGGCTCTACTTGGGTTGGGGGTTCTACTTAAGTTGGGGGATCCGCATGGGTTGGGGGCTCTACTTGGGTTGGGGGGCTCTACTTAGGTTGGCGGGTATCACTCGGGTTGGCAGGTATCACTCGGGTTGTGGGGACTACTTTGGTCGGTGGCCCTTCTCTGGGCGTTTCTTTCTACGTCTCTGAAGTGTCTGTGTTGCTATTTGGCTGTTTTGCACTTTCTGACTTGTGATCACCGTGCAGTCGCAAGTCAGCCTACAGCACGTTTCTCCTAACTTCTCCTGACCTAAGGTTTCAGGTTACGGTTATATCAAACACATTCTTTCTAGTCTACTAAATACGACTGCACATGCCCCTCCTCCCAAGCATATAGGAAACGACACATCTGGCTCGCGTCTCTCTAGCCTATCTTGATCTTTAATCCGAGCCACTTGTAAAGCTGGAGCTCATCGCTACCGTGCACAATCGCGGCGTCTTACATCTGCTGCTCCAGCCATGGCGTGCACATCAGTGGCTGGCAGGCAAGCAGCGCAGCTACTGCTCTCTGGAGCACTCCATCGTACTGGCAAGGCACATGCATCCCTTGTGTCTTAAACGCACCCTGTATGCTTGTTTCCTCCCACTTGTTGCAGATGGCTTGGGGCGCCCAGCAGTAAAAACACCGCGCATACTTCTCCTACTTCACTTAGTGCATAGATTTCACCTTAGACTCCATTAATGTCATCTGCGCTCCGCTGGCCTTTGAACAGTCCTTCCAGTCGTGGCGCGCCGGGTCAGCCTGAGTGGCCATGCAGATGGCGCACGCATTGCTCCAGCGCTGGAAGTGCTGCTCTAGCCGCTCCAGGTCATATACTTTTTGTTCCGTCCTTCACTGTTGCTGGATCTTAACCCTCTGCTCTTTAACGACTATAGCTCGCTCTATACATCTGCGCTGCTCCTCTGCTGCCACCGCTGCAGTGTCGGCCTGCGTCTCCTCTGGCTCTTCCTGCTCTTCTTCGACGGCTTGTCGCTTGGTACTACCGGGGTGTCGCTCGCATAGATCACACTTCGACTCTCCCATCTCGCATTGCTGCCTGTTCTGTCTGCCGTCCATGTGCTTGTCTATCGCGATTCGCCGACAGGATTCGACTGTCATGAACTCCTTTGCAGGTCGCTCCAGCTTGTAGCCGAGCGCCTTCTCTACCCTCCCCTCTTTTGTTACATAGCACGCTCTTATAACAATAGACTTGCTGTCGAGCCCTGTTCGTCCCGCCCAGCCGCTCTCTTGCACATATTGGAGCAGCAGGGGACACATGGCAACGTGGATCACCACCCGGACGCCTGCAGCGTCGAGCCTAAGACCTAGCATGTTCGTGGCTGTACAAAGCTTCTCTATGCCTAGGGTGAAGCTTCGCACCATACGTGCCTTTTCCTTGTCTAAGCCTATCTGACGGTAGTATGCAGAGCACTGCAGAAGCTTCGCAAGCCGTTTCGTCTCGTCCACAGTTGGACAATAGACGATGATCTGCGCCTTAGGTCCGTACCTACTCCTCTTCGCAGCCACAAGCTTAATAAGTACTTTTTCTAGCGTGCCACGTGTGTACTCTAGCACCTGGTACGCAATGTTCGTTCGTGTGGTGCGTTCATCGCGGCATATAGTTACGGTCTAGGCATTGAGCCCTGCGGTGTGCAAGAAGGCAGGCTGCAGCGTGGGCGGCAAGGTTGCAGTCAGGTAGACAACCTGTGTGCCTTCTCCGTCATCTCCACCATCTTGAGGAGGTCTGGCCGCCAGTCCTGTGTCAACTCCAGCAGCACGTGGCACTCGTCTATCACGATACGATCTAGCTGATGGAGCATGCGCTTTTCGTCAATAAACCTGCCGAACGCCTTTGTGACTGCGCTCTTAGGCGTCACTAGCACAATACGAGCCTAGTACGCGCGGTCTTCTTCCATCCACTTCGCGCAGGGGATGCTGAGCTGGTCGCAGCGATCTTGCAGATCGTCTTGCAAGGCATTCAACGGAGCCACGACCACGGAGACGCCGCCTGGCGAGACGGACGCGGGCAGCATGAACAGCATACTCTTGCCAGTGCCAGTAGCTATAACAACTAGCACGCGCAGCCGTTGCTGCATCACAGCCTTAAGGCTTTCTTCTTGCTTGCCACGATACTCGGCGTCCGGCCGTCCAGCAAGTCGCCTGAACTCTGCCTTGAGGTCCACCATCGCGAGCGACGACCAGCGCTGGAGCGCCTGCTTCTCTTGCTGCGCTACCATCTCCGCGCGAACACCAGGGTGCATGCGGCCGTCCTCCCAGGCGGATGCAAACTCCAGCACGCGATGCCAGTCCATGCTCACCCGCCGGAACTCCTCCCGCTCGGCCATGGTCTGAAAGGGAGACTCCATCATGGAGCGGCCGTAGTTGCCCTCCTCTGTTTTAAGGCTGTGGCTGGACTGCAACGCTTGCGCGTTGCTCTTCGCCGGCGCTTTGTTCCAGTAGAGCACTTCCAACCAGTCGCGTGCTGTCCATCTCTTGCCAGCTCTCGGTGGATGGCTGGGTAGGCATGCCGCCAGGCGCGGGTGCCGAGAGCGGTGTTCATGTACTGAAAGGTCTGCTCGCGCAGGACACGGCGTATGCGATCAGTGCCCCAGTACCCGTCTGGGTTAGCGGATCGTGCCTTCTCACGGTCGGCTTCGCCGTACTCGTCTCCGTCGTCGCTCTCTTCGCTATCGCTCTCGTCGCCCCACTGCTCCTCCGGCTCTGGCTCCCAGATGAAAGCGGTAGGGCGGGCAACGCCATTGTGCAGCATCTGGAGATCATCTATGAACGGTCGACCGAGCCCGAGGAAGTACACCACCAGCTCACCCACCTCCCAGGGAACATAGCGGTGGATCGTCTTAACACGCTTGCTAAAGCTATACCCCTTGTGGTACGTGGTGGTGAAGGATACTAGGCCACCCTCTACAAACACCCCCCGATACCCTACCCCGTCTGCACTGTTCTCGCACTGTATCGAGGTAATCTCTGTCCCGCGACCAGGCCCGCCGCCAGACATGTGAACAAGCGTGAAGAGGCCTTCTTTAAACTGACGCACTCCTTTCATGTACCTAGCTACAGCGTCATCGCGCCATAGCGTCCGTTCCGGCCGTTGTGTGCTATCTATCCCACGAATGAATCTCTCCCTTAGCGGAGCCTCGTCCAACACCTGGTCTAGAAGCCAGTCTTGCCATCTATCTAGCTGGTTGTCGGGGTGCTTCAGAAAGCTCCAGCCCGTAGCCAGCTCGGCTGGCTGATCGACGAGTTTGTCCACGGACACCTCTAGAAGCGGGGTGGTCCCGGGTTGCACGCAACCCCTTTCGTCTAGATCCAAGAGTAGGACGTCCTTGAATAGCTGCAACCGCACCGTCTCGCAGAGTCCCTTCACCATCGACCAGAGATCGGCTAGCGAAAAGCTCTGCTTGTCAATGAGAAGCCGATCTCCATCCCACGACACGATACCGGGAGTATTACGTCGCTTTGCCTGTGTTCTAGCTAGCGTACGCAAGCGGAGCATTCGATTCATAGGACTAGGTGTGCCTTTAAAGTCGGACAGCGTCATAAACCGTTCAGACATGTCTTTAACTAGCTTATACGCAGTAGGTGCTGTACAAGGGTCTTTCTGAAGCGCTTTATCTTGCTGGCAGCGGGCATGATGCACTACGAGCGCTTTCGAGGTAGTGATTAAAGCAGACAGCGTTGGCGAGAACTCGTGCGCCGGAACCCACCCACCGCCATGGTGATCAGGCTTGAGGCCGAGGACAGCCACTCCGCTCAGCAGTGCGCTCTCGTGCTCGTCGCCAGTCAGGCTGTGGTTGAGCAAGGCGATCTAAAAGCGCAGGCATCGCTCTTCCAGTTTCTCTTTCTTCGCAGCGTCGTCTGAGCGGGCTATTTGCTGGAGTGACACCAAGAGGGCGTCTTGCGTGCTGGTAAGTTTGTATGGCGGCCGCTCGACCTGGTCATATGTGCGCCACAGGTAGCAGAGGATGCTCACCAGCTTCTGGCTGTACTTCTTGATCGTACCGACTCGATGCCTAGCGTAGAAGGGCCGCTCGTTCGATTCTGCGCCCGCCTCACGTCGCTCGATAATCTCCAGTGCGAGTCTGCCGACAACCTCAGCTCGGCTGCTATCGAACGCTTTTCGTATCAGCCGCTCCATAGCTTTGCAAACATCGCGTAAGCCCGTGTTGTTAAACGCCACTTCTTCCTTCCCACGCGCGTCTACCTCCCCACCAGCTAGCTGTTTAGCGCGCAGAAGTGCCGCCCTTGGGATACCTTGTAGGTGCGGGACCCATTCTGTGAGCTCTAGCCACGGATCAGCCTGCGAACGGATGCCCTCTTTAATCTTATCCTGCGCTGCTGCTGCCTTACGCTCTTCTCGCTGATGCTGGCGATCTGCCTTCACTCTCTGGGAGATGTCTGCTAGAGTCGCAGCTCCAACGCTCGTCTCGACTGCAACATACGCCGGCCAGCCAACAGCTCTGAACAAGCGCTGGCAGGATTGGCTGTCTCGCCATACTCGGTTGCGCGAGTGCTTGCTCTTTTGCCTTATATCTCCCCCTCGCTTTTGTTCGTTCACCTAGCCATGCTTATCCTTGCAATGTTTCTGCATGCTCTGCAGCGAGATGCAGGTATACCAACAACGCTCCAACAAGCATACCAGCCCGTCTTCTCGGCTTTTTAGACCAAAGACGGGCTCCTTAGCCGGCCTTGGTACACGCACGTCTCCTGGACTCCACGCAAGGTTTGGTAGCGCGCGTACAGCTGCCGCCAGGCTCTTGCGCGTAGCGACTGTGACCTTGGGATGGCGCTCTTTGAGGTGCGTAACGATCTGCGCTGGTGGAATAGCGGTGGCACATGGTTTACAAACTACGACTCGAAGTTCAGGCCAGTGTTTAAACAGCTGTGCAAATAGTTCCATGGTGTAAGGAGCAGAAGGGACATAAGTGGGCGCTATGCAACACGTCTGTTGGCCTAGTGTTTGCTATCCCCTAGTATATTAATTGACAGACTGTGTATCAATCTTGCTTTTGGTTTAATTGCGCTCCCAGCTCCGCTAACGCTGGTTGGTGAGGGCGTCGTGGTACATCCGTGCGCGGCCTGACTTTCGGTGCCGCGGTGTGACCGCGTCAGAACCTCAACAACACCCAACCCCCTTTCTGCACAACCTTTGTCCGAACTTCCGCTTGTAACCTTATTTGCAGTACACAAGTCGATAATGCACTGGTTAGCAGCATTAGACAGCGCCGCAGAGCGGTTTGATGGCGGTCGTCGGAGCTTTCCTCTGGCCAGCGAAGCTGACTTCGTTCGCAACTACGCGTACGAGCCGCCGAATGAGGACTACAAGAAGCTCTTCTTCTGCCAAGCGACCATCTCACGCTCGCAGCGTGATCCAGGTGCTCGTCCGCACAGCGCAGGATGGCTGATCCCCACCCGTGACGATGCCAGCGTCTGCAAGCCCGTCTTCATTGCCCACTCCGTCTTGTCAGCGATCTGGCTTCTGCGCGAGACGCTCGCCGACGACGTCCTGCCTGACAATATCTGGGATCGTCTGGTCTGCGCGGCCGAGTCGCTTGCAGAGGACGGGATGGAAGAGCCGCCGTCTGCGCAGAAGCCCTTTGCTTCCCCTTCACAACAGGCCTCCGCTCCACCCCTGCAACAAAAGAAGCGGCCACACCTATCTGCGCCGGCCCCTACACCAAAGCGCGCTCAAACAACCACCGATGAGACACATCCAGCCAGCCCTCAGCTGTCACAGCCTAGCGAACCAGATGAGCAGCTGAAAGACTCCCCTCTGCACATCACTACCATCTCCAACAACAACCGCCGTGCGGAGCAAAAACGCAGCAGGACACTCGCCACTTCGCGTGCGAAGAAGCGGCTTGCCCTTGGTCTGGTAGCACCTGGCGACAAGGCTCCTCTTCCAGAGCAGGCTGCCTACACCTCTATTGTGCAAAAGGACAAGTCCGTTGTCGCCTGGATCATCAAGCAGCCAGTCTCCGATGACACGGACTTCTACAGCTCCACCCAAACTCCCTACCTCACGGCCTGCACCCTTCTAGAGAAAGCGCGCGTGCTTGGAAACCAGTCCTCTCGGTACCACGCTGCCCAGTTCCTGCAGGCTTGGCGAGAACGTGGCTCACCCTTCAGAGGTGGCGGCGAGCTCGCTGGCAGCCAGAGCAGGACTGGTGCGGGAGCTAAGCGCTTGCAGCTGCTGAGTGTGCGCAACGATGCTGACAGGGATTTCTGCTTTGCCTGGAACATGTGCACACGTTACGAAGCAGAGCTAGCAGCTGTCTATATCGAGTCTCGATGGGCGTCAGCTCTCCTAGGTCAAGCATACTCTAACAAGATAGCGCAGATCTGGCATAACGACTTTGTATCTAGCAACGACAGGACGCGAAATCAATACAGAAAGGGACAGATCCGCACAGAGGCAGTTGCAGCGCTAGTAGAGTTAGTTAGTCCCAATGCTACTAAGAAGGACAAGCAGGTGTTTAGACGACGGTTAGGCCAAGCCATGCGCTGGTACTCCATTAGTCAGGAGCTAGGCTGGGGCATTCTGACCCTGATACCACACGACGAGATTGCGAATCGCTAGATAGAACGCACCCTCTGTGTAGGCCAGCTACATGTCTGGATTAAGCTACTTAAGAAGGAGTGTCCAGACATTTGTGCAGCTAGCAAGGCACTTAAGAACTGGTTAGGGCTAGAGGGAATTGCTGGCGGGCCCATCAACGAGAAGAAAACGCTGAGCATTGAGGCGGAGGCGCCAGCAACCATCTACGAGGTGGAAGAGATTCAAGACAGCAAAGACGACGAAACTGACAACAGCGTTGACGACAGCACCAGAGAGCAAAGTCATACTTCGCCGAAGAGTCCTACGCCAGCTCCGCGGTTGCGTCAGCTAACTTTGCTTGAATTGTTCCATCCTGTAGAGTAGATGTTACCTGCGCTTAACTCTGAACATTGTGCTACATACCTTATCGATACTGCCCTACAACATCGCAAACATTAATATTGAAACATCTACTATATTCCACTCACGTACCGTATGCTCGATTCTTCTAGAAATTCAACATACAATTGGGACGCACTTTGTACACGTTCCGCAATCGTTGCAGCAATATTTGACTTCAGGAACAGCGAACAAATTCACGCTGAAAAAGCGAACAAATACAGTCGAGTGTCTGTGCTCACGCTAAAATTTACATAGGCAAAGCGAACAAATACACTGTCTTTGTTCGTATAATCACTGGGAGATACCTGGGACCGTCTGGTCTGCGCGGCTCAGTCGCTTGCGGAAGATGGCATAGTAGAGCCGCCGTCTGCGCAGAAGCCGTCTGCCTCCCCTCTGACCTAACGCAAGAAACGACCAGCACCCTCTGCACCAGCGCTGTCGCCTAAGCGCGCTCGCACGGAAGCGGTCGAGACGCCAGCAGCCAGCCCTCAGCCATCCGAGCAACTTAGCGAACTGGAAGAGCAGCCAGGAGAGCAGCCCGGAGAGCAGCCTGGAGAGCGGCCGGTAGAGGAGCAGCACACCACCACCACCGTTACTAACAACAACTGCCGCGCTAAGCGGGAACGCATTAAGAAACACGAAGCTGCCCTGATAGAGCGCAGCCTGGATCTTAGCCTCGTCGCGCCAGACTAGAGGGCAGGCGACGATGAACGTGGCGCCTACGCGTCTATATCCTCCAAGGACAAGGAGGTCATATCATGGCTTTTTAAGCAGGAAGCTGTAGGCAGCAACAAGAAGAAGTTGAACTTCTACGACGCTGTTAAGACGCCTTACCTAAAGGCACGCGAGTTTGTGGCTAAGGCGCGCGCTCTTGGGAGCTCGTCGTCTCAAGAGCACGCTGCCCACTTCCTCCAGGTCTGGCGAAAGCGCGGAACGCTCTTCGGCGGCAGAGTGGCTGCGCGGTACGACGCCCCTTCTTTACAGCTGCAGCATTTGCGTGCAATATTGGTTGATCCCTCACAGCAGAGCAGCGCAGACCAAGCGTTCTGCTCTGCGTGGGAGCGATGCAACGTCTACAACAAAGTAATAAAGTTAGTGCACATCAAGTACAGGTGGGCGCAGGCGCTCCTGGGCAAGGCGTTGGCCGACAAGCTAGCGCTGATCATACACAACGACAAGCTTGTCAGCAGCGACAAGACAAATTGATTTGGCAAGGGCCTCTGCCGAACAGAGGCCATAGACTCTCTCCTGCACTTAGTTAACTCCAACCCCAACCCTTCTAAGAAAGAGCGGGATCTCTTTTGGGTGCGGCTTGCTAGAGCATTTAAGTGGTACAGGGTGGCTGAAGGCCTGGGCTGGGGTGTGCTCCTGGTTATGCCGGACGACGCTATACCAAAGACTTAGATTAAGCACAAGATCTGCTCCTAGGGCGTCAACGTCTTCATTAAGCTGGTTAGGAAGGAGCGTCCGGATGTCTGTCTTGCAGCTAAGCAATTCGATGAATGGTTAGGCCTAGAGGGCATCGCGGGAGGTGAGATCAAGGGGAAGAAGACGCTGAGCATTAAGGTTAAGGCTCTAGAGACGACTTACGAGGTGGAGGAGATTAAGGACAGCAAAGACGACAGCGAGGAAGAAGAAGAGGAAGCAGACAGGCGCGTTGAGATTGCGCAGTCGCAGGCCCGCTTTAAGAGCGCGCCAGCAGCGTCTCTGCGCCAGATAACGCTGCCTAAGTTGTTTAAAGCTATATAGCATAAACGTTAGTGTATTTAAGTTATAGTTGCTAGCGCTTATTGTATGTTATAGTAATAATATAGTTAGTCTCTACGCGCAGGGGCGCGCTCGCTTACAAGTGGGGAAGGGGCCGGCCCCACGAACCACCAACCTTACCTCCACCTTAACCCGCAACGTTATCTACTTTTTCTATCCACGCAGTGGTCGGGCAGCAATTCTGAAAAGTGCAAAATGCGCGCAGGGCTCGGTTGCACCCTTTCGCTGGGTCGCATCTAGCCGGCGGCGTGGCGCTGGGGTCTTATTCTATTGTTGAAGCGGTAAATGAATTAGGGTCGCCCTGCCCTACAAACCAAAGGGGCCGCACGGGCCGCAAACAAATGAATTAGGGTCTAATTCGAAAAGTATTAACTGTTAGGGTGGAGTTTGGTGGGGGCTTGGCAAAAGTGAGCGGCTTGCCTGTTAAGCGGCTCGCCTGTGGGGTACGTTAATTAGGATTTAATAAATAAAGAATTAGTTAATTCTTAATTACTGCTAGAACAATTAAGAATTTAGTAAAGAAGAATTAGTTAATTCTTAATTATTCTACTACTAATTAAGGATTAAGTAAAGAAGAATTTATTAATTGTTAATTTTAGTATAGTAAAAAGAAGACTACTAGTTAAGACGTAATAGAAAAGAAGATAATATAAAAGTAGAGAAACTCTCTTTCTATTTTATACTACTACACTACTATCTACTCTTCTATAACCCTAACTACTTATACTAAGGTACTAAGCAAAATACTAAAGGTAAGAATTCTATATACTACTATCTTCTAGAAGCTAACTTCTATCTTTTCTAGATGTCTAGCATTAAGACGAGCTATAAGAATCTTAACTATAGTACTACTATAGCTAGAAGATTTCTTAAAGAAAATCTTAGCTCTTTAGCTTTAACTTCTACCTATCTACTAGGAAAGAATGTTTATAATATAAGAGACAAAGCTAGTAATAAGGTAGTAGGCTTTCTAGGCTACCTAGTTAGCTATAGCAAGCTACCTAGCTTAGTAAACTATATTTATAAGAAAGGTATAGTAGTATAATCTTATAGTAGAAGTATCTATGCTAATAGCAGACGCTAGGCTTAGAACTAGGCTATACTAGGTTCTTTATTATTATAGTAAACTCTTTTAAGAAAGAAGAATACTATATTACCTACTATAATACTAGAGTAGAAGATAAAGTTACTCTAGTTACTAGTAAAGAGTTCTTAGAAGAGTACGTTAGTAATAGACTCTATACCATTCTAGAGCTAGATAATAGGTATGTCTCTATGCTAGTATAGTAACTATAGTAGCTAATAAGTCTAGCCCTTCCTTCTTTAGTAGAGAAACACTAGAGTACCTGGAGAATTTAAAAGAGAAAGAAGAAGAAGAAGAAGAGAAAGAAGAAAGTACTACTAGTGTTACTAGTTCTACTAGCCCTACTAGTATAGAAGAAGAAGAAGATCTTTTTATAGACTATTAAATGCTATAGCTCTATTTTAAGTAGAAGTCCTTTAAGGTTAAAATTAGTTCTAGAATCTTATCTACTTTTTAAAAAGAATAAACTAAGAAAAAGGAAATGTCTCTAGCTAGAGTATAGGTATATAAATAGAAATAAGATAAAATAAAGATTAGTTAATGCTATTACCTTTATAAAAGGATTGTTAGTTCTTCTCTTTAGTTACTGTATAAATAGAAAGTTACTAGCTATTGCTAGTAAAGAATAGTCTTAGAAGAATGCTTTTCTCTATATTATACTTTGTCTTTATCTATTAAAAGAGCCTCTACCTATATACTAGATAGAAAAGATAGAGAATTCTGTTTTCCTATTTCTATATCTTAAGGGTACTTATTACTATTAGCTATATAGAGAAATAGAAAGAATTAACGCTAGTTATTCTTATAGATACTAAGTATAAGAAGTAAGAGTTATTCTCTCTAGTTATTCTATCTACTTATTATCTATAAGGGATAGAAAGCTAGTTCTTCTCTCTAATAATCTCTACTAGATATTACTTTCTAGAACTACTATCTCTACTACCCTAGGATAGGCTATAACAGCTAGAAAAGAAGAAAGAAAAGAAGAAGAAAAAGAAGAAAAGAATAAAAAACTAACTACTTATTCTAAAGCGCTAGTTGTTCTTTTAGATAGGTTAGTAGAGTATAATACCTAGTAAATAGCTAGTAGATAGCTATTAGCTATAGTGTTTATAGCTATAGAGATAGTAGAATAACTAAAAGATAGTTATAGATACTAATAAAATGTTATTAACTATTTTATTATCTTCTAAATAAGCTACTAGAAGAGACTAGATCTAGTAGAGATATAGTAAAAGAAGATAAAGCTTAAGAAATTTCTAGATATCCTAAAAAAGTAGACATCTAGAAATTTCTAGACAACCTAAAGAAGTAGATATCTAGAAATTTCTAGATAACCTAAAAAAGCAGACATCTAGAAGTTTCTAGATAACCTAAAGGAGAAGATATCTAGAAATTTCTAGATATCCTAAAAAAAAAAAAAGATATCTAGAAGTTTCTAGATAACCTAAAGAAGAAGATATCTAGAAATTTCTAGATATTCTAAAAAAGTAGATATCTAGAAATTTCTAGATAACCTAAAGGAGAAGATATCTAGAAGTTTCTAGATATCCTAAAAAAAAAAAAAGACATCTAGAAATTTTCCAGATACGTTACAATAGGCTAGAAATAGCAAGAAGAAAAGAAAAAACAAAAAAGTTTCTAGATATCCTAAATTTCTAGATATCCTACTGGATAAGCTGTTAGAATGTAGCTACTGCGCTGTAAAGATGACTCTTAACGTTAGTTTAATAAAAATAGATGTTGTAGTTTGTAAATTGGCCAAACGAACTGGTGGTGAGGACCTGCCGTTCGGAGCGGAAAAGCACTTGCGCTAAGCCCGTTCCGGAGGCGAATCGCCCCCGCGGTCGCGTGTCATCTCGGGTAGGCAACAATAACTCTTCTTAGCCTAGCGCGCTCTACGTCCTGCGCTACAGCAGTACCTACTAACAGCACTATAACTATAACTTATATTATAGCTCTGTAAGTTATATTTAACTTACAGTATAAGGTTCTACCTCTCTAAACTTAGCTTTAGTAGTTGCTAGCTGTGTAGCGCTAGAGGTAGAGGTAGGCAATAATAACTCTTCTTAGCCTAGCGCGCTCTACGTCCTGTGCTGTAGTAGTACCTACTAACAGCACTATAACTATAACTTATATTATAGGTCTATAAGTTGCATTTAACTTACAGTATAAGGTTCTACCTCTTTAGGCTTAGCTATAGTAGTTGCTAGCTGTATAGCACTAGAGGTAGAGGTAGGCAATAATAACTCTTCTTAGCCTAGCGCGCTCTGCGTCCTACGCTGTAGTAGTACCTACTAATAGCACTATAACTATAACTTATATTATAGCTCTATAAGTTGCATTTAACTTACAGCATAAGGTTCTACCTCTCTAAGCTTAGCTATAGTAGTTACTAGCTACATAGCGCTAGAGGTAGAGGTAGGCAACAATAACTCTTCTTAGCCTAGCGCGCTCTGTGTCCTGCGCCCACAACAGCACCCCCTTCTAGCGCTAATAACTTAAGAACTACTGCTTAGGCTGGAATTCTGAAGAGTACGTTCTCTTTGCGCAATTGTGCGCTTCCTATTCCACCCTAAAATTTAAAATTTAAAATTTTGATGTTCGTCTAACCCTATACCTGTTTTCCCTCTTCTAGTGCTACTAACTGTTAGCTAGAACACACTACAGGGACAGGTAGTCTATTTTCTAGACTACCTCTAGTAAGGTATAGAGCTTACCTAGGCAGCTATAGCATAGGTATAACAATACACCTAGGACGTAACAGACTATAGCTATAGGCCTGCAGAGTAGTACTATGTAGAAGATAGGGTGTAGTTTTCCCTCTACAACATAAAAGCTAACAGGCTAAGTTAGAAGCTTAACTGGTTACAAGCCTAGTACACAGTAGTTGCAGTTCCTACCCCTCTAACAGTTACTCTAGATTTGCTAGGCAACCTCTATAAGATAGTGTATATAGACCTACTAGAACGTACAGCTTCTAACCTGTTACTAACATAGCGCCTGTAGGAAAGTAACCTAGTCTTACTAGTTGTCCTAGAGGAGGACAGCCTAACCCTAGCTAAATAGGAGGTAAAGGCTATCCTAAAAGAAAAGAGGGCTTATAGGTAGAATAAGTTATAGGTTCTAGTTAAATAGAAGAGATACATAAAGCTAATTTAGAAGCCTTTAGACGTATTATAGGATATAACAGCCTAAAAGGCCTTTATAGTAACATACACAGAATATAAAAGGTAGGTTAAGGTAGAAAGAACTTTTATTATTTTATAATAACCCTTAAGGGGTCTTATTAGTAGATACTGTGCTAGGCCTTATGCCTAGCGCAGGAGATCTTAGGACCCCTACAGCAACAGCACAACACTACCTCTTACACTCTACTAGCTACTAACATAGGAACCTAGTTCTTAAAAGATAGTCTTGTTAGACAGAGAACAGCAGGCAGTAGTAGCTATGTCTAGGGCCTAATTATGCGCTATATAGTGGCAGCAGTCCTGCTTATAGTTGTCCTCTTCCTTATCCTCCTTCTTGTTACTAACAGTAATACTGCAGGCCTGTTATAACTAGGCTAAGGAGTAAGAGGTAGGTACTGTACTGCTACAACGTAGGGTACGCAGCTCTAATAGGGAGGGTAAGCAGCAGTAGCAGAGAGGCGAGTAGACTTAGTAGGGGGGTAAGCAGATCTAGCAGGAGGAAGGGTAGTGCTTAGTAGGGGAGGCAGAGTGCAGGCGATAGGGCAGGCAGGACAATAACAGGTACTCTAGGTAGCGCTAGGGCGTAGTAAGTAAGCGCTTAACCTAGTTAATAGCCTTCTTTAGGGCAGATTAGCTACGCTCTTAATATAGGTAGAAGACTTATAGTAGTATTGTTAGATAATATACTTAATGTGCAAAGATAATAATCTAGGTAATTAATTTATAATTATCTATCTTAATGGCTGATTTTATATGTGTGTGCCGCTAGCCCCTAAGTTAACTAAGGTTAACCCTAACCCCCTAACTTGGTTTAGCAAGGTCGGTTATCTAACACACCCCCTTAGCTTTAAGGCCCTATTAAAGCTGGACACAATTAGCTCTTATTGTACCTCTAGGTCAGCAAGCTTTTAGTTAAGTAATTCTATCTAGGTGTTAGCTAGCTTTCTTTGTTTAGTATGTTTCTCTAGTCCTAGTGTTCTAGTATAAGTATCGAAGCATCTTATTTAGCAGGCACATTAGGAGAGAGAGAGAGAGAGAGAGAGAGAGAGTAATAGATTAATAGTGAGGTAGGTAGTAAGGTGTCCGTCTATTAGATGGATGGATGCCCCTCTTATACCTGGCATCTAAGGGATTGCCGAGGTTATCCCCCCTGTTCACCAGCATTACCGAGGTAGTTACTCTGTGCACCGGCACACTAGCTGTCTTAGAAAGGTTAACTACTTGCTTACAGGCAGAGCCTTTATAAGTCTATTAGCTAACATCTTAGTAGATAGGATATAGGTTACTGTTATAGTACCTTTGTTTACCTCTTGTTACAGCTAGTAGTTGTAAATGTCCACATGTTGTAGTTTAGTTTAGAGTTATAAGACTTCCTTGTTAATTAATTAGATAGTCTAGGTATTATTATATTAAATAGTAATTGTTAATTATAAGAGGTGTATACTAAGTCCTAACAATAGTTGTAAGATAAATATAGCTTCTTTAGCTACCTGTGCTAGGGCAAGTAGCTCTACTTTAGTTGTTAATGTAGTAAATGTGTCTTGTTAACTAGCTCTCTAGGTAATAAGTCCTTTATATAGTTTAATAGTATATCCTTAGAAGCTCTTCCTATTTAGAGTAATATTAGTAAATAATGTATTACTAGTAACTACTAGGTGCTTGTTGCCTCTAAAGGTAAGGGATAGGTCTTGTGTTCCTTGTAGGTACAATAGCACTTAATCTGCTGCGTCCTAGTGCTGTTGTCTAGGGTTAGTTAGAAACTGTGCCAGCCTAGATATAGCAAAGGCAATGTTAGGCCTAGTAGTAACCGCAGTAAAGAGGAGAGATCTAATCTTTCTCTAGTATTTGTTAATTTCTAATGCTGCAGCTTCCCCCTTATTTAGTAGAAGCTTAACGCTTAATATTAGTGTGTTATGTTGTAGGTCTATCTTATCTGCTAGGGAGCTAATTTTGTTAATGTATAACGCCTGTAAGAGAAGGATCCTTAGGTTATCTTAATCTTAGGTTATCTCCACTCCTAGGAACCATTACAGATTATTTCCTCCTATAACAGAGTATTTGTTAGTAATATAGCTAAGGGCCTTATCTTCCTTATATTTTCTAGTTAGGTAATAAGCTATAATAATATCGTCTACATAAAAGAAGATAGTAACTCTATTCTTAAGTAAGCAGTAAGGTTTATAGGGAACAACTGCGAATCTATAGCTTATTAGAGTAGATGTAAATTCCTTCTACTAGAGGAGTAGAGAGATTCTTAGTCTATATAGTGCCTTGTGTAGCTATAGGACTATGCCTAGTTTCTAATACCTATATAGCATCCTTATGTAGACCTCTCTATTAATTAATATATAAACAAAGGCGTTTATAATATTAAACTGCTTAAGTTCTAGGTTATGTACTACTAAAATGGCTATAAGCATTCTAAAGGGCCTGCTAGCTAGTGTTGCTGCGTAGGTATCTTTAGAAGTAATGTTTTATTGCTAGTTACCTTAGACTACTAGTTGCGCCTTATATTTAAGTAGGTAGTGGTTCTTATTAAGCTTATACGTGTATACCTACATATAATTAAGTATCTATTATCCTGCCACCTTAGTCTTTGTTAGGGGTACTTTAGACTATAACTTTATGTTCTAATAGCTGCTAAGGTGTTCTTGCTTAGCTTCTTTAAACTATTTGTGAAGCAGGTGGTCCTCTAGGTTTAATTGTGCTGTTAGCCCTAGTAGGGGTTAGCTTTAATAAGGCTTAAGCCCTTTTATTAATATTTGTTTTAATCTAGCCTTGTTAATATTATTGCTTTAGTATATGCCTATGTATCTGCCTTATGGACTGGCTATAAATACAGCTTTCTATAAGATAGTTTGTAAAGTTCCTTAAGATTGCGCTAGCGTTAATTCTAACTAATTAGCAGTTAACTAGTGCTACCTGCCAACTCCTGATTATCTGTTACCTCTTGCTAAACTAGGAAAACAATAACATATTTATTAACAGCATAACTAGTAGCAGAGTTAGAGGGGGAGTTAGACATATATGTCTAGCTTTCTGTCTATTATTATATCCTAGTTAATCTTCTGTACTATCTAAGTGTGTAATAGTGTTGTCCTTATAGAATAACTAGATTTTAGCCCAATCTTAGGGTAGAGGCTAAAGCTCTACGCTTCTTGTCTATATTGCTATCTTTTTAAGAGTGCTGTGCATAAGGTTGTCTATTAGGTCCTAAGTCTAGCTACTAAAGACAGTATCCTTATTAAAGATTACGTCTCTTATGCTAATAACTTTTACTAAGGTTAGAATCTATATCTAATATATATTTAAGGATTAGTATCCTACTAGGTATCCTACCTATGCTCTTAGGTCTAGTTGCTAGAGTTATAATTTTTCCTTAAAGGGTGTTACTTATAAGAGTAAAGGCTTTATATCTATATACTTTTAGATATACCTAGTTTAATTTCCTACTTTATATATTTAGGCTAGCTAGTTAAGCTATATAGGTAAAGAATATATCATAGGGTGTTTTCTAGTTATTTAATAACTTTAGTGTTTAGTTGTGTAGGTACACTACTGCCCTTATAATCTCTAGCTATATTTCCTATAGTAGGTTTGCGTCTAATCTTATAGTGCGTGCCTTATCTTTTATTACACCCTCTAAGCGTTTAGCACCTCTGTTCTGTGCTTAGGTGTTTAGTGTAGAAGGCTTAAGCCTAATTAATTGTGCAGCGCACTATCTTAATACTTCTAGTTTTATTATAGTAATTTTACTATCACACTTAATTACCTTAACCTAGATCTTGTATTATTTTAACGGGAATTGTGTAAGAGTGTCTAGGAAGTAGATAATTGTCTTTTCTAGTTAATTATCTTTAAAATAGAAGTCCTAGAAGAAGCAAGATTGCCTGTTAACAGTAAGTAATTAGCACTTTTCCTTAGTAAAGCTTCCTTCTTTATATAAGTAGAAGTTAATTACTATACGTTCTCCTAGTCCTTTATTGCTTATTTGTAGTATTTAACTAATTTACCTCTTAGTCTTAGCCTGTCTGTAAGTATCACATTAGACTGTAGTAATACCCCTAACTCTTACCCCCTAAGATTGTTAGATAAGGTGTTTAATAGTAGTAGCTCTAGGGTGCCTTATTTGCTTGTGCTATAGCAGAGCAGTAGCAGTCTTAGGTGTTTAGCTTTGTGTTAATTGTATTGCAAATACTGTCTGTAGTTGTTCCTTAAGTACCTATTATCTATGTTATTTATCTAAGGATATAATAGCTGTGTTGTCTACTTATCTAAGCTAAGTTAGATCTCCTTTTATGTCCTACTAGATACCCTGTTAACGTAGTTGTTAGAATAAGACAAGGTTGTAAAGTATGTCTAGGCACTATGCTACGTTGTGTAGTATATAAGTAGTTAGTTAGCATATGTTTAATAGATAGAGATAGACAGTGCTATATCCCTATATTTAAACCTAGGAGTTTCCTGCCTATAGGTAGTTGTTTAATATAGGTAGAGTAAGGTCTTATATCTAGTCCTTATTGTTTGTAATATAGACAGTTAATCCTAAGTTAAGAATAAAGGAGTTCCTAAGAGGGTAGCTTAGTAGCTCTATATTGTATAATTCTTTAACTAGACTTATATTAATTATTAATATCTTCTATCTCTGTAGTTATCTTAGAGGTACCTCTAGTATTTAGGATGTCTTAATAGCTAGTGTCTTAGTGTAAGCTTGTTTTGCAGATCTAACCTAATCTTAAAGGTTAGCATTTTATTCTATTCTAAATTATACTATTTTAGCAATTCTATTATATAGGGTAAACTATTCTAGTGCTTTATCTTTATAGACGTAGTAGCAATCTTCTAGTCTATAGCGTTGTCTACAAGCAGGGCATTTTACTCCTCTAGCTGCTGCTGTATCCCCTCTTAGGGACTGCTTAGATATAGTTATTTAACTAATATTCCGTTTTTAACAAGGTCTTCCCTAACTCCTCTGTGTAGTAGGAGTAGATAATACGTCTTTAACAACATAAGAGGCGTCCCTGTTAGTGTCTAGGGTGGATTTACTACTAGCAGTAAGAGTTAAGTTATTCCCTACAGCAGAGGCGCCCCTTTACTATCTCCTTTTAGGGTAGTACTTACTTATATGCTCTTAGAAGCGTTTTATTATTTCTTTATAAGTTATATTTTATTCTTATCTACTATAGTTCTAGAATATTGTTACCTAAGTTAGCGATACTTTTATTACTAAATTTAAGAAGTCTTAGACAGTGTCTTGTATATTATATATTTTAGTAACACCCTCTATTTTAGCGTTAGTTGCAGCATAATTATACTTAAGGAGCTAGGTATCCTAGCTTCTAGGGTGTCTTATTAGTTTAAGGGCTGCTAGGTATTAGTAGCGTACGCATAATTATTTTTCTTTAGCATTAATGCTAACGGTGTGTTTAAGGCTAATAAGCTATATTTAAATTAGTTAACCTAGTTAGCAGTAGTTCTTTATAAGGTAAGGTAATACTAAGCTTTAGATAAATATTACTACCTTATCTAGGTAAATTTGTTCCTTATGGTAGTTTCTATCTGCTATCTTATAGGATTTAAGGCGGCTCTTCTAATAGTTATTATCTTCCTTCTATACCTTTAGGCTGTTAGCTAATAGTTTAGATAGGATTTTAGGAAGCTAAGGGTTTCCTTGTTTATTATTGCTAAGGGCTAGCCTCCTCTTATAGTTAGTAAGGTCTAGGGCGTTAAGTACTTGTAGCTTAGTCCTTAGAGGGATAGTCTAATTTAGGTCTATCTTCTCCTATACGTCTAGAGAGGCACAGTAGGTCTACAGTTAATATAACTAAGGTATGTAGGTTACGTAATCTATAAGAATTATTATTAAATTGCGCATTATTAATAGCAACATATTAAAAGGGTATTTTGGTAGTGTTAGTAAGACTCTTAATTGTTAGATAATATGCTTAATGTGCAAAGATAATAATAAAGGTAATTAATTTATAATTATCTGTCTTAATGGCTGATTTTATGTGTGTGTGCCGCTAGCCTCTAAGTTAACCAAGGTTAACCCTAACCCCCTAACTTGGTTCGGTAAGGTCGGTTATCTAACAAGTATAGGTCTAAACCTCCTTAAACTAGTGTATGTGCTTAGTCTGCGTCTTAATAGCTATCTCTGCAGTAGACGCGAACTGTTAAAAGTAGGCGTTAAACTAGTTATTACTGTAACAGCTAGACAAAGGCATAGTAGGCAGCGTAATCTGCGTACTAGGCTTAGGGGAAGAACAGGCAACATAAGAAGAAGTTAGCTGCTTAGCTAGTAAGGGGTTAGTGTAGGCTAGGTTAAGGGTAGACTTATAGGCTAAGTAGAGCTTATAGTAGGCACTAAAATAGTGTACAGCAGATTAGTAAAACACCTCTTATAGTAATAGGCAGGACACTTACAGATAAAGGTAGGCTACCTACCCTAGTTAGCCTTGTTGCTATTAACACCCTAGGTTCTAGCTATATTATTATGGGCGTTACTACCCTACACAGATACCTTAACAACAGTTAGCTATAGAGATAGACCTAGAATAAAGCTGTATACCTAGATATACCCCTTTAAGTTACACTAGGTATAGTAGAGCTCTATATTAGCAGTAAAAAGACTGTTATCTTAATAATAAACGCGTTAGCGCTTAGCGCAGGTACAGCAGGTCTTACTAGTACTAGGGAGGCAGTTAGCTATAGATAGAATTAGCTAGTAGTAGGCCTATAACAGATATAAGACACTTACTAGGCTAGCTAGTAAGGATAGTAAGCTAGCGGCAGAGGTAATATAGGACGGCGCAGGTAGAGATAGGGACTAAATCCTTGTCCTTAGAGTTACCCTTAACCTTATAGTTACTAATACAGCAACAGCAGGCTTTCTATAGATATAGTTAGATTCTGTATTTAAAAACTTAGATAACTGTAATAAAAATACTAGGGGAACGTTGTAGGCATATAGAAGGGGACAAGGCAGGCTACAACTACCTCTACTAGGGGGACTACTAGTCCTATAACTAGTAGCCTGGTAACTAGAGCTAGGCGTAACAACAGACATATTATTTAAACTAGACAGGTAGGTACAAAAAGACAGGTAGGTATAACACAGGTAGGTTAGGTAAGAGTATAGAGTAGTACAGCGTCTAATAAGGAAAGGTGTGCTAGGTAAAATAAAAATAACCTAGGTGCGTATAGGGACTACCCTAGGTAAACTATAAACTAGACTAATAGCTAACCTACTAAGAGGCAGACCCTTACACAACTATAACCAGCTCTAGAGTTTACCTACTACTAGCGCCCTACTAGTCTACGTAAAATGTAGAAAGGACCTAGCAAAATATATTTAGCTAGGGAGAGATAGGGAAAGGAGGTATGTTATAGGCTTAGACCTTGTCTAAGCCTTAAGCAAGACAGGACAGTTACGTGCCCTACAGACATATTAGAAGGACACGCAACAGGTTACCTCCTTAAGAGATACAATACTATATTAACCCTTATTGCATCCTACCTTAAGGCTAGTCTATAACAAGATAGTACGTTATTATCTGCTTATAGCAATAAAGACTGGGTTAAAATAGAGACGTTGTTGCAGAGGGTTGCTAAAGATAAGAGGAGTAAGGAGGTGAAAAAGATGAGACAATTAATCCACTACATCTTAGTTAAGGCCTTACTCCTCTAACATAAGGCAGATAGCCTTAAAAAGATTATAAAAAAGTAGAAGAAGCATAAAAAGAAAAACAAAGCCTTAGATTTGCAGTAGCAAAAGGAGTACTACAGTAGTGCTGTTTTCTAGTTACTAAGGAAGATTAAAGAAGTACGCTTCTGTAAAAGGATAAGAAAGTAAGAAGAAAAGGAGGAAGCACTTAGAAAAGCAACTAATAAGGATTTAGCAGCTGCTAAGAAGCTAGTTAAGGAGAAGGAGAAGGAAGAGAAGTGTGTAGTAAGAGAGGTAGCTAAGAAAAGGCATAAGAAGGAGAAGGCTAATACAGCAGATTAGAAGGCGAAACAGAAGGCTAAAAAGCAGTATTAATAATAAGAGCGTAACACTAAAAAAGCTATATAACTACCTTAAAAGGGTAAAAAGAAAGCTTTATAAGTAACCTAGCTAAAAAAGTATTAAAAATGTGCTTCTAGGGATAATGTTAGTAGACGTGGTCCCCTATCGCTGCCTCTAGCTGCCTTAACTATTACTACCTGCTGTAGCCGTAACATTAACCTTCTAACAAAATTTAGATAGTATAACGTACTCCACAAGCGAGCTGCCCATCCAAGCGAGCTGCCCACTTTTGCCAAGACCACACCAACACTACAACTACTTCGCGATACTATAGTACACAGCAGCAATATACTGTACTAAATAGTAAGCTGTACTAGTCTATAGTACTCTGCGCATCTTTACTACATGTTTGCGCGTTGTGCCCTGTCTTGCTACATGTGCCACAGCGCCTTAAAGACTGAGTGCTCCCATTAACGCGTGACCTCTTCTTTGCCTTCTTCCCATCACTACGGGCCTTAAACTCCTTTAGAGTAGTTAGCCGCACTCCCTCACTAAACGTTAGTGTCCCTTTACGCTAGATTTGCTTTCTTTTGTGTAATTTACAACGTGTAGCAGCCTCGTTAGCTGCCTGTAGGTCAGCGACCTGGTTGCGCACTAAAACCAGTGAATGCGCCATTAGCTCTGCGCCTTTGGTGAGCTGATTAAGGGCGTCAACTATGGGCGTTGGTGAGCTATTAGCGTGTCTCTGAATCCTCTCTCAAATCAGATTTAATTGAGACCCAAATTCTAGGGTGTTGCTTAGTGTTTTAGACTCCTATGTGCTGTTGTCTATAGTAGGTAGTGTTAGTGTGCGCAGGCGTACTTCAAGCTTTAATATTACAGCCTCTGGGTTAAATAGGACTAGACCAGCGCCTCTAAATCCTCCCTGTATGTTGCTATTAGTAATTAAAGCATTAAAAGCAGCTTTAAAGCACGGCAAGAACTCAAGTTTAGTGATACGCGTGATCTTGCTGCGCATCAGCCGCTCAGCTTGGCGGCCATAGGCCTTCTTTAATAGGGAGAAACAACCCACGTTAAGTGGCTGCAGCAGGTGCAACGAGTGTGGAGGCATGCACAGAGTGATAATCTTGTGCTCCTTACAGTACTGGTAGAATTTAACCAAGTTGTGGCTCTTGTGGCCGTCCAGAATAAGCAGCTGGTAGCTACTAACAGTGCGCGCCTTTGTGTGCTTATTAAAGTGCTTCAACCACTTAACTCTAAGCTTATTATTAGTCCAGCCATTATTAGAGATATTAAGAACCTAGTTATTAGGTATACTGGGCTCCTTGTACCAGGCTGAGAGGTAGTGCTTGCCAGAGAAGATGATGAAGGGTGGGATAGACCAGCCCTTTGCATTAATGCCCTGGATGATACTTGTCCACTCACGGTCGCCCTGCTGCACTGTCTTTGGTCTCCCTCAACGCTTAGAGCCTGTAACAACAGCTCCTGTTGATATAGTGCCTATTATAAAGCCAGATTTGTTAAAGTTATAGGTGTCTTTATCCAGGATACCATACTTAGCTTTGGTATTCTCTATAAGCTGGAACTAGTCGCCAATCACCTTAGGATCCTTACAAAGCGCTCTCTTGTAGTCGTACTTGCGATTAAACTTGACTTTAAGCTCTGGCCGACGTTTAACGAAGTTGGCAGCCTAGTTCTTGCTAACAGGGGTCTAATAGCGCTCAGTAAGCAGAGAATTGGCTATATCCTCTACATTAGCAAGCTAGGGCAAGTATCCTTGCTTGTCTAGCTTTAGTACATGCTGGACAATCACCTCCTCTTTAGTGCTAGTCATCCTTATCATGTTAGGCTTGCAATCGCGTTAAGAGAGCGTTCCTGCGCGTTAAGTGTCTAGTGTTCTTTTAGGAACTTTGTAGATTGCTACTGCGCGTCGCACGCTTAGCGTTGCGTCTTACTTAATTGCCTAAAGAGCAAGCTGTATATCAGTTTCATTAAAAGGCTTTAGTAGGTTGCTGCGTTGAGGCATTATGAGTTGAGTGAAGTTTGGTGTGGTCTTGGCAAAAGTGGGCAGCTCGCTTGGGTGGGCAGCTCGCTTGTGGAGTACGTTATCTTTTTTTTAAGTAATTAATTACTGCTATACTACAAAAACTTATAATAACAGCTATTGTGGGTGGCTCTACAACCTCAAGGCCCAAAGTAGAACCGAGAGCAGGCCGAACCGTGGGGAAAACACGAGTAGGGCCCTAAACGTGAGTGTCGCTTGGAGGTAGGCGTACCTACATAACCGCCTGAGACCTGTGGACGTCCGCAGGACCTAATTATTGGACACCATACAGAAATCATAAGTGCACGTGGCTGCGCGACAAGCACAGCAAGAGCCTGGGCATGCTCCTCCCCCTGAGATGCGTCCACAAGAAACATTCGCACTTAGGTGATACTTGTATACAAATAGCTACGATAACTCGACACTTCTACTCTATGTACTCACGGTTAAACCAGGGAAGAGCAAGCAGTTGAGCAGCTGACAGGCGATCTTTGGGATCGTACTTTAGGGCGGACCTTATCACTGCAAGGAGTCCAGCACTTTCATTATATGTCATCTTTTTCGGCTTTCTCCTCTGAAATCTTTGCTCGAGCGTATCGCCAACCAAGATGTCACTGGGTATCTCTGACTCTCCCACATCTGACCGAATTTGTTCTCCATCCTTATTGAAATATCTCTTCCCGCGAGGCCATCTCTCGAACATCGCTGGAGGTAATGGTCCGAGGGCGTGAATCATTTGGAGGAGATGATCGTCGTTGTTTTCCTGGAGGGCTTGGTCGTTACGATCTGCTCCCGGAAGGAAATCGCCATCACCCTCCTGGGGGAGATTGTTATCATTGCTCGTTCCGTGCAGATGGTCGGTATTGGTGCGCGCCAGGTTGAATGGTGGCATGACAAACAGAGGTGCCCTAGTGAAGAGCTCGAACAGAAGGCAGCCAAAGCTCCAGATGTCAATCCGGTGATCGAAACTGGACTGGAGTACGACCTCGGGGGCGCGCAGCCCGATTGCGATGACTGGTGTCGCAGGAGGGTCATTGGAGAAGAACGCTGCTTGATATCAGGGCTGTTGACTCGAGACTCGACAAGTAGTACGTACCGGCACCAAGGTCAGAGAGCTTCAGCTCAACAGGAACTTCACGATCCCAGAACTCCGTAAGCGGCCGGTTCTCATAGATGCGCTCAGGAATTTGTGGATTGCCTTTGACCCCCGTAGACCAGCATTTGCCTCCAGAGGAAGGTTGTTGGATTGGGATGGTAAGGGACAGAAGCAGGTTTCCTGGATTTGAATCACTGTGCGCAATTCCCAAGTCGTGAAGGCATTTCAGTGCCGTTAGTAGCTGCTTGCATATCGATTTGGCCTGCCAAGCATGGATTGGATTATAGTCAGGATCGTAACATGCCGCGACAGCGGGCCCCATGGGCTCGAAGACCAAGCACTCATGCTCACCGTTCGGACCATCGTGCTTGAAGCTATCCAGAAGTGTAACGATGTGGCCTCGTGCAGTGGCGTTGGCACGTATGATCCGGTTAATCTGTACTTCTTTGGACGTACTGGACGCGTCGGAGCTCAAGATTTTGATTGCGACGTACCGAGGATCACTTTTTGGTACCAGGTTAGCAAGTAGACGATACAGGCGCTGGAGGTGTGGTACCTAGTGCACTCCGCGAGCCACACAGTTGAGAACGACCCGTGGCCCAGCTTGCGAACGATCTTGTACTGGTAGCGATCCGCTTGAAATATGTCGCCGATTTTCACGGGATGAAGTTTTCCACGCCGATACGACTCAACTCGCTCGGGGTATACCAGCCACCCCGGAAGCTTGTCACCAAAGGTCCACGACTCTCCACCTTCATAACCCATTGGCCAAAGCTGAGGTCCGGACGGACAGATTGGTCTGGGAGACGTCGGTCAAAGTATCGATTCTTTGGGAGGCAGCTGATCCGCCAAGTATCCAGGGTCGAGCTCGGCCAGGTGCCGTTTGCTGCTTAACAACAAGAAAATCAGGCGCGAGGGTACTTAGACAGCCTGATTACAAAAGGCCTAGATGCCCAAACATCGTGAGGAGTGCGAATCCAGTCGATTAGCAGGTGCTCAGGTGATGGAAGGCACTTGAACAAGGAGCTTAAGGTAACTGCGGAATGCAAATCCAAGATAAGATGCGGTAGGCAAAGTGGTCGGGCTGAAATAAGCGCCGAATCTGAAACGAGCTCCGACCCCGCACTAGCAAGTGCCTGTGTCTCATGCGTCGCCAATCAAAATGCACCAGTTGACCGCCAATCTCGTTGTCCAAGCAAACTGCGACGGGTCATTTCTTACGATTCGCCCACAATATGCGAAATCGCAGCAGATCCGCCCGCATAACAGCGCCATACATCAGGTTCACACACAAAGCAAAATTTCAACATAGGACCCTGCACACCAAAAAAACATCAGAATCTATCTTAACCCAGCGAGGATATACTATCCTAAGCTTCCTAGAGCCTCTAGGCGTCTGGTTGCTGCACGCTGCCTAGTTATCTAACCTGTTCTGTTATAAAAAAATTCGGATTTGCAGAGCACAGACTACCCCTACAACAACAATCTTATCTTAACGTACCCCACGGGCGAGTCGGACAACAGGCGAGTCGGACACTTTTGCCAAGCCCCCACCAAACACCACCCTATTATGGCCTAAAATAACCCAGTTTAGTGCTGTAACGTGCAGTATAGTCTGTAATACTATTTAGAAACTACTTCTACCTCTTTCTTACACGTTTGCGCGTTATGTCCTGTCTAATTACACTGTCTACAGCGCTTTTGGGAGGGCTTACCTCCTTTAGCGCGCACCTGCTTCTTTGCCTTCTTCCTATTACTACGCGCCCCAAACTCCTTAAAAGCTGTTAATTACTAGCCCTCTTTAACTGTTAGGGTCCCTTCTGCCTAAACTTGCTTTCTTTTGTGTAATTTTTGTTGTGTAGCTGCCTTATTAGCAGCTTAAAGCTAAGTAATCTCCTGTTGCGCCAACACTAGCTTATGCGTAATTATTGCTGCCCCCTTTACTACCTTCTTAAATGCCTTAACTATAGAGGTAGGCGAACTATCTATATACTTCTAAATCCTTGTCTTTACAAGCGTTAATTGCAACCTAAGTTTAAGGCTGTTGCTTAGGGTTTGCGACTGCCAGAGCTTGTTGTTGACAGGTAGTGGTGGTAATAGAGTGCGCAACTTTATATTAAGGGCTATTATAACCTAGTCTAGGTTAAATAGGACTAACCTAGCACCTTAGAACCCTTCCTAGATATTCTTAGAAGTAATTACAGCGTTATAGGCGCGTATAAAGCATGGCAGGAACTCTGTCTTTATAATGTAGTTAATCTAGTTCTATATAAGTACTTTGGCTTAGCGCCTATACGCCTTCTTTAAAGCAGCAAAACAACCTACATTAAGGGGCTGTATAAGGTGTGATAAGTAAGAAGGTAAATAGAGAGTAATAATCTTGTTATCCTTGCAGTATTGCTGGAATTTAAGAGAGTTGTGGCTCTTATAACTATTAATAATAAGTAAACAGTAGGTGCTAACAGTACGCTCCTTTGTATGCCTGTTAAAGTGGTTTATCTAGTCTATACCAAGCTTGTTAGTAGTCCAGCCGTTATTAGAGACTCTAATAACCCAGTCTTAAGGTAGTTCTTCCTCCTTGTACCAGGCAGAGAGGTAGTAGTAGGCCTTAAAGATAAGGAAGGCTAGAATGGCCTATCCTTTAGCATTAATGCTCACTATAGCCGTAGCCTACTCCTGGTCGCCTGGCTGGATAGCTTTTAGCCGACCTCGTCGTTCTGAAGCTGTAACAACTGCTCCTAGGGAGATCTGGCCTATTATAAAGCCTGTCTTGTCGAAGTTGTACGTGTCTTTATCCTAGATGCCATACTTAGCTTTAGTGTTAGCTACTAGGCTAAACCAGCCCTGTAGAACCTTAGGATCCTTACAGAGAGATCTCTTGTAGTTGTACTTACAATTAAACTTGACTTTAAGTTCTAGGTGTTGCTTAACAAACGTACTAGGCCAGTTTACGCTAATAGGGCCTAGATTATACTTAGCGCGCAAAGAATTGGCTATAGTAGCTACATCTAAGAGCTAAGGGGAAAATCCTTACGCATCTAGCTTAAGAACATGTTTAATAATTACCTCCTCCTTATTGTTGTCTAGCTTCTATAAGTTAGCTATAGAATTAGCGCGTAAAGGTTATCTAGTGCGCTGGTTGCTTAGTGTGCTTTAAGGGACCTTGTAGATAGCAGCAGCGCGTTGTAGAGATAGAGTCGCGTCTTGTTTAAGAGCCTAGAGCGCAAGCTGTATCTGCGCTTCCTTTAACGCGTTTAAATAGTGTTGTTGAGAAGACATTGGTGTAGGAGGAGGTGTTTGGTGGGGGCTTGGCAAAAGTGTCCGACTCGCCCGTTGTCCGACTCGCCTGTTGTCCGACTCGCCCGTGGGGTACGTTATCTTATCTTCTAAGATCTTATTAAAAAGAACACAAAAACTAACAAAACATTCTATCTCTACTAGATAGCAGCAACAAGCCTTTCCTTAGCTTTCTGCTTTTAACCCCTTCTTTCTACTCTAAGAGGTCTACTAGTTAGGCTAGTAGGAATAGAATAAAGGCAAGATTAGTAAAGCTAAGACTGCCTTTTCCTTGTTTTTTAGCTCTAAAAAGTGGATAGAGACTAGGTACCTCTATCTGTGCAAAAACAAGCTCTCTTCTAGTTATTTCTTAGTTATCTTATTTTTAAAAGAGAAGGAAACTATAAGGGCACTGTAGGCAGGCAATGGAGCAGAGCGAGATGGGACAAATAATAGGGTAATATTTAAGAGATAAGACAAATCCTTAATAGATAACGTACTCCACGGGCGAGTCGGACACACAGGCAAGTCGGACACTCAAATTCACACCAAAAATCACAATTCTTACACCTTAATATCTCTACAACCACACAATAAAATTGTCTAGAAATTTAAAATCTATACTGCATCTATATAAAAATAAAGAGTCTAGAAGCACTAAGCTCTATTATAGATACACATAGAGGTATTTAAAAGTACGCTAAAATAATCCCTGTATTTTATATCTTACTTACTAACTTCTACATTAATAGGAGGAAAGCTAAGCGCTTCTATAGTCTTTATCTTTATATACATGCAGCGTAGTATATTAATTTTTAAATAATTTTATTGTGTAGTTGTAGAGATATTAAGGTTTAAGAATTGTGATTTTTGGTGTGAATTTAAGTGTCCGACTCGCCTGTGTGTCCGACTCGCCCGTGGAGTACGTTAAGTCTTAAGGTTTGTGAATATTATATACGTGTGTGGCCGGTAGGTCCCTAGGCTTAGCCTAGGACCTGGCTGAGGTATCTCCCAGCATAGGGAGAATACTTGTAACAATAGCCCCCCCCTCTTTAAAGGTTCGTCCTGAACTGTGGAGAGGTCTCCAGCAACGTCATTAAGCTCTAGAAAAACCTCCTGTGGAGGGAAAAACTTAGCAGGAGAAATGCAGCGCTAGTAGGGGTCTATTAGTTAGCGTCTGTAGGGATAGGAAGCTGTTTAGCACGCAATAGACGCCAGCAATCCTATCCTCCTAACGTTTGCTTAGTAAGCTACTAGGGCAGTGTTGCTGCGTAGCTAGGTGGATAAGTCTTGTTTATAAGAGACTAGCTAAGGCTAAGTCTTCTCTTGTGCCTTTATTAGCTGCTGGTTAGTAAGCTGTTGCTTCTGCTAGACGTTACTATAAACAACGCCTTAGTAGTTATTAGCTCTAAAACCTATGTGGCTAAGGCTATAGGGAGCGTAACAATTGTACACTAAATAGGTAATATATAAGAGGTATTGTTTACTCCCTATATAGCGTACGCAGCGCCTAGCACTAGGCTAAAGGTTACTCTAGGCGTGCCTGCTGTTTGCTCTCTGCAATCTCCTAAGTAATTAGGTGCCTTAATCCTAGGGCTGAGGCTGCTAGAGGCGTAAGTGGTTAGACGCTGTCTGCCTTGTAGGCTAGAGCAGTAAGTCCCTAACTAGTAATGTCTGGAAGAGGATCGCCAGCAGCTTCTGCAGCCCTATTCCTGCGCAAACTAGCCTAGGATTTGCTTATTTGCGGGGGTTCTTGTCTATATGCTGGCAGTGACAGTAAGCTGTTAGCCTTGCTATGCCTAGCGCCTTGCCTAGACCCTTACGCAGTATAGTCTAGGCTCTAGCATTTGTTTACAACGTAAATCTTAGGTAAGATTACTAGTTACCCTTCTAGTGGTTAATAGACCTGTGCCTAGATATTTATAACAAGAATTGTCTTTCTGCGCAGTAGATTGCGACAGGTAAGAGAGCAGTAAGAGGCTAGGTTATTACTAGAGAGCTGCTAGGTAGAGGGAATTTAGCGTATATAAGGACTGTATCTACTTACTTACAGTGCCTTATTATCCCTACACCTTTATCTACATCTACCTTCTAGCCCTTACCTTCTACACTATAACGCCCCCTCTAACGTATATCTCCTATAAGGCTCTACCTAACTACACCTACTAGCTGCCTAAGAGTATATAGCCTTAGCTGTTGCTTTTGCAGTACTAGTGCTGTACCAGCATTACGCACTTAACCACCTCGTCTAAGAGTAACCCTAATAGCACTATCTTGTCCTTTATCTATATCTTTTGTTGGCCTAGTAGGTATAGGCTTTGTAAGGACAACTTCAGCGTGTGCCCCTGCTGCGTCTAATTAAAGGAAGAGAGGTGTGTTAAGGTATTTCCTGCGCTTTCCTAGTGTCTACTCCTGCTGACTTTTGTAGATTAACCCTGTTTTCTGTTAAGCCTGTAACATGCTTAATTTCTTAATTAAGCATACCCTCTATAAGACGAATAATAAGACAGTTGCCTAAGGCAACTAGGCAACTAACAACAACGTGATTACTTAGGTGCAGGCATACTAGCAGACTGCCTACAACTACGCTAAGGCTTGTTATAACAGCTTTGTTGCCTATAATGCTGTAGTTTATTACTGTATTAATAAGTCTAGTCTAAGCAAGACTAAGTATGCTTAAGCCTGTTAGGTTTCTTAGTTATATAACCTTAAGCGGTACATTATAGGTATTTTTCCTCCCCCTCTTTCTTATGCAGAGCTGACTTATTACAGGCTGTAGTTAGGACTATTAGTGCAAAGCTTCCCAACAACGTTATAATTAACAGCACAATTAAGGATTACTTCTAGAAGACAGGTAGTGCTCATAACGCGGAGAAGCGGTGGTACTATTATAGTACTAACCTGCCTTCTGCTGTTTAGGCTCTGTTAGCTCCTTTTAAGCGGTTTTCGTCGTCTCTAACTAAACCTACCCCTGGTGGTTGTTGTCGTCGCAGCCCCTCCTACGAGATGAGCCCTTCTAAGGGTTGCAGAGGAGCTGCTTAAGCTGCAGTTGTAGTTATAAAGACCCTCTATTCCTGTAATAGTTCTTAACAGACTAGTAGATAATAATAAAACTCTCCTCTCCTATAAATGTGCTAGTCTTTGCTAGTAATGTATTAGATAGACGCTAGGCCTCCTTTAGCCTCTAGTCGCACGAGTCCTAGGACTATCCATCTTCGCTTTTCTATTAGCTATTTTAGAGTGGGGTTTATAAGGCGGACTTCTAAGAACGTCCCCTCTTTTACTTTAGTTGCGCTAGTCTGTTAGTTGTAGGGCGGCCCACTCTGGATAGATTACCTGCCTGAGCGTATTAGTGATAATCCTAAAGGATCTCATCGCAGTAGTTAAGGTTCTTAAGTGGTTCCTAGGTGGCTTCTTTGTTTAGCTAACCTAGCTACTTAACCCTGTACTTTCTTTTCTAGGCAGCAGTATCTCTGTATAACAGTATACCTTTAACTTTAAACCTATTACTAGGTAAGACGTCTTCTAGTATACTAATAGGACCTGGCTAGAACCTACTGTTTGTAAGGGGTTCCCTCTAGTGCTTAAGGAGTAATACGTTAAACACTAGGTGCACTCTGTCTATAGATAGGGGCAGCTTTAGCTTATATGCTAGCTTACCTACCTTCTTAATTACTACAAATAGCCTAAGGTATTAAGCGTTAAACTTCTTTAAAGGACAACTTGTTATTAGGTTCTTAGCCTAAAGGAGAACAGAGTCTCCCTTAGCAAAGTGTTGTTTAGACTGTTTTATGTTATACTACTAGGCGTTGCCCTTTTATACGTACTCTAAGGCCTCCTTTACTGTTTTCTACATTTTATACCAGTTTAATAGGCGGCTGGCAACCTGCCGGCGTAGTTCTAGTGTTGCCTTGTCCTTGTCCCAGACAGTTTAGGGTTTTTGTAGCCAGTGCTTATTAGGTATCCTGTTAAATCCTTTAGAGTCTATGCTAAAGGCAACCTTTATAGGAGATTCTCTATAAGTAGAGTAAGCTTTAAAGTTATAGGCGTACTTAGCGTATAGTAGAAGGTCTACCTAGTTATCCTGTTGGTAGTTTATGTATATGCGGAGGTACGTTTCTAACTTCTAGTTTTACTACTCTGTCTGCCTATCCGTCTAGAGGTAGAAAGCTGTACTTAATTAGTGGTTAATTTTAAGGTAGTAGCATATATTAGACTAGAATTAACTAGTAAACACTAAACCTTAATCTAATAACAACGTATCTAGTAGTCCTTACTTTAAAAAGCTCTGCTCTATAAGCAGCTTAGCTAGGCGTTACGTAGTAATTGTCTTAGTGCAGGGTAGGTACTAGACGTACTTGCTAAAGCGGTCTATAAGGACCAGTATAGAGTTATACTTATTCTCCTTAGTATCTGTTAACTTTAGCAGGTCTGTTATAAAGTTAAGGGAGAAGTGCTGCTAGGCTGTGTTTGGTACTAGTAATGGTGTAAGCAATCTCTACAGCTTATACCTCCTAATCTTATATAGTTAGCACGTAGGATACCTTTAGATGTACTTATATACATCCTTTATTAGTTGTAGCTAGTAGTACTTTCTCTTAAGTACTTTAGCGGTCTTATCTATACTGTAGTAACCTTCTATAGGGTTATTATAATTCCTTAAAAGGATAGTTTAGCGCAGTGTGATATTATTAGGAATCTAAACTTTCCTACTTCTGCGTAAGGTCCTACTAGGGTTAACCTCCTAGTAGTGCTGTCCCTTCTTCGCTTTACTGTCTGTCTAGGTTATTAATAACTAGTTTGCAGGGTATGCTGCGTCCTGTTACTAGACTTGCTTAACAAAATCTATTAGGAGTTCTAGGGTTTCTAAGGCGTAAGCAGAATCTCCCTATATGGCTTTGTTCGCAAGGTATGTAGGGGTACTAACTCTGTTGTCTAGGCTACAAAGGAGAGCTTCTGCAACGTTAAAGTCTGGTTAACTGGTCCCCTAGCTTCGGTGTCTTCAGATTGACCCTGGCTCTAATGGCCATTAGATAGAGGGTTAAGAGCTAGGAAAGACAAGTCTCTAAGGCTAATCTAATGTTGGCAGAATTCCTTAGGGACAATTTTAGGCAGTTGTTAGACCTCTGCTAGGTCTTCTACAGGTACGTTACTCCTAGATGTTACCTGTGCATCTTTTTAAGCCCTAGACTTTTAAATTGTCTAGATCTAAAGCTTCTGTTGTAAGGTGGGTAGCATGGCGTCCCTAAGGGCTTGCTGTTCCCTAACCTTAAGACCTTGTGCGTAATCTAGACGTCTTAAGGGACTATCTACTACGTTCTCTAGTCCTAGCTTGTATTTAACTTTAAAGTTAAACCTTGCCAGCTCTTCTGCCTAACAGGCTTGTTTTAGAGAGAGCTCCTTTGTTGTTATAAAGTACCTTAGGTTGTTGTAGTCTAAGAGTACCTAGATTGTTACAGGGGCGTGTTTAAGGTAATGCCTCTACTGCCTAAAAGCTTTAACAATTACTAAGAGTTCCTTGTTATAGGTATGCTATCTAATAGATAGACCTTAGAACTTCCAGCTCTAGAACGCTACTAGTTTCTAGTGCTGCTCTGTCGCTACTTTAGACGTCTAGGGTTGCAATAAGATAGCTGCTATAGCGAAGTCTAATGCGTCTGTAAGGACAATAATAGGCTTGTTAGAGTTAAAGTGTTATAGCACTAGGGCTTTTATAAACTTCTCCCTAATTATAAGGAAAGCTGTGCAGGCTTCCTCTAGCTAGTGCTATAGTTTGTACCATTTTGTTAGTCCCTTTTAGCTTTTCTTTAGTCTTACCTTCCCTTTTTCTAGACTAGGGACCCTCTAGTCCTCTGTTAGGTTCTAGGCGGCTGTTATATGGTCTATAAGCAGTTAGACAATTCCTAAGTAGTTAAAAATAAATTATTAATAGAAGTTAGTAAAGCCTAAGAACACCTAAATGTCCTTGTAGCTTAACAGCTCTAGCTATTTAGTAATGGTGCGGACCCTCTTAGGGTCTATAACCACGCCGTCTAGTGTAGTAATAAATCCTAGAAACTCTACTAACTTGCTGGAGAAGACGCACTTGCTGGCCTTTGCGAACATCCCCTACTTAACTAGGCAATCTAGGACCTCCTTAACGTGCTTGTTGTGGTCCTTCTCGTCCTAGGAGTAGATAAGGATGTTATTAAGGTAGACTACGCAGGTCCTATCTAGTAGGCCTCCTAGGGCTTAGTAGATGTAGGATTAAAACGTGGCCAGCGCGTTCGCTAGGCTAAAAGGCATTACTAGGTATTTAAAATGACTGTACCGTGTCTTAAACGCAGTCTTCTACTTATTGCCTTCCTTAATCTAGAGCCTGTAGTAGGCGTTACGTAGATCTAGCTTAGTAAAGACCTTTACTTTTAACAGGCAGTCTATTATCTTGCTAACTAGCAGTATAGAGTACTAGTTCTTAATAGTTACCCTGTTTAATCCCTAATAGTTAACGTATAGTCTTATAGTGCTGTCTAACTTAGGGACAAACAGGATAGGGGCTCCTGCTGGTGACTTGCTTAGACAGATCTAGCCCTTCTCCTGTGCTGTCTTAAGGTAGTCCTAGAGGATGTCTAGCTCTCTGCGAGACAGGTTGTAGATTAGGAGGTTAGGAACCTTAGCTCTATCCTTAATCTTAATAGAGTGGTTGTACTTCTAGTAGGGTGCTAGCACGCTTGTCTGTTGTTTACTAAAGGCAAACTACTTGTAATAGAGGTGTTTAGGCACGTACTTAAGTTCTTCTACGTCTAAGGCGTTGTTATCTAGGATAGCGCTGCTGTTAAGTCCTACTGCTATAATTCTTAACCATTTAGCAAGACAGGCTGCTTCTAACGCCTGTCTAGCGTCTGCCTAGTAGGCGTCTGTTAGACTGCCTATCTTTAGGCTCCCTAGATGTAGCAGATATAGCTGCTCGCCTAGACCTAGTTTGCTAAATAATTGTTTATCTGTTAACAGCTAGACTCTCTTAGCGTTGTTGGTGAACTACCTGTAGGTTTCTGCTAAGAAATAGATATATAGGTCTGCCTTAGCTAGCTATAGGTAACCTAGGACTAGGTTATACCTAACAAATAATGTAGACTAGAACTTAGTAAGTCTAATTGTCTTAGGTACTCCTTTGCTGTTGTGGCAGACTACTGTTAACTAGTACTGGTTAGTTAGGGACAGCTCTGTGTCGTCTAGGACCACGGCCTTCAGTTGTTGGTTAGTGCCTGCTGGGTCTAGCCCTAGGTCCCTAGCTGCATCCTTAGTAATAAGGTTTAGCTCTAAGCCTAAGTCGTACAGAGCCTGGAGGGTCCTAGGGTTACTATTAGCGTTGTTAAGCTGGACCGTGACTATTATGCGGGTTTGTTTCCCCTTAGTTTCTAACCCTAGCTGCAGGTAGGACAGGTTAGCAACTAGGGCTTGCTATTTCCTAGGATTGGCTTGCTACTAGAATGTTGTTAGCCGCCTCCGCGGCCTCTCTAATAGCCCTGCTGCTGGTATCCCTAGGTATGTTATCCCTAGTTCTGTAGTTAACCTTAGGATTGTTAATAGTTGTTTTCCTTAGGGATCCATCTTCTGCCTAATAAATTGGCAGCACTAGTTGTTGGCTAGGGGTCTCCTGGGTGCTTCCTGGTGTTGCTCCTAGAGGGGGTTAACGCCTAACTGTTATGCCTTTTAAACTTCCTCCTAGCGTCTAAAGAAAGAGGTCTCTTGTTTCTACCGCTACTTTTAGTCCGCAACCCTGAGTTTAAGAGGACTGTTAAGGTTTCTGCGTTTTAGAGGGCCTGTTTAAACTCTGCCTACTTAGTGATGTGTTCTAGACTGCTATTTTACTAGATTTTACGTTAGAGTGTAGGAGGCGTAAGGCTCTACACAAATGCTATCTTAAACTTATAGTTGTTACTGCTGTCTTTAAACTTTATAAAGTTACAGGGCAGTAGAGACTCCTGCTTATTTAACTTTATTAGGAAGGTGTTAACTAAATTGTTAGACTTCTACTTATAGTTAAAGTACTTGTTGTAGTTTTTATACTGTGTAAAGACTAGGTCTTAGACAAGCTACTCCTCTTCTGCGCGGAGGTTAGCCTAGGTCTAGATTAATCCCTTGTTAATACGTTGTTAAATTAATTCCTAGTAGACACTATAGTGGATAGTGCCTATAATCTAGTAGGTACAGGTTATAGAGTCTTTAAGTACTTAAGTATACTAGAACGCTGTGTCTATATCCTTAATCTACTAGTCTACCTACTAGGTTAATAGAGGCTTGTTATCTATCCTAAGTTTTAGCTTAGGCTGAACATTGTTAAGGACTTATATTATTCTGCTGGCCTTATTAAACGCTAGGCGTTAGCTACCTAGTGCTTGTCCGGCATGCGTCTGTTGCAGGGTTTCAACTGCCTAGTTAAATTGTTGTTGCTGGATTTCAATCTCCCGCTTGGTGGCACCAGACAGTTCTGCCTTATTAAGTGCTTCTAGCAACAACAGGATAGAAGCTTGCAACAACTCTATTGCAGGTTGTTTAGCGCGTAGCGTTAGGACGTCTAGTGTTGTAACGCCTGCTGTTGTAGCGTCTAACTCGCCCCTAATGTAAGGGTTAAGTAGTGGCTCTATAGGCAATAGCGATACCCTAAGTGCGTTGTTGCGTTGTTAAGCGTCTAGCTCCTAACTAAGGTTATTGCAAGGGGGTAGCTCTTCCACGTTGCTAGTGGTTAAGCGGAGGTTGCGTCGTCCTCCTGCCATCGTGATAGCTGGGTTTTTCCCGCTCCTCTGCTGCTAATTAGCTGCCTGTTCTGAGAGGAGTATAAAGGATTTAAATTGTAAGGGCACTGTAGGCAGGCAATAGAGCAGAGCAAGATAGGACAAATAATAGGGTAATATATAAGAGATAAGACAAATCCTTAATAGATAAGTCTTAAGGTTTGTGAATATTATATACGTGTGTGGCTGGTAGGTCCCCAGGCTTGGCCTAGGACCTAGCCGAGGTATCTCCCGGCGTGGGGAGAATACTCGTGACAGAAACCCCTACCTAGGACTAGGACCTAGGACTATAGAACTAGAACCAATACCTAATAGAGAGCACTCTCTAAACACAGGGACAATAGAAATAAGCCCCTCTAGCTCCCTAACCCCTCTAGGAGAGATGTACCAGCCTACACTAATCCCTAGACCTCTGTCTATACCCTTATCGTCAATACTACCCTAGCAATCTACTCTAGGAATACACTAACCTAGTATATTTAACAGAACTACAACTGTACCTCTACCCTCTGCTCCCTCTAAACAACTAGCTAGCAGGCCTGCTACTCTAACAGCACTTAGGCTCCCCCCTTTCTTATTTAACATAGCTACTAGGCCTATTACCTAAGCTTCTATTACTAAGACAGTAAAAGAAGCTCTATCTATCGCTAGGACAATAGTTATTTAGGCTTCTTCCCTAGCTACATTAAATAAGGAACAATTAAACCTCCTAGACCTTCTAGAAATCTTCTAAGACTACACAGAAAACAACAGGATAAATAAACAAGGCCTCTCTATCCTAGCGTTCTAAGTATTAAACCTTAAAACAGTATCTAAATTAATTAAAACAAGAGCAAAACTCCTTTAGAAACCTACCCTAGCTACTAACACTCCTACTATTTAACCTTCTACCTAGCCTACTTTATACGCATCTGCAGCTTTAGCTAACCTCCCTAAGAACACTAACTAGCAAACAGTAATGAAGAAGAAGCAACCTACTATTATAAAGAACTCTCTAAGTACACGCTAACTAGTTCTTACACTAGAGCAAGAACTACCCTCTTTTACTCCCCTAGAAATATGTAATACTTTTAATAAGGCCTTTATAGATAAAGGAGTAAGCCTCCCTATAACTACTTCTACTAGCTTAAGTAGAAGGAACAACATTGTTCTTACTATAACACCCTCCTTTACAGTAAAATACCTGCTTAAAAACTAAGTAATCTAGTAATTAGTTACTACCTATAAGGAAGCCCTTCTAATAGAACTATAGCATAAAGTAATCCTACACAACATCCCTACGTCCCTAGAAACAAACCAGGACCTAGAGGTGCTTAAGTTAGAAATAAATACCTTTAATAAAGGCCTAATAATAGTAGGAAACCTATTCTAGCTAACAAGCTACAAAAGGAGACAAAAGCAATAACTAGAATCTATCTGTGTAGCGTTTACAACAGAAAAAGAAGTATAATAAGCTATTTAGAATAGACTATACCTACTAGGAGCTAGTATAAGAGTAGAGAAGTTTATTACTACACCTTCTACTACATAATACTAAAAATATTAGCAATTTAGACATATAGAGAACAGGTGCCTTAATAGCACTATATACAAAATATGCGTAGATAAACACTCTACAACATTATATAAGTGTAATATATATAATATAATAGGTAACGCCTGTATATATACTATACCTAAGTGTATAAACTATAAAGAAGTATATATAGTAGATAGTATTTATTATGTAGCCTATAAGGCTATAATAAACGCATAAATATATCTAGAACGCTAGATAACCTAAGGATTCTATAAGTAAATCTAAATAAGAGCGCATAAGCTATAAAGAGCGCCTTGTAACTTGCAGTAGAACTAGCTATAGACCTTGTCTTAGTACAAGAACTGTAGCTTACCTCTACTTAATAATAACCTTTAGACTACTTAGACATACGCTCTGTAAACCACCTATCCTTTACATAAATCCTACCTCTACTACAGGACTACAGCATAAGGCTATGCGTTCTAGCCTATGTCCTACGTTTAACACTAGTACAAATCTCCCTAACTGTAGATTTAAGCCCTAACCTAGACTTTCTAGCTATTATAGTCTAGTAGTCTAGGTTAAACTTTCTAATCTATAATATATACAACTAAACAAACACAAAAGGAATAATAACAGTAGAAAGAAAGCTTCTAAATAGCCGCACTCTGCCTAACTTAATCCTACTAGGGGACTTTAATACCTACCACCCTTAGTAGGACTCTACTATAACTACTATAACACTAAAAGCTAGTAGTTTTATTACCTAGATAGAAGAGTAAAACCTAGAGCTAATAAACAACCCTGGTATAGGCACCTTCTTCAGGCTAAACATAAGCAGGGAAAGTGTTCTAGACCTTACCTTTGCTATACACAGGCTTACAAACTAGATAGAAGACTAGTAAACCCTAGCAGGTATAGGCTTAGACTACCTAGGTATCCTGTTTATAATTACATTGCCTAGAACACAGCTCCTAAACAACTCTACTCCTTAGTTTAACACTAAGAAGGCAGACTAGGACCTATTTTAGAAGGAGCTAGCAAAGGAATTAGTAAAAAGCCCTGCTCTAAATACTACAAGCCCTAGACACTCTACTAGCACCTCCCTACTTCTTATCTAAGGAGAGGACAGAGAGCTAGAGAAGCAGCTAGAAGCAATAGGGAAGGAGCTTACTACAGCAATACAGTCGCGCGTTAAAAGTTAGTTCCACGCTAGCGTCCCTCCAACGTGTTAACCCAGCCACCTATACTTTTTAACCACCTACAACTTCACTACTACTACTCTGTTTCCCTTACTTTCTTAACTATTAGATGTAGAAACGCTGTTGCTTAGATTCTGTAGAGCAGGATTAGGCAATTAGGTGGCTACACGTAGGTGCAGGTACCTATAAAGTTACTAGTCACTTTAGCTGTTGTAAGCGTACTATCTAAAATCTTTACAAACGTTTTAACACTACAGGAACTACACACAATAGACCTTGCTTAGGCAGACCTAAGATACTATCTAATACGCAGAAGAAGCTCCTACACTACACAACGCAAAAGAATCCCTAGATTACCTACTCTAAGCTAGCTGAAGTCGCCCAGATTATCCTACCTAACAACACTACTACCTACAAGCTAAGCAAGTTAACTATTTATTACGTACTTAAGCAATACTATATAACCTGTTAGAGGAGTAAAAAGAGGCCTAAACCAACTTATAGACATACTTTCTAGCGTCTTTAGTTTACTTAAAAGCATTAGACCTTTAATTAGCGTTAGCACATAGTTAAGTTTAGTAATAAGTACTCTGTTTAGAAGGGCTCTAGCTATAAAGAGCAGTAGGTGTTTTGCTATAACAATAAGAGATAGAAGCTAAGAATAATTACTAGGATCTCTACTAGTTGTCTAGCTGCTTAGATAGTGTAGGGAGCTATATAGCTAGATGCATAGAATAGACTACAGTAGAGTCTACTTATTATTATAGAGAGGGATCCTAATACTCTACGTAGTAGCTATAGCAGCCAAAGTTACATTAAAACACTTAAGTAAGGTCTCTTACCTTACTATTATAAGTCTTAGTTTTTTATGCAGGATAACATGCGTATACACACCTCCTACGCTATACAGACATTTATAGCAGATTACAATATTACAACTCTCCTATAGCTAGCTTACTTACCTAATCTTAACCTAATTAAACACCTCTAGTGGCGCCTTAAACAGATAATGCATAAGCTCTACCTACAGTTTAATAACTATAGCAGGGTAGAAGAGCATTAGGATAAGTTTTATAAGGCGTTAAAGAAGTACTGGCGTTATATCGTAAACTTACTTATTAAGAAACTTATTAGTAGTATACCAGCACGCCTAAGTGCCTGTAGGAAGGTAAAAGGCTAGTAAATAAAATACTAGTATAGAACAGTATAACCTTAGAATTTAGAGCGTTTTGACTATGTGTAGCTATCTCAATTGCCTTACAAAGTGGGGTGGTGGGCGTGGTGATGATGCGGGGATTCGCTTAGTGGAACTAACTTTTAACGTAGTACTGTAACAAACGCAGCTAAAACTACAATCCTACAAAGCTCTACTAGCGCAAGAAGCAAGCCTTAGTAGAACCTAGACCTGAAATTACTTAGGACAAACATGCTTAGCAAACAACGCCTCCTACAGAGAGAACTAGCTAATAGCCCTACAACTACATACATATAGAAAAGGGACTACCTAATTACTAGAAACAGCTACCTATAAACAGTAAAAGCAGCAAAACGCAACTACTAGAATTAATTCCTAGAAAAAGAGAATATAAAATTAATCTTTAAGGTAATGTCTTATACTAGGTCTATAGGTAACTAAAGTATACCTGCTATACAAGGCCCTAGGGGTATAGAGAACTCCTTTTAAGGCAAGTGCTTAGCACTAAGAGACACTCTCTTCCCTAGCCTACCTTCCTCTTAGCCTATAGAGTGGAGAACCTACTAAGAAGGTAGCTAGGAATAGCTACCCCTTATAAGAGAAGAGCTAGAACACGCCTACTCCTTACAAATCTAAAGTAGCTCCCTAAGACTAGATGTAATAAACTAGGAGATTATTACTGCAGTATATAAAGTAGAAATAGACATATTCTTCTATAGGTTCTCTACGCTATTTAACTATAGGTACTACCCTTAAATCTAGAAAAGAGCAATAGGGATTATCCTAAAAAAGCTAAATAAACTAGACTATGCAGCCCCTAAAGCCTATAGGGTAATTGCTCTCCTAAGCTACCTAGGCAAAGTTACAGAAAGACTAGTAGCTAAACAACTTAGCATACTAGCAGAAACAACTACCCTACTACACCCTTTACAACTAGGAGGAAGAGTATAAAGATTAGCTATAGACGCTTCTATACTGCTACTAAACTAAGTGTAAGAATAAAGAAAACTAAAGCGTATAACAACTACAGTGTTCCTAGACATTAAAGGAGCTTTTAACTACGTCTTACTAAGCTAACTACTTACTATCCTACAACAACTAAAGCTACCTTACAGCCTAATAGCCTAGATCTAATTATTCCTCTCTAGTTGCTAACTACAACTGTCCTTTAATAGAGAAATAGAAGAATTTAGTAATATAAACGCTAGAATCCTATAAGGAAGCTCTGTCTTACCTATTCTGTTCCTAATATATATTAGACCTCTATTTTAGTTAATTATAAACTACTTACTATCCTACCTAGACGACCTAGCTATTATAGTAGAAATAATAGCCTAAAGAAAAACATCTGCCTACTAGAAAGAGATATAGCCAGCCTATTTGCAAAAGGATCTAGTTGTGTAATACAGTTTAATGCACTAAAAACTAAACTTATCCACTTTACTTTAAGCTAAAAAGCAGAAAACTACACTCTTACCCTGCTAGACAGGTCTACTATAACTCTAAAAAAGACTGTTAAATAGCTAGGAATCTACTTTAATAACAGGCTCTCCTTTAAGGAGCATGCTGCCACAAGGATTAGCTAAGCAAGAAACGCCTTCTACAGAATGTGCAGACTAGCAAACAGCAATAAAGGCCTTACACCTACTGCCCTCTAATAAATATACCTAGCCTATGTTACTAGTATAGCAGACTATAGATGCCAGGTCTTCTAGAAGCAACAAGCTAGAATAGCAAAACAACTACAAGGACTACAGAACCTAGCACTTAGGAAAATCTTAGGCACCTTCTAAACCTTACCTATAATTCCCTAAGAGGTAGAGGCAGCACTAGCTCCTCCTATAATAAGGCTAAACACTATAATAAGAAAGTACGCCTTTAGAGCTAGGAAGCTTCTGAAGAACTACCCTATCTACACTACTACAACACAGCTAAAATTCACCCTACAAAACACAGACCTAGACTTTAGCGCAGAGTTAAGAGAGCTTAACTGTACTAGGCTAAGAATAGGACCTCCTATACAGCTTATGCAAATTACACAGTCTATAGAAAAAGCTATGCCTAGTATAAGAGAAGAGAAACTAAAAGACTTCTACTTCTGCCCCTAGAATAAGGCTATTGCATACTAAACTAAAATCTTAAGACTACTAAAAGAAGAAGAAGTAAAAGCATACAAAACACAGATGCTATAAAAAGTAGGAAGTAATATACTAGCTATCTACACAGACGCTTCTTCTGTAGAGGGAGGCCTAGGGATAGGAGTAGGAATTACAGTCCTAGACTACAACTAAGAGCCTAAGGAAATCTACACTATAAACTATAATATTAGTAAGGGCTAAATTTTATATAATAGAGAACTAGAAGGTATAATAAGAGGCTTTAAAATTGCAGCTACTATAGCTACTACAGGATAGAACGTCTAGGTCTTTGCAGATAACCAGGCAGCTATCCTAAGACTAAAAACTCCTTTAAACAAGCCTAGATAGGCTTAGCAAATACGCTGTATAAAGGCAGCTAAAACTATTAAAGATAAAGGAGCTATAATTAGCCTTAAATAGACCCCTAGCTACTAAGACATTACAGGAAACTAGAAAGCAGACTCTCTAGTAAACGAAGTAATAAAAAAGAGGCCTACCTCTAATGTTATAAGCATTGCTATAACTAGAATTTAAGTTAAGGCTATTATAATAGACAAATAGGATTACAAACTAGCTACCTACACAGCTAAAGCAATCCTAAGGAAAGTAGACACCTACGCAGCAAAATACTAGCTAGGACTAATAAAGAAAATAAAACTACCTAAAAACACTAAAAGAGAGGTAGCAAGTGCCTACTACTAACTAAAACTAGGATATAGATATAATAAAGTATACCTACACAGTATATAGAAGGTAGATAGTAATAGATGTATCTGTAGCTACACACAAATAATATAACACCTTCTACTTAGCTGTAAGGAATACAGACAAGTAAGGAAAATAATGCAGGACAGCCTATAAGGACAACAACTTTTAATGCAACTAATACTACACACAACCTAGGGAATTCTAGCTACTCTAGCTTTTATTTTAGACACTAGAATAGGCACCTATAAGTGGTACCTATAATAAATAACAGATACTTAAAAACTGCTGTTAACTCCCTAGAGCATAGGCTCTCACTACAGGACTCTGAACACACATTTACTATCTCCTTTTACAAACACGCTCCTTAAATTACTAGAGTAGCTTAACTGCTCTTGTCTTATATAGTCTTAGACTTAAACAGGATGTTAAACTTATAAATTAAATTAAATTAAATCAAATCAAGCGCCATACATACGATGCCAAAGAGGTAAGACTTTCTTAGCCTTGGCTGGTGACACAAGCGGGCAGTAACGCGGTTATTACCTAGTGTCGTACGGTTAGGTGCGGGGGTTGCATGTATAGGACATTAAGAATTAATTAATTAATTAATTAATTAATAAATTTAACGTCCTGTATGAGTCTAAGACTCTATAAGACAAGAGCAGTTAAGCTACTCTAGTAATTTAAGGAGTGTGTTTGTTTAAAGGGATAGTAAATGTGTGCTCGTAGTCCAATAGTAAGGGCCTGTGCCCTAGGTTATTAAGAAGAGCTGTTGCCCTGTTAAATAAAGGTTGTGTAGAACTATCCTACAAGTAGGTAGTTCTAGCGTTTAATGTTTATTGTCTATTGCTAGCTATTGCTATTGCGGTATACAGTCTTTGTATTGTTGTTGTTGTTGTTGTTATTGTTGTTGTTGTTATTGTTGTTGTTGTTATTGTTGTTGTTGTTGTTGTTATTGTTGTTGTTGTTGTTGTTCTTATTGTAAAGAGTTTGTTTGTCTATCACTATTGCTAGTAATAGAGTACTGGGGTGTTTAAGCCGTTGCTTAGTCGATTTTGTCTAGGTATAGGGGGTCGGTATAGCTAGTTATGATAGGGGTATTTGTATAGGTTGTAGCTAGGCATATAGACCTGCTACTTTACTAAGGTAGTAGGTATCTATAGGCCTAAGGAGAGAGCTGTTGCTTTGTCGATTTTGTCTAGGTATAGGGGGTCGGTATAGCTAGTTATAATAGGGGTATTTATATAGGTTGTAGTTAGGCATATAGACCTGCTACTTTACTAAGGTAGCAGGTATCTATAGGCCTAAGGAGAGAGCTGTTGCTTTATTAATATAGTGTTCGTATTAGGGGTAGGTTTTAGCTGTTGCTTAGTTAAGTTTGTCTAGGTATAGGAGGTTGGTATAGCTAGTTATAATAGGGGGTATTTATAATAAAGTAATAGCTATGTAGCACTTGCTAGGCAGGTAATAGCTATAGCTAAGTTCTCTGTTTATTGTACCTTTAACCAGTCTAAATCTTTAAACGCACAGGCTATTGCAGAGATTTTATCTTAACTAAGACTAGATAACCACTCTGTTCAGCTTATAATAGCCAGCGCGCTTATTCCAACGCCTACACTACAAAACAGACGCTGGAAATAGATGTTAGGAAGGCATGTTCGTAATATTGGGATAAAAAATTGATAGAAATTAACCTTTCTCTAACTATAAAAAGTTGGTGTTTGGTGCTAAGCAAAGTAATCTTCAGAAGAACCGGCGGCCTGACCACTAAAGCAAAAAACATACAACAGCGGGTATTCGCTAGTGGTCACCCACCTAACTACTAATCCGCCGGTACGTTGCTTAAATAGGGCTGAGCGAACGGGAAGCCTTGTTTTCAACGTCCTATGGTCGTATGTAACAGAATTCATTAAAAAGAGTGTATATGTTTTTGTACTGTTTTAGCATCATAGCTCAGCTTACATCTAGGCCCTTGCACGGCAAGATTAGTAACACAGTCTAGGTTCACGACAGCGCTTCGCCTGCGACACCTGGTAACGTTACCAGGACTAGTCCACGGCATCTTTTGTTGGATGCCCAAGATGACGTAGTTGGGTTGTGCGACGTCTCCGGGGTCAGTCTCAGGGCGATGGCGTCAATGATGATGGGAGCTCGGAAGGGGCAGTTTCTTTCTAGCCTTCCCACTCGCGCAATTGCAGCACTCACAACATCTACAGTGGTAGGTACGTACGATATAAGGGAGCACCGCATGTATCACAGAGGGGAACGCGAAGATGCACACATAGTATTGACTCGTGCAGATATTGACGTCGATGATGAGAGTACTGACCCAGTGCGCTAGCTGCCACTACCTGTAGCCTTGTAACTGCTGAGTCTCTCAAGCTTGACCACCAATGACCACTACAATGCTTGTGGTGTAAGACAGGCATCCGCTGCAGAAAATCCCATCAGCGCTATACTCGGACGTTCTCAATGAGACTAGACCGTCGAAGGCACCGCTTCCACGGCACAGCCCCATCGATTGTATGTGCCATCCTCGTAGATGTGGCAGAGGAAGCATGCAGTCTGCGCGTAGGTGTGCCCCTGACGGTTCGCGTCATAACTGGTATAATATGTGTGGGCCCATATTTTAACAGTATAGTGGTTTTTGGTGTCGCTGTGGCTACCATGTAGACCTGAGCTGGGGATAAGTCAGTCTTATGGACGGCAGAAGGACAGAGCATCGCATGGCATGGCGTTATGAACAGCAAGCTATTGTGAAGATCAAAGATACGAGATTGAAAAGGGTGGAAAATGATCTGGGTTCGTGGGGCACGCACATAACGTGTGCATGGAATGCAATGTAAGGGGGGTTCCCAGTGCTCATGTTGTAAGCAACCCGGTTTATCAATTCCGAGATATGTTGCCTCTTGTTCGGTTGAAGATAGTACTGGTTGTCCTTCCACGTGATTGCAAGAGGCCGTCCGCTGGATGCAGCTGACGGGGCTTCTGAAGAGGCCTCGGATTGCGCGTATTGCGACATCGCAGTGTGGTAGGTAGAGTTCGTGGTGTTCAAGTTCGATCCAATGTAGTGAAGCGGTTGTTGCAGTTGATATTGATATTCTCGCGTATAGTGTGTATTAAGATAACTGGCAAATGATTCTAGGGACTTGAACAGATATAAATAGTCTGCAAAAGCGCTCTCCCGCGGAAACATGTTGCAGGAAAAGAGTATGGGAGTCAAGTCACATTTCTGTCCCACATAAGCGCTGTCGTCGTCTGTGGGAATGATGGGCTTGCCTTGTCGTGGGCGCTTGATCTTCGAAAGAGGTATCATGCTGCAGCTGCGTCACGATATCCCTCTCTGAAAGAGGATCACCATGATCCTGCAACTTCATCAGCCAATCAAGTAACTAATTGACGTTAACCCGGCGCGACCAGCTTGCAGCCCAATTGGCTGAGCTTGGGACTGCTCGCCCCCAAAAACCGTCGCGCCCCCAAAAACTGTTGCGCCTCCAAAGACCGTCGCGCCCCCAGAAACCGTCGCGCCCCCAGAAACTGTCGCGCCCCCAAAGACCGTCGTGACCCCATCGATTGTCATATCACTGCATCATGACTTCCAAAGTAGGTCCATCTAGCTTCTGCGTTGACCTTATGAAGAGAAGTGATATCGTCAGCTTGATACAGGAAGCAGAGATCAATATTGCATTGCGCTCAAGGCTTAACATTCTTGTGTCCATTTGACATCCTACAACAGCCAACAACCCTCACAGGAGATCTGCCTTGAGGAAGGGCGTCAACAGCGCCTACAACCTTGCTAGATCAAGCCTGGGTCTCAAGGACGCTGGTGGAGACTGGAAGAGGTGGCAGAAGAAGCGAGCACACATACTGGCTGATGCAGAGGAAAATTCACATACTATGAAACGCAACAGGAAAGGGCTCCAGGTCTAAGAGAAAAACTACATAAAAAAAGTGGCAAGATTTGAAACGGCGTTTGGTATTAAGGAGGCTGTGATTCTTGCGAATTTGACGGATGTCTCATGGTGGTACACTTCGCACAAACGTCGCAAGGAGCTCATACTACACTATCTTAACCTAGACAGCCAATCTAATCAACAAATTACTTTATTGGGCACTAAGCGTGCACTGAACCGTTTAGTAGCTGACTCCAAAGAACATGTCATCATTCTAATTTTATACTCTATTGCTCTTACGTGCAGAAGACGTCCAGTCTCATTGATAAGAACGCAAACATTGCCTGCGCTAAGCAGCACCAATGAAAGCTCAACAAATTCTATTGGAACAGCCGGGAGAGCAGGTGGTGGCAAGCGGTTAGCTCTGCGGAAGAATGGCCACAACGACAGAGTAGGTATCGATTAACAGCTGTCACTCTACAGCTGCTTTCGAACCCTAAGTGCTCCTCGCACTACAAACCTGCGCACTCACTTACATTACTGCTCGCCATGGACGAGTTGATGGGGTACGATTGTACTCCGAACTTCGACAGTCATCGTTCTGAATGACTCTGGCGTCACTTTGGCAGGGTATAACGAGCCCGTTTCTCATACCGAAACAAAGGAGTGCAGATTCTTGTCGTCCGAAAGGAATGATTTGTAGATACAACAATCGCGCTGCTGATGTTCGCAAGGTGACTGCATGTCATGGTCGCCTGCATCAACGCGCTTCTTCCAATCTCCGACTGCCAAGGCTGCTTGTGCTGGAGCGCGGTATAATTATTACACTCACTGAGGGATGGTTATGCAGCCTCCAGTATAACGTGTTTTGACTCAAACGCTCCAACGTGCGGTCGCTCTCACTTGGTCCATCAGAAGATGACAATTTGGCGCAACACGCTGAATAAAGCTATTGCGGCTCAAGAATGTTCTATCTATGAATTGTATCTAGAACTGCGTTTAAATATCCACAATTGACAGCCAAAAACAACCAATAGTTCCAAGGATCGTAATTCAGAGGTACAGTGGCTGTTCGCTCTGTCCTGTAAAGCCCTTGTTTCGGTATATCTCTATAATAAGCTTTTCCTCTACTGTTCTCCCAAGAACGCTGGCCAAGAACGCTTCGAGCATTGAAGCCAATCCCATAAGTCGAGGTACTCCCAGTTTAACAGATCGCTCCGTTTTTCCGTCGTGAATAGACAAACCCTATATTCCTCTGCTGAAATGCTCAAGAAGACCAGGAACTCGTCAAGTTGGTCCATCAAACGTCTTTAAAGATCTAAATGGTCGTCTTGATATCCTAACAGTCTTACAACACTGTATGCATCGAAAGCATTCCCTAATTCCTTCGCCCAGATTGCAATGAATGCTACCTCTCCTCTGCCGTCTCTCAAATACTCACCCTATCATCTCGTAGCTTTATCCCATTTGGTAGAAAAAGGAATGAACGGTGTCTGAGCCTTTTCCTATAAAAGACAGTGGTCAAATGATTCCCTTGTAATAAGGACCTTCAGATTTCGTGCGACCATGTTGAAACTATTCAAAGTCGAGTTGTATGATGTTGAATACTCGTGGCATCCCACGCGCAGGAGGATCACAGGTAGATCTCGAAGTGGAGGCGGGTTTATGTAGGTGCCGCGCCGCGTTCTGGGCGATATAGACATGACCACTGTCTTTCTTTAAACTAAATAGAGGCATAGGAGGTAAGCAAAGGTTTAGACTACCAGGAGCAGCGATGATCAGTGTAGCTGTCAATGCTTCAATTCAATCGCTACATCGATGGTGTAAAGCCATCGTTTGAAATTTAGGCAGGCTCTAAAGAATAATTGTGAAACACATCGCATAACGTACAAGAAAAAGCCAGGCTCAGATTAACCTTTCGCGTGCAATAGGCCACTCTAAAGCCAGTCTCATTTCAACAATTCGGACAAATCCTCTCGCCTCTTCCGTTCACAGAACTCAGGTTCAGACAGTTCTGCGGGCCAGAATGATTGTAACGGCAGTAATCACACGTAAGATGGTATTCACCAACGTCTTTCACCATAGATCCATATCGCCTACCAAGAAGGAGGTCCGTCGCAAGATGTGCGTTTGAGCGGAGGAGCCCGAGAGCTACATGGCTAAATGTACCCAACCTTGCTTCTAATTCTTTTTGCCTTGATTGCTTCGCATAATGCGTGCTGGTCTGTCCACCCCTTGTCACCCTCGCCTTATTAATACATGTTTGACTTTTAGCATGTCCTTCATCTGCCATCCTGTACTAGTTCGCTTACAAAACATTTACATAGTTTTCTCAAAGATAGTTCTAGACGATGTTCTTATTCTAGCAAATTGTTCTTTATGCATGCGTTATACATAATCTCTAAGTGTAGGGTTCTTACATTGTATAGTCTCCTGCGTACCCTACAGCTAGACGTAAACCCCTACATATAAACACAGGGCACTTAAAACAACGTAGATGAAAGAAAATCACCTAAGATACTGTGGCCTTGCTACAAAAGTAGGCGCTCCTATCTTCTTGTTATCCTCTAATAACCTTCCTCCAGCCTCAGAATCTAGGTATTTTCCATTACCCCTACCTAACCTATACCTACGCTAATTTCTTACTAAGAGGGTAGAGGTTAGGTATAAATTAACAGCCTTCTAAAACAACGCTAAATAGGTATATCACTGCTCTAGTGTACTAACAATTTTAAATTATACATTTCTAGAATAATCTACCTATGTAAAAGGGGGATTAATATAAAGTACTAGTCTCTTAAAAGGTTTACACCCTAACTTATATCTAACTTAGTACCTTTAAGTACATTCTAACTTTCTCTATGCTTAAAGGTATAAAGGCTTAAGAATAATTAATCTTAGATAACGTTAGTTGGTTTTAAGTACGGTGGTAAAAGGGTAGGGGTTGGGTAGGGGTAGGGTACATCAGGTGATGTACCCCTACTGTACCCTACCCCTACCTACGCTAATTCTATGCTAAGAGGGTAGGGGTAGGGTAGAGTCTATATGGGGTAGGGGTAGGGGTAGGGTAGGGTCTATATAGGGTAGGGGTAGGGGTAGGGTAGGGTCTACATAGGGTAGGGGTAGGGGTAGGGTAGGGTCTACATAGGGTAGGGGTATAGGTAGGGTAGGGTCTACATAGGGTAGGGGTAGAGGTTAGGTACATTACGTAACTACACATCTGTCCTATTAAAGCCTTTTTTATTTAACGTAGTTAATCGGCCATTGAGTCGGCCAGGCAATTAAGCCGGCCACCTTATGCAGCCACCCACCTTAACACGCAGATAACTCAACACCACAACGTCGTGCTGTAGCTCACAGTACGTCAAATTAATCCACTCTGTCTACAGTATCTTGCTTACATGTGCGCTTATTGTGCCCAGCCTGACCACACATCCCACAGCGTCGAGAACCCTCTCTACTACCACCTGTTCGCACCCTCTCCTCACGCCTCTCTGCCTCTGCCTGCACCACCACCTCTTGTGCAGCTATTATTTCCTCTGCCTCTTGCTGTGATAGGGTTCCTCTATACTAGATCTGCTTCCTTTTACATACTTTACGCTCAGAAGCAGCTTTATTTGCTGCTTAAAGCTTAACCATCTCAGCCGCTATAAGCACCTGGGAATGCACCATCATATTAGCTCCCTTTTTGAACTGCTGCACTATCTCAATAATTAAAGCTGGAGATGAACTGTAGTGCCGCCTAATCCGGTCAGATATCAGCGTTGATTGAGCTAATATTTCAGCAGCGTTGCTTGGTGTTCTAGGTTGCCAGGTAGTAGGCCCTGGTAAAGGTGGTGTTGGCGTACAAGGCTTTACTTCAAGCTTTAATAGCACCACCTCTAGGTTGTCTGGAACCAAGCCTGTTGCTCGGAAGCTTAATTGGATATTATTAGATGAAAACGCCTTATTAAACACCTGATTAAAGGCAGCCAAGAATGCTTTCTTGTCAATATAAGTGACGTGGCTGTTTGCTAAGACATTAATTTCTGTCTTATATGCTCGTTTTAATAGGGCAAAACAGCCCACATTAAGTGGCTGTAGGATATGGGAGGTGTAAGGAGGCATATAGAGAGTAATAATTTTATTCTCCTTACACAGATCCTAAAAGGCAAGCAACTTGTGGCTCTTATGGCTATTAATAATCAGCAGCTGGTGGCTACCTACTGTCTGGGCTGTTGTATGCTGGATAAAGTGCTTCAGCCACTCTAGGCCTAGTTTATTTGTTGTCTAGCCATTCTTGCTGACACTAATACGCCAATCCTTTAGGTTGTAATACTAGGCCTGGTTATGGTTCTTTGCTTTAAAGATAAAGAAGGGTGGGATAACCCACCCTATAGCGTTAATTGCGGCAATCAACGTCGCCCACTCACGGTCGCCAGGCTGGACTCTAAGTGGCTTAAGACGCCTCTTAGACGCTGTCACCACCTTAACAGACCCTCCAACACCTATCTAGAAGCCAGTCTTGTTAAAGTTGTAGGTATCTTGGTCCTAGATGCTATATTTGGCTTTGACGTTGCGCATAAGGTTAAACTAGGGGCTAATAATAGCTGGATTACTGCATAAGACTCTCTAGTAATCGCGCTGTCTAGTTACCTAAGACTTAATCTTAGGCTTCTGGTTTACAAGGTGCCTGGCCTATTTTTCTCTAACCTTACTACCACTATAGGCAGCTAGTAGTTAATTAGCCATATTACGTACGTAGCTTAGCGTAGAGGCAAAGCCTTGCGTGTTAAGCTTCCTTATATATTATATAACCACCTCCTCTTTAGGCTTAGTAAGCCTTAATCTGCTGTAGTAGGAATCGCGTTGTAAGGTGGTTTTGGCGCGTTGGTCTTAGAGGGTTAATTGAGGAACGTCATAGATAGCAGCAGCGCGCTGTTGGCTTATTAACGCGTCGGATTTTATAGCTTAAATAGCAAGAATTATCCTATCCTCACAAGGAAGTAATCTAAGATTAGGTTGTTGAGACATTAGATGAGAGGTGGAATAAGGTGTGATCTTGGCAAAGGTGGCCGGCTCAATTGCCTGGCCGACTTAATGGCCGATTACGTTAAATATTTTAGTTATTAAGCTTTAAATATTATTATAGACAATTATTATATATAAGTGTGTTTATTTATTAGTAGTTTATATTATATAAACATTCTATAAAACCCTAGTTTTCTCTTTTTTCCCTCTTATAATATATAATTATTTAGTAGAAGGCACTAATAAGCCTCTAGTAGTATCGCTTTGTAAGAGCTATATCCTTTACCTATATAGTAAATTACTTTGCATAAATAGCGTTTGTATTTATATCTTTAAATATTAGTTTTATATTCTTCTATAAGAAACTAACATATACCTTTAAAGACACTAATAAGAAAAGACTTAGCAGACTCCTAAAGAGCCTCTAGAGTGCTAGCCTAGAACTAAAGATTATTCCTTAGGTAAAGAGCAACTTCCTAAACTATGCGTGAGAATAGCATCTTAGGTATTAATAATTTAGTTAACCTCTAGTATTAACACATATTACGTAGTGCAACTACTACCTTAGTATTAGTTATTAAATATAATAATAGAATATAATAACATACTACTAGCCTTATAACAGTACCTACGCTTTAGTAGCAGAGCAGGTGCCTTGCAGGCAGGCTTAGCTGCTAAGGGCTTCCTTACCAGCGTGCTGCTAGTTACAGCTAATCCTTAGCTTAGGACAGCCTTATTCCTGCAACCTCTAGCTATGTTAGCAATTAGGTAGTTAGCTGTAATAGTTAGCTGTAATAGTAGGCTGTAGTAGTAGGCTGTAAAACCAAGTGTAATAGCAGGTGTAATAGCTCGCAGGCTGTAATAGCTGTAATAGTAGGCTGTAATATTGTGGTACGCCTAAGTTGCGCAGCAAAATTGTAGTAGTATAGCTGTTATAATAGTGTAGTATTATAGTGTAAAAGGTAACAGTAGAGTTTATTAATAGGTTAGTGTAATAACGCGTGCAGAGGTCTGTACACTGCTAAAGCTTAGGCTACTACCTAACGTAAGAAAATTAGAATCTATAGCTAGTAGAAAGTTATTATAACTATTATACACTAGCGTAACTGTAATAAAAGCTTATAATAACTTACAGGTAATATAAATATACTAAGTAAATTCTTTTAGCCTAGGCTGTGTCTAATTCTAATTTAATTTAATATTGTAAGAAGTGTTGCAAATGTTTCCTGTTGCTTTAGCGCTAGAGTTTGTTGTTTAAGCGCTAGTAGAGGCTGCTGCCTAGCGCAAGAAAACTAAAATCTATTGCAAGTAGGGGATTATTGCAACTATAATGCATAAATAGTTATATAATAAAAAACTGTAATAACTTACAGATAGTATAAATACGCTAAGCATATTCTTTTAGCTAAGGCTTTGTCTAATTCTAATTTAATTTAATATTATAAGACGCGTTGTAAATGTTTCCTGTTACTTTAGCGCTAGCATTTGTTGTTTAAGCGCTAGTAGAGGCTACTACCTAGCGCAAGAAAACTAAAATCTATTATAAGTAGGGATTATTGCAACTATAATGCATAAATAGTTATATAATACTAAACTATAATAACCTACAGATTTTGCATATTTGCTAACGTACCCCACATGCGAGCCGCTCAACGGGCGAGCTGCTCACTTTTGCCAAGCCCCCACTAAACTCCACCCTATTATGGCCCAAAACAACCTAGTTTGGTGCTGTAAAGTGCAGTATGGCCTGTAATACTATTTAGAAACTACTTCTACCTCTTTCTGACATGTTCGCGCGTTGTGTCCTGTCTGATTGCACTGTCCACAGCGTCTTTGGGAGGGCTCACCTCCTTCAGCGCGCACCTGCTTCTTTGCCTTCTTCCTATTACTACGCGCCCTAAACTCCTTTAGAGTTGTTAATTACAGGCTATCCTTAACTGTTAGGGTCCCTTCTACCTAAACTTGCTTTCTTTTGTGTAATTTTTGTTGTGTAGCTGCCTTATTAGTAGCTTAAAGCTAAGTAATCTCCTGTTACGCCAACACTAGCTTATGCGCAATTATTGCTGCCCCTTTTGCTACCTTCTTAAACGCCTTAACTATAGAGGTAGGCGAACTATCTATATACCTCTAAATCCTTGTCTTTACAAGCGTTGATTGCGACCTAAGTTTAAGGGTGTTGCTTAGGGTTTGCGACTGCCAGAGCTTGTTGTTAACAGGTAGTAGTAGTGATAGAGTGCGCAACTTCACATTAAGGGCCATTATAACCCAGTCTAGGTCAAATAGGACTAATCTAGCACCTCAGAACCCTCCCTAGATATTCTTAGAAGTAATTGCAGCATTGTAGGCGCGTATAAAGCATAGCAGGAACTCTGTCTTTATAATATAGTTAATCTAGTTATATATAAGTATTTTAGCTTAGCGCCTATACGCCTTCTTTAAAGCAGCAAAATAACCTATATTAAGGGGCTGTGTAAGGTGTAATAAGTAAGGAGGCAAACAGAGAGCAATAATCTTGTTATCCTTGCAGTATTGCTGGAATTTAAGAGAGTTGTGGCTCTTATAACTATTAATAATAAGCAAACAGTAGGTGCTAATAGTACGCTCCTTTATATGCCTGTTAAAGTGCTTTAACCAGTTAAGACCAAGCTTGTTAGTAGTCCAGCCGTTATCAGAGACTCTAATAACCCAGTCGTAAGGCAGATCCTCTTCTTTATACCAGGCAGAGAGGTAGTGGTAGGCTTTAAAGATAAGGAAGGCTGGAATAGCCTATCCTTTAGCATTAATGCTTACTATAGCTGTAGCCCACTCTTAGTTGCCTGGCTAGATAGCCTTTGGCCGACCCTGTCGTTCTAAAGCTGTAACAACTGCTCCTGGGGAGATCTGGCCTATTATGAAGCCTGTCTTGTTGAAGTTATACGTGTCTTCATCCTAGATGCTATACTTAGCTTTAATGTTAGCTACTAGGCTAAACTAGCCCTATAGAACCTCAGAATCCTCACAGAGGGCTCTCTTATAGTCGTACTTGCGATTAAACTTGACTTTAAGCTCTAGGTGTTGCTTAACAAACGTACTAGGCCAGTTTACGCTAATAGGGCCTAGATTGCGCTTAGCGCGCAAAGAATTGGCTATAGTAGCTACATCTAAGAGCTAAGAAGAAAATCCTTACATATCTAGCTTAAGAACATGCTTAATAATCACCTCCTCCTTATTGTTGTCTAGCTTCTGTAAGTTAGCTATAGAATCTGCGCGTAAAGGTTGTCCTGTGTGTTAGTTGCTTAGTGTCTTTTGAGGGACCCTGTAGATAGCTGCAGCGCGTCGCTAAGAGAGATTTGCGTCTTATTTAAGAGCCTGGAGCGCAAGCTGTATCTAAGCTTCCTTTGACGCGTCTAAATGGTGTTGTTAAGAAGACATTGGTGTAGGAGGAGAAGTTTGGTGGGGGCTTGGCAAAAGTGAGCGGCTCGCCTGTTGAGCGGCTCGCCCGTAGGGTACGTTAAGCGCATTTTTTTAACATATGTTGCACCTAGCTCTAAGCTGTTTTAATATTATTAGAAGAGGTTTTAATGGATTTTGTTGTAACAGCGCTAGTATTTGTTGCTTTTGCGCTAGCAAAACTAGGACAGGTTAAGCACAGACTAGCTGCTAAAAAGCTTACTACTGCCCTGCTCTTCTATAACACCTTTAATATCTATAATACCTTCTGTTTATATAATACTATACGTTATTACTACCTCCTATTATAGTTAGCATAATTAATCTTAACGCTAATAATATTAAGAAGGAGGAGGAGGAAGATATACTAACCTTTACTAGCACTACAGGTACTACTATACTAGCTAGCTTTACTGCTAAGGAGTAGGATTAACTAAATAAGGTAGTTATTACAGCCTGTTATAACAGTTAGTGCTAATAATACTAGGGTTTCTATTTAAGAGACTATAAGATTAATTAAGTCCTTAATTCTTGTAGTTAGATTAGGGCTGTAGGCTAAAAGACTAGCACAAAAGTCTTATTTAAGGGAGAGCTTAGCGATAGTATCCGCGCAGTTTAATAAAGAAATTAAGCTACCTTGCGTAGCAAAGAGAAGGAAATTATTAATAAGGCAAAGGCTGCTAATTGTGCAGCAAAATACTAGGCTAGGCTAAAGTTAGGTTAAGACTAGTCTTATGCTTTAGCAGATCTTAATATTTAAGCTGTAATTGTAGCCTAGACTAAAGAAGATGTAGATTGGCGACACTTTAAGTTATCTGCTAGTAGTTAGTTATTACAGCTTCTTATTACAAACATTTACTAACTAAGAACAGCTAAGTAGCTTAAAAATAAGCTTAAGACTGTTTATAAGAAGTACGATGATCTTAAGCATAAAATAGATCGTTGCGCACACTAACAGGCCCTTAGAAAGCATGCAGAACTTGCTTAAGACAGTTCTACTGCTAGTTAGACTACTGTAGGCTAAGGTAACAAACAGCTCTTTTCTAATAGCGGCGTTGTTAAGAAACTGCTCTGCTAAGAGTATTAGTAAGGTCTTTAAAAACTTAAAGATAACACCTTTAAGAGTAAGAAGGAGAAGGAAGAATAGGAGGCCTTCTGTGATAATATGTTACCTAAGAGCATAGCAGTTACAACTAATAATACCTAGCTGTAAGTTATTATATTATATTATTACATACACTAACTAATTGCTATAGTTAAACTAAACCTCTATCTCTCTTAGATAAGATTAGTTAGGATACTAAGCTTGTTAGCTATTGCCTATTTATTCTAGCACCTAACAATAATAAGTGTAAGGAGGAGAATAAATAGTCTAATTCTAAGCTAGAGGAGTACTATTAATCTATGCCAAATGTGTATAAGACTAATAAGTAAAATTACAAGTTGTTAGCTAAAAAAGATATAGAGGAATTAGGATCTAAAGGATCTAACAACAATAATAAGATAGATCTAGATTAGATATAGAGCTAATATTTTAGCTTGAAATAACAGCTAATTAACATATACATAGCCACTTTTGCAAGATCTGCTGATTTCTGTTTAATTTATTATTTTGTATCTCTACCTAATTAGAAACTCGCTTAAGATATCTAAGCTAACCCTAAGAAAATAGTAAAATAACTAGTTCCTAGCACTAAATATAACAATCTTGCTGTTAGGGGTTAGGCTTGCGCTAGGCAGTTTGTTAAAAAGTTTTTCTATTATCCTGTTACCTTAGGATTAAATATCTATATTTGTTACGTCTATATATAACATATATGTTATTACTACCAGTAGACACACCTTCTACTCTACCTAAGCTTCTTCTATCTCTTACTTTCTCTGCTACACAACTTGTTAAAGGGGCGTTTCTAAAACAATTATATCTTATTAAACGGCTAGTATCCCTAGACCCTAATACTAGTAATAGTAAGGCAACTATTATAGCATAGGATTAGTAGTAGACAACTATATTATAGGGAAGCAATCCTGCTTCTAAAAAGCTATATTAGGATGCACTAACTTGCTTAGGCTAGATCTAGAGTAGATATAGCAAAGCCTCTTAGGTATAAGATAGCTATCTATACATATACTGTTATAACTGTAGGTTAGTTCTTTAGCACCTAGTTATAAAAGGCTGTAGGACTAAGCATCTTGTCTAACACCTTAGTTTACAAGCCTGCAGACAAATTAAGAATCCTGCTTATGCTTTATTAAACCTCCTATCATATCTATACACTGCCCGCTAGTAAAATAAAAACTAGTCTTCTTCTAATCCTGAATACTCTGCTTTAGCCTTTAAAACAGAGCTTATGCAATTAGTTGTTAACAACAACCTCTAATTTTTAATAATTAAACAGCTATTATTCTAACAATTTATCTACTTCCTAAGGCTAGAAGCTGTAATAACTACCTGTTATAAATTTAGCTAGATGTTCTAGAGCCAATTTAAGGCTGCTGAACACGCTCTTCTCTATGATCTTAGTTCTAGTACTAAATTGTCTATTACATTAGATGCCTAGACTGCAAGTAATTACCTTAGCGTCCTAGCTATTAAAGGTTACTATATAAACAAGAGCTAGAAATTATAAGAAGTCCTTTTAGACTTTATTCCTATACGCAGAAAATATATAAGATCCTCTATAGCATAGTAAGTTCTTTAACTTCTTTAGGATACTAAAACTATAAAACAACTACTTGCTATTACTTGCAATAATGCTAGTAATAACAGTGCATTATTACAGACCTTAGAGAGGTTACTACAGCAGAACAACATTACTTAGGATAGTAGAGAGAACACTGTTCCTTATCTTGCATATATAATTAACCTTATTATATAAGATATTATTTACTATCTCTAAATTAAGGTATTACTACAACTAGAGCATGCATAAAGACTGCAGCAACGCTATATTAGGGGTATTAAAAACAGCATGTCTGTTCTAAACTCTCTCTATAAGGTAGAAATTATTTATTACATTATTTTATTATATACTAAGTGTAATACAGATCTAAGCTATCTGAATTGCAATAGATCTATTACCACAATAATTTAAGAAGTTTCTTACACTATAGAGTAATATTCTAGCAAATTATTAACTATTAGTTATATAAGATGTTAGGACTAGGTAGAACTCTACCTATAATATGTGTAAGTGCGCACTAAAGCTTTAGGTCTACATTAACAAATAGTTAGAGCAAGAAATTGCACTAAAGGCACTAAGCTGTAGAGAAGGTGCTTCTACATATAATAAGGTAGCAGAAGCTAAATTTAAAGATCTTAAGAAACTTTAACTAGCAGCAACTAAGTGGCAGCACCTGCGGGCTGTTACAATAATGCTACAGCAATTTAAGAAGGCATCTAGTGCCCTTAGCAAGACTTATAAGCCCCTTATCTAGCACATCTAGCTAATGTACAACTATCTATTTAATTTCTTAAATTAGATAACTAAAGAGCTTAGCAACAACCTAGGTCACGCTAATAACTTAGAATAGCTATAAGTTGTAAAAGCAGCTGCGTAAAAGGGTTGTGTTAAGCTGTCTAAGTACTATTTAAAAACAGAGGGTAGTTGCAGGTTCTTGTTTAACTGTGCAACTATTTTAGATCTAAGCTAGAAGCTTACTGTGTATAAGGTAATGTTATTATAGCAGTTTATTATATACTATTACTAACTATATTATAAGAATAATACCTAGGAAGTTAAAGCTAAGTATATGTACTAAGAGCAATTCTTATAATACCTAGATTGTTATAATAACAATAATTTAGGTTACTCCACACAAGTACTTTATAACCCTGTTTAACAGTTAGTAGAAGATAATTAGTTCTAAAAACCTGTAATATTAGTCTAGTAACCTAATAGGAGCTTCTTATCCTATAGTTAGAGTTTAAACCTGTCTAATAATAACAAGGAGGTGGCTTACACCCGCTAAGAAGGAGAGGCCTATCTTAGTACCCCTTGCATACAACAGGGAGATAGATTTAATCTACTAGACTAGTAGAAGGTTAACGCTGCAACTTATCTACAACTTGCTTATGTAGCAAAAGATATACTTACAGTACTAATAACAGAAGTTAGAGTTAAACAGGTGTTTAACACAGCTAGGGATGTAATTAGGGACTAACAGCATAGGTTATCTGCTACTACAATACGCCAGATTATAATTCTAAAGGATTCTTTTGCTTTAGCACAGATATAAGAAGGGGAGGAGGCAGCTTTAGATAAGCTAGATAATCTCTTTAAGCTACTAGCTTGTCCTAGTCTAGAAACAGAGGTTATAGAAGAAGAGCAACACAGTAGTAGTACTAAAGAAACTGGTCTATTAACTCTATCTTAGCGAGAACGGCGGCTGCAAAAGAGAGCAAGGCTACTATAGTGTTAGGATACATAGTTCTGTAATAAATAGCTGTTATAAATAGAGAAAATCCCAGAATTCTGTCCTCTATTTAAATCTTTTAAAATTAAGTTCTTTATGTATACAGCATTTCTAAGTAGTATAATATTAAGTATGTTGTCTGTAGTATTATAGAAGATTAGGTAACTTTAACCTACTCTACCCTACCCCTACCTAACCCCTACCTAACCCCTACCTAACCTCTACCTAACCTCTACCTAACCCCTGTCAGGCGCTGGGCCTAGAGGTACCTCTGCTAGTCTTAGCGAGCTACTATAGGGCTAGTCAGCCCAGACTATATAAAGGTGTTAGAGGTTATTACTAATACTCTAGCAATTAGTCTTGTTACTACACACTACGTACCTTAATACACCTATTATCCTCTTTAACCCTATCCTCTCTTATAATTACTTTTTATACTCTTTATATTCTAATTACTCTTATATTGTAATTAAAGATAGACCTAAGCTACTATAAGTCTTAATCTAAATTATCTAGGCTTACTGTCTTTAGAGAGGGACTAAGACAACCTACCTGTAGGAGAGCTAGTAGAGCGTAAGGTAACACCTCCCTCTGCAGATAAGGAGATACCTTAACAGACACTAAGTGTCTATAGTGCCTTAAGAGGATCTGTAGGTCCTCTAGGTGGTACACCTTACCCTAGAATTTGCATCTATAGGGCAGCTTCAGCTAGAGAAGGCCAGAATAGCCTAGAAGTAGGTAATTAATAATAGGAGTTAAAAACTTACGTAAATAGTTATAAGAGACAAAAGAATATAAGGAACTTTCCTTTCTTTGTAAACTTAGACGCAAATACAACAAAGGAGATCTAGTAATAATCCTATCCTTCTAAAAAGTACTAGAAGAAGTAGAGAAACTACAATCTTCCTTATCTGTAAACCTTCTATAACCTAAACCTCTATAGAAGTACGTAAAGCACAACTACGCTAAATACAACTGTTAGGAGAGAGATTATAAGAGATACTTCTTCTAATCCCTAGTTAATTTCCTTATAGAGGAATAAAAGATTAACTTTATTATAAGGTACCTCTTAGAGATCCTAAAGACGTTATAGTAGGCCTACTGCATAACTAACTACTGTAATTAGCTAACCTAGGAACTAACGTAGTAAGAGCTAAAAAGAATTATGCTAGATACTCTAGGAACGCTAGCTAAACATAGGTAGGTAGTGTACAAATCCTTAAAGTAATATAAGTAGCAGAAATCTTAGTCCCCTATAGATTTTTTAGACTTTATACGTCTACTATAGGAGGAACTAGGCAACCTATATATGCTAGAGCTTTAAGTCCTAGAATATATTGCTATACTGCTCCCTAGCATATAAAAGGACTTATTCTTTATCTCCTATAATTAAAGGGACACAATCCTAAAGGTAGAGAAACAAGCTAATATTATTAACTAGAGACTAGGTTATTATAGCTAACAGCTACCTAAGAAGACTCTAGCTAGGGGCAAGAAAACTAATAAAGGACTACAGAAGCGCTAATTTAGTAACTCCAGGTTAGAGGGGAATATAAAACCCCTAAAAAGGTTATTTAAGTCTAAGAAGTTCTATAAGGAGCTAGTAAAGGGTAATAAGGGCTAAGACAGGCTATATAAGACCTAAAACGCATGCCTTAAGTGTAGAGAAACTAGTTACTACTGCCCTAACTGCCTAAAGCTAAAGTTAAACTAGAAAGACCCTGCTCTAGATACGTTAGGAAAAGACAAGGGACCTAAGTGCTAATTTCCTCTCTTATAGCCTATATTAAATTATCTAAGAAGAAGAAGAAAAATATCTCTCTTTCTAAGGCAGTGTACCTAGAATATATACGCCTGTTTACAGTTAAAGCATCTATAGGCAACGCAGAGAACATAGAAGCCTTAATAGATAGAGGGTTACAACTAAACTTAATTTCATTTCTCCTAGTAAAGGAGCAGGATCTAGAGGTTACACTATTAAAAAGAATTGTGGCTAAAGGTGTAGGCGGAGCAGAATTGCCTATCTATAGAGTAACTACAGCAGAAGTATCTATTGTTAACTCCTGTAGAAGACAGGAGGTCTAATAGATACCTTTTGTAGTTACAGACCTACAAAGGTACAAGATATACCTTAGATTACCCTAGATTAACTAGACAAACCTTAAGCTAAGCTATTTAAGCTAGTGCATGCTCTTCTAAGAGAAGAAGTATAGGGACTCTCCTAAACTAGAAAAAATAGTATTAGAAGATGCTAAAGAGTTTAAACGCACTATAAGAAGTCCCTTAGTAGACGTTTATATGTGTATAGTGAACTTAGTAGGAACATACAACCTAATATCTACTAAAAAGGGCCTAATTCTAGAGGTGTATTGCAAATATGCGCACTTAGGATTAGAGGACAATACTTAGATCCTACTAGAGCACAGAGAGCACAACCTGGCAATTAATATTGCAGAAGGAGCTACTTCCCCCTACTAACTGTTATACGGGCTATCTGCAACAGAATTAGAGATACTTAGGAAGTATCTAGCAGAATATCTACAACGTGGCTAGATATAACACTTAAGGTCGCTAGCAGGGGCGCCTATTCTCTTTTTAAAGAAGAAAGACAGCAACCTATAACTGTGTGTAGACTATAGAGGTCTAATTAAAATAACAGTTAAAAACCACTATCTATTACTACTAATTACAGAGTTACTAGACTAACTAGTGCAAGCTAAGTTCTATACTAAACTAGATGTACGTAAGGCGTATTACTGTATCTAAATTAAGGAAGGGGATAAGTAGAAGACTGCTTTTTAAACTAGGTATAGACATTTTAATTATATAGTAATGCTGTTTAGACTTATAAATACTCCTGCCTAATTTTAGGCCTATATAACCAAGGCACTAATAGCATTAGTTAATGTAACTTATATTGTGTATCTAGACAACATATTAGTATACTCTAAGACAGAGGAAGACCACGTTAGACACGTTAAGGAGGTCTTAGAGAGGCTTTGCAAAGCAAACCTCTATATGTGCTTAGATAAGTGTAAATAGCACTATTAATATACAGAGTACCTTAGGTATATAGTCTTACCTAAAGGGGTAAGCATTAACCTAGACAGGGTTAAAACAATCTAAGAATATCTAATCCTGCGCATAGTTTGTAATATCTAAGTATTTATAGGCTTTATAAACTACTATTAGAGGTTTATTACAGGGGTTTCTAAATTAGCCTTACTATTAACCTAATTAACCTAGAAAGGGCCAAATTCAGCCAAATATGGTTAAGCAATAAGGAAGAAGAAGAGTTAGCCTTTTAAGCTAAGCAAAGAAACCCTATAAGCCTTCTAAAATATAAAGGATTTATTTATTAACGTACCTATCTTAATTTACTTTGTAAATAGGAGACAGACTAGGATAGAAGTAGATGCCTCTAGAGGCGCTATCTCAGGAATCCTCAGTTAACTAGTCCCTAGGGAGGGGAAGCTGGCCTAATAGAGGCCTGTAGACTTCTATTTAAAGAAGTTAATCTAAGTAGAGTACAACTATAATACTTACAACTAGGAACTTCTTGTAATTGTCTAGAGCCTACAGCATTAGCGAAGATACTTAGACAGTACCTTCTTTAAGATCCTAACAGATTACTAAAACCTAAAATAGTTTATAGAGATAAAGGTTCTTAGCTATTAGCAAGTAAGGGCATACTTAGTGTTATCTAAGTTTAACTTTATAATTACTTATTGCCTAGGGTCTACAAACCCTATAGATAGACCCTTATAGCGTCCTAATTATATAAGAGAGGCGTAAGACCTCTTATAAAAGTACAATAAGGCTTTTATATAACTGCTTTAGGAGATCCTAACTAGGAGGAACGTTAATGCTCCCCTAGTAGTGGCTATAACCCTTTATTTGTCTGTAAAAGGAAGAAAGGACATAAGGGATCTTAAAAGAGAAGAATTAAGATAGAACAGTTAGACAGAGCTAACAACGGACTTAGACAACACAGACAAACTCTCTAGCACTAAAAAAGAGTTAAGTAACATTAAAATAGGACAAAATAACCTAGAAAAAGACAATACAGCTAAGGAGAGGCGCATCTTGCTTATAAGGCTGAAAGATAAAGTGCAAGTTATTAAAGAACGTTACAATAACCTAATGTTAGGACACTTTAGAGCACAAAGGACCTAAGAGAAGATTTAGCGCAGATATACCTAGAAGGGCATTACTAAGGACGTATCTAACTACTGCTACAACTGCTTAGTATGTAGGAGATTAACTACTGCCTAACACAAACTGTACAGGTTATTATAACCTTTACTAGTGCTAAGCTAACTATAGGAGGACGTAACAATAGATTTTATTACAGAATTACTCTCTAGTAAGGTGGCTAGGCTAGTGTATAACTCTATACTAGTAGTAGTGTGTAAATTAACTAAAATTTCACACTATATACTAGCTAGGGCTAATTAGGATAGAAAAGATCTAGCGTATACCTAGATTAAAGAAATTATCTACTTACACAGCGCCCCAGCACAAATTATCTTAGATTAGGGGCTACTAATGAACTTAAGGACGTGGGAAACCTTTAACCACTATTTAAACTTAAGACAAGTCTTAACGTTAGCCTATTATCCCTAGACAGATAGCTAAATAGAAAGGCAAAATTAGACTCTTAAATAGTACTTACATTGCTATTATACTTTAGAATAAGACAATTAGGCCCTATAGATTTTAATTACAGAATTTGTATATAATAATAGCATTTACACATCTATAAAGGTAACACCTTTTTAAGCCTGTTACAGTATAGATCTAAGGGGCACTAATTAGCCTACTTTAGCATTAAAAGGCAGAGAATCTCCTCTTGTAAAGGAATTAGCTGCTAGAGTTTTTGCCTTACAGGCTACCTGTAAAGCAAATATAGAAAAGTTAAATAAGTATTAAAAGAAACACTTAGATAAGAAACAACTAGTAGCACCCTTTAAAGTAGGCGACAAAGTACTAGTCTCTAGTAAGAATATTAGGACAGTACGCCTAAATAAGAAGCTAGACTAGAAATACCTAGACCCTAGGACTATTATAGCCTGGATTGGCCCTAGTGGATACAGAGTAGACCTGCTAGGAATAAAAGTGATCTATCTAGTATTCTATACGTTACTGCTAGACCTATATATACTAAGAAGTTAACTCCTAATTATATAGGAATAAATATAAGAACCTATAGTTAAAGGGGAAGAGAAGGTATAGGATGTGGAAAAAGTCCTTAACAGAAGGTAACTAGATAACAGACAGTAGGAATACCTTATTAAGTAGGACAGATTCCCTAACTTAGAAAATTCCTAGGAAATTAGCACAAATCTTTCTAAAGAAGCGCTAAAAAAAATATTAGAAAATAATAAAGCAACTGCTTAGACTGCGTAATAAGACGTTAAGGTTAAAGTCTAAAAGAGGGGGGGACTAAAAAGGCTAAATACCTTTACTTAATTATAATTTTTCCCTATAGGGGTTTTTTAATTAATAAGTATTTAATAGTTTACGCTGGAAAACATAACCCTACCTTACCCTAAGAAATACAGACTAGCTAAAGCAGACATCTTTTAGCCTATTATAGCTATTTCTAATATAAGGAGATAAAGAAAGTTACACGCTATGTTATATAGTTACAATTGTAAGCAAATATAGGAGAATTAGTATAGAAGAACACCTTCCTGGTATTATTTAGACTATCTTAGAGTGTAATGCACCTAATTGCTATATTAGCCTAAAACTGTCTACTAACTACAAACTTAGGTATTATTAATCTAAACCTTCTATTATAGGGAACATCTACTAACTATAACTACTACTACAGGTATAAGTAGCAGCCTTGCAACTACTATAAGGCTTCTTAGCAGCAGCAGCAGCAGTAGTGGCAGCATTAGCGGCGGCCTGCTCAGCTGCCTCTTGCTCCTCCCACTCCTCTTAGAGTTAACTAAGTGTCTTTCTAGTGCCTGTAATCTGGTACTTTAACTATAAAAGAAGTTAGACATTATTAAAATAGGCTAAAACGTGCTATAATACCTTCTTGCAGGAGGTAATAGGCGCATCTAAATTAGACTTGCTACTACTCTCCTCTAACATCTTCTTTTACTTTATCTTAGCCTTAACAGCGCTAGCCTTAGATTAATCTTGCTTCTTAATGTAGATGCTAGACAAGGTTAACTTACGTGCGCAAGTGTTGCTATTATAGAGTGTAAGTAGCTCTTTCTATAGTAAATAGTTCCTATAAAGGTTAGATTATGCTATAATAAGCTAAAACGCGTTAGAACGTACTCTTAAATTATACCTAGCAACAAGCTGGCCTAGTTAATAATAGACTTGCCTATTGTGGTTTTCTTGTTAATAGACATAGGTGTAGTAGTAGCAGGTGTTGTAGGGGTAGTCTTAACTCTAGTAGCATTAATAATAGCAGCATAAGCGGCAGTAACTAGGCAACAACTAGAGTAAAGGCGCGCTATGTTGCTAGAAAGCCTTAAATAGCTGTTAGCGTACTTATTAGGGCCCTAAATATGTTAAAAGATGCTAAAATAAGCTAAAAGGAGACAAAACACGTACTAATAGGTAATTCTTGTTGCTATTATAACACTCTCTACAGTAGTAGGCCTAGGCTTCCCTATAGCGCAGGCTACCCTATAAAGCTAGGTTAGCAGAGAAATAACAGTCCCTATAGACATTACTATTAGTAATATAGTAGAGACAGAGTATACAGCACTGCTTAGCGGTTCTACTATTCTTAGTAATGTTAATCTTGCAGTAAGCAGGCATTAACATAACAGCTATAGCAAATAGTAGTTAGTAACAGTTAGTAATAGTTAGTAGTAGGCAGTAGCAGTTAGGAACAGTCTAAAAAGGTTACTAGGGCGTGTTGTGCGGTGCTATCTGCTAAAACGTGTTAGAACGTGCTAGAAAGACCTAGAAAATCCCTTAGCTATCCTTAAAAAAGTGCTAGATAGAATAGGTTAGTACTTACTAAAATAAAGTTGGATATAGTAGTAACTAATAAAACTAGGGGTATAGATAGCTTATATGCTGCTAGCTACCTAGTTAGAGCTTTAGCCTACGCAGACAGATACCTAGACCCTAGAGGTAAAGTGAGAGGTAAGAGAGGATTGCTGTTTAACTTTTACTAGGTAAAGGCAGAATTAGTATTAAGCTCTATCTAGCCTTACAAGGCGTCTAAAACGCCTAAAATTAGTTAGAATTAGCTAAAACGGGACAGATAGAGTAAACACGTCTAAAACTAGGCTAAAATAATACAATATTACTAATTATACTATTATTTAAGCTAAATAATCTAGAGAAGGGAGGCATTGTTAGGCGCTAGGACTAGGGGTACCTCTGCTAGTCTTGGCAAGCTACTATAGGGCTAATTAGCCCAGACTATATAAAGGTGTTAGAGGTTATTGCTAATACTCTAGCAATTAGTCTTGTTACTACACACTACGTACCTTAATACACCTGTTATCCTCTTTAACCCTATCCTCCCTCGTGATCGCTTTGTACACTCTTTACAACCCCTACCTAACCCCTACCTAACCCCTACCTAATTCTACACTACCTAACCCCTACCCCTACCCCTGGTCCATGCGGACTGTACCCTACCCCTACCCCACGCTAGAGGTACCCCTACCCTACCCCTACCTAACATCTGTGCAGACCCTACCCTACCCCTACCCCATGTGGACCCTACCCCTACCCTACCCCTACCTAACGTCCGTGCGGACCGTACCTAACCCCTACCCAACCCCGGGGTACCCCCTACCCTTTTGCCAGCGTAGTTTTAAGTATCCTTTTTACAAGACCTATAGCCTATAGGAATAGAAGATTCTTTGTCTTACCTGTTCTAGTGCTTCTATACACCTCGTAGCAGATACACGCACATTCTAAAGCCTTCTATTATCCTGTGTCGACACATGGCCTGGTTAGAGGTGGACTTTGTCACATGCCAGCGCCTGACAACAGTGCCCTTGTTAAAGAAAACTAAGGTTCTTAGCTCTTACCTCTACATTTTAAAAAGAGTAACGAGTGTATATATATATATATATATATATATATGTTGTACGCCCTTAGCTTAGAGAGCCAGCTATATTAAAGTTAATAGTAGAAACAATACTAACTTTAAGATAATAAGTCTAGCTAGATTTGAAATTACAGGGTTTATAACTAGTTAAATGGTAGTTCTTAGTAAGAGATTAAATGAGTGAGCTTATAGAAGTTATAGGGAAGTTTGTTTTAGTATATTGTTTCTATTTAGAGAAAGCAATTCTATATACAGGGTTGCTAAAGACTATAAGTTTGCCTGTTCAATAGCGGTAAGCTGGCGTAAAGGAGGTCCAGCTCGACTTCCATCTCCGAACTTATCACCATGCTGCTCTTGGTTCACTGGACGAAGCCGCCACTTATGTCGCAGGTCGCTTGGCGCCTTATCTTCGAAGCAGTCGGCAAGGTACTTCCCAAGCACTGGAAGGAATTTGAATCCACTATCCGAGAAGTTAGCTGCGTTCGCCATAGCTTTAAGCAGAGGTATATTCATGGTACTTACTGTCCAGCACCCCCTGTGGCAAAGAACAAATTCTGAACCGTAGAGTGATTGTCCACCACAAAATCTCCATCGGGTGTATCCGTGTACCAGCATAGGCGTCGATTAGACCAGGGTCGATCTGCAAATGCTGGGAAGAACTGTTGAAGACCCTCACGAAGGGCCTGGTCGGCGTCGTCCGGTAGATAGCCTGACCTTGAATTATCTTTATCTCGATTTGGAGCAGAAACCATAGGCCTCTGCGGCAGCTTGGCGCCGTAGGATGCAGGTACGCGATTAGCGTAACCATAACCGTGCCGAGCCAGTTTTAAGATGTTGTCTGGCGACGGCGGGAAGCAGAAGACGCCCGTGGTCATATTGATCAGTACAGGGTGGGGCTTCAGCTGTGCTGCTTCCTCTGGACTCAGTTGAATAAACCCGACAGGCTGACCTGAGGCTGACATGGCATGGCCTATATTGGGAACCAGAGTGTTGGTCCAAGCCCCGGTGGCCAAGACAATTCGTGAAGCCCGCAATGAGGGTCCAGACCGAACCCGCACGCCGGTTACTTGTGTCAAGCTTTTGTTGAATTCAAAGCCAACGACGGTACCTCGTCTTCCAGTAACGAAATTGACGCCGATCCGGCTTGCGCGCTCGGCTAAAGAATTGACGCTGCCCGCAGCATCGGCCCATCCACCCTCGGGGTTGTGTACGGCGCTCATGCCTTCAATCTTGGCATGTACGGCGGGATATGCTTGCTTAATGGCAGAAGGCGTCTCTTTGACTTTGTAAGCACGCGCTCTGGTGTTTGGGTCCTTGTTGCCATATTCGAGGATCTTCTCCACGTAAGGATGATTGTCACCTTCAGCCAGAAGCACAAAGCCGTCCTCGTGGTAATGTTGCGAATAGTCGGTACGCCAGCCCACCATAGCCTCCTTAGCCATACGACTGTACACCTCATCGGCGTATTCACTTCGAATGATGCGCGAGATGTCGACACTGCTGCCATCAGGCACAGGGGGAAGTGATCGATCAAGCACCGTAATTTCCGTGTATCCCCTGGCACTCGCTAACTCGTAAGCCAGGCTGAGCCCAAAAACACCTGCTCCCACGATGATAATAGAATCATCTTTTCCTAGTGATGAGGCCATATTGAGTTGTCGGCAAGAAAGATTGGCTGTTGTGACTGCGCTGAGAAATCGACCCTACAAGCTTGAGCGGCCATGCAATATGACAAGAAGCGAAGCAACGGCTTGTTGACTAACTGCGGCGAAAGCATGGTCTGCTTGCATGGAACGTTGCAACAAGATCTCGCCTCTTGTCGCCGATAACGGCTTTGCTTATCTGCCGACCCCGCGGATAGCCCCAGCGCATCGTTCCTATCTAAATTCCGTCAATAATTGGCCACGCTGTTGACCCAGCATCCGTTGTCTTGTGCGAGCCGCTAATCTCAGTTGAAAAATAGTTCTAAACTTCTCCACCTCTTCCTTGTCTTGGCGTTGTCACGACACTATTATTGAGGGTGTATGACCGTGAAATTTGCAAGCTCATCGCGTTCTGCCTGCGACACCCTACTGCCATTCTAACAACCAGGATAATGTCATCTCTAGCTCTACCAGAGGTCCACTTTCTCAGACCAACACCACATTGTCCCAACAGCCAGTATCCTGTATTGATATACCGCAATGTGATCCCAGAGCCCCAGGACGAAACAGAGACATCAATCTTCCTGCAGCGGTATGGCTGGGTCAAAAAAGTGGGTTTTTTTTCTGCAGCCCGGCGTTCATCGCATCATTCCTGTCGCTGATGGTTATAGGGAACTTGGGGAGCTATCACAATCAAGCATTTTCATCCTAATACACACGAATGCTATGGTCAGTCCTGACTTCTTCTCTATCACCCTTCCTCTTTCACTCTGACGGGAACCATGTTCACACGCTTTGTTAGGTGTAATTCAAGGCAAGTCAGAACTGATTTTCGGTGAGGGTGGGTCAGATGTCCCGGGAACTGGGGTGAGGCGCACGGTATACAAAGGTGATGTAGTAGTTATTCCAGCCGGAGTAGCTCATGCTTCCGCAGCTCCTGACAGCAAAGACACGCCCGAAGGGCAAATGTATCGCTACATAGGCGTATACCCCAAAGATGCCCCTAAATGGCGCAATGAGTTGGGAGAAACTCGGATCATAGGCAGTGCTCTCGGTACTGAAGCCAGAAATGTGGTCGTTCCCGAAGATCCTGTCTATGGGGTATCGGGTCCGCTGGTGGGGCTCTGGAACGCCGCGAGGCGTGAGAAAGCCATGTTATAGTAGGCGCCAGTAATGGCGCAGCTGATTACGGAGCCGCGAATAGCACCAGCAATCCACCATAGGTACTAAAATGATCCAACGCAAAACTCCCAACAAACGAGCCGCTTCGCCCACTACCAAACATGTGAAAATGCCCCAGTACTGTGATATGGCCTCCGAAGGATTACCACCAAAACTCCGCCACCCAGTAGCAGATACTGCTGTGGTGGGGCGGGTCACGTGTCGTTAAACTCGAAGAGGCTACCCAAATTCTGCCTCGGCTAGCCTGTGCACGTTCCGATTTCCGGAACATGACCAAGTTCAGCTCTCGACAGGGGCATCAGGCCACTGATTACAGCCTTCAATCTACGCTAGCTGTAGGACCCAGTTCAAGTGGTTGCAGAACAGACTTGCAACGGAACTCTAGCAGGAGATTAGACCGTCGGATCTGTAGTGCCCTTGGTAGCTCCGAGAGACGGATGAGTCGTGCTTTGAATGAGGTAATTGAAACCTGCATAATTTGCTGCAAGCACTTCCCAGCTTTTCGTTCTGATAAGACAATCGACAAAGACGTGCAGAGCTGCAAGTTTCCACGCACGAGCGAAATCATTTATCAACCAAAGCTTATCAAACTCGCCCTACACTGTCTCCTTACAAGACAGTGACTTCAACATGCTCAACATACTCGGTCGAGTGACGGGGAAGAGCCAGCCAGAGGAGTCTAAAGAGTCTATCAGCGCAGAGCGTGGTCTTCCGGCCTCCTGGTACAGGTCACCTGCTCTTTACGAGCTCGAGCGTCGTGCCATTTTTTCCAGTAGATGGATTCTCGTGACACACCGACTACGATTTACGAAGCCCGGCGATTATGTTTCGTTCAAAGAGGCTGGTTTCAGCTTTTTTCTCGTCAAAGATCGCGACAACAAGATCAATGGTTTCCACAACATCTGTCGGCATCGAGCATACCCGGTGGTAAGCCAGGAGAGTGGCTGCACCGCGATTCTCTCATGCAAGTACCACGGGTGGTCATATGGCCTTAAAGGCAACTTGGCAAAAGCTCCCAAGTTTGATACAGTTGCTGGCTTTGACAAGTCGCAGCAAGGGCTTCTCCCCGTACATACTTACATCGATATGCTCGGGTTTGTTTGGGTCAACTTGGACGCCTCTGAGAGACCAGCGGTCAGCTGGGACTCTGAGTTTGCTGGGATCGATACGCAGAAGCGCCTGCAAATCTTCAAGATTGATGACAACTATCAATTTGATCACCAATGGGCCATGGACGGTGACTTTAATTGGAAGACCCTAGCCGACAACTACAACGAGTGCTATCATTGCCCAACGGGTCATCCGGGTGTCGCCGCAATATCAGATCTCTCAAAATACTTTGTAGAGACGAACGGTGGGCACATTCAGCACTACAATTCAAATAAGGACCCCAACGAAGATACATATCAGATCGCCAGCACTTTTTACTTCCCCAACGCATCTACTACAGTGTCGTAAGATTCACCCTTACTGCTTCCACTTCACACTCAAGCTAAGCTTACAATTTGCCAGACCTCACTATTTCTACATAATGCGCTGCGTTCCCGTCTCTGCTTCTAAGACCCGGATGGAATACGAAGTATACCGCAGTAAAACAGCTACCGACGAGGAATTCAACAAGATACATCTGCTTTACAAGCAGGTTTTGGAAGAGGACAAGGAGCTTTGCAATGCCGCCCAGGCCAATCTCAATGGCGGCATTTTCATCAATGGGCAGCTGCACCCAGAAAAGGAAAAGGTATACAAATGCTCCTTCCACAAACGCAATGTCCAATCCGGTACTGATTGTCAATGCTTGATATCAGGGTCCTTTGTACTTCCAACAAGTCCACCGAAAGCTTGTCATGGCGCATCGAGAGATTGAGAAGACAGAGAATGACGGCGCGCAACTCTGGCCGGCTTCGCCAAAACCAAAAGGGATAATGAAAACAGCCAAATTGTCTGAAGAAGAACAATTTTGCGCAGAACTGGAAGCTGATAGTGACTGCGCGGGTGGCAGCGCTAGTGAAGGCGGCCCTCTTGCTTGGTAGCTTGCTGCAGCCATCATGTTCGGACCAGGGGCGAGTGCACGTAGACAATGCTCATCTATTGTTCTCCGAATGGATTTTGTTTCAACTAATTACATGCTTCACAGCAACATTTAATGCCCTGTTCCCGTAAGAATCTCTTGCCAAAATTCACAGTGACTTGCTCTCCATGTCGCATGTCGCGACTTGCCTCAATGACATAGTTCCAAAACCCAGATACTTTCATTAATCGTAGCCGAGCAGACGCTCGACAGGAATGATTGACCAAGCGAAGGCAGTTCGATGACTCACCAGCGTAGATCTGGCACACAGTGGGCTCACCTGAGATATCAGGCCGCGCGACGTCAAGAGTCCAGGAGACTAAGATTTCCTCTGTCAGTTATCGGTGTGCCACTCACACGATTGAGCATGCAGGAGCCAAAGAGTGGGGGTTGTCTCATCACCCTGCAATGCTAGTACTAAACAGGGGGGTACCCCGCACTCAATCATCCCAGCTGACATACTACCTAATAGCAGTTCAAGGAGAAAATCACAAGACTTACCGCTGTACGTTCCAGGCGGAACGAGCTTGCCACTCAGCTGTCCTATCACATCCCCTTTCCGGAAGGATAGTTCGCCTTCGTATGATGCGGTGGCCTGCACGCCTAAGCCTTGCTGCGCGTAACTTTTAATACGTAAGTTGTGTCTGACGACTATCCGAGAAGCGCAGTCGCACTTGGTCTTATCGCAGAGGTGGCATTGGCGTTCTGAGCTTTGGACGGCAAGTGGATGTGATGGCCAGGGCACATGACTTGGCCACTTAGGTGGCTTTGGCCAACTTGGATATGCGGCTGGATCGAAAAGGTTTTCTTGGTTGAAGGGGAAAGGCTGCAGCAACGTCGTAAGCTCGGTCTCGCGGATGAATTCACTCCCGTTCCTGAGATTGGGATGTTGCTTTTCCCAACAGAATTCAACGTCGTCCGAGCTCCCTATCAGCGAGTCCTGGAACCACTCAGCGGCTCTACAGATGGCTGCTTCGAAGGGAGTGTCTACCAGTTGGTGGAAACGATCTAATTCGTCGCCCTTCATGGCTAGATAATCGCTGGCGTTAACGTTGTATGGCTCCTGAGCGCGAAATGGAATGAATACGATCAATGCACGACGGCTGCCGCATAGCCGATTCCATTGGCGCCCTCTCTTTAGATGCCAGTGGAATTTTGGTCGGGCCTCGTGCGGCCAACCCAACCTGTCCATAGAGTCCGTTATCGTTTCCTTGGCAGCACGGATACGTCCAGTCTTGGATCCGTCGGTTCCGTCAATGGCCATGGCCATTTGCAGCTGCGCTATCCTCGTCAGATAGTTGTCGAAATCCGCTCTTCCGACGATGACTTGCAAGCTTCGTGCCAGGCAAAGCGCACGCTCAATTCCTTCGCCTTGGACCTGCAACAAGCCAGTGTTTGTCTCGCGGCTTCGTGAATGATGTACCAGAGTGCAGAACTGCCGTATCGCGGGTCCACCCTGCATGGCCGCTATCCGGCATAACATCCTTGAGCTGAGGCTATCATCGAGTTTCTCAAACACCGACATTCTGCAAAGCTTGTCGTATTTGCTGTATTTGTCTTGCAGTTTGCGCAACTCTGGTATATGAGAGTCACCGAGGTCCTTTGTCTTGTCGCTCCTACAAGCTCGTTTACTCAAATGCAGTACGCTATTTGCCACCCTGATGTCCGAATCCTTGTCTTGCTTGCGTTTCGCACTGGCTATAACTTGCCGTTCTACCGGTTTGCACGGTGTAGGCTTCCTGCTTTGAGTCCCTGGTAACTGACTATCGCCAGACGATGCTGCAGTGAGAAGTCGGTCCTGCACGCTCCGGTCGTTTGGAGGGTCGAGCTGAGGACTGGCGGCAGAAGTAGATTCATGCGGCTCAATTGGCTGTGAAAGCTTTGGATACTGAGCTCGAAGCTGTAAAGAGGTATCGATGATAGTCGCGATAGAGTGTTCAAGGCGCGAACGTGTTATCTGCCCTGGGTGTTCGCATGACTTGAGTATTTCTAGCATATCCTCCAGCTTAGTGACGAGACTACACCAAGTTGCTTCCATGATAGATGTATGCCTCCTGATGACGTGTTGTGCTTGTTTCACGAGAACGTGCGGTTGAGTGCAAACTTTGTGGTGTTCTTTGTCTGTGAGAAAACGGTAGGTGGGGCGGTTCGGCTTAGTGAAAATAGTAGATAAGCACGACGAGCACCAGCTTTAGTGGTGTTGGCTCTCTTGTGGCCCGTGCATAAGAACTCTGGCTAGCAACGATTTACAAGAGCACCAGACATGGCTTCCATTCGCAACTTCGTACATGAACCCTATAGCTACAAGATTCTGAAGAAACTACAAGCAAAATGATGATCACCTAGATGCCGATGCCTCCATTGGTATATATATGTGGACTTTCATTCTTAACAGATTCTGTCATTCGCATTCATCTCACTGCTCTAGCATTACACAGCTGCATAGATAGCACCTGGAGTCCTCGTTTCTGCCGACTTGGTGCCATGAGAGACAGGGAGTGGCACACACTCAGTAAGATAAAAGCTCAGATCCGAGTCTCTGCCAGGCAGTGTATGCGTCTGGGATTGGGCCTCAGCCAACATGGTCCCGAGCGGATCCAAGTCAGGCCGCTCAATCCACGAAAACCCTCGGCCCCAATATGAGAAGCGGTTGGCCTGATATGTCCATTCGTAATCGAACCACCTGTCTTCAGCTAGCGTCTGTATGTACTGCAGCGAGCTCCCAGGCCACAGTGCCGACACCTTTCCGTTCGTACCTTGTTTGACTGAATGAGTGAAATCAGCACATCTTATATATAAACAGGTTAAAGTGATCTCCCCAACAAAGCCCCTGTAAGCCCTGAAATAAGTGCCAGATAGCTGATAAAACTCGCCGCTACCTGCCTATCTGCTTGAGACAAATTAATCAGCCCTGTAGCGGGCGCAGCAGACGTGTAAAGTTGTCGTTTTCTGGCCGTGCACCCTCTAGCGTCAACTCTCAGCTATACTGACGTCCTACACCGCCTGTAGCAGCCCTATATTGTTCCAGTAATCTGCTCCTGTAAACTCCTGTAAAAGGCTTTACAGGTCCTGTACAGGCTCGCTACAGGTTCGTATGGCCCGTCCACGGCGTGTTCTAGCCCCCCCCCCCCTCCAGTCTTTTCCCTAGCCGTCAGCCAGCCATCATCCCAAGTATTTTGCAGCAGCTGTAGGACCTATCTCCCATCTGCTAACTTCCGCCGCAACCGGATAGGGGGCGTCTACCAGCCATGTAGCAACTGCAGTGCCGTAACTACTACCTCCCCCTCTCTCTGATTACGCTTACAGTCAGTAGACGTCCCGTGCAGGCCGCCGGCGACGCCGTCTCTCTACACCTCCACGTCCATCAAGCCCCCAGAGGGACCGCCTAACTGCCTCCCAGCCAGCGCCCAGTGCTAGCGCCCCTGAACAGGCCTCACGCCGTGAGGGCAGTGCCAGTAATACTCCTAATAACCCGGCTGCTGCTGCTCCAGCTGCTGCCCCTAGCTCCCAGTATAGTAATAACCCGTTTGACGACCTGCCCGAGACAGTCCTTGTAGGGCTCCAACAGGACACCACCCCGCTCCTGTGACGTCGTCCTGATGGTGTATACTACAATATTGGCAGCGTGCAGGTGCCCTGTTTAGCCTGCGGCGCCTTACACTGGATAGATGAGCGGAAGAGCACTACCTCTGTAACAGACCCGCGATTTACTCTCTGCTGCCTGGACGGCGAGGTCGACCTGCCAGCCCTCACACCGCTGCCGTCGTACCTGTATCAGCTACTCAACACGAATACTCTAGCAGCGCGGCACTTCCGTAAGGAGCTACGGGCCTACAACGCTGCCTTTGCGTTTACCTCGGTAGACTGTACACCTACCAGCCGTGGGGCGCAGGGCCCTGGCGTGCAGGTGTTTCAGATCCACGGGGCCCTATACCACCGCAGCGGCCCTGTAGAGGTTCTCAAGGGAAGCCTGCCGCAGTACGCTCAGCTATACTTTTACGACCCACAGTACGCTGCCAACGCCCGCCACCAGCGGAACAGCCACTTACAGCTCCAGATTCTCCAAGATCTAACGGCAATGCTATATGAGATCAATAACCCATATATATCTATATACCGCACGGCCCAGGATCAGCTCAACAGTAGCGCTGCAGACGCCCGCGTCATACTAACCAGCAGGCTTACACTAGCCCTAGAGACTGGGCAGGACCGCCGCAGGGAGAACGTACCTACTAGCGATGAGCTAGGCCTAGTGATACCTGACGCAGCAGGTGCAGAGACGTCCCGTCCCATCGTCCTAGCGGCCCGTAACTCCAGCGCCCTGTTTACTATCAGCGCCGCCCACCCATCTTACATGCCGCTACACTACGTACTGATGTTTCCCCACGGGGATTCTGGGTGGCGGCCGGGGCTAACGCTCCGTAACCAGGACGGATCCCGTCTGCAGACGTCGCTGACCCAGCAAACCTACTATCGATACTATCTACACCCCCGCCCTGGGCAGACTACAAATCCGTTCCGCTTCTACAGGCTGTTTCAGCAGTACGTTGTGGATATCTGGGCTATCTGCGACCAGGCCCGGCTGGCCTGGATCCGAGCAAACCAGGCACAGCTGCGGGCAGACCTGTATAGCGGTGTTGCTGATGCCGTTATGGGCAACAACGACGCCCAGGCAGGCCCTGTTGGACGCCGCGTTGTCCTGCCGTCGTCCTATCTAGGCAGCTCACGATTTGTCAGCCAGTGCTATCAGGACTCTATGGCTATCGTCCGTCGATATGGCCGCCCTACCCTGTTTATCACTTTTACAGCTAGCCCATACTGGCCAGAGGTTGCCCGTGAGCTCCGCCCTGGGGAGACAGGCCTGAATCGGCCTGATCTAATCTGCCGGGCCTTCCATCTGAAGGTGCAGAAGCTAGTAGCTGATGTGAAGAGCAACCTGTTCGGCACCCATCTGGGCCACGTGTACACGATTGAGTACCAGAAACGGGGCCTGCCCCATATACACCTGCTGCTGTTCCTGACCCCACACAACCGCAAGGCGTTCACGGATCCTGTAACAATTGATAGCACTATCCGGGCTGAGATCCCTTCCCCTGTGGATGACCCAGACGGCCTGCTTACAGAGGTTGTACGGACCTTCATGCTTCACAGGCCATGTAGGGAGCACAATCTGCAGGCCCCGTGTATGGTGCCTCAGCGCGACAGCGCCCCGCCGCAGTGCTCTAAGAACTTTCCTAAGCGTTACTGCCTATCTACAGTGGTCCATAAGGACGGGTACCCTGAGTATCAGCGCCGGGATAATGGCTGCACGCTTGCTGTACGGTGTAAGGGCCGTATTGTACACCTTAATAACAGCTGGGTTGTCCCGTATAACCCTGGTCTGCTCCGTAAGTACTGGGCCCATATCAATGTAGAGGTTTGCGGCACTATCCACGCTATCAAATACGTCCACAAGTACATCTACAAGGGCACTGACAGGGCAGTACTAAACGTCTCAGAAGCAGATGAGGTTAAGCAGCATCTAAACGGGCGATATATCAGTCCATCTGAGGCTGTTTGGCGGCTGTTTGGCGGCTGTTTGAGTACCCAGTACACATGGAGCGGCCCACTGTAGTGCCCCTAGCGGTCCACCTACCGAATGAGCAGATAGTTACGTTCCCTGCTAACGCTACCACTGCAGAGTTATCAGCCTGCCTGGAGCGATCTGTAACTACGCTTACGGCGTTCTTCCAGCGCAACGCTGACCATGAGTATGGCCGTGAGGTCCTATATCAGGACTATCCATCCCAGTTTGTTTAGCACCTCCCGTCACGGACCTGGCACGTGCGTCAGCGCGGCACTGCGATTGGCCGCATGTACTTTTGCAGCCCGCTACAGGGTGAACGGTTCTATCTACGGCTTCTCTTGACTACCGTACGGGGTCCACAGTCCTACGCGGACCTGCGTACCTTTAGCGGCACAGAGTATCCTACTTTCCAGGCCGCCGCAGCTGCCCGCGGGTTACTGCTACACGATGGAGACTGGGTAGCCTGCTTCCAGGACGCCGTTACGTTTGCCACAGGCCAGGCGTTACGGTACTTCTTCGTTGCTGCTCTCTTAAATGGGCCTGTTACAGATCCAGCTGCTATCTGGGCAGCCTTCCAGGCGGATTTGTGTGACGACTTACCTGAGGCTGCTGCTGCCCTGCTAGTATCCGCAGATCCAGACGCGTACCTTGACTACGGCCTGTATCTGATAGAAGGGCTGCTGGCAGAGTCTGGCAAACGTCTTACGGATTTCTCACTCCCTGCGTGCCAGTTCAACTGGGGAGTACGGCTGCAGAATCAGCTTCTTGCCGCTGAGCTGGCCTACGATACAGACGGGCAGGACACTGCCTTCTGGGACACTGTTACAGGGCTGAATATGGACCAGCGCGCCGTATTTAATGCCGTTACTGCCGCTATTGAGGCTGACCACAGCACTGCCCACTTCTTCGTACAGGGCCTAGCAGGCACAGGCAAGACGTTCCTCTGGCGCTGTATATGTGCCTACTATCGCTCTACAGGCCAGGTGGTCCTGTGCGTTGCGTCGTCGGGTATAGCTGCTGTCCTGCTGCCCGGCGGCCGCACTGCCCACTCCCGTTTCCGGATCCCGTTGGATATCCACGACGATTCCATCTGCCCTGTTGCTCCAGGCTCGGAGCTTGGGCGGCTGCTGCAGGCCGCTACTCTAGTTATCTGGGACGAGGTGCCTATGCAGCACCGTTACTGCTTTGAGGCAGTCCACCGTATGCTGCAGGACGTCCGTAGCTCCCCTGCCCTGTTTGGCGGCCTCCCTGTAATTGCCAGCGGCGATTTTGCCCAGATCCTACCCGTCGTCCGCCGGGGCCAGCGGCCTGCCATCGTCAACGCCTGCCTGCAGCAGTCTACGCTCATATGGCCGCACATGACCGTACTGCACCTGCGTCAGAATATGCGGGTGCTATCTGGGGCTGACAACACCTGTTTTGCAGCCTGGTGCCGGGGACTGGCTACCCGTGAGATGGATGGCCTGATCTCCATCCCAGACTGGATGACCGTCTACTACAGCCTACAGGGCTTCCTGGATCACGTCTATCCGCCGCACCTCCTCCAGCAGGCTGCTGCGGACTATCAGGTCCTCAACGGCCGTGCTATACTGGCCGTACGGAACGACGCAGTGGCTGTAATCAACGCCGCAATGCTTGCTGCCTTCCCTGGTGAGCTAGTAGAGCTGGTTGCAGTGGACTCTGCTGAGGTTGAGGACAATACAACACAGGATCTGCCTCCCGTAGAGCTGCTGCAGTCCTTTGAGCCCCCGTCACTGCCCCCGTCACGCCTTCTGCTCAAGGTAGGCGTACCAATAATGCTTCTACGGAACCTGTACCCAAGCCAGGGGCTCTGCAACGGTACCCGTTTAGCGGTTACACAGATATCCTCCCGCTGTATCCAGGCCCGCATCCTATCTGGCGAGTTTGCAGGCCAGCTCCGCCTGCTGCCACGTATCAGGCTCACTTCAACCAGTAGAGAGCTCCTGTTTATCGTCAGCCGGGTCCAGTTTCCAGTTCGCCTCTCCTTTGCAATCACTGTAAACAAGTCACAGGGCCAGTCACTCTCTGTTGTAGGCGTTGATCTGCGTTACGCTGTGTTTACACATGGCCAGCTATACGTAGCTATGTCCCGTGTAACTACACTTGCAGGCCTGTCAATCCTGCTGCCAGCACCTGATACTAGCGATGAGCCATCCTGTACGGTCCCTAATATCGTATACCCAGAGGTGCTCCTGTAGCCAGCCACAACCTACTAGTATATCAGCCCGCCAACGTCGCCGCTACCAGTATATTAGCCCGTTAACGTCACTGCCACAACCTACTAGTATATCGGGCTAACAGCTATCAATAGTACGTCACCGCCTAGTTATTCTGCCGTTACAGGTGCTATTGTGCCCGCAGGTTGACCTTCACCGTGAGCTTACAAACCCCCCGCGTACCAGTATCCAGCACCAATCAGGCCACGTACAGTGACTGTACAATCCAGATACAGTATAGCCACAGGCCCTATAACATTATTTGATGGCTGCCTATTCACTGTTTTGGCCCGACAAACAGAATATACTATTCATGGTGAGCTACAACACCAAAATATCGCAGGTCTTGGCAGCTGCTAGCTGGCTGCGATATACTATATAGGCAGCCGCCCTCCCCCGTTTTACTACTCTCTAGGTCATCAATATGGACTCCTCCGCCCCCGCCGACGACGTCGCCGCCCCCGCCAACACCGCCGCCGCTGACGCCGCCGCTGCCCTCGCCGCCCCCGCCAACACCGCCAACACCGCCCCGCTAACACCGCCAACACCGCCGCCGCTAACGCCGCCGCTGCTGCTGCTGCTGCCACTGCTGCTGCTGCCACTGCCGCCGCCGCCCTCGCTGCCGCCCCCGCCCTCCCGCCGCTCCCCCCTGCCCCTGGCCCGCCTACCGCCGCCGCCCTGCTCGCCATGCCGCCCGCCTCGCAGGCCTGCACAAGGCTGGCTTCTCAGCCAGTCCAGCGCCAGCTAGAGTTCCGCGCGGGCTACGAGCCTAGCAAGTTCAACCTTGCTAGTAAGTAACCCCCTGTAAGTGTCCTGTAGAGCCCTGTACTGACAGTAAGCAGTTCGGCAGTAGAACCTCAAATCTGCGCTCGCGCAGGTTGTCGGCCGCGTCGCCCCCACTGAATGCAACTCCTGCTAGCGAGCAGCTGGCCCGTATACTACCTGCGTGGTAGTTACAGGCCAGCTGCTTGACTTGTGCGCCAACTGCCACTATGGCAGTAAGGGCGCCCGCTGCTCCTTCCGCTGTAAGTTTACAGCCTCCACATTCCCCATACAGACCTTATTAACCCTGCTACAGCCACGCCCGCCCCCGTTGTCCCTGTCCCCGCCATCGCCACCCCCTCCAGGTCCCGCCGCCAGGTCGCTGCCGCTGCCGCTGCCGCTGCTGCTGCCCCTGCCCCTGCCGCTGCCCCTGCCACCCCCTCCAAGAAGCGCCGCCGCACCACCGCCACCCCTGCTGCCTCCCCCGCCGCCGCCGCCGCCGCCGCCACCACCGCCACCGCCTCCAAGAAGGAGAAGAAGAAGGAGAAGAGGAAGAGGAAGAAGAAGAGTAGGTTACAGGCCTGTAAAAGAAATCTACTGGCTGCTAACATTTTTTACAGAGGTCCGTAAGTGCGTACGGGACGTAAAGAAGTCCGTAGCGGCTCTAGAGCTTGCTATAGATTCCTCCTCCTTAGAGGACAGTGATGAAGATGATGAGGATTAAATAGTAAACAGGTCTGCACATGAATGAAACAGTGTTTACAGTGCTATTTACACTCCTGTTACTGTTGTGATTTTCCCTTGCTTACTAACTCTCTACCCCGCTACCCCTGTAAACGCAAAGCTCTGCACCCGCTGGCCCAAACACTGGCATCAATTCCTCTGAGATCTGGCCAGGATGGTCTTTGAGTCCACTTACACCAGCTTCGGCAGGTCCCAGTCCATACCATGCCTTGCATGTAGCGCTGCGTGTGTTCCGAAAAGTCATGTTGGGCCCCCTGGGTCACATCGAAAGACCTGACCCTCTCGCGGCAGAAGCGTGTCAAAAGCCGTATGAAGTAGTCGCTTGTCGACTCAAGAACTCCTACATTTTCCTGTCAGACTTTGCCTTGCGTAGAATATTCTTTCGACATACCCATCAGGCCCCCATTAGATATAGGAGTGTTTGGCCCAAGGAAAGACAGATAGTTGGGGAATCCAGCGACTCCGGTCCCCATATATGAGACGGGATCGGACTCCCATAGCTGACGTAGGTCAACTCCATTCCTTCCTACAACAGGAATGCGAGGTCGAAAGCTCGTATCGAAACCAGTCGCAGCAATGAGTACGTCGGCTTCATGCAATGTGTTCGAGGTCTCGCTGGCTCCGTCAGATGTGCCTACAGTCACCACGCCTGTCGGCTTGATACATAGGATAGGGTCAAAGATAGGCTGCACATTCTGCTCTTGCAAGGCACTGAGATACGGCGCCGAAGGGTTGATCCTGCGACAGCCCACCTCAAATTCCGGGATCAACTTTTGCTGGAGTTCCGGATCGCGAATCAATTCTCGCATGTATTCGTCGAAGCGATTCTTCAGAACCTTCTGAGCTGGGTCGCCCTTGAAAAACGCCGCAAACATGCCGTTGAAGTTCGCTTCCATTTCCTTCCGAGTAATAAGAGAGTGGTTTGCATCCTCGCGAAAGCGACGCTTCTCCTCTGCCGTATACAAGGGATTAGCACCACGGCCAGGAGGTAGGCCGACTGGTGGAGCAATCCATGATGGCGTGCGGATGTAGATATCTACAGATTTGCATGTTGACTGGATCGCTGGCAGGATCTGCACGGCACTCGCACCAGCACCGATAATAGCAATCCGTTTGTCTTTCAAAGCTGCCTTGTTGTCCCATGCAGCAGAATGTAGGATCTTTCCAGAGAAATCATGGATGCCTGGGATGTCTGGCAGCTTGTAATTATTGAGTATGCCGCCTGCGTTAACGAGAATTTCGGCCTCGTACGCTCCCGCAGCATCTCCTTCAACACCTACGTGCCAGATTCCCGCCTCCTCGTCCCACCGAGCCTCTGTCACTCGGCTGTTATAGGTGATGTATTTGTCGAGCCCAAATGTCTTGCAGACATGCTTGAGATATTGATGGATCTCTGATGAACTTGCGTAGCTACTTGGAAGTTAGAGCAAGTTTCGTCAGGACCGCAACCCATGCTTGACATAACTCACAACCGTGACCAGTCAGGGTTTGGTGCGAAACTGTATTGGTAAACATGGCTCGGCACGTCACACGCACAGCCTTTGGAGTGGTATCAGTGTGCGTGCTCGATCTTTGCTTTCTGCGATGGATGAACCACGCACCTGGATATCTATTTTCGTACCAGGTTCCTCCAAGATCCGGTGACTTCTCAAAGACCTGAAATTCTATGTGGTCGTTCAAGTGCAGTTGCAATTTGTATACTGGCGGACACAAAAGTCATGAGTAAGGTGCAACAAGTGGTATTAGGGGGGCACGTTACACATTAATATCCCAGAAACCCTGCCGAGCAAATGGAGGTAAGTATTGTGCGATTCTCTTCAAAAGGAGCATCTGGACATACCCGGCACCAATGACAATACATCGCGTCTTGGTAGATCTGGCCTTGTGCGCACCATTGCCATTTGTTGTTTCCCGTGTCATAGTCTCAACAATCGAGCTGAATATCTTCGAGTAGTATGTCCTCAACGTGATGAAATTTTGTGAAGTAGAAAGCGTGTTTCAATCTGGCGCGAAAGATCACCAAAGTTATTCAGTCACATCGAGATGCACGCTCCGGCCATTAGACGCCCACTGAGCTTGGGCCCTATCTTCGACCCACTAATGTCCTCGCATCGATAAAAGACAGTTTAGTACATGGAACCATGATGCAGTGCATCTGTGCGAAATGTCGTTCACCTAAGATCCGCCGGTGTCCCGCATCCGACAGCTGAGATAGGAGTGTCAACAACGTCAAAGGTAGTTAGACCTTCCGCTAAAGGTCCTGCCGAGCATAAGGCAAGACTGTGAATAATCTTGTCCAAGGCATGTGCCGTTATCTACTAGCGGTATCAAGCCCAGTCTGGTGGCGCGTGTCGTTCGCTAACCCCCACTCATCTTGGCCCCACAATATCGAAATCCTGGGGACCTCTGCGGATCCGTGTCTGGAAACGCTGGCCTAACGGAGTATATCGGGCTTACTTACCCAGGCCTGCATGGGTGGGTATATCATGTGGGGAAAATGAGACCCGAGGTCGGGGCCAATCTATGTCTGGAGCTGAAGTCTTTATCGGAACCAGACCTAGGGGCAGAACAGACACGGAAGACTATCGCTGAGCGAATTTTAGATACTGGCTTTGAGCTAGATTATTTAAACATTGCTAGTCTTGAGGCAGTGGTCATAGGTTTTATCGCAGCTGTCTGTCTCGACCGGAACCAATTGATATACTACTCCAGAAGCAGTGGCCTCAATACAACTGGGAGGATGTCATCCAGTCCAGCTATGGTAAAATCTGAAAAGAAGCAAGCAATGACCGACTATCCAGAAGAACCTTTGAAGCGTCCTACATCGAACATAGTCGGCACCGTAGAAACCGCAGCAGAGGGGAACATCGACCTTTTGGTAGGCGAGGATGACAATCCCGCTCTTGCTGCTAAAATTCACCTAATCAACGATGTAAGTTAACTCCAAAAAGACGAGAACACTGTCGAGCACATGGCCTCGGTAAAGATTTGCTTGCTGACTACGTAATGCAGGCTATTGATGAGATTGGCTGGACCGGTTTCCACTGGAAGCTCTTCTTCCTGAACGGCTTCGGCTATGCTGTCGATTCGATGGTACTTATACTCCAGGGAATTATTGCCAACCAGGCATACTTGGAAATTGGTGACGGCGGTTACCAGACTGGCCTAACGTTTGCTCTCTACGCTGGCCTCTTAGTTGGTGCCCTGTTCTGGGGTTTTGGAGCCGACATCATTGGCCGTCGTATCGCGTTCAACATCACGTTGTTTATTGCTTCTATGGCATGTATTGTTGCCGGTGCATCTCCTAACTGGGGGGCCTTGGGCTTTTTTATATCGCTCATTGGCTTTGGCGCCGGTGGTAATCTCATCCTTGATTCGACTGTCTTTCTCGAATTTCTCCCATCCGACAAGCAGTGGGCTATCACCGCCCTTGCCGGCTGGTGGGGTCTTGGTCAGGCTCTTCCCGGCTTTATCGCCTGGGGGATCTTCGGTAAGTATTCAACACACTGTTGGCCAAAATGCGATGAGCTAGAAGCTGACTTTGTAATCTTTTTGCTAGTTCGTTCAGATTGGAGCTGTACTGCAGCCTCTCATTGCACCTGGGAGAACAACAAGGGTTGGGGACTTATCATGTTCATCTCCGGTGCCTTCTTCTTCGTCCTGTCTTTGCTCCGGCTCGTGATTATCCGCCTTCAAGAGACGCCCAAATTCCTTGTCAACGCAGGTCGTGACGAAGAGCTCGTTGAGAACCTTCAAGGCCTTGCAGCCAAGTACGGTCGTTCTTGCTCATTGACTATTGAGCAGCTTAAGGCTTGCGGGGAGAGCCGATCTTCGATCAGGAAGAGGACACCGCGGGGTATCATGGCGGAGCTAACCCACCATGTGGCTGGACTATTCGCAACAAGGAAGCTCGCATTATCCACTTCCCTGGTGTGGCTCTCCTGGACTATGATAGGTCTTGCCTACCCCCTGTTCTACGTATTTCTCCCGTGAGTGTACAGAACTCTATTCTTACACTCCTTACACTTCTGCTAACTTCTTTGCCGCAGAACTATCATCGCTCACCGCATTCCACACGAAACAACCTCGGTGTATCTTACCTGGCGAGATTTTGTACTAACAAACGTGTCCGGAGTTGCTGGTCCTGCAATTGCAGGTATTCTTGTGAACTTCAGGTACCTCGGACGGAAGTACACGATGTCCATCGGTGCTATAATAACTATGGCGTTCTTCTTTGCATACACGGCTGTCCATACTGCTGTACAAAAGTTGGCGTTTAGTTGCGCTATATGTAAGTCTTGTCATTCGAAAACTCTACTCAACTGCTTTCTGACCCATTTAGCGTGCTCCATTAATGTTTATTACGGAACTCTATATGCCTACACCGTTGAGGTTTTCCCCTCTGGTAGCCGCGCAACTGGTAATGGTATTGCAGTAGCACTCAATCGCCTCATGGGCATGTTGTCAGCTGTAGTAGGAGCTACTGCAAGTACAGGAAGTAGCGCACCATTATATGTTTGTGCTGCATTGTTTCTCTGCAGTGCGCTCTTGTCTGTAGCTCTGCCTTTTGAGCCTTATGGGAGGCGGAGTTCCTGAATCCGTTCTGCTAGTCAAATTGATCTGGATTCAGTAAAAACCGGAGTATTCGCACTTTGAGTGCTTAATGAATATAGTATGGGTATTTGGTATTTCTATGTAATCCTTTTGCTGTAGTAAACTTGTGGTCCATTACTCAAGTCAGATCCAGAATCACGGTTAAAATTAAGACTATATACTGTTAACAAGCCCATCCCCACTTTGTGAGCCACAGAATTGCAGTCATATCTTCAAGGAGATCGCATTGACGTCCTCAGACCTAAGATTCCGCAACAAGAACTTTCACGCTAGACTATTGAAAGAAAAAATCATGCAGGTCGTCGGTAGGTTTGGGAAGTAGAGGGCTTTTCTCCGGGTAAGCAGACCTAGCAAAGGCCTGTAAAGCTTGGTTACAGATTGAGTTTACAAGCAGATATTTTTCTGAGCTACTCCACAACAAGATCAAATTAGGTTTCATATAGCTCTTCGTGATTTCAAAAAGGCTTCAAGGACTCGCTTGACTCCGTGAAATTTCACTTCTGATGGCAAGACGAACATGCTAGATCTCTTGGTATGCGCCGATGGTAGTTGAACGAGCACCCGCAAGATGCTTCCCGTCAATTACACCACAAACTCTGTCTATCGCCTCGGATTCTACATTGTGTACCTCATAATCCCCCGTATATTCATGAAAACGGAACAATTCATCGCGATGACTTAGTTTGTGCCTGGGGAAAAATGACTTGTCTTCACCCGACAGCGCAGCCTGCATGTCATGCGAGCATACCTTTGCAGCAGATCTGATGAAGAAGTCAGGAGAATCTCATGAGTGGAGCGGAACAAGAACAGAAATATGCCATATTACGGAACTTCCATGCTGCGGGCGGGCAGAGTGAACGACTCTTGAAATCGCTCAAGAATTACGAAAATTTTTGCGTCGAGCGCCTAGGCTTATTCAGACTACCTTATTATGCTAAGCTGCGTGGCACTTGGCAGTACTGCTGTGTATGCCCATCAGCAAATATGAGAACGGGAACAACCTCTAGCGTTCTTGGCGTAGATGGTTTGGCCGGTATTATAGGGAAGCGCTGTGGACACTTCAACGCAGGTAGGCCGAGGAAAGATAATCCGACATTCTCAACATATTTGCTGCTTTGAAAGCCTACGAAGACAAGTGCCAGCCGTTCATAGACCAAATCAAGAAGGCCAGTGAACGACTACACTACTGAGAATAGCTGCCATCGACGGTTTATAGTGATATATCACGAACGTCTCACCTGCCACTGTATTATTCTTTCGGTCAGACGTTGTTGGCAACAACGTTTACTCCTAGCGCAGAACCCCTATGTATATTCATAAAAGCTATGCCAAGGGAAGGACCATCAAGCCCTATATAGAGCCTGTGCGCTCTAAGGCGTGCTGGGGATCGAGTTTGTCTCTTCTTAGACTTGGGTATCACGAGATGGCGTTGTTAGACGGCTGGAGACTTGGAATGAGAGTAAGACAAGATCTGGGTTACATGGGCAGAGACCTAAGGCTCACCACCCAGCTTAGATTACTCGCTCAGACCTTCTTCTCTTGCCTTAATTTATGATACCACGAAGCGCTGCTTCCTGATGAGTGCTGCGTCATTCGGGGCAGAGAGAGCACGGATATCAGATCGATCCTTTGTCTCGACAACAGAGAAAGGAGCAAGATTCAGGGGCTGAAGCACGTGTGAGACGTGAGGCCTGAGGTAGAGCATCCAACCTTTATTCTCCTTGCAGGCCATCATAAAGTCAACAGGGATATCAGAGCCGTGGCCGTCCAGAATGAGGTGTCTCCACGTGCTTTGGCGTGGAGTAGTGTTGGGTAGGAATATACGCTGTAACCACTCATATCTAATCTGATTTGACGTCCATCCATTTTCTGAAGTTGTATATAGCCAATCAAGTACTCCTTGTGCTAGAAACCATGTGGTTTTTAGATGCTTGCCCTTGAAAATAACGAGGCACTGAGGCCTGACACCTGTGGCGGGCATCGCTTTAACTATCGATACCTACTAACGGTCCTCTGGCGATTTCATATAATCCTTCTTCCTAGATGAGCTAGCTAGGACTCTGGTGTATGTACATACCATAAGGACGACCCTAGCCTTATCTGTATTTAACATATTATCAGAGCTAAGATAACTAGATTAAAGTATTAATGTTTTAAGGATTTAATTAGTTTCCTTATCTAATTGTTTAAGTAAACAATTAAGCCTATATACGTTGCTATCTAATCCCTAGTCTAGAATTGTAATTAGTCTGTTTACCTAGTCTAATCCTAGTTATGTAATGACATAGGATAATAGAAGGCTCTAAAATCCGTGTGTATCCGCTACGAGGTGTATAGAAGCACTAGAATAGGTAACATACGGATTCTTCTATTCCTATAGGTCTTATATAAAGGCTACTTAAGAATTTACTATCTAAGACTAATTCTTCTTCTACATTTATACCTTTAAGTATAGAGAAAGTTAAAATGTACTAACTAGGGTGTAGAATAGAAATATAATAGAAAGGTACTAAATTAGATATAAGTTAGGGTATAAACCCTCTAAGGGGCTAGAGCTTTATACTACCCCTCTTCTATATAGTGGATTATTCTAGATAAGTGTAAAATATGTGTTACGCTACCTATTTAGCGTTGTTTTAGTACACTGTCAACTTACTGTATATTATACTCCTCTTTTTAAATATTTTTTCATCTAAAGTTAAGACAACTTGGTTTTATTTGTTTATGTAATTACCTAGGTCCAAGATAACTGTTAGGCCTTCGTCATGTGACAGCGTTCACCTCTAACCTGTAATGATAATAAGTATTGTTCTAGCCTACCTGCTTACTATCTAAGTAGGCATTGTTACCTTTTAGATGCTTAGTACGGTAAACAGAGCCGTGTCGGCGTGTCCTAACAGTAAAAACAAGCTGTATCCTTTGTCTTCTAATAACAACCTAGTTTATAATTATTAATATTTATCTAGACACGTTATAAGATTTTAAACAGTTAATCTCTATATCTTTCCTAATATAAGAGACACTATATCTTACTGTAAACACACCTACCTTAATAATAAAATTTTAACAACGTTCTTAGGTTATTATTTAGTAATAACAAGAATACTATTTTGGCCTAGAGTTCTTATAATAGCCTGTAGGGTCATCTGTCTTTGTTAAATTAATATTAGAACTAACCCTAGGCGACTGTTATAATTGTAGTAAGGTACGTTACTTTGTAAAAGATTGCACTAGTCCTTATGTTTAAGAGATCTATATGGATACTAAAGAATATGTTAACGCTAAAGAAGATTTTAAAAAGAACCTAATACCTAACGGAAAAAGCCCTGCCTAGGAGGATAACCTTACGGTTCTTACCTAGACCTAAAATAATATAACCTATCTAACCTCTCCTTATCCTATTAATTTAGTGGACACTACCTTCCTACTTCTTCTATTCTATTGAACTAAGGGCTAGGTGTACAACTTAACTTCTTAGTTAACACTAGTGCCTAAGGATTTTTATTTTTAAATTCTAAAATTGCTTCCATTGTGTCTGTAGCACTTAGGACTCCTATCTAAAAGCTACCCTTTAAGATTACTATTTAAGAATTCTAAGACTGGAATACAACTCTAGTAAACTAATACATGTAGTTACACCTAATTCTTAATAGGCATAAGTTCTGCAACTACCCTTTAATTATAACTAATCTAGAATCTTATTATTATATTATCAACATTAAATATTAAAAACAATAAGCTCTAGCTTAATAGAGAAAGCTCTTAGCTTATATAAATAGTAAAGTATTCCAAAATATATAACCCTACCCCTTTATTATTAATAACCCTTAATTAACCTACGCCTTTGTTATAGACTGGCCTTAGGGTGGGATGCAATAAGGGTAGATATGGTATTGTATCTCTTAAGGAGGTAACATGTTGCGTGTTCTTCTAACATGTCTGTAGGGCACGTAAGTATCCCATCTCGCTTAAGGCTTAGACAAGGTCTAAGCCTATAACATACACCCTTTCCCTGTCTCCTACAAGCACTTTAATGTTTAACTAAGTCCTTTGCTGTCCTGTGTAGGGCAGGGGGTTGTTAATAGCAGGTAAACCCTAGGGCTAGGCGTAGGTAGGTAAGGGTGTAGTTGTTCAGCGTGTTAGTTGCTGCTCTAGTCTATAGTTTACCTAGTGTAGCCCCTACACGCACCTAGGTTATTTTTGTTTTTCTTAGCGCACCTTCCTAAGTTAGACACTGTACTACTCTACGTCCTTACCTAACCTACCTATGTCTTATCTGTCTATTTGTCTGTACCTGCCTGTTTAACTCCTACGCTATGTCTGTTATCGCATCTAGTTCTAGTTATCAGGCCACTAGCTATAGGGCTAGTGGTCTTTCTAGCAGAGGTAGCTATAGCCTACCACGTTCCCTTCTATCCGCCTACCACGTCCCCCTAGTGTTTTATTTTTTTTAGTTGTCCTAGTTTGGTTGCGGAGTCTAACTGTGTCTATAAAGAGTCTACTACTGCCGCATTAGTGACTATAAGGTTAAGGGCAATTCAGAAAACAAGGATTTAGTCCCTGTCTCTGCCTGCGCTGTTCTATGCTGCCTGTACCGCCTACTTACTATCCTTACTAGCTAGCCTAGTAAGTGTCTTATGCCTGTTATAGGCCTGCCGCTGGCTAACTCTGTCTGCAGCTAACTGTCTCCCTAGCGCTAGTGTCAAGGCCACGGCTCTGCCCACCGTGCCAAGCATCCAAAAGGTAACAATGCTCACTTAGATAGTGAGACTGTGGCCAGAACAGTACTTATTGCCCTTAGGTCAGACTCCAGAGGTGGACGCATCCACATGCCTGAGGCTTGCCATCACAGGTTAGAGGGGGACGCGCCACATGCCTGAGGCTAAGAGTCTAAGGCTGAGAGCCTAACATCTTGTGCCTATATCAAGTACGTAACTAATCTATCTAAAAGGAGGCTATTAACTAAGTTGAGCTTCTACTTACTACGCTCTAGCGCTGTCTAGAGTACCTATTATTGTCTTGCTTGTCCTGCTGTCTCTGCTCTGCCTTCCCTAACAAGCGTTGCCCCTTTCTCTGCTAGATCTGCTTGCCTCCCTGCTACTGCTGCTTACCTTCCCCCCTTAAGCTATGCACCCCCTAGCGCGGCACTGCAGCACTTACCCCTTGTTCTGCAGCCTAGTTATAATAGGCCTGTAGCGTTACTATTAGTAAAAAGAAGAAAGACAACAATAACGACTATAAGTAGAACTGCTGCCGCTGCAATGCGCGCAACTAGGCCTAAGACGCCACTACTGCTGCCTGCCTCTCCCTATCCCTTAATAAGACTATTGTTTTTTAAGACCTAGGCTTCTGCGTTTATTGCTAGTAGAATATAAGAGGTAGTGTTATACTGCTGCTGTAAGGATCCTAAGCTCTTCTACGCTAGGCCTTGTGCCTAGCACAGCATCTCCTAATAGTGTGGTGGAGAAACATGGTGTTAACACTGTTAAGAGCTGAATAGTAGCTGGAGGCAGGTTATGTAATCAGCCAGTACTCTGTTAGGGGTTGGCGATAACCTATTGGAGAACACCTATCCATGAACCAGCAACAGAACAACAACACACACAATAGATAGTTACATTTAATTCTATTTTCATCCGACCTAGTGTTGAAGTCGTACTTTAGTTAAAGACCGTAAGCACTGATTCTATTGGTTCTTGGGGATGAGTACTGGTGGATTGGTTGGGGTTATCAACTAAGCAAAGCTTGTGAAGATAGGGTGCACTGAATAGTACAGAGTAGACTGTCTAATTTAAGCGCAGGTTAAGATTCTAAAGACAAACTTAATTAATAAGGTTAAATATAAACTATAAGGGTTGTGTTCCTACTAACTATATACTTTAATAGTAGTGGTAGTAATACAGACTAATTAGTGTTAAGGATCCTCTAATTACACTATTTACTAATTTCACTAATTACAAATTACACTAATTACTAATTATACTAATTACTAATTGTACTAATTATGCTAAGCCTAATTATATCACGTAATCCTTAGGCTCTTGCTAAGTGCTAACGCTGTTATGTTTGCTTATACTAAACTTAATAACTTATTATAATTACTATACCCTATACACTGTAATTAGCTTATATCCTTCCTATGTTCTGTAGATTGTAACACTAACCCTCTTCTGTCTTAACCTAGTCTCTTAAGCTTATTTATATATCGCAGGGCCTGTTTTTAATTAGTAGGCAGTTTTAACAATACTAAAACAACTAACTATCTTAAGTTTAGCTTGCTGTTATTATCTATATAAATTTGTTAAGTCCTTTAGAGAAATTATAGTGTAAAAATATAAAACTTATATAAAGCATAACTGTGTGTGTAAGGTTTATATTTAATCTAGAAAGTGTAGTAAGTACGTTTGCTTTAGGCAATGTTGTAATATAAAGGTAACTTAATCTAAGTTTACCTAGCTAATGTCTAAGAAAGGGAAATTGTGTGTGTGTATAAAGGAGAGTTATAAAGCATAATCTAAAGTGCTTTAAATATTAGAAAAAGCTAAAGAGGACTTGCGTAGAGCTTATACGCGCAAGAAGCAGTTATAATAATAAATAGATTTGTTAGACTGTTGTGCTAAGAAGGCTATTACAGTAGAGGAGCGCAGTATAGAAGAGCAGGAGCAGTTAGAGACAGGGACTATTAAGTTAACTAATCTGTCTAATAAGTTCTTGTTGCTGCCTAGTACCTAGGGTGCCTTTAAAGGCTATCCCTTAAAGTACTAGGAGAGCAATGTAGCACTACCTAATTAGTCTCTTTAAATTGCTTTAATAACTACTAGCAGTTTGTAAGGTATATAATTAGTTCCTATGTGTTTTCTAAGTTAGGGTATCCTAACTACTTAACAAGATATTTATCCTAGCTACCTTCCTTTTAGTGTTGTATTATTTTTTTTAACTTCCTATTAGTCTTTACTATTAGCTTAGTAATAGAAGTTTATCTAGATAGGCGTTCTAGAGTTAGCTAGTTCTAATAGTAATATGTGGAACACTAGATAGATCTTTACATCCTCTAGCAGATTAAGTTTATAGTTAACTAGGCTTATCTAATTTAAAATAAAAAAGGGTCTAACCTTAACGTAGTCTAGTTTTTTTAATAGTCTTTACATGTAAAGGTTTTTTGTAAAGAGATAGAGTTTATCCCCCTTTTTTAGCTAAGGTTATGTTTTTCTTTTCTAGTTAATATATAAGATTGCTTATTCTTAAGCCTTACTAATATTTTCTAGTACTTTCTTATGCACTTCTTTTAGTCTTACCACTAAGGATATTACTAATTTAGTCTAAATTAGCGTGTCTAGACTTCTAGTAAAGAGATTTAGGTGTATCCTATAATATAGGAAGAACAGTAATTCTTCTATTACTTCTAATAATTTATTGTTGTATGCAATTTGTGCTATAGGTAACAGTAAAACCTAGTTATCTTACTACTAGTTACTCTATATCTGTAGGTATGTTTCTATAGTCTAATTTCTTCTTTTAGTCTATCTGTCTGTCTATAGCTAATAGGCTGTTAAAAGCTTCTTCTTAGTACTAATAGCTGCTAAGAGCGTAATCTAATAATTTAACATAAAGTACTTATCTTAATTACTATAAATTAATTCTAGTATACTATAATGCCTTATATGTTAATCTAGGAACACTTATATAAGCTGCTCTGCAGTATAGCTATAATAAAAAGGTATTATCTTAGTGTACTTAGTAAATCTATTAACTATAACAAAGATTAAGTTGTAGTTATATCTAGTTACTATATCTCTTAAGATAGGTAGCTGTGTAATAAAGTCTTTTATAATGTTTGTCTATAGCGCTGTTAGTAGCTCTATTACCTACATTTCTCTGTATTTTGCGTGTGTACTGTGTTTATTTTGCTAATAGTTAACACAGTTCTTAATATATTCAGTAACCTTGTCCTTTATATTACTAAACTTGTAGTATTACTTAATAAGTTCTATTATATATGTAATTCCAGGGTGTCTATATAGCAGGTTATTGTAGTAATTAGCTATAATTTTATCTTAAAGATCCTCTAGTACGTCTGATGTAATACGCTGTTTATTTTTAATTTGCATTATATTATTTAGTTACTGCAATAGTCTAAGTAACGTATTATTGTTAATTCCTAGTACTGCGAACTAGTTTATTGTCTTTTCTCTAGTAAGGTTGTATTATCTACTAAGCGTATTCGCTTTACTATTATCTTTGTCTAGCGTATATAATATCTTAAACTTATATTACCTAAGTATCTTAGACTAACATACTTATTATTAATTTAAGACCTTAGTAGTAGTAAAGTATACTAGGTTTTTATAGGTAGTGTAGAAAGTAAGTTCTAAGCAGCTTTCTACGTATAGTTGCTAATATTCTAGAGCTAATATAATTATAAGTAATTCTTTATTATGCATATTATAGTGTTCTTTAGGTCCTAAGAACTTATATAAGTAGTAAGTAATAGGGTGCTATAGTCTATTCTTTTCTTATATAATATATGCGCCTAATATAAGATCTAAGGCGTTAGTCTCTATACGTATTAGGTTGCTACTATAAAATATAATTAATATAGGAGGTTTAATACAGGCTTGCTTAAGTGCCTTAAACATATTATTCTGTTCTTATCTCTACTTAAATAGTGTATCCTTCTACGTAAGCTTTATTAGCAGGATTATAATCTTAGAGTAGTCCTTAATAAAGCGTTAGTTAAAGTTAACAAATCCTAAGAATTCCTATATCTGTTTAACTATTTTTAGCGTCTGCTAGGTCTTAACTACTTCTACTTTTATTAGACTAATCTTAACTCTATATCGTCCTACAATGTACCCTAGGAATTTAACTTCCTCCTTATACTATTTGTACTTTTTAGGTTTAGGTTATAGGTCTGCCTGCCTTAGGCATTCTAGTACTTCTGTAACATATTGTTTATGCTCTTCTAGTGTCTTTAAGTACACTAGGATATTATCTAGGTATGCTACTATAGTTCTGTTAAAGTGTGCTCTTAGGACGATGTTAATTAACTCCTAGCATATTACTAGTGTGTTTGTTAGACTAAATAGTATAACTAGGTACTTATATAGTCTATATTACGTTCTAAATGCTGTTTTCTATTCTTTTCCTTCCTTTATGCGTATAAGGTTGTACGTGCCTTATAGGTCTAACACTAAAAAGTTGTTAGATTAGATGGTAATAGTAATGAGTTGATAATGATGTATTAATGTTGTGTTCTTGTTCTATGTAAGGGTGATTTTCGTCTTATCTAGGTTCTGGTAGGGGCCTCTACACAGTTTCTTAGCAGGTATATTACCTAACCTATTTCTCTAATACCTTTTATTTAACACACCCCCTTAGCTTAGAGTCCTATTGCAAGCTGCGCAAACTAGTTAATTAACTCTTTAACATAAGGTCCTCTAGTTGCTCTTGCATCTTCTTAAGCAGGATATCCCTTAATGTACCCTTCTAGCCCTTAACAAGTCCTAACTAATTAAGAAAGCTAGCCTATTTGCTAATTAGTAATAACTTTATAAATCTATCTGCAATTATGTTATTAGATAGGATATATTCTACTTTAATTATTTTGCAGTTAACTTCTTATTATAACTAGTAGTTATATATATTAATATGCTAAAGTTTAGTTTATATCTTAGTAACGTCTATAGTAACTAGACATATTCTCTGTATATTATTACATTTAATTGTTATTATAGGATTACTTAGGGTTACCTAAAGCTCTTTTAATAGTTAAGAAGTAAATATTACTTCCTTAGCTACTTAAGACAGTGCTAGGAGCTTAGCCTTAGTAGTTAACGTTGTAACAGTATCTTGTTTATTTGCTCTCTAGGCAATAAGACCTCTAAATAGCTTAATAGCGTATCCTTAGGAACTCTTTTAGTCTACAGTATTATTAGTAAATAATACATTGCTTGCAACTTGAAGTCCTTTACCCTGTCTAAAGTAAAGTAATAGATTCCTTATCTTCTATAGGTACAGAAGCACTTAGTTAGCAGCGTCTTAGTGTTTGTTACTTAGGTTAACTAGAAAGCGTGCAAGTTGCAACGTGGCAAACGCTATGTTAGGTTAAGTAGTTACTACTGCAAATAACAGGGATCTAATCTTTTGCTGATATTAATTAATCTCTAGTAGTTTAGCTAGACTGTTCTTAGGCTTAAGTTTCATTCTAGATATTAGTGTATTATGCCTTACGTCCTATATAGTTGCTAATTAACTAATCTTATTAACGTATGCTGCTTGTAATAATTAAATTATCTATTAATATCTATTATATTACACTTCTACACTAAGGAACTATGAAGATTCTCTCTTCTAGTGTATAGGTATTGCTCCTATATCTGTTTAATAGCATTATCTGCCTCTTGTTTGTGCTTTAGGTGGTACGCAATTATAATATTGTCTATATAGAAGAAGATAATTATTCTATCATTAATTATACAGTAAAGCTCTTATAGTACTTATTTAAATCTAATTCTAGCTAATGTTGCTATAATTTCCTTCTGCTATATGTTAGGCGCTGGGCCTAGAGGTACCTCTGCCTGTCTTAGCAAGCTACTATAGGGCTAGTTAGCCCAGACTATATAAAGGTATAGAAGGTTATTACTAATACTCTAGTAATTAGTCTTGTTACTACACACTACGTACCTTAATACACCTGCTATCCTCTTTAACCCTATCCTCTCTTATAATTGCTTTGTATACTCTTTACATTCTAATTACTCTTATATCATAATTAAAGATAGACCTAAGCTACTATAAGTCTTAAACTAAATTATCTAGGCTTACTGTCTTTAGAGAGGGACTAAGACAACCTATCTGTAGGAGAGCCGGTAGAGCGCGAGGTAACACCTCCCTCTGCAGATAAGGAGATACCTTAACAGACACCAAGTGTCTATAGTGCCTTAAGAGGATCTGTAGGTCCTCTAGGTAGTACATCTTACCCTAGAATTTGCGTCTATAAGGCAGCTTCAGCTAAAGAAGGCTAGAATAGCCTAGAAGTAGGTAATTAATAACAGGAGTTAGAAAACTTGCGTAAATAGTTGTAAGAGACAAAAAACTATAAGGAACTTTCCTCTCTTTATAAACTTAGACGTAAATACAACAAAGGAAATCTAGTAATAATTCTATCCTTCTAAAAAGTACTAGAAAAGGTAGAGAAACTATAATCTTCCCTATCTGTAAATCTTCTATAACCTAAACCTCTACAGAAGTATATAAAGCCCAACTGCGCTAAATATAACTATTAGAAGAGAGATTATAAGAGATATGTCCTTAAATCTCTAGTTAATTTCCTTATAGAGGAATAAAAGATTAACTTTAGCATAAGGTACCTCTTAGAGAACCTAAAGACGTTATAGTAGGCCTACTGCACAACTAACTACTGTAATTAGCTAACCTAAGAACTAACGTAGCAAGAGCTAAAAAAAATTATACTAGATGCTCTAGAAATGCTAGCTAAACGTAAGTAAGCGGCGTACAAATCCTTAAAGCAATATAAGCAGTAGAAATCTTAGTCTCCTATATATCTGTTAGATTTTATACATCTACTATAGGAGGAACTAGGCAACTTATATACGCTAGAGCTTTAAGTCCCAGAATATATTACTATATTACTCCCTAGCATATAAAAGAACTTATTCTTTATCCTCTATAATTAAAAAGACACAATCCTAAAGGTAGAGGAACGAGCTAATATTACTAACTAGAGACTGGGTTATTATAGCTAACAGCTACCTAAGAAGACTCTAGCTATGGGTAAGATAACTAACAAAGGACTATAGAAGCGCTAATTTAGTAACTCTAGGTTAGAAAGGAACATAAAAACCCTAAAAAAGTTGTTTAAGTCTAAGAAGTTCTGTAAGGAGCTAGTAAAGGGTAAAAAGGGCTAAGACGTGCTATATAAGACATAAAACACATGCCTTAGGTGTAGAGAAACTAGTTACTACTACCCTAACTACCTAAAGCTAAAGTTAAACTAGAAAGACCCTGCTCTAGATAAGTTAGGAAAAGACAAGGGACTTAAGAGCTAATCTCCTCTCTTGTAGCCTATATTAAATTATCTAAGAAGAAGAAGAAAAATATCTCTCTTTATAAGGCAGTGTACCTTGAATATATATGCCTACTTACAGTTAAAGCATCTATAGGCAACGCAGAGAACGTGGAAGCCTTAATGAATAGAGGGTTACAACTAAACCTAATTTTAGTTCTCCTAGCAAAGGAGCAGGATCTAGAGGTTACACTATTAAATAAAATAGTGGCTAAAGGTGTAGGCAGAGTAGAATTGCCTATCTATAGAGTAACTACAGCAGAAGTATCTATTGTTAACTCCTGTAGAAGACAGGAGGTCTAACAGATACCTTTTGTGGTTACAGACCTATAAAGGTACAAGATATACCTTAGATTACCCTAGATTAACTAGACAAACCCTAAGCTAAGCTTTTTAGGCTAGCGTATGCTCTTCTAAGAGAAGAAGTATAGGAACTCTCCTAAACTAGAGAAAATAGCGTTAGAAGATGCTAAAGAGTTTAAACGCAATATAAGAAGTTCCTTAGTAGACGTTTATATATGTATAGTAAACTTAGTAGGTACATACAACCTAATATCTGCTAAAAAGGGCCTAATTCTAGAAGTGTATCGCAAATATGCGTACTTAGGATTAAAGGATAATACTTAGGTGTTACTAGAGTATAGAGAGCACAACCTAGCAATTAATATTATAGAAGGAGCTACTTCCCCCTACTAACTGTTATACAGGCTATCTGCAATAGAATTAGAGATACTTAGAAAGTATCTAGCAGAATATCTATAATCTAGCTAGATACAACACTTAAGGTTGCTAGCAGGGGCGCCTATTCTCTTTTTAAAAAAGAAAGACAGCAACTTACGACTGTGTGTAGACTATAGAGGTCTAAACAAGATAATAGTTAAAAACTGCTATCTATTACTACTAATTACAGAGTTATTAGAATAACTAGCGTAAGCTAAGCTCTATACTAAACTAGATGTATATAAGGTAAATTACTGTATCTAAATTAAGAAAGAGGATAAGTAGAAGACTACTTTTTAAACTAGGTATAGACATTTTAAGTACACAGTAATGCTGTTTAGACTTACAAATACTCCTGCCTAATTTTAGGCCTATATAAGCATGGCACTAATAGGATTAGTTAATGTAACTTGTATTGTGTATCTAGACAACATACTGGTATACTCTAAGACAGAGGAAGACTACGTTAGACACGTTAAGGAGGTCTTAGAGAGGCTTTGTAAAGCAAGCCTCTATATGCGCTTAGATAAGTGTAAATAGTACTGTTAATATATAGAGTACCTTAGGTACATAGTCTTGCCTAAAGGGGTAAGCATTAACCTAGACAGGGTTAAAACAATCTAAGAATATCTAATCCTGCGCATAGTTTGTAACATCTAAGAATTTATAGGCTTTATAAACTACTATTAGAGGTTTATTGTAGGGTTCTCTAAATTAGCCCTGCTATTGACCTAATCAACTTAGAAAGGGCTAAATTTGGCTAAATCTAGTTAAGTAATAAGGAAGAAGGAGAGTTAGCCTCTTAAGCTAAGCAAAGAATCCCTATAAGCTTTCTAGAATATAAAGGATTTATTTATTAATATACCTATCTTAGTTTATTTTATACTTAAGAGACAGACTAGGATAGAAGTAGATGCCTCTAGAGGCGCTATCTTAAAAATCCTTAGTTAACTAGTCCCTAGGGAGAGGAAGCTGGCCTAATAGAGGCCTGTAGACTTCTATTTAAAGAAGCTAATCTAAGTAGAGTACAACTATAATACTTACAACTAGGAACTTCTTGTAATTGTCTAGAGCCTACAGCATTAGCGAAGATACTTAGACAGTACCTTCTTTAAGATCCTAACAGATTACTAAAACCTAAAATAGTTTATAGAGATAAAGGTTCTTAGCTATTAGTAAGTAAGGGTATACTTAGTGTTATCTAAGTTTAACTTTGTAATTACTTATTACCTAGGGTCTATAAACCCTACAGATAGACCCTTACAGCGTCCTAATTATATAAGAGAGGCGTAAGACCTCTTATAAAAGTATAACAAGGCTTTTATATAACTGCTTTAGGAGATCCTAACTAGGAGAAACCCTAATACTCCCTTAGTAGCGGCTATAACCCTTTGTTTGTCTGTAAAAGAAAGAAAGGATATAAGGAATCTTAAAAGAGAAGAATTAAGAGAGAACAGTTATATAGAGCTGATAACAGACTTAGACAACACAGACAAACTCTCTAGTACTAAAAAAGAGTTAAGCAGCGTTAAAATAGGACAAAATAACCTAGGAAAAGAAAATACAGCTAAGGAGAAGCGCATCTTGCTTATAAGGCTAAAAGATAAAGTGTAAGTAATTAAAGAACGTCATAATAACCTAATGTTAGGACACTTTGGAGCACAAAGGACCTTAGAGAAGATTTAGCGCAGATATACCTAGAAGGGCATTACTAAGGATATATCTAACTACTACTATAACTGCTTAGTATATAGGAGATTAACTGCTGCCTAACACAAACTGTACAGGTTATTACAACCTTTACTAGTGCTAAGCTAACTATAGGAGGACGTAATAATAGATTTTATTACAGAATTACCTTCTAGTAAGGTGGCTGGGCTAGTGTATAACTCTATACTAGTAGTAGTTTATAAATTAACTAAAATGTCACACTACATACTGGCTAGGGCTAATTAGGATAGAAAAGATCTAGCACACTTCTAGATTAGGGAAATTATCTGCTTACACAGCGCGCTAGCATAAACTATCTTAGATTAGGGGCTGCTAATAAACTTAAAGACGTAGGAAACCTTTAACTACTATTTAAACTTAAGACAAGTCTCAATGTTAGCCTATTATTCCTAGACAGATAGCCAAATAGAAAGGTAAAATTAGACTCTTAAACAGTACTTACGTTGCTATTATACTCTAGAATAAGGTAATTAGGCCCTATAGATTGTAATTGTGGAATTTGCGTATAATAATAGTATTTACGCATCTATAAATATAACACCTTTCTAAGCCTGTTACAGTTTAGATCTAAGGAGCATAGATTAGCCTACTTTGGCATTAAAAGGTAGAGAATCTCCCCTTATAAAGGAATTAGCTACTAGAGTCATTGCCTTATAGGCTACCTGTAAAGTAAACATAGAAAAGTTAAATAAGTATTAAAAGAAACACTTAGACAAGAAACAAATACTAGCACCCTTTAAAGTAGGCAACAAAGTACTAGTCTCTAGTAAGAATATTAGGACAGTACGCCTAAAAAAGAAGCTAGACTAGAAATACCTAGGACCTGGGACTATTAAGGCCTAGATTGGCACTAGTGCATACAGAGTAGACCTGCTAGGAATAAAGAGGATCTATCTAGTATTCTACGTATTACTGCTAGACCTATACACACTGAGAAGTTAACTCCTAATTATATAGAGATAAATATAAGAACCTATAGTTAAAGGGGAAGAGAAGGTATAGGATGTAGAAAAAGTCCTTAACAGAAGCAACTACCTAAGAGACAGTAGGAATACCTTATTAAGTAGGACAAATTCCCTAACTTAGAAAATTCCTAGGAAATTAGCATAAATCTATCTAAAGAAGCGCTAAAACAATACTAGAAAATAATAAAGTAACTGCTTAGACTGCGTAATAAGACGTTAAGGTTAAAGTCTAGAAAAGAGGGGGACTAAAAAGGCTAAATACCTTTACTTGATTATGATTTTTCCCTATAGGGGTTTTTTTATTAATAAGTATTTAATAGTTTATGCTAAGAGAAAATATAACCCTACCTTATCCTAAGAAATACAGACTAGCTAAAGCAGACATCTTTTAGCCTATTATAGCTATTTCTAATATAAGAAGATAAAGAAAGTTATATACTATATTATAAAGTTATAATTATAAGGAAATATAAGAGAATTAGTATAGAAGACCACCTTTCTAGTATTATTTAGACTATCTAAGAGTGTAATGCACCTAATTGCTATATTAGCCTAAAACTGTCTACTAACTACAAACTTAGGTATTATTAATCTAAACCTTCTATTATAAGGAATATCTACTAACTATAACTGCTACTATAGGTATAAGTAGCAGCCTTGCGACTACTATAAGGCTTCTTAGCAGCAGCAGCGGCAGCAGCAGCGTCGGCGGCGGCCTGCTCAGCAGCCTCCTACTCCTCTTGCTCCTCCTAGAGCTAGCTAAGGGTCTTTCTAGTACCTATAATCTGGTACTTTAACTATAAAAGAAGTTAGATATTGTTAAAATAGGTTAAAATGTGCTATAATTCCTTCTTGCAGGGGGTAATAGGCGTGTCTAGATTAGATTTGCTACTGCTCTCCTCTAACATCTTCTTTCGCTTTATCTTAGCCTTAACAGCGCTAGCCTTAGATTAATCTTACTTTTTAATGTAGATGCTAGATAAGGTTAACCTACGTGTGTAAGTATTGCTATTATAGAGTATAAGTAGCTCTTTCTATAGTAAATAGTTCCTATAAAGGTTAGATTATGCTATAATAAGCTAAAAAGAGATAGAGCATACTCTTAAATTATACCTAGTAACAAGCTGGCCTAGTTAATATTAGACTTGCCTATTATAGTCTTCTTGTTAATAGACATAGGCGCAGTAGTAGCAGGTGTTGTAGGGGTAATCTTAACGATAGCTGCATTAATAATAGCAGCATAAGCAGCAGTAACTAGGCAGCAACTAGAGTAAAGGCGCGCTATGTTGCTAGAAAGCCTTAAATAGCTGTTAGTGTACTTATTAGGGCCCTAAATATGTTAAAAGATGCTAAAATAAGCTAAAAGAAGACAAAACACGTACTAATAGGCAATTCTTATTGCTATTATAACACTTTCTATAGTAGTAGGCCTAGGTGTCCCTATAACGCAGGCTACCCTATAAAGCTAGGTTAGCAGAGAAATAACAGTCCCTATAGATATTACTATTAGCAATGTAGTAGAGACAGAGCATACAGCACTGCTTAGCAGTCCTACTGTTCTTAGCAATGTTAATCTTGCAGTAAGCAGGCATAGACATAACAGCTATAGTAAATAGTAGTTAGTAACAGTTAGCAACAGTTAGTAACAGTTAGTAGTAGGTGGTAGTAGTTAGGAGTGGTCTAAAAAAGTTACTAAGGCGTGTTGTGCGGTACTATCTGCTAAAACGTGTCAGAACGTGCTAGAAAGACCTAGAAAATCCCTTAGCTATCCCTACAAAAGTGCTAGACAGAATAGGTTAGTACTTACTAAAATAAAGTAGGATATAGTAGTGACTAATAAAACTGGGGGTATAGATATCTTATATGCTGCTAGCTACCTAGTTAGAGCTTTAGCCTGCACAGACGGCTGCCTAGACCCTAGAGGTAAAGTAAGAGGTAAGAGAGGATTTCTGTTTAACTTTTACTAGGTAAAGGCAGAATTAGTATTAAGCCCTATCTAGCCTTACAAGGCGTCTAAAACGCCTAAACCTAGTTAGAATTAGCTATAATGGGACAGACAGAGTAAACACGTCTAAAGCTAGGCTAAAATAATACAGTATTACTAATTATACCATTATTTAAGCCAAACAATCTAGAAAAGGGAGGTATTGTTAGGCGCTGGGCCTAGAGGTACCTCTGCCTGTCTTAGCAAGCTACTATAGTGCTAGCCAGCCTAGACTATATAAAGGTGTAGAAGGTTATCGCTAATACTCTAGCAATTAGTCTTGTTACTACACACTACGTACCTTAATACACCTGCTTTCCTCTTTAACCCTATCCTCCCTTGTAATTGCTTTATACACTGTTTACACTATAGTAGAGGGGAGATGTAGAGTTTATATAAGGCTTTCTGTACCTTTAGTAAGGTGCCTGTCTTCTAGTATCCTCTTAGCATGCTTATGTATATTTTGCAGTTAATAGCTGTATAGATAAACACATTTATATCATCCTATTATTTTAGTTTAAAATTATATTTTACAGCAATTACTATTAGCATTCTAAGTAATTAGCCTGTAAGTTTTGCTGTATATATGTCTTATAACATAATATTACCTTGTTAGTCTCCTCTAACTACAAGCCTTACTTTGCACTTGTTAAGGTAGTAGTGTTTGTTAAACTTATATATATAGACCTACATACAGTTAAGTATTGATTATCCAGACTTCTAAACTAGAGCTGCTAGAACCTTAGTCTATAACTCTATTTGTTTATAGCTTTACAGGTGTTTGTTTTCTGCTTGTTTAAATATCTTATAGAGAGGGTGCTTCTCTAGCTTTAAGTATGCTGTAGGTAATAGCAGAAGTTTATTCTAATACAGCTTAATTCCCTTCGCTATAATCCTCTTTAATTAAGCTTTATTAAAAGGTTTTCCTTTATGTTAACTAAGGTGTCCTGCCTTAGTGCCTGCTATAAATGCAGCTGCCTACAGCGTTGTTACAGACGTTCCTTAGTCTTATTTAAGTTAGTCTGTTGTCTTATTATAGCTTATCTATTTAGTTAGGAATACTGCAAGGAGAGGAGTTAGTAGAGGCGTTGGGTATACCTCTACAATCTTTCTGCCTTAGTAATATTAGGGTTGTTTAGCACGCAGAGTATTCTCCTACGTTGTCTTATTCTTATAGAATATTTTAGTTTTAGATATATAGCTCTATATAGCTAGAAGTTTAACTATACTAATCTAAGTTGTAATTTTCTTTAATATACTATGCATAAGGTTATCTATAATATCCTCTATTTTACTGTTAAATATTGTTTCTTTATTAAACACTATATTACAGGTACTAATTACTTTAGCTATTAATAGGACCTAGATTTAGTATATGTTAGTAGACTAGTATCCTACTTAGTATCTAATCTATACCTTTAGGTCTAGTCTTTATAGCCTTAATTTTTTTAATAAGTGTTATTAGTTATAGCGAATGCTTTGCATCTATATACTCTTAAGTAAGCCTAGTTTAGTTTTTAAGGTCTAGTAACTATACTATTTATAGTGGCTATATGCGTAAAGAATATTTTATACAGAAATCTCTACTTATTTAGATAATTTAGCGTCTAATTGTATAGGTATACTGCTGTTCTAGTAATTTCTAGCTAGAGTTCCTATAGTAGATTTGCGTCTAGTTAAATTATGCGTGCCTTCTCTTTTATTACACCCCCTAAGCATTTAGCTCCTCTATTCTAAGCTTGTATGTCTAGAGCAGAAGGCTTAAGTTTTATTAAGAGGGATATGCACTATCTCTTAACCTCTTATTTAACTATAACAATTTTATTATCTGTCTTAATTACCTTAACTGTAATATTTAACTGTTTCTTTAAGAACTAGATAAAGATCCTAAGTAGACAAATAATAGATCTTACAGGCCTGTTGTCCTTAAAGTAGAAGTCCTACAGGTACTAAGAGTGTTAGCAAGTAATAAGCATTTAACTCTTTTCCTTGTTAAAGCTTCCTGCTTTATATTTATAGAAGTCTGTAGCTATTTGTTTACCTAGGCCTTTATTACTTGATTATAGGGTTCTTTATATTTAATACTTTAATTTTAATTATTTACATACGTTATATTACACTGTTATAATACCTTTAATCTTTACACCTTAGATGAATACATAAGGTGCTTAATTGCAGATAGTCCTAGATATCTAAGCCTCTTATGCTACATTATAGCTGTTGCTCTCTATAGTAATCTTCTATTACAATTTATACGCACATAGAGTGCTGCTATAGCTATATTTAGTTGTTTAATAACCTACTATCTAAAGCTTTCTATTAGGATAGCTATAATGCTGCTGTTTCTTTAACATAGCGTTGTTAGATCTTCTTAGTTATCCTACTATATTCCTTGTCTTTTAAGTAACCTAAATAATACCAGGTTACAGAGGAAATCTAGGCACTACGCAACATTGTCTAAGCGTAGTACTTATTTACCTTAAGATCCCTCTGCTAATGTATTAACAGTACTATATCCTTATATCTAGACCTTAGAGTTCCTAGTCTAGATATAATCTTCTATTGCTAGCTAGCGTACGTCTCTAAGTCTTAAGAGGTTATTGCAGATATACGTAGTTAAGCTAGAATCTAGAAGAAATACCTCCTTTAATAGATATCCTTAATTACTTATACTACATACTACTCTTATACTACCTTTATTAACCTAAGCAATTTTTCAGGTATCTAGTTACTTAATAATCTTGTCTAGTGTTTAAGACGTCTTAATATATAGAGTAATTAATTAAGACGCTGTTATTTTTTACAGTTACTTAGTCCCTTAAGACATTGCCTATATTCTTTTTTATAATGATTAATTAATTAATTAATAAGTTTAACGTCCTGTGTAAGTCTAAGACTATATAAGACGAGAGCAGTTAAGCTACTCTGGTAGTTTAAGGAGCGTGGTTGTAAAAGGTAGTAAATATGGGTTCAGAGTCCTGTAGTGAGAGCCTGTGCTCTAGGGGGTTAACAGCATTTTTTAGGTGTCTGTTGTTTGTTGTAGGTACTACTTGCGGGTGCCTACTCTGGTGTCTAAAATAAAAGCTAGAGTAGCTAGAATTCCCTAGGTTGTGTGGAGTAGTAGGTTTATTAAGAGTCGTTGTCCTTGTAGGTTGTCCTGTATTGTTTTTCTTGCTTGTTTGTATTCTTTACAGCTAAGTAGGAGGTGTTAAGTTGTTTGTGTGTGGCCGCAGATACATCTGTTGCTATCTACCTTCTGTAGGTTATAGAGGTATGCTTTATTATATCTATGTCCTAGTTTTAGTTAGTAGTAGGCACTTGCTAACTCTTGTTTGGTATTTTTGGGTAGTTTTATCCTGTTTGTTGGTCCTAGCCAGTATTTTGCTGCATAGGTGTCTGTTTTCCTTAGGATTGCTTTAGCTCTGTAGGTAACTAGTTTGTAAACCTATTTGTCTTTTGTAATAGCTTTTACTCAGATTCTAGTTATAGCAATGCTTGTAGCGTTAGAGGTAGGTCTCTTTTTTGTTGCTTCTTTTGCTAGAAGGTCTGCTTTCTTGTTTCCTGCAATGTCTTAGTGGCCAGGGGTCCATTTAAGGCTTATTGTGGCTCCTTTATCTTTAATAGTTTTAGCTGCCTTTATGCAGCGTATTTGCTAAGCTTGTCTAGGCTTGTTTAAAGGAGTTTTTAGTCTTAGGATGGCTGCCTAGTTGTCTGTAAAGACTTGGACGTTCTGTCCTGTAGTAGCTATAGTAGCTGCAATTTTAATGCCTCTTGTTATTCCTTCTAGGTCTCCGTTGTATACAATTTAGCCTTTACTAATATTGTAGTTTATAGTGTGGATTTCCTTTAGCTCTTGGTTGTAGTCTAGGACTGTGATTCCTACTTCTATCCCTAGGCCTCCCTCTACAGAGGAAGCGTCTGTGTAGATAGCTAGTAAATTACTTCCTACTTTCTATAGTATCTGTGTTTTGTGTGCTTTTGCTTCTTCTTCTTTTAGTACTTTTAAGATTTCAGTTTAGTATGCAATAGCCTTGTTCTAGGGGCAGAAGTAGAAGTCTTTTAGATTCTCTTCTCTTATGCTAGGTATAGCTTTTTCTATAGACTATATAATTTGCATAAGCTGTATAGAAGGTCCTACTCTTAGCCTAGTACAGTTAACCTCTCTTTACTCTGTGCTAGAGTCTAGGTCCGTGTTTTGTAGGGTGGATTTTAGCTGTGTTGTAGCAGTGTAGATAGGGTTGTTCTTTAGGAGCTTCCTCGCTCTAAAGGCGTACTTTCTTATTGCAGTGTTTAGCCTTATTGTAGGAGGGGCTAGTGCTGCCTCTACCTCCTAGGGCATTATAGGTGAGGTTTGGAAGGTACCTAAGATTTTCCTAAGTGCTAGGTTTTGTAGTCCTTGTAGTTGTTTTGCTATCCTAGCTTATTACTTTTAGAAGACTTGGCATCTATAGTCTGCTATGCTTATAACACAGGCTAGGTATATTTGTCGTAGAGCAGTAGGTGTAAGGCCATTACTGCTATTTGCTAGTCTGCACATTCTGTAGAAGGCGTTTCTTGCTTAGCTAATCCTTGTGGCAGCATGCTCCTTAAAGGAGAGCCTGTTGTTAAAGTAGATTCCTAGCCATTTAACAGTCTTTTTTAGTGTTATAGTAGACCTGTCTAGCAGGGTAAGAGTGTAGTTTTCTGCTTTTTAGCTTAAAGTAAAGTGGATAAGTTTAGTTTTTAGTGCATTAAACTGTATTACACAGCTAGATCCTTTTGCAAATAGGCTGGCTATATCTCTTTCTAGTAGGCGGATGTTTTTCTTTAGGCTAGTAGATGATACTGTAATAGCTAGGTTGTCTAGGTAGAACAGCGAGTAGTTTGTAATTAACTAGAATAGAGGTCTAATATATATCCGGAACAGGATAGGTAAGACAGGGCTTTCTTATAGGATTCCAGCGTTTATATTGCTGAATTCTTCTGTTTCTCTATTAAAAGACAGTCGTAGTTGGCGTCTAGAGAGGAAGGATTGGATCCAGGCTATTAGACTGCAGGGTAGCTTTAGTTGTTGTAGGATAGTAAGTAGTTAGCCTAGTAAGACGTGGTTAAAGGCTCCTTTAATGTCTAGGAACACTGTAGTTGTTGTACGCTTTAGTTTCCTTTGTTCTTATATTTAGTTTAGCAGCAGTATAGAGGCGTCTCTAGCTGATTTTTATTCCCTTCTACCTAGTTAGGAAGGGTGTAGTAGGGTAGTTGTTTTAGTAAGTATTCTAAGCTGTTTAGCAACTAGTCTTTCTGCAACTTTGCCTAGGCAGCTAAGGAGAGCAATTACTCTGTAGGCTTTAGGGGCTGCATAGTCTAGTTTGTTTAGCTTTTTTAGGATAACTTCTATTGCTCTTTTCTAGATTTAAGGGTGGTATCTATAGTTAAATAGTGTAGAGAATATATAGAAGAATATGTCTGTTTCTACTTTGTATGCTGTAGTAATTATCTCCTAGTTTATTGCATCTGGTTCTAGGGAGCTACTTTGGATTTGTGAGGAGCAGGCGTGTTCTAGCTCCTCTTTAGTAAGGGGTGGCTATTCCTAGCTACCTTCTTAGTAGGTCCTCCATTCTATAGGCTGAGAGGAAGGTAGTTTAGGGAAGAGAGTGTCTCTTAGCGCTGAGCACTTGCCTTAAAAGGAGTTCTCTATTCCCCTAGGGCCTTGTATAGCAGGTATGCTTTAGTTACCTACAGTCCTAGTATAGGATAATGCCTTAAAGATTAATTTTATGTCCTCTTTTTCTAGGAATTAATTCTAGTGGTTGCGTTTTGCTGCTTTTACTGTTTATAGGTAGTTGTTTCTAGTAATTAGGTAGTCCCTTTTCTATATGTATGTAGTTGTAGGGCTATTAGCTAGTTCTCTCTATAGGAGGCGTTGTTTGTTAAGCATGTTTGTCCTTAGTAGTTTTAGGTCTAGGTTCTACTAAGGTTTGCTTCTTGCACTAGTAGAGCTTTGTAGGATTGTAGTTTTAGCTGCGTTTGTTATTGCTGTAGTAAGCTCCTTCCCTATTGCTTTAAGCTGCTTTTCTAGCTCTCTGTCCTTTCCTTGGATTAGGAGTAGAGAGGTGCTAGTAGAGTGTCTAGGGCTTAAAGTGTTTAGGGCAACGCTTTTTCCTAATTTGTTTGCTAGCTCCTTCTAAAATAGGTCCTAGTCTGCCTTTTTAGTGTTAAACCGGGGGGTAGGGTTGTTTAGAAGCTGTGTTCTAGGCATAGTAATTGTAAATAGTATACCTAGGTGGTCTAAGCCTATACCTACTAGGGTTTGCTAGTCTTCTATCTGGTTTGTAAGCCTGTGTGTGGCAAAGGTAAGGTCTAGAACACTTTCCCTTCTTATGTTAGGCCTGTAGAAGGTGCCTGTACTAGGAGTGTTTAGTAGCTCTAGGTTTTACTCTTCTATCTAGGCAATAAAGCTACTGGCTTTTAGTGTTATAGTAGTTATAGTAGGGTCCTACTAAGGGTAGTAGGTGTTAAAGTCCCCTAGTAGGATTAAGTTAGGCAGAGTTTAGCTATTTAGAAGCTTTCTTTCTACTCTTATTGTTCCTTATGCGTTTGTTTAGTTGTATATATTATAGATTATAAAGTTTAACCTAGACTGCTAGACTATAATAGCTAGAAAGTCTAGGTTAGGGTTTACATCTGCTGTTGGGGTAATTTGTACTGGTGTTAAGCGTAGGACATAGGCTAGAACGCGTGGCCTTATGCTATAGTCCTGTAGTAGGGGTAGGATTTATATAAAGGAGGGGTGGTTTACAGAGCGTGTGTCTAAGTAGTCTAAAGGTTGTTATTAAGTAGGGGTAAGCTACAGTTCTTGTACTAAGACAAGGTCTATAGCAAGTTCTACTGCAAGTTGTAAGGCGCTCTCTATAGCTTGTGCGCTCTTGTTTAGATTTACTTATAGAATCCTTAGGTTGTCTAGCATTCTAGGTATGTTTGTGCGTTTATTATAGCCTTATAGGCTGCACATTAAATGCTATCTGCTGTATGTGCTTCTTTATAGTTTATATACTTAGGTATAGTATATACGTAGGCTTTACTAGTAGTACTACACATATTACACTTATGTAGTGTTGTAGGGTGTTTATCTACGCATATTTTGCATATAGTGCTATTAAGGCACCTGTTCTCTGTATGTCTAAATTGCTGACATTTTTAGCATTGTATAGTAGGAGGCGTAGGAACAAACTTCTCTGTTCTTATGCTAGCTTCTAGTAGGTATAGTCTATTGCGTATAGCTTGTTGTGCTTCTTTTTCTATTACAAACGCTACACAGACAGATCCTAGTTGTTGCTTCTGTCTCCTTTTATAGCTTGTTAGCCAGAATAGGTTTCCTACTATTGTTAGGCCTTTGTTAAAGGTAGTTATCTCTAACTTAAGCACCTCTAGGTCCTGGTTTGTTTCTAGAGACGTGGGGATGTTGTGTAGGATTACTTTGTGCCATAGTTCTATTAGAAGGGCTTCCTTGTAGGTAGTAACTAATTGCTAGATTACTTAGTTTTCAAGCAGGTATTTTGCAGTGAAGGAGGGTGTTGTAGTAAGAACAATGTTGTTCCTCCTACTTAGGCTAGCAGAAGCAACTACAGGGAGGCTTACTCCTTTATCTATAAAGGCCTTATTAAAAGTATTACGCATCTCTAGGGGGGTAAAAGAGGGTAGTTCTTGCTCTAGTGTAAGAACTAGTTGGCGTGCACTTAGAGAGTTCTTTATAATAGTAGGTTGCTTCTTCTTTATAACTGTTTGCTAGTCTGTGTTCTTAGGGAGGTTGGCTAAAGCTGCAGATGCGTATAAAGTAGGCTAAGTAGAAGGTTAAATAGTAGGAGTCTTAGTAGCTAGGGTAGGTTTCTAAAGGAGTTTTGCTCTTGTTTCAATTGATTTAGACACTGTTTTAAGGTTAGATACTTAGGAGGCTAGGATAGAGAGGCCTTGTTTGTTTATCCTGTTGTTTTCTGTGTAGTCTTAAAAGATTTCTAGAAGGTCTAGGAGGTTTAATTGTTCCTTGTTTAAGGTAGCTAGGGAGGAAGCCTAGATAACCATTGTCCTGGCAATAGATAGAGCTTCTTTTACTGTTTTAGCAATAGGAGCTTGGTTTATAGGCCTAGTAGCTATGTTAAACTAGAAGGGGGGAAGCCTAGGTGCTGTTAGAGTAGCAGGTCTACTAGCTGGTCGTTTAGAGGGAGCAGAGGGTAGAGGTAACGTTTTAGTTCTGTTGAATATACTAGGTTAGTGTATTCCTAGAGTAGATTATAGGTGTAGTGTAGACGACGAGGGTATAGATATAGGTCTTAGGATTAGTATAGGCTGGTACATCTCTTCTAGAGGGGTTAGGGAGCTAGGGGGGCTTATTTCCATTGTCCCTGTGTTTGGAGATTGGTCTCTATTAGGTGGTGGTTCCGGTTCCATAGTCCTGGGTCCTGGGTCCTGGTCCTGGGTGGGGTTTTCCTTCTCTTTTTTAAGATGAAATAACTAAGAAATGACTAGAAGAGAGCTTGTTTTTGCACAGAAAGAGGTACCTAGTCTCTATCCGCTTTTTAGAGCTAAAAAACAAGGAAAAGGCAGTCTTAGCTTTACTATTCTTGCCTTTTCTTCTATTCTTACTGGCCTAACTAGTAGACCTCTAGGAGTAGAAAGAAGGGGTTGAAAGCAGAAAGCTAAGGAAAGGCTTGTTGCTATCTAGTAGGGGTGGGATTTGTTGGTTGTTGTGTTCGTTAAGGTAAGATCTTAGGAGATAAGATAAGATAAGAATGTTGTTGTAGGGGAGGTCTGTGCTCTGCAAATCCGAAAATTTTTACAACAGATTAGGTTGGATAACCAGGCAGCGTGCAGCAACTAGACGCCTAAAGGCTCTAGGAAGCTTAGGATAGTATATCCTCGCTAGGTTAAGATAGATTCTAATGTTTCTCCGGTGTGCAGGGCCCTATGTCGAAATTTTGCTTTGTTGTGTCGTGTTCTTTTTTATAAGTTACTGTTATATTTAAGCTTATACTGTAACGTACTCCACAGGTAAGCGGATTAAACGGGTGAGCAGATCACTCTGCCAAGACCACACCAAACCTCCACCTTACCACGCAATGCCTCAACAACAACATCAATCTACGCCCTTAAGAGAAGCTGCGATACAGCTTGCGCTCTAGGCAATTAAATAAGACGTAATGCTTACCCTGTAACGCGCTGCAGCTATATATAACGCGCCTTATAGCATACTACACGCTTAATACACATGACAACCTACACAAGCTAATTGTACGCCAGTTCAACAGATTATGGACCAGACTAAGGAGGACGTGATTGCTGAGTACATCCTTAAGCTAGATGCATAAGGATTTGCCCCTTAGCTGGCTGCTATAGCTAATATAGCTAATTCTTTACGTGCTAAGCACAATATAGGTTATGTTAGTATAAACTAGCCTAACACGTTTGTTCAGCGCCGCCCTAACCTTAAAGTAAGGTTTAATTGTAAGTACAACTACAAGAGAGCCCTCTGTAAGGATCTAGAGATTATTAGGGGCTGGTTTAGGCTTGTAGCAAATGTTAAAGCTAAGTATAGTATCTAAGATAATAATATATATAACTTTAATAAGACAGGCTTTATAATAGGCTAGATATTAACAGGAGTAGTTATTACAGGCTTAGAGCGTTAAAGATAGCTAAAGGTAGTGTAGTAGGGTAACTATAAGTAGATAATAGTTATATAGGGCATTAATAGCATAGGGTAGGCTATTCCACCCTTTATTATCTTTAAAGGCTGTAACTACCTCTCTGCCTAGTACAAAGAGGACAATCTGCCCTATAACTGGGTTATTAGAGTCTCTAAGAACAGATGGACTACTAACAAGCTTAGTCTAGACTAGTTAAAGCACTTTAATGCCTATACAAAGACGCGCACCTAAGGAGTGCACTAGCTGCTCCTTATTAACAGCTACAAGAGCTACAACTCCCTTAACTTCTAATAATACTGTAAGGAAGCAAAGATTGTTACACTGTGTATGCCTCTACACTTATCTTACCTCTTACAACCACTAGATGTAGGTTGTTTTGCCCCTCTAAAGAAGTTATATAGGCGCTAAGCTAAGAATCCTATATACAACTATATTACTTATATTACTAAAACTAAGTTTCTACTATGCTTTATAGACGCCTATAAGGAGACATTTACTTCTAGCAATATCTAAGAAGGCTTCTAAGGCGCTAGAATAGTCCCCCTTAACCCAGAACGGGTTATAATGGGTCTTGATGTCCGCCTACGTACCTTACCGCTACCTACTGTAGAAGATAAGCCCTAGCAGTCCTAAACCCTAAGCACTACCCTGCAATTAGGGTCGTAATTAACGCTGGTTTAAGAGAGGATTCAAAGGCATGCAAGCAGCTGACTAACTTTAATTGTTAAGGCCTTTAAAAAGCTTGCTAAAGGCGCAGCTATAGTAGCGCATAAGCTAGTGTTAGCTTAAAGGGAGATTACTGGGCTTTAAGTAGTAAATAAGGCTGCTACGCGACGTAAATCGCATAAAAGAAAGCAATTACAGCAGGAGAGAGTCCTAACAGCTAAGGAAGGCCTTTAATTAACTACTCTAACTAAGTTTAGGGCGCATGGTGATAGTAAGAAGGTAAAGAAGCAAGTGCGCGCTAAAGGAGGGGAAGTAACCTAAAGACGCTGTACAAAGTGCTACAACGTTAGACATAACTTACGTACATGTAAGAAGGCTGTAGAAGATGTTTCTAAATAATATTATGTACTGCACTACTGTATACAAGGCTAAAGTGGGCTAATATAAGCTATAATAGGGTAGAAATTTAGTGTGGTCTTGGCAGAGTGATCCGCTTACCCGTTTGATCCGCTTACCCGTAGAGTACGTTACTAGTTTTACAACGCCTCTATTTAGCTTAAACTACTTAGGTGCCTTAGCTGTATTTACGTAGTAGTTGTTAGATATATTATAACACTATTTATAGGCAGGATATATATCTTTAGCTCTTACTGTATTCCTCTCTAGGAGCTACATAGTTCTGGCACTTTAGCTATCTATCTTTCTTTTGCTTTACCTAAGGTTTCCCTAGCCTTAATAATTATTGTTAGATAGCGCTCTTAGTTCTCTACTAAAGGCGTCCCTTTATAGGTTTAAGTTAGATTTACTACTTACTGCGTATAATGCCTCTTCTACTATAAAGGCACTCTTAGGCTTCCCTCTTAGTAGATATTAAAGGCTTATATAATTATAGAAGAGTTTTATTATTCTTTTCCTGTTTATAGCTTTCTTATAGCATCCTAGCCCTTAAAACACTACAGTCTAGGTTAATGCCATCTTAGATAGAGAGCCTAGAAAATTATTAATAACAGCTTGTATTTACATAACCTTAGCTACCTTAAGGGTCTTCGCTTAAGTTAGTGCCTATTTATATTTACTTAGCTATATCTCCTGATTTATAGTTGTTTATATTAGTCTAAGTATAGTGTAGTATCTTTCTTATACTTATACCTGTTCTTTGTCTATATCTACTCTAATAGTGTCTTAGAGAGTAGGTATCTATTTGCGCAGCGTTATGTTTTCTGCGTAGCAGCTTAGGTGCAGATGTAGTGTTACTGTTATAAGAATGTACTTAACTGTTCTTAATATTTTACTTTTCTTATCTTAATAGTCTTTCTTAAGTATCTTATATAACTTAAGGCAAAGCTTATAGTCTTTACAATCTTGTTTATATACCTCTTGTCCCTTTTCTAAGAGGTCTAATACCTATATTAGCATTATAGGTGTTTACAGCGTAGTTATTAACATGTCTATTACTTTCTATATTATTCTGCGTGTTCTGCTTTAACCTGCTTAGATAGTCTATAATAACGTAGTTAAGGTGTTACTTATACTTATTACTAGTTTATATTATGTAATTTCTAGAGGTAGTAGCGCCTCTAGTTATATGTGTTAGAGTTATACCCCTTTAGGGTCTGCTAGCAGCTATATATCTTACAACTAGCACGTAATTTTAAGTTAGCAGTACTAGGAGACCTAGTCGCTTAAGTTAGTGAGAATAACTGTTGCGTCCCTCTAGCTTTAGCTAGTTGCTATTTTGCTTGTTATTAGCGCTTATTGTAGCAGCAGTAAAACTTTTAATTGTTAGATTACATAGTAATAGTAATAAGTTAATAACAATGTATTAATATTGTGTTCTTGTTCTACATAAGGGTGATTTTTGTCTTATCTAGGTTCTAGTAGAGGCCTCTGCATAGTTTCTTAGCAGGTATATCGCCTCACCCATTTCTCCAATACCTGTCATTTAACAAAAGTACTAAGCTCCTGCTAGCTAGTCCTGCAACTCTGTGATTTTTTGGAGCAGGTAGCAGTTTTTAATAGTAATTTTATTAAGCTTCCTAAAGTTAATGCAAGGTTATAGCTTACTATCCTTCTTAGGAACAAACATAATTAGGTACCCTGTAGGTAATTCTAATCTTCTAATAAATCTCTTCTTAAGGTTCTCCTTAATGTACTTATAAAGTACTTTAAGTTCCTTTTCTAATAACTAGTATAATAGCCTAAAAGTTAGTATCTTTCCTTCCTAGAGCTTAATCTTGTAATCCTAGGGTTTATACTTAGGTAGGGCTTTTACAGTAAGCTCTTCTCTTAATATCTCTGCGTACTGTCTATACACATTAGGGATAGCAGGAGGTGTACTTCTTTCCTCCTTAACTCTTACTTTGTAATCTGTAGGGCGTTTAGCATCTATAGAGTTAACTACTCTATCTTAGCACGTCTTATATGTTAAAGAGACATTATTAATCTCCTTCTTATCTACTAGCTACTGCGTGCGCTGCGTAGGCGTAGATATATTAGTGCCACATTTACATCCTTCTAATAAAAGTCTTTCTTATACCTAGTCTATCTTTAGGTTATACTTTTATAACTAGGGAAGTCCTAATATAACATTTTGCGTGGCCTTTATAAAGACGTCTAGGTTTATTTCCTTATAGTGCCCCTATATCTATAGGGGTGCTGCTATTACTTTAAGTATAATTAGCAGTTTATCTAGTATAGATTCTCTATTAGCTACTTAGAGTAAGTAAGGGTTCTCCTTATAATATAATCTAAGTCTAGCTTACTATATTGCTGTTCTAGATATATAACTTGCTTATGCTCCTAAGTTAAAGAGTGCTGTTAAGGCTACCCTATTTAGTTTAATAGGTAGCTTAATAAGGTAATTGTTCCTAATACTATTAATAGATTAATCCCTAGGGCTTATAGGCGCTGGCCTAAAAAAGTCCCCTCTTTACTCAATCCTTTAAATCCCTTTATACTGTAATGCTTCTTATAATCTATATTAAGGCAGTTCTGCTAGCGTGTGTTGTAGCAACTTCTGTTAACTACTAGCTGTATTTGTATTATAGCCTGTAGGTTATTTATTCTTAGAAAATATAATTTCTAGTGTTTGTTAATAAGATAAAGTTTACATAGGTTATTATAACACTAGTACTATTAACTACAACAGAGGCTTTGTTGTGCTAGGAACTATCATGTACTAAGCTTCTTATTACAGTAGATTATATATTTTTCCTTAGTATATACTATCTACATAAGGTTTCTATATTTTAGGTTTTAGTAGTCTAGAATATACTGTAGTTGTAGGCTAATTATTAGTACTGCTTCTTTCTGCTTCTACATACGTTTTAGGCTAAGCTGTATTTCTTACTTACACTAAAGCTAGTCTTTAGCTTCTTCTAGGTTATTAGTAAACTGTTTACTATTATTGCTTCCTTTTCTAAACTAGTAAACAAGCTATTAGAGTTCTAGTGTTATTTCTACAATTTTAGGTACTTTTACAGGACTAACAAGTTCTTAACATATTTAGTAATAGGCTTCTTTATTATTATGCTTTTAGTGTTATTAAGCTATATATTCTTATTTGCGTGTTAGTAGGGCGCTAATATAGTTAAACTCTTGCCCTAAGGTGTCTAGTAGGTTGTCTATCTTCTGCTAGTTGTTATTAGAGTAGTATTCTGTTTCTTTGCCTGTCTAGGCGTCCTAGTAGGGTGTTGCTACACAAATTAGAGGTATAATACAGTTATTATTATCCTCTAGACTAGACTTTAGGTCTCCTAGCAGTTGTACTATGTTATTAGTAAGAATTTCCTATTTACTAGCATCTGTATTATTATAATTATAAGTAAGTACATTTAACTAGCAGTAAACCTTATTTATTTAGCAGTCCCTAGTAAAGTAGCCTAGATTGCTACAGTTATAGTAGTCCCTGCTGCCTCTGTGTTAGTTACCCCCCTTAGGCTTCTTATTCTATTGCTTTAGTGGTCCCTTGTTAAGGTTTAAGAGGTCTATTGCTTTAGGTCTGTAGTATCTACTCTAAGTGTTGCTATAGGTGTAATAACTAGTATTTAGCTAATTATAACCTTCTTACTATCCTTAATTTAAGTTGTTGCGCTACTAGTTCCTTAGTAGCAGCCTGTTAGTAGTAATAACAGTAGTACAGGCTCTAGAACTATCTTAAAGTTCTTACTAAAGTTTATAGAGTTATACGTTATTATTAATAGCAGTATTAATAAGCTTGTTAAGGGTTTCTATACTTGCGCTAGTGCGCATAAGTTCTTCCTTAACCTTAGGCTTTAATCCTTATTAAAACATAGTAATTAGGGCAGTGTTATCCTAGTTAGTGTTAGCAGTAAGCTGCTAAAACTCTGCAGCGTAGTTAGCAGCTAACTTGTCCTGTCTAATCTTCTAAATATTGCGTTAAGCAATGTATAGTTTGTTAGAGACTCTAAAGATTAGCTTAATCTTTTCTTTAAATAGGTTAAAGTCTTTTATCTATTTATCTACGTTATCTAGGGCCTTGCTAGCTTAGTACTGCTGCATAAAGGGCTTAATCTAGGTAAACGCTTTGCTACGCATGTAGCTAGCTGCAAGGACTACTTGTTTAGCCTTAGGAACTTTCTTGCCTTAGAAGGTAAAGAAGAGATCCTACTGTATAAGCTAGTTATTCAGCTTACTACAATCTCTGTAGTAAAGGTTAGGCTTATTAACGTTTATAGTGCTAGTAGTAACAGTTGCATCTATATTAATGTCGCTAGACGTAGAGTTGCTAGGGGTAGCACAGAATCTAATAGTACTTATCTTAGGGGTGTTTAAAATATTAAAGTTGTACTTTAGTTAAAGACTGTAAGCACTAATTCTATTAGTTCTTAGGGATAAGTACTAGTAGATTAGTTAAGGTTATTAACTAAGCAAAGCTTGTAAAGATAGGGTGCACTAAATAGTACAGAGTTGACTGTCTAGTTTAAGCGCAGGTTAAGATTCTAAAGACAAACTTAATTAATAAGGTTAAACACAAACTATAAGGGTTGTGTTCCTACTTAACTATATACTTTAATAATAGTAGTAGTAATACAGGCTAATTAGTGTTAAGAATCCTCTAATCGCACTAATTACTAATCGTACTAATCACTAATCACACTAATCACTAATTGTATTGATTATGCCAAGCCTGATCATAATACATGATTCTTGGCTTCTTGCCAAGTGTTGAAGCTGTCATGTTTGCTTACGCTGAGCCTAATGACTTGTTGTACTTACTGTGCCCTATGCACTGTAATTGGCTTACATCCTTCCCGTGTTCTGTAGATCGTAACATTACTGTTCTTCTATAACCTCTGTTTCTAGACTAGGACCAGCTAGTAGCTTAAAGAGATTATCTAGCTTATCTAAAGCTGCCTTCTCCCCTTCTTGTATCTGTGCTAAAGTAAGAGAATCCTTTAGAATTATAATCTAGCGTATTATAGTAGCAGATAATCTATACTGTTAGTCCCTAATTATATCCCTAGCTATATTAAACACCTATTTAACTCTAACTTCTATTATTAGTACTGTAAGTATATCTTTTGCTACATAAGCAAGTTGTAGATAAGTTGCAGCGTTAACCTTCTACTAGTCTAGTAGATTAAATCTATCTCCCTGTTGTATGCAAGGGGTACTAAGATAGGCCTTTCCTTCTTAGCAGGTGTAAGCTACCTCCTTGTTATTATTAGATAGGTTTAAACTCTAACTATAGGATAAGAAGCTCCTATTAGGTTACTAGACTAATATTGCGGGTTTTTAGAACTAATTATCTTCTACTTACTGTTAAACAGGGTTGTGAAGTACTTATGTAGAGCAACCTAAATTATTATTGTTATAACAATCTAGGTATTGTAAGAATTGCTCTTAGTATATGTGCTTATCTTAAACTTCCTAGGTATTATCCTTATAACGTAGTTACTAATAGTATATAATAAACTGCTGTAATAACATTACCTTATATATAGTAAGCTTCTAGCTTAGATCTAAAATAGTTGAACAGTTAAACAAGAACCCACAACTGTCCTCTGTTTTTAAATAGTACTTAGACAGCTTAACACAACCCTTTTACGCAGCTGCTTTTATAACTTCTAGCTATTCTAAGTTATTAGCGTAACCTAGGTTGTTACTAAGCTCTTTAGTTATCTAATCTAAGAAATTAGATAGCTAGTTGTATATTAGCTAGATGTGCTAGATAAAGGGCTTATAAGTCTTACTAAGGGTACTAGATACCTTCTTAAATTGCTGTAGTATTATTGTAACAGCCTGCATGTGCTGCTACTTAGTTACTGCTAGTTAAAGTTTCTTAAGATCTTTAAAATTAGCTTCTGCTACCTTATTATATTTAGAAGCACCTTCTCTACAGCTTAGTGCCTTTAGTGTAGTTTCTTGCTCTAACTATTTATTAATGTAGACCTAAAGCTTTAGTGCCTGCTTACACATATTATAGGTAGAGTTCTACCTAGTCCTAATATCTTATATAACTAATAGTTAATAATTTACTTAAATATTACTCTATAGTGCAAGAAACCTCTTAAATTATTATAGTAATAGATCTATTGCAATGCAGATAGCTTAGATCTGTGTTACACTTAGTATGTAATAAAATAATATAATAAATAATTTCTACCTTCTAGAGAGAGTTTAGAATAGACATGCTGTTTTTAATACCCCTAATATAGTGTTCCTGCAGTCTTTATGCATGCTCTAGTTCTAGTAATACCTTAAGTTAGAGATAGTAAATAATGTCTTGTATAATAAGGTTAATTATATATGCAAGACAAGGAACAGTTTTTTCTCTGCTATCCTAATTAATGTTGTTCTGCTGTAGCAACCTCTCTAGGGTCTGTAATAATGCACTGTTATTACTAGTATTATTGCAAGTAATAGCAAGCAGTTATTTTATAGTTTTAGTTTCCTAAAGATGTTAAAGAACTTGCTGTGCTATAGAGGATCTTATATATTTTCTGCGTATAGAAATAAAGTCTAAAAGGACTTCTTGTAATTTCTAGCTCTTGTTTATATAGTAACCTTTAATAGCTAGAAAGCTAAGGTAATTACTTACAGTCTAGGCATCTAATATAATAGACAATTTAGTACTAGAACTAAGATCCTAGAGAAGAGAGTGTTCAGCAGCCTTAAATTAGCTCTAGAACATCTAGCCAAATTTATAGCAGGTAGTTATTACAGCTTCCAGCCTTAGGAAGTAGATAAATTGTTAGAATAATAGCTGTTTAATTGTTTAAAATAAGAGGTTGTTGTTAACAACTAATTGCATAAGCTCTGTTTTAAAGGCTAAAGCAGAGTATACAGGATTAGAAGAAAACTAGTTTTTATTTTACTGGCGGGCAGTGTATAGATATAATGGGAGGTTTAATAAAGCATAAGTAGGATTATTAATTTGTCTGCAGGCTTGTAAACTGTTACGATCTACAGAACACAGGAAGGATGTAAGCTAATTACAGTGTATAGGGCACAGTAAGTACAACAAGTTATTAGGGTCAGCGTAAGCAAACATGACAGCGTTAACACTTAGCAAGAAGCTAAGAATCACGTGATATGATTAGGCTTAGCATAATTAGTACAATTAGTAATTATTGTAATTAGTGATTAGTGTGATTAGTGATTAGTGTAATTAGTGATTAGTGTGATTAGTGATTAGTGCGATTAGAGGATCCTTAACACTAATCAGCCTATATTACCACTACTATTATTAAAGTAAATAGTTAAGTAGGAACACAACCCTTATAGTTTGTGTTTAACCTTATTAATTAAGTTTGTCTTTAGATTCTTAACCTGCGCTTAAACTAGACAGTCTACTCTGTACTATTTAGTGCACCCTATCTTTACAATCTTTGCTTAGTTAATACCCCTAACTAATCTACTAGTACTTATCCCTAAGAACTTGTCAGATTGGATGGTAATAGTAATGAGTTGATAATGATGTATTAATATTCTGTTGTTGTTCTATGTAAGGGTGATTTTCGTCTTATCTAGGTTTTGGTAGGGGCCCCTACACAGTTTCTTAGCAGGTATATTGCCTAACCTATTTCTCTACTACCTTTTATTTAACACACCCCCTTAGCTTAGAATCCTATTACAAGCTGTATAAACTAGTTAATTAACTCTTTAACATAAGGTCCTCTAGTTGCTTGTACATCTTCTTAAGCAGGATATCCCTTAATGTACCCTTCTAGCCCTTAATAAGTCCTAACTAATTAAGAAAGCTAGCCTATTTGCTAATTAGCAACAACTTTATAAATCTATCTGCAATTATATTGTTAGATAGGATATATTCTACTTTAATTATTTTACAGTTAACTTCTTATTATAACAAGTAGTTGTGTATATTAATATGCTAAAGTTTAATTTATATCTTAGCAACGTCTATAGTAACTAGATATATTATCTATATATTGTTACATTTAATAATAATTATAGGATTGCTTAGGGTTACCTAAAGCTCTTTTAACAGTTAAGAGGTAAATATTACTTCCTTAGCTACTTAAGACAGTGCTAGGAGCTTGGCCTTAGTAGTTAACGTTGTAACAGTATCTTGTTTATTTGCTCTCTAGGTAATAAGTCCTCTAAATAGCTTAATAGCGTATCCTTAGGAACTCTTCTAGTCTACAGTGTTATTAGCAAATAATGCGTTACTTACAACTTTAAGTCCTTTACCCTGTCTAAAGTTAAGTAACAGATTTCTTATCTTCTATAGGTACAGGAGCACTTAGTTAGCAGCGTCTTAGTGTTTATTACTTAGGTTAACTAGAAAGCGTATAAGTTGTAACGTGGCAAACGCTATATTAGGTTAAGTAGTTACTGCTGTAAATAACAGGGATCTAATATTTTGCTAATATTAATTAATCTCTAGCAGTTTAGCTAGACTGTTCCTAGACTTAAGTTTAATTTTAGACATTAGCGTATTATACCTTACGTTATATCTAATTACTAATTAACTAATCTTATTAATATATGTAGCTTATAACAATTTAATTGTCTATTACTATCTATTATATTAGACTTCTACACTAAGGAGCTATTAAAGGTTGTCTCCTCTAGTGTATAGGTAACGCTCCTGTATCTGTTTAATAGCATTATCTGCCTCTTGTTTATACTTTAGGTAGTACGCAATTATAATATTATTTATATAGAAGAAGATAATTATTCTATCCTTAATTATACAGTATAGCTCTTATAGTACTTATTTAAATCTAATTCTAGCTAATATTGCTGTAAATTCCTTCTGCTATAGTAGAGAGGAGATGCAGAGTCTATATAAGGCTTTTTGTACCTTTAGTGAGGTGCCTGTCTTCTAGTATCCTCTTAGCATCCTTATATATATTTTGTAGTTAATAGCTATATAGATAAACGCATTTATAGCACCTTATTATTTTAGTTTAAGATTATATTTTATAGTAATTACTATTAGTACTTTAAGTAATTAGCCTGTAAGTGTTGCTGTATACGTGTCTTGTAACATAATATTATATTATTAGTCTCCTCTAACTATAAGCCTTACTTTATACTTATTAAGGTAGTAGTATTTATTAAGCTTGTATGTATAGACCTACATACAGTTAAGTATTTATTATCTAGACTTCTAAACTAGAGCTACTAGAACTTTAGTCTATAACTCTATTTGTTTATAGCTTTATACGTGTTTATTTTCTGCTTATTTAAACATCTTGTAGAGAGGGTGCTCCTCTAGCTTTAAGTATACTGTAAGTATTAGTAGGAGTTTATTCTAATACAGCTTAATTCCCTTTACTATAATCCTCTTTAATTAAGCTTTATTAAAAGGTTTTCGTTTATATTAACTAAGGTGTCCTGCCTTAGTGCCTGCTATAAATGCAGCTCCCTACAGCGTTGTTACAGACGTTCGTTAGTCTTATTTAAGTTGGTCTGTTGTCTTATTAACGTACCCCACGGGCGAGCCGCTCAACGGGCGAGCCGCTCACTTTTGCCAAGCCCCCACTAAACTCCACCCTATTATGGCCCAAAACAACCTAGTTTGGTGCTGTAAAGTGCAGTATGGCCTGTAATACTATTTAGAAACTACTTCTACCTCTTTCTAACACGTTCGCGCGTTGTGTCCTGTCTGATTGCACTGTCCACAGCGTCTTTAGGAGGGCTCACCTCCTTTAGCACGCACCTGCTTCTTTACCTTCTTCCTATTACTACGCGCCCCAAACTCCTTTAGAGTTGTTAATTGCAGGCTATCCTTAACTGTTAGGGTCCCTTCTGCCTAAACTTGCTTTCTTTTGTGTGATTTTTGTTGTGTAGCTGCCTTATTAGCAGCTTAAAGCTAAGTAATCTCCTGTTGCGCTAACACTAGCTTATGCGCAATTATTGCTGCCTCTTTTACTACCTTCTTAAAAGCCTTAACTATAGAGGTAGGCAAACTATCTATATGCCTCTAAATCCTTGTCTTTATAAGCGTTAATTACGACCCAAGTTTAAGGGTGTTACTTAGGGTTTGCGACTGCCAGAGCTTGTTATTAACAGGTAGTAGTGGTGATAGAGTGCGCAACTTCACATTAAGGGCTATTATAACCCGGTCTAGGTTAAATAGGACTAATCTAGCACCTTAGAACCCTCCCTAGATGTTCTTAGAAGTAATTACAGTATTATAGGCGCGTATAAAGTATAGCAGGAACTCTATCTTTATAATATAGTTAATCTGGTTATATATAAGTATTTTAGCTTAGCGCCTATATGCCTTCTTTAAAGCAGTAAAAAAACCTACATTAAGGGGCTGTGTAAGGTGTAATAAGTAAGAAGGCAAACAGAGAGTAATAATCTTATTATCCTTACAGTATTGCTGGAATTTAAGAGAGTTATGGCTCTTATAACTATTAATAATAAGCAAACAGTAGGTGCTAATAGTACGCTCCTTTGTATGCCTATTCAAGTGCTTTAACTAGTTATAACCAAGCTTGTTAGTAGTCTAGCTGTTATTAGAGACTCTAATAACCCAGTTGTAAGGCAGATCCTCTTCTTTGTACCAGGCAGAGAGGTAGTAGTAGGCTTTAAAGATAAGGAAGGCTAGAATAGCCTATCCTTTGGTATTAATGCTTACTATAGCCGTAGCCCACTCTTGGTTGCCTGGCTAGATAGCCTTTAGCCGACCCTGTCGTTCTAAAGCTGTAACAACTGCTCCTAGGAAGATCTGGCCTATTATAAAGCCTGTCTTGTTAAAGTTGTATGTGTCTTTATCCTAGATGCTATACTTAGCTTTAATATTACCTACTAGGCCAAACCAGCCCTATAGAACCTCAGAATCCTTACAGAGGGCTCTCTTATAGTTGTACTTGCAATTAAACTTAACTTTAAGCTCTAGGTGTTGCTTAACAAACATACTAGGCCAGTTTATGCTAATAGGGCCTAGATTGCGCTTAGCGCGCAAAGAATTAGCCATAGTAGCTACATCTAAGAGCTAAGGGGAAAATCCTTACGCATCTAGCTTAAGAACATGCTTAATAATTACCTCCTCCTTATTGTTGTCTAGCTTCTGTAAGTTAGCTATAGAATCTGCGTGTAAAGGTCGTCCTGTATGTTGGTTGCTTAGTGTCTTTTAAGGGACCCTGTAGATAGCTGCACCGCGTTGCTAAGAGAGATTCGCGTCTTGTTTAAGAGCCTGGAGCGCAAGCTATATCTAAGCTTCCTTTAACGCGTCTAAATGGTGTTGTTAAGAAGACATTAGTGTAGGAGGAGAAGTTTAGTGGGGGCTTGGCAAAAGTAAGCAGCTCGTCTGTTAAGCGGCTTGCCTGTGGGGTACGTTATAGCTTATTAATTTAGTTAGGAATACTGCTAGCAGAGGAGTTAGTAGAGGCGTTGGGTATACCTCTACAATCTTTCTACCTTAGTAATATTAGGGTTGTTTAGCACGCAGAGTATTCTCCTGCGTTGTCTTATTCTTATAGAATATTTTAGTTTTAGATATATAGCTCTATATAGCCAGAAGTTTAACTATACTAATCTAAGTTACAATTTCCTCTAACATATTTTACATAAGGTTATCTATAATATCCTCTATTTTACTATTAAATATTGTTTCTTTATTAAACACTATATTACAGGTACTAATTACTTTAGCTATTAATAGGACCTAGATTTAGTATATGTTAGTAGACTAGTATCCTACTTAGTATCTAATCTATACCTTTAGGTCTAGTCTTTATAGCCTTAATTTTCTTTAATAAGTGTTATTAGTTATAGTAAATGCTTTGCATCTGTATACTCTTAAGTAAGCCTAGTTTAGTTTTTAAGTTCTAGTAACTATGCTATTTATATTAGCTATACGCGTAAAGAATATTTTATATAGTAGTCTCTACTTATTTAAATAATTTAGTGTCTAATTGTATAGGTATACTGCTGCTCTAGTAATTTCTAGCTAGAGTTCCTAAAGTAGATTTACGTCTAGTTAAATTGTGTATACCTTCTCTTTTATTACACCCCCTAAGCATTTAGCTCCTCTATTCTAAGCTTGTGTGTCTAGAGTAGAAGGCTTAAGTCTTATTAAGAGGGACGTGCACTATCTCTTAACCTCTTGTTTAACTATAATAATTTTGTTATTTATCTTAATTACCTTAACTACAATATTAAACTGTTTCTTTAAGAACTAGATAAAGATCCTAAGTAGACAGATAATAGATCTTACAGGCCTATTGTCCTTAAAGTAGAAGTCCTACACGTACTAAGATTGTTAGCAGGTAATAAGCATTTAACTATTTTCCTTGTTAAAGCTTCCTGCTTTATATTTATAGAAGTCTATAGCTATTCTTTTGCCTAGGCCTTTGTTATTTAATTTTAGGGTTCTTTATATTTAATGCTTTAATTTTAATTATCTATATATGTTATATTACACTGTTATAATACCATTAATCTTTACCCCCTTAGATTAATATATAAGGTGCTTAATTGCAGATAGTCCTAGATGTCTAAGCCTCTTATGCTATATTATAGCTGTTACTCTCTATAGTAATCTTCTATTGCAATTTATACGTATATAGAGTGCTGCTATAGCTATATTTAGTTATTTAATAACCTACTATCTAAAGCTTTCTGTTAGGATAGCTATAATGTTGCTGTTTCTTTAGCGTAGTATTATTAGATTTTCTTAGTTATCCTACTATATTCCTTGTCTTTAGAGTAACCTAAATAATACCAGGTTACAGAGGAAATCTAGGCACTACGCAACATTGTCTAAGCGTAGTACTTGTTTGCCTTAAGATCCCTTTGCTAATATATTAACAGTACTATATCCTTATATCTAGACCTTAGAGTTCCTAGTCTAGATATAATCTCCTATTGCTAGCTGGCGTACGTCTCTAAGTCTTAAGATGTTATTACAGATATACATAGTTAAGCTAGAATCTAGGAGAAATGCCTCCTTTTATAGATATCCTTAATTGCTTACACTACATACTGCGTTTATACTACCTTTATTAACCTAAGTAATTTTTCAGCTATCTAGTTACTTAATAATTTTATATAGTGGTTAAGACGTCTTAATGTGTAGAGTAATTAATTAAGACGCTGTTGTTATTTACAGTTACTTAGTCCCTTAAGACATTGCCTGTATTCTCTTTTGTAAGTTACTGTTATATTTAAGCTTGTACTGTACTAGTTTTGCAACACCTCTATTAAGCTTAAACTACTTAGGTGCCTTAGCTGTATTTACGTAGTAGTAGTTAGATATATTATAACACTGTTTACAGGCAGGATATATATCTTTAGCTCTTACTGTATTCCTCTCTAGGAACTGCTTAGTTCTGGCACTTTAGCTATCTATCTTTCTTTTACTTTGCCTAGGGTTTCCCTAGCCTTAATAATTATTATTAGATAGTACTCTTAGTTCTCTACTAAAGGCGTCCCTTTATAGGTTTAAGTTAGATTTACTGCTTACTGCGTATAATGCCTCTCTTACTACAAAGGCGCTCTTAGGCTTCCCTCTTAGTAGATATTAAAGGCTTGTATAATTATAGAAGAGTTTTATTATTCTTTTCCTATTTATAGCTTTCTTATTATATCCTAGCCTTTAGAACACTATAGTCTAGGTTAATGCTATCTTAGATACAGAGCCTAGAAAATTATTAATAACAGCTTATGTTTGTATAACCTCAGCTACCTTAAGGGTCTTAGCTTAAGTTACTACCTAATTGTATTTACTTAGCTATATCTCCTAATTTGCAGTTATTTACATTAGTCTAAGTGCAGCGTAGTGTCTTTCTTGTACTTATACCTGTTCTTTGTCTACGTCCACTCTAACAGTGTCTTAGAAGGTAGTTATCTATTTGTGCAGCGTTCTGTTTTCTATACAGCAGCTTAGCTACAGATATAGTGTTACTGTTATAAGAATATGCTTAACTATTCTTAATATTTTATTTTTCTTATCTTAATAGTCTTTCTTAAGTATCTTGTATAACTTAAGGTAAAGCTTATAGTCTTTGCAATCTTCTTTATATACCTCTTATCTCTTTTCTAAGAGGTCTAATACCTATATTAGGATTATAGGTGTTTACAGCGTAGTTATTAATATGTCTATTACTTTATGTGTTATTCTGCGCGTTCTGCTTTAACCTGCTTAGATTGTCTGTAATAACGTAGTTAAGGTGTTGCTTATGCTTATTACTAGTTTATATTGCGTAATTTCTAGAGGTAGTAGCGCCTCTGGTTGTATGCGTTAGAGTTACACCCCTTTAGGGTCTGCTAGCAGCTATATATCTTGCAACTAGCACTTAATCTTAAGTTAGCAGTACTAGGAGACCTAGTTGCTTAAGTTAGTGAGAATGACCGTCGCGTCTCTCTAGCTTTGGCTAGTTGCTATTTTGCTTGTTGTTAGCGCTTATTATAGCAGCAGTAAGACTCTTAATTATTAGATTAGATAGTAATAGTAATAAGTTAATAATAATGTATTAATGTTCTGTTGTTGTTCTATGTAAGGGTGATTTTTGTCTTATCTAGGTTCTAGTAGGGGCCCCTACACGGTTTCTTAGCAGTTATATTACCTAACCTATTTCTCTAATACCTTTTATTTAACACCTATTATAAAGCCTGTCTTGCGAAAGTTGTACGTGTCCTCATCCTAGATGCTATATTTGCTTTGGTGTTAGCTATTAGGCTAAACTAGCCCTGTAGAACCTTAGGATCCTTACAGAGGGATCTCTTATAGTTATACTTACAATTAAACTTAACTTTAAGCTCTAGGTGTTGCTTAACAAACGTACTAGGCTAGTTTGCGCTAATAGGGCCTAGATTGCGCTTAGCGCGCAAAGAATTAGCCATAGTAGCTACATCTAAGAGCTAAGGGGAAAATCCTTACGCATCTAAGTTAGCTTAAGAACATGTTTAATAATTACCTTCTTCTTATTATTATCTAGCTTCTGTAAGTTAGCTATAGAATCTGCGCGTAAAGGTTGTCCTGCGCGTTGTCTGCTTAGTGTAGCTTAAGGAACCCTGTAGATAGCAGCAGCGCGTCGCAGGGATAGAGTTGCGTCTTGTTAAAGAGCCTAGAGCGCAAGCTGTATTTAAGCTTCCTTTAACGTGTCTAAATAGTGTTGTTAAGAAGACATTAGTGTAGGAAGGGTGGTTTGGTGGGGGCTTGGCAAAAGTGTTCTACTCGCTTGGTGTTCCACTCGTCTGTGGGGTACGTTAGCTTAATTTTTTCTTTAAATAGGTTAACGTACTCTACGGTCGAGCGGATCACACAGTCGAGCGGATCACTCAAAACCCCACCAAAATTGTCCAAAACCACAACGCTTTATTTCAACAACCACGCAATAAAATCTTTTTAAAATCTCAGAATAGTATTGCATAGCTACTAGTAAGTACATACCTAGGTTTCAGCTTTATAGCTATAATAGGTATAGAAATAGCCTGCAAATTGTGCTAAACACCCCTGTAAAACAGTAATCGCTTAATAACTTCTGTGTTATAGATTCTAGCACTCTAAAACTTTTAAATACTATTATTTATATTAGTGCAGCCCTGTCCTGAATATTGTAGAAGATTTTATTGCGTGGTTGTTGAGATAAAGGGTTGTGGTTTTGGGCAATTTTGGTGGGGTTTTGAGTGATCCGCTCGACCGTGTGATCCGCTCGACCGTGGAGTACGTTAAAGTCTTTTATCTATTTATCTACGTTATCTAGAGCCTTACTAGCTTAGTACTGCTGCATAAAGGGCTTAATCTAGGTAAACACTTTGCTACGCATATAGCTAGCTGCAAGGACTACTTATTTAGCCTTAGGAACCTTCTTACCTTAGAAGGTTAAGAAGAGGTCCTACTATATAAGCTAGTTACTAAGCTTACTACACTTTCTATAGTAAAGGTTAGGCTTATTAATATTTATAGTGCTAGTAGTAACAGTTATATCTATATTAATGTTACTAAATGTAGAGTTACTAGGGGTAGCATAGGATCTAATAGTACTTATCTTAGGGGTGTTTTAAATGTTAAAGTTATACTTTAGTTAAAGACTGTAAGCACTAATCCTATTAGTTCTTAGAGATAAGTACTAGTAGATTAGTTAGGGTTATTAACTAAGCAAAGCTTATACAGATAGGGTGTAATAAATAGTACAGAGTAGACTGTCTAGTTTAAGAGTAGGTTAAGATTTTAAAGATAAACTTTATTAATAAGGTTAAATATAACCTATAAGGGTTGTGTATATACTAACTATACAATAAAGAGATATAGTACTTATTAATAAGTAACTAGAGTTAGTCTAATAAAGTATATAAGGGTGCTTATAGATAAGTATATTATACTATACTTATTAATAAGTAGTTATATATATTATGCTTATTAATAAGCAGTAATATATTATCCCTATCTGTTCTGTCCTTCTCTATAGTTTGTTCCTTTAGGGCGGAGTCAGGGGTCTTAGTTGGCTAGTACTTATGTTTGTGCCGTGCCCTGGCACAGGATTGTAACAGTCTCTAATAGTTGTAGGTATCCGCTACAAGGTGTATAGGAGCACTAGGATAGTTACATAGAGAATTGTTCTATTCCTATAGGTCTTGTACAAAAGTATACTTAAAAACTAACTATTTAGACCTGCTTCTCCTTATACCTTTATACCTTTAAGTGCTAGAAGGAATTGGAGTGTTAACTAGGATGTGGGATAGAAACAGGATGTAAAGGCACTAATTTGGAGGTGAGTTAGTCAGGACAGGGACCTTTAGAAGGACCGGTGCTTTACACGCAGTCAGCTCGGTCCGCAGTTAGCTTACATGAACGTTATCCTTCACTGCGACAATACCAGCCTCTGTTAGGTCTATCAGGGGGTGGCGTGTCCATTGTTACGCTATTTTCGGAAAAAATTGCGTTTAAGGAAATGTTCTTGCCAATATGGGTACAGTTGAATCTATCAGCCTGCGGGCGCTCTCACTGCCGCAGCATCCGAAGGATACTTCCGAAATACGGCCTGGCATAGCATGCTTTTTGCAATCTCAGCATCTGGCTGTGAACGTTCAGAAGTTACGTGCCAGTTGCTTATCTTTAGCTCGTCCTGACCATAGCGATCTTGGAGGGTGTTTAATACCTCCTCTCAGCAGGCGCGCAACATTGTTTGAAACTTAAACTAGGTATAGTACATATACAATTTGAACTAGTATCTAGCTTACTTATCTGTATAGGACCTAAGTGAAATCTACACTATCTGCAGTTATTAGCGTTACCAGTGAATGTGCATGGTACCTCGACCTGAGCAGGCGTCCATCCAGCACATTTGGGTAAAGCAGATCCATATGACTCGCACTTGCCAGCCTTAGAGTTCAGGATGCAAACTCCTCCACTTAAATCTTTAACTTGGCACAAAGAGTATCTACAGATTCAAGTTAGCAGGCTAGAATGCAGAGGTACCTTTAAGGGCAATTACTTGTGCGCGTTGTCATTTGCAGCGTAACAATTAGAGTTTGGAGTTTTCGTAGTGCATGTGCCACTAATAAACAGGAAAGCATTTTGTCCAGTTTTAGTAGCGCGTTTCTAAAGAAAGGTCAGTAAAACGACTTCAGGTGGGGCATCCAGGTTTACTTACAATAAGTATGTCGTTGGCCCCAGGTTTAGCGCCGTTCAAACATTCAGTAGGGAAGTTTGCTTTCGAAACGATGTCGTATTTGCCATCTGTAACATCAGACAAAAGACGGTCCATGTTAGGTATGTCATGCCTGGTGCCATCAGGGCAGGTAAAAGGTTTCTGAGTGAGCCAGGTCGAAGTAGAGCAGCCGCCGGCGTTATTGCACAGCTTAGGGTCCCATGCTGCGACAAGGAACGGAAGGGAGGCCAAAATAAGAGTATAGGAATGCATGGTAGGCTGATTGTTCAAAACTTTAACTTCAAGAGAAGAGGTAGTGTCTGAGTACGTGAACAAAGCTCGTCTTTATACCTACTTACCCAGTGCAAATCTCGGAAGTACCGGTACCGCAAGAGACGTCGCATTGTCGGGTTACCCTCAATCTGAATGAAAATTATGGAGCGAAAGTGCTCAGGGTTGTTCGTTGTTCTGTGTTGGTTGATTGGTGTTATGCTGCACAGGTATGTACCTTGAGCATCCATGTATATAAGGCCGGTGATCCGGAGAAACACCGCAACATGAATACTAGCAGACCCCCCTGCTAGTGATGACTGCAATGGCTCGCATAAACAGGAGACTACTACATTGTCATTGCAGCAGATACTATGATGATCCTGCCCGTGCTGACAGGGATTTCTCTGCTGATTGTTACCGCCTCGATGCGCGTCGATGTCGCCTCTGGGCTGACAGCTGCGGTTCAGAGAGTTGGAAAGACTTCTAAATGCTGTGTAGGTAAAATGGCCGATGTCTCAATATCTTGACATTTGATCGCGGCACTGCGAAGGACGGTGTGACTGCTCTCAACATTAGGAGCCGTCCGAAGTACTTCAAGTCTTTCTGGTGTTCGTTCAAAAATGGTTTCCATCCGACTAGGTACTAGTGGCTTTGCCAAGCCCACGTGACGGCGTGAATCCGCGTTTCCTCGATTCCCAGCCACCCCTCGACCTCACCACCAACTATCGTCATCAACACATCCATAAACGTCAACATCTTACTCTTACACAACGCGGCTGCAAATCACTCTTTGGTTGTCCCCTCCCACGAATCGCGCCCTCCGCCCCCGCTTCTCCCGTTGCACGTACCGAATACTCGACGTAGTCCACCATCCTTGCGATCTCACAAGGCCCCTGGCGGTAAAGGCAGACGACTCAGGTCCGGGTTTGATTTCGTCTTTCGGCTGCCGTCCGCGGGGTGGGCTTCAGCTCGTCTATTGCGCGCGTGTACCCGGTGTTTGCGACGGTCGTGGTGAACAACACACAGAGTCAAGGCTGCTCCAAAGCCTGGGCGGGCGGGTTCCCTTGCGCGTCCGCGTCGATAGGCTCTTTGGCTGCGACTACGCTAAGGGGGAATGTGGTGAGTACAAACGTGCTTTTGGGTAGCTAATATGAATTTCAATCTCGATTTCAAGGTGCTCGCTTATCCTGCTTCGAACCTGTCTGTTGATGAGCCCGTATCCCCGTCCCTTTGTTCCCTCGTCTTCCGATGTGATGACGCCAAGGTCGCAACCCTGCTGCTCGTGGCTAGGACCCCCACAGCCCATGGCACGGACAGCCAGTTCGTGCTGCAGTATGATGCTGATACATTGATGCCCTATACGGCCAAACTGTGTAGCGGCAACGGACATGTCTCGCAATCTCAATTGGACAAGATCCTGCCAGTAAAGGGCAAGGGCAAAAAGCGCCCTGATATCAAGACCCTCGACCTGTCGATCAAGGGCCCATGCCCTCTCTGGAGTTCGGCCAATGACCCAGCCTTCAGCCCCAAGCCTGGATTTGAGCCCGCTTTCCAGACACTCGTCGATCTTGCCAAAGCAACAAGGGTTCATGTTGTTCTTGACTACAGCCACGTGCGCAAGCAATATCAGGGCATGTTCAAAGCTTTCAGCAGGGCAACCAGGGGCCTAGTCGGCTACCCTGTGGAAGGCCTCCTTGTTGAACAAGGGTTGAGAAAAACAAGCTGGAAGGTGTTTGCGCCTACTGAGGATGCTGGAGCGCCGCCTGCTTACGAGGGCTCTCGCTCCCGTAAGCGTTCAAGACAGGGTAACTTGCTCAGCATCCCTGGCTGGTGCCCATAAACTGACCCGCGCAGAAAGCTCCAGCTCACCTATCCAGCCGCCGAGGTACTGGACTCCAAATTCGCCGACCGGATCGCACGCGTCCGAGAGGACCATACCATTCAGTCCAGAGGCGGCAGCTGCAGCTCTTAGACGAGCGGAACTCGAATATCAGACTGACGTGATCAATGCGGCCTTTGAGAAGCGGCTATCTGCCCATCTCGACGAAGTGCGCGCTCTGCAGGTGAAAGCAATTGACTCTGCAGTTGCCACACATCTTCCAGCCTACCTCGCCACAGATCGACTTGCTGAGGCCGTCGACGCCGCGGTCAGCAGACAGCTCGACACTGCCCTGCAGGCCCTCCTCCCCAACGCCGTCGAAGATCTCCTTGTGCCGAAAGACCCACCCAGCTCCCCCGCCACTTCTTTCACCTCTCACGATTCGCGCGGTAACAGACACCCCAAGCTGCCACCGCTTACACGCGTCGGTCGGACTATGCTCCCCCACCTGCGTACCCATCTCAACGAACAATTCCATCTCTATCAGAAACAACAGCTCCAGCGTTTCAAGAACCTTGCGGACAGGACGTTCGACGAGCTTGAGAGGGCGGCCTACGACGACCGTGCACGCGAGCACGCCGACTTTGAAACAGAGATGGAAGAACACAAAGCCGAGATTTCAGTAATGAAGAAAGACACTCTCGACGGCCTCTGGCGACAGGGCAATGAAATGCTCGAGCAGGGCAAAGACGTGTGCTTAGATTTTGGCAAAGACATTAATGAACAATTGTTTGGGCTTTGTGACAAGATTGATAAGCTGAACAGGCATGCGCTAAGGAGGATGGTTGCCGCTGAGGTCAGCAAGCAGCAAAGGAAGAAGGAGGGTCTACCAAGGGGGTGGGGGAGGAATATGCTGAGCGGAGAGCATAAACTGTTGGGGAGGAGACGGGAGATGGAGGAGGAGGCTTGGGTTGACGTTTGATCTAATGCTTTGAATAATAAAGTCACGACATCTCTACGGCATAGTATGTCCCTAACGCTACTGCGACGACATAAGCCCTATCATGGCTCCGCCTCAAGTCCCACGCGGCCCTACTCTTACAAAGTTGTCGCTGTCACGCAACGAAGCTCTTACCTGGCTTTTCGATCCCCAAACGTTTATTCAATCGTCGCGGTTCGGACACGTCACATGCAGTCTTTGCGATTTTTCTCTCAACAACCAGTCATGGTGAGCGCCAATGCCAATCGATTGCGGTCATTATGGCACGCAGTCGCGTTATGTAGGCAGCGCTTTTGGGAAGCTCACTTCTTCATTCGGTGGCAGCGTTACGCGATATCGAGATGAAACGCACTCGCAATGCTTAGACGCCATTACATTCCAAACTTACGCCATTGAACCACAACACTACCTAGCATTCCTCAAACCATTCTTATGCGTGGCACTGACACATTATGAACTCGAGTCGTCCACTGCATGGTCACCAGCATTCACTCATTCGTACACGATTTACGCTTCTACTGCAACGGCGATGCAGCGTCTGCTTTCGCCACGGTTCACCAGACATTTGTCATCTGCAAGCGCTGGCATTACAGCAGCGCAATCTTTCGGTCCCCAAGGTGACACAACGGCGACAATTCCGACATTGATACCGTCTTTTGCTACAGCACTTCTTCCTGCGAGTTCGCTTTCTACAGTCCCAACTCTACCCCCCGCAAGTCCAAGCTTAGCGATTCCACTGCCGTCTTTGATCCTTGCGCAACACTCTGTCGCTTTATATCCTACAACGACTCCTGCACCTGCTGCTTTGATGTCAGACGCTATTCCCTTTGACCCACAATCGGCGCTGCCTTCAGATGGCGCAACACCTTGGTGGGTGGTCACTGAGTTTCTACAACCCCATGGTCTGCCGACTGAGCCCTCGTACGTACTTCTTCCGCCGCCGCTAATACCAGAGCCGACTGCCACCCGAGACGAGGAAAGCCTTTCAACAGTAACCAACCTGCTTGGTCCAACCTTGGAACCGTTGCCGTCGTCCGTCAATCTAGGTTCACCAGTCATAGATGAACCGGCTGTTCCATTCCCAGACGTCTTCGCCTTCGATCCGGACGATTGGCTCTGGCCCTTCGCGGCGCCCTACTCACCCCAAGCCCAGCCCCCTATTTTATCCCCCTCCTTCAAGCCCGACGCGCAGGGTAATCTGCCCACCAAGAAAGACATTACGAACCGGTACGCCACCAGTGACTCCACAGATTCCGGCGTTATCGAAACGGGAAAACTCATCGCCGACGTCTGGACGTACGAATTCTACGACACTGGCCTAGTGCACATCGATGACACTTTTCTTAACCCTTCGACAAATATCTGGGGATATCTGCCGGATGGCACAAGGATTGGGTTGGACAGCGCGGGGGTGTATATTGGGTGGGAGAAGAGGGTCCCTTACGGGCCTGAGATGCTGGATGTTATGAAGGCCTTTTGGCTGCCGGAGCCACAGTGGTTTATTTAGATGACCTGTCTAGGTAATCGGACGTTGTTGTAACTGAATAGGTTTTAATTGAAAGCTAGGCCGGTCCTTTCGCATTTTCGACAGGCATCGAGATTAATTGTATGAAATGACAACGGCCAGCCTCCGCCTGTCCCCGCACTCGTGCCTGACCTTCACAACTCATCTTACACCGTCTCGCCTGCAAATCCAGCTGCGTAGGTACACCTCCCTATCAAGTTGTCCATGATATGCAGTAATTTGAGTAAGTGCGCACTTTGGTAAAGCGAGCAGAGCGTGGGAGTCTGCTGTGCCCATCCCTCCGTGGAGCCGACTGCTTGACCCGAATGCTCTCCAGGCCGTTTTTGTCTCCTGCCTGGAGTGCTGACATTAATCCTAGCTAGATAACGCCAGCTTTTGCGTTACCATTGTGAAATTGGCTCCAGCATATTAAAGATGCATAGTGCGTGAGGACTCATAAATCGCCAACTTCATCTGTTAGGGTTCCTCTCTGTTCCCAAATGCTTATGATACTGTCTGAAACATTCAGGGGCATTTTGATCCGATGAGGGCGATGGTGGAAGGGATATCCTGGTGAGGGTCATGGTGATGAGATGGGTGGAAGGCTGGGGGAGTTGAATGCCCTGGTGGTCTTGAACTCTCCCCCTTGAATCTATCGCCTTCAGAACTCAGTGCAAAAAGAGCAGAGTAGGCGGCGGGCGAATGAAGTCGCGGGACAAGTTAAAGTCCTTTTCGCTTGAAACTAAAGTCATAAGATATATTCAGTGCATGCCTAGGCGGTCCTCAAACTACGATCCACTGCAGAGGACTCTATATTTGCCTTCGCAAGAAGATAAGACAGGGCTCCACCCCTATCCACCCCACAAGTGCACAACTACTAGGAAAGGTGCTATGAGTTCAAGGGCTTCCGCCCCGAATCCACATCTACATCCGTCTCACATATGCCCCCTGGGAGGTTTTCAGCTCCTATAGAACCCACTAGACGTTCGTCAATTCAATCACTCGATCAATCAAGCTGCGATCCTTTGGACTTCGGCGGTCTTTCCAATGCAAGCAGTCGCTCGACAGTAAAAGCTCAAAGTTACCACTAAGTATGAGGGCGAGATTCCATAGCCATGAGCCGGTGTAATAGCACTAGTTTAGTAGTGCAGGATGGCCGATCACTACCACTAAAACCTTCCAGCCACGGTGGCCCTCATCGATTTTCTACCAATACCTCGTCACGATCTGCAAGGCCGTCTTGCTATTGCCCATGCTATGAGGGTCGTGCACCAGTCGTTCCGAAAGCTCGAGGAAGAATGTTCGCGTATTAACCTCTGACATACACCCTATAACGTGTACTGCTCAGATACAACCCCTTATAGGGTAGTTCTGAGGCCATCTTGAGTGCACTTGAACAGTGTATAACAGCCTTTTGTACCATACCCGCTGCTGGCATATTGGCTTTTTACGAAAGACTGTTGAAGAAGCATCATACCTATGTCGGCCCTAGGCACTAGTTTTAAATATCGGGTATTCATTTTCAACTTGGTTTGGGTGGCCAAGAAGCGAAGAACTGACGGCCGGAATGGAAGCCATTTCGAGAGCTTTGAGGAAGTAGAGTACCGGGGCTGTATAATACGACCCAGATCCAAGGCTTTGTCCTATAGTCATCGTGTATATGAATCTTGACATATGTAGACCAATATCGCTTGTATCAATTTTCTTTATAATTATTTTGTCCTAAAAGTAAATTGTCTGCTTTTCGTGAAAGTTTCCCATCCAAAATTGTTTAGGTACGATATACAATCTTAAAGCCTGGTCCGCCCTCTACTGTTCTACCAATCTGGCCAGGTACTTGCACATACCCCTCTGACCCAACTGGCGTGTCCCACTCAACTATGACCGTCTTTTTCAGCACTTGGATCCTGGCAGAGAACTTGCCCAAAGCAGTAGTAAAACCTGCTTCCGCTCTCTCCAGCTCGTCAAACGTACCCGGTTTTATCTCCCACTTCCTTCCCTTTGGCTCCGTAATTCTCAAACCTACTAGATACTCCGTCAATGTGCTCGTGGGACCACTGCTCCAACCATGCGCATGGCTCACGTAGCTTGGGTCATTCCGATACCCTCTATCACCTCGATAGCCCCAACTCCCGTCAGCAAGGTAACCCTCAGGTACTGTCGACTGCGTGCCATTGGGATTGTTCAAGTACCAACCCCACGCGCTTCTGATGAGCTTGAGTGAACGCTCTGGACGGCCGATCTTGAAATGCGCTTCGAGCTCAATACTGGATATGAAAGGCGATATGGTGGAAACATTGGCACTGAGTTCGGGATTAATTGCGCCGATCGGCGTCCAGTTTGTGGTGAGGTATGTGGAGACGCGCTGAGCGCGTGGATCCGAAGCCGGAAAGATCTCAAACGCGAGAGCCATGCTGTTCGCGTCTTGCGGGTAAAGCGCGGTGTTGTTAATACTCTCTTTGAAGGCACCGCGCATGTCGTCCCATAGGTGGGTAATGATAGATGCTTGCAGAGCCGACGCCGCAACGGTCCAGTTGGTGCGGTGAGTTGAAGCATCTGGAAGGCTTGGAGACCAGTCCGCTATTGAGCTTCCGGTGACTAACGCCCGGTACAGACTCCGTTTTTTAGTAGTCAATCTCGGAGAGGGGAGTATTTTCGGTACTTACAGCATACTAGCGGAGCTCCGCTCAGAGGAATAAGTCCATCGCCCCCAATCTGCGGTTCCAGTGACATTCACGAGCCCCCTACTGTCAATTTTGCCGAGCATCCTGTTCACGCCCAAAACATACTTGGACCAGTAGTTTTGCACGAAGATTTCGTCACCCGTATACAGGTAATAGTTGTAGAAACCAATGAGAGCCCACAAGTGATACGCTGATAAGCTGTTAGTACCAACCTATCATGTATGTTGAGACAACAATCAGGACTTACTGTCACTGTCTTTGCTAAGATACGGTGGCCCAGCTTTTGGCAGTGTGCCATCGGCTGACTGCATCAAAAATTAGTGATTGTGCGGGCCTACCTATAGAGAAACTGACTTGATTGTCGAAAATCGCCCTCAACGCGTTTTTTGTGCTCTCCATTTCACCGGTGCTGACAAAAGCGGCTGGAACGGCCGTACCCATGTCCCCGATCCAAACCCACCGATCCCGCTTTGCCCCGTCTAGCAGAACTGTGTCGCCCGGACCAATGTAGGCAGCATTGTTCCACCCCACACGGTCAGTCTGAACTTTCGCTCTCCCGGTATTGCCAGGAACCGAGTTTGTTTGCAGAGTATACGCGCCGCTATACCAAATTTTGTCAAGCAAGGGTTCACTTGAGTGAAAGTAGCCTTGATAGGCTCGAAGGTCTGGCCAAGTAGGCTGGAAGCTAATCTCTAGCTTGACTCTTCGGACCGTAAGGCTTTCGTTTGGACTAGCTAGAAGGAAGACAGTGAGATATCGGAATCCACCGCGAAGACTGACATCAGGCATGATGTAACTCCCCTCACGTGTGGTATTCAGTGGATAAAGCAAGGCATTGTCTGGACCTTGTCCACCGTTCGAGTTGTCTGACTTGCGGCCCACGTAATCCTTTGCTTCTGTGAAAGCTAGACCAATCGAAGCATTGGTGCTATTGCCGTTCATCGCATATTCGAACGACAAAATGCCACCGACCTCAAGTCCAAAATCAAAGACAACACCATCGCTTGATGCTTTGATAATCGTGCCGTTGTGGTTGTAATTACCAAGAGGGGCTCCGTTTGGAAGCGACAGAAGCGTCTGGGGTTCCACAGAACGGGATTTTGGAGCAAGATTAAAAGCTTCCCAGGGCCCGGTAAACGCGGGGTGTGATGGCCCGTTACACGTGCTGTTTCTCCAGCATGCCTGGGGCTTTGTAGTAGCGGTCACAGGTCCGCTGACGCAGAAGAGGGTTGCCAAGATAAGGAGCATCTTCTACTTATACAACTACTCGTAAAGTTGGTATACAATTATTGGGGAAGGCTCGGCATAATATACCTGCAGTCGATCAGGCGTTTGACGGGTTGCTCGGCTTTCGCAACATTTGGAAGCGAGACGAAGAGGCACTATAATGGACTAGAGTGGTGTACAAGTGCTACCCCGCAAACTACCCCGCAACGCTATATTTCTAGTAACTATTTAAGTAATGTTTAGTATGAGTAGCTATAAAAATTAATTTAGTATTGTATATGCTGTTAATCAGAAAGAATAATAGCTACTTTAAAGATGGTAGTTATTCTTTAAGTTTTTTGTTCTATAAAAGTTGCTAGAACTTTATGTTCAGTTTTAACATTCATGTGCTATCCTTTGCTATCGTTGTATCTCGTATTCGTCTCATTGTATTGAGTAGATTCTCGACGAGCGGTGAGTTTGGCATGAGTGGATCGCTATCGCCCTGTCCCATTATATCAATCATGACACTCATGACATCCGTCAAATCGCTCAGTGGAACCAGCGGCGCGTCGTATCCATGGTTATGCATTACGGGCGTTCCCACGCCCAGAGAAGTATACCGATACGTTCCCAATGTCTCTTCATCGTCAACATGAACCACTTGCTGGAGATTTATAGCGGTGTGCCTTGCCTTACTTACGCTTTCCTGGTCGTAAGAAAACATGCGTGACGCAAGACCAAACGCCCAGAAGGTCAAGCTGACGTGGAACAGCGAGATGGCGTAGAAGTCTCGGAGATGCGAGGGGGGAAGCTGCCTCGCAGCACGTACGACCTGACCTGCGTGCCATACAGCAGATCTGGCCGCTTTGCTGCTCGCCCATTCTTTCATCGAGGCTTGTACATGACTTGTGTCTTCCAGAGTTTCTCCCAGACCGCAGAAATGCTGGAGCTCTTCAAGAGAAGTGTGTAAATGCATAAGGATCAGCTCCAGCAGGAGCATGTTTTCGTTTGGGTATATGACGCGATAGTAGTCGAATACTTTGAGAAGCTCTTGTTGTCGTGTCATCATCGTCAAGCGGCTGTCCCATACGGAATTTCTGTTTGGTTCGACAAAAAACAATCGGGCCAGTTTCCGGTACTCCCAGACCATACCCCACATGGCGTACAGGAAGGCGGAACAAGAGAGTTGGAAATCGATCACCATTTTTCTTTCCTGCATAAGATCAGGGATAGCAAGGCATTCCGTCAGAGAGGGACTCATTGTCGTACACATGTCGGTGTTCGTTTGGTACTTTTCTTTCCATTCCTCTGCAGAACCCGCCAACCACAGCTCCTGCGGCTCCGGCAGCGGAAGGTCAAGTTCGGAGTAGGAGATAGCAGGGTTTGTGAGCAGTGACATTGATGCCTGTGCGTCATGGCTCAGGAGATGGTACACTAGTCTCTTGAAGGACTCCTGCTGGACCCAAGTGCGCCACTTCTGCTCCAGTACAAACCCTACATCTTCTGGGCCAAAAACCTGAACTGAATAACTGGACCGCCTGAAGCGATTTCCCCGCCTCAGCATCGACAACAGCGGTTGCTGGAAACTCTCTGAGATCTCGATCTTTCTGCTGCTGCCACTCCAAAGTCCAATTGCGAGTTGTAGCATGTAAGCTTGGGACATCTCCAAGTCTCGAACGAGCGTGTTATCAGCTTCCCACACTGTAGGCGCGTGGTTGCGGACAACTTCCTGTATGGCAAATCCAAGTTTGCGCAGTGATCGATCTGGGGTTAGGACTGCACCAGCCGCTGCCATGGCGAGCAGCAACTCTGGTCTAGCTTTTCCTGGCACAAAACTGGCTGTGTGAATCCAAGTCCGTGCTGAAGGAGTTGGGCCAGCAAGAAAGAATTGGATCAACTTGTCTAGCAACATAACCGAAGGAAAAGCCGACAAGGCAGGGAGGATGTGCGATCTCACTTGACTAAAGATTATAGCGAGAATTTTATCTCGGGCTGCCGAATCCAGTTTCTCGGTAGTCGCTCGTCTTCTCACCTCTACGAGGCTTTCCGGCGTTCCCTCAATGTGGTCTTGTGTGGGTATAGAGAGGTCCCCTTGTTCTGAGTAGCCATGGACACCAGGCACTGGAACAAAACGCCAGATAGAGTTTGAGATATTTCCATGTGTAAGCTTGGCATCTGACCCCTCACCAGATATCGAACGATTCCAAGCAGTTGTTCTGTTGTGTGGGTTCAAAGACAAATCAACTGGTGTTTGGGCCTCAAAAGGCACTCGAGTATTGTATGTGTTCAAAAAGTTAAGATCGATCGCGCTGAAGTCAAGATCGATTTCACCACCATAGCCTATCAATCCGCTAGGAGTCAGTGTGCCGCTCAGGAAGTCGGTAGCAAAGGTTCCAGATGGAAGGAAATCAATGGTAGCAGACTGTTGTGACTGCGGCCTGACAAGAGTGTTATGTTCTTGCTCGTATTGATGTGGTGCAAGTGATGAAGGTGATGGAATATGTGGTGGAATGTGGTTCATGGTGTTTGCCACCAACAACTGATCAAGAGCATGCTCTTCACTTTCAAGAGACAAGCTTGGTTCCTCGTTGTTCGATACTAGAGAAGTACTCCGATGCTGCGGAGCCGGTGTTCCTCCCGTGGCAGTGGCCGCTTCGCGGGACTCCTGCGCAATTGATCTAGGAGCTGAAATGCAAGCGACGTTCTTCCTTAGACAGCGTTTGCAAGGTTTTTTATCCTCGCATTTTAGGTGATGCTCAGCGCATGCCTCGCAAGCTTTGGAGACACGGAGAGGTATTGACGAATTGTCGCCAGTGCGGCGACGCTTGTTCCGTGACTCGTCGTTTAGGGTAGTGTGTAGTAGAGCATGTCGTCTCAGCAAATCGCTAATTCTTAATGAGCAGGAGCATCATATACTACCACAACCTGCTCACACTCTGCTAAACTTCTTGCTGCATGTTTCGCAATGGTAGGGTTTCTCCTGCGTATCTGCATCATTCAGTCAGTTTGTTGAGTGCCGGAAAAATCAGTTCAGGTTGTATTTAGGCCCGATGTACGTACGCGATCGCACATGACGAGCCAAGTGGTCAAGGCGGGAATACGACTGGCAGCAGGTTCCACACTGGAAGAGGCCACCCTGTTGTTGACCGCTGTGAGCAGGAAAGGCGGACATGGTAGAGCAGGAACGACACTGTGCAAAAAGGATGCTACCCGTCAGGTGGGCAATGCTTTCTATTGAGCGGGCTCCCGAAGGTCGGAAAGGTGGGGGCCGGACGAGGTGGGGGAACGAAGTGCGGGGGAAGCTACCTAGGGTCCCCACAATATACGCAAGCTTCGCAACGAACGTAAGCTACCGCTCTTCGAACCGAATTCTGACATCTTATGAAAACGATTGGTAGAATGCTAGTGGTACCAGGCGTAGTGACTAGAGGTCCAGGTCGATGTTCGGATTGGTCCCTCCACTCGATTAAGTGACGGTGGCGCGTCCACGCATGATCTGTGTGGTTCAGCATCAAATGCTCATCATATGCGTCAAGAAGAAACGTTGCCGGAACCCAACTCTCATTACACATAAAGCCCACCGTTTGCCATCAAATGCGTTCCGTCAATCCAGCTTGCACGTGGCTCGCATAGTAATGCCACGGCAAAGGCGATTTCATCCGTCCTACCCAATCTGGCTTCCACAGGTGTCTTGTCGATGACTGGCTGTATCTTGGTCATGAACTCTTCCCCAGCCTGCGCGAACCCTCGGTTCTCGTGGGTCATGGGCTGACAGCGTTCACAGTAACGCCACATTTCGGCGGTAACTCCTTCGCCCATACTCTAGTGGAACTGTCCACCAATCCTTTGCTCCCTGTATAGATCGTCTGCACGGGAGGAACTTCTTTCGCAGAATGGACACGAAGTTGATGATACGGCCTCGGTGCTTTGGGGGATAAGGCATGGTTGATTGTGTAAGGAGAAACGTGCCTCGCCCATCAAGATTGACAAGTAAATCCCAGTCGTCCAATGTCTATTCTTCGAATGGCTTATTAACTGCGAACGCCGCAGTTTTAATGAGAATTTCAACCCTGCCAAACTCTTTGATAGCCTCTTGGACAAGTTTCTTCGATCCATCGATTGTAGAGGTGTCGGCTTCCACCGCAATTGATCCGGTGGGCAAGCTTGCTGCCAACTTTTCTGCCTCTTCTCGTAGCTTCGGGTATGTGTAATTGATAATCACGTTTGCGCCTCGCCACTCAAGTTCGTGGCCAATATGAGCACTGATACCTGAGCTGGAACCGCTCACGATAGCGATTTCATCGTGGAGAATCCGTTTAGGCATTTTGGAGCGAACGGCGTAGAACTGATAGCCGGTGATTTTCAGGTGAAGGATTTGTTGAAATTGGTCCTAACAAAACGCGATATTGTTCTTCGAAGAAGTGTCTGAGACACATATGTCTCTGATGTACTCTGCTAGGGCAAGTCAAGTCCAGTGCAAATGAAAACATATTTGTCTTCGTACAACGCTAAGGCTGCAAGCCCGGGATTGTGGACCACATGCCCACGAATTTTTAGATTTTAATGCGGCGTCAATACAGGCTGGGGGCTGTCGAAGGTTAAATTCCAGTGCAAAAACCCTCGCAAGACATCTTCCCAAAGGCAGATCGTTACACGGTGTTGGTCATCATACCGCGCCTCTACATCGAAAAGGGATCTGACGAAGACTGAGCTACCATGAGCGAGGCACAAAATTTACCCATCACTTGGAGAAACGATACAAGCACCGAGGAACAGGAACGTGCGCGCGTCGGCCGCGTCTTCAACCACCGAAGCCCAAGTCGCTTCCCAGTCGCCGTCGTCGAAGCCGAGAGAGAAGATCATATCGATCAGGCGGTGAACATTGCACGACACAGGAATCTGCATATTTCAGACCGCTCTAGCAGGCACTCATGGGCGGCTTAGAGCGTACGAGATTATGCGATATTGATTGATCTGAGCAATTACAAGCAAAGAGTTGAACAAGACAACGGGTGTTATGACTGTCTCCCCAAGCACAACAAGGATCCAATTTAACTCTTTACTGGAAACAGAAGGGTCGATGTTTCCGGGAGGACATTGTCCAGATGTTGGACTTGAAGTTTTCTACTTCAAGGTGGGATGAGCTGGGTCTGCAGGGTAAGCAGAGTCTCTTTCAGTACGGTTTCTGACATGATGTCACAGATCTGAGGCTGGATATGCCAACACTTCGAAGCAATAGATGTGATTACTGCGAATGGCCAGCGACTACACTACAACGAGAAAGAAATCGAATGGTATTGTGGGCTGCGCTTGTCGTGTCTGGAACGATCTGTTTCCTCGTCGCCATCACATCGAATTTCGCCCCCGCCTTCGAGACGGCGTATGGATTCAAACCCTGGCAATCTGGTCTCTGCTTCGTTGCAGCACTTGTTGGGCCTTTCATTGGAATATATCCGGGGGTCATCTCTCCGACCGGATAGCCGACATCCAGACACAGCCCAATGGAGGCGTTCGCGAGCCTGAGATGCGATTACCTGTAATCCTTGTGAATGTCGTTACGGCACCGCTCGCACTCGTGTTATACGGCGTGGGATTGAAGTACAGGCTCCACTGGATCTGTCTCACAATTGCTCTCGGTTTGAATAAATCCATCTCGGGCCTGTTGCTCGATCTTTTCTAACGCTCACAGTCAATTAATCTATAGCGCAAGCCACAAATGTTACGCTTGTGCACACCATCGACTGCTGAAGATCCGTAGCTGAGGAAATCACGGTGACACAGATGGCCCGAAAGTCTGCGTTTGGATTTTTGTTGTCCTTTTATACAAACCCTTGGGTGCAAAAGTCGGTTTACCTCAATGCCTACAGTGCTGTGGATGGCATCTCTGGTCGCTTGATAGATCTCGGTGTATCGTTTTTTTGGGCCCCAGAACCAGGAGTGCTACCTAGCAATGGGCGCCGGCCCATAAGTCGGTGCACTGGTATGAGGACCGCGAGGTGGGTGAGTGAAGCACAGACGCTGATAAGTTTCCGCAAATGCGTCCTGCTGATAGGACTGACGTCATTTCTTTCAATCGCATGGATCTGTGAGGATTGATCGTACGTCTGTCTGATCCCGTCAACTTCATGTCCTCTTCGAAAAACACATGGAAATGATTAAAAAGAGTTTCTGGCTTCTGAGACTCTGGGTGACAGCATGCCCAGGTGGAGGTAGCCGATGTCACTAGCCACCAATCAGGAAGGTACTCTACTCGACCAAGCCTTCCGTTAGCGGCAAGCACGGCTTGTCATCTAGCTTGGAGAAGCTTATCGTCCTCCTATCATCTTCCAACGATTGTCGCACGTGTGAACATTTCGCCGCCGTGCCTCTCTAGACGTTCAGCGAATTTGGCAAGGGGTAACGCATATAAATCGGCCAGGGAGCCTTCCTATCATCATATAGTCCGCTTCATCAGCTTCGATCCTTGAGATGCGGTTTCAAAGTGTCAGCGTCATTGCTGCTGCTATTGCTACAGCTTTGGCATGCGGAGGAGACCACAGTTGCTATGGGCCGCTGAAGGATGATGTGGTCTTGACACGCAATGTTAGGCGTATGCAGCCAGATGCAAGCAATGCGACCACAGGGCCAAAAGCCCCTCTTGAATGGGGCCAGATCAACTTCTTGCATACGACCGATACGCATGGCTGGCTAGAGGGTCACATCAAGGAGCAAGTAAGACATCGAGCCCGTCTGTCTATGATTGGTTGAGACTGATGCGTAGTAGAGTTATGGAGCTGATTGGGGTGACTTCGTCAGCTTCACAAGGCATATGAAGCAGAAGGCCAACAAGCTTGGTGTGGATTTGTTATTGGTTGACACAGGTGTAAGCCGCTCTCAGAGTCATAGTACTCTCACAAATTGGCTCAACACAACTAAACGTCATTAGGATTTGCACGACGGAGCCGGCTTGAGCGACGCAACATCACCCAATGGTGTAGTGTCCAATCCTATTTTCGAGAACGTTGATTACGACCTTCTGACAATTGGAAATCACGAGCTCTACGTAACAGAAATTGCCTACGAGACCTTTAGCAACTTCTCAAAGGTGTACGGAGACAAGTACATCACAAGTAATGTGCAAATCAAGAACCCCGCTACCGGACAGTTTGAATACATTGGTGCACAGTATCGCTACTTCACCACGGAGCGAGGTATGATAAGTCCATACATCAATGTCCACGACTGATCTTAAGCAAGGTCTACGCATAATGGCATTTGGGGTGCTCTTTGACTTTACTGGCAACAGCAATGTTTCGAAGGTCATCAAAGCGGCTGATCTGGTGAAAGAACAGTGGTTCCTTGACGCTGTCAACTATAAGGATCCCATTGATCTTTTCGTACTGGCTGGTCATAACCCGGTCAGGCTTAACGAGTCGAGCAGCTCTTTTGACACGGTATTTGGTGCTATCCGTGGTGAGAGGCCAGACGTGCCCATTCAGGGCTTCGGCGGTCATACTCATATCCGCGACTTTACCGTGTGGGACAACAAAGCTACAGCATTAGAGTCTGGTAAGATCTCGAGTATCTTTTCACGTTCCTCGTGATTGCTAACATCGATTAAGGTCGATACTGTGAGACGTTGGGTTGGTTAGCTATGTCTGGCATCGAGTCCACGGCAAAGAAGGTAAAGAAGAACCCCAAAGGTGTACCAAACCCTACACGAAGTGCTGTCCCGCCACCAAGCACTGGTACAGTCAGTGCGAGTTTGCAGTTGCCAACTTCAACCTCTCCTTCCAGTTTGCGTTATGCCCGACGCTACCTAGACTGGAACCGTCAGACGTTTGCATACCACGCCAAGGGTAGTCAGAACTTCAATGCGTTTGGTACACCCAAGGGCGCTGCAGTTACATCCGAGATCACAACAGAGCGCGCTAAGCTCAACCTTACCAGCCTCTATGGCTGCGCGCCTGAGACGTACTGCCAATACTGCAAACCATACGGGACTGATGGCAACATCTTCAAGCTACTACAGACCGCTCTTTCTACAGTCGTTGTAAATGAGACACGCAAAAATAACTCTCGCTTGATCATCATCAACACTGGGAGCATTCGATTCGATCTTGCCAAGGGACCATTCACGTATGATGATTCTTTCATCGTCTCGCCGTTCGATGATGCGTTCCAGTTCATTCCTGACGTTCCTTATGAGCAAGCCTCTAAAGTCATCGACATTCTGAACGCGGGACCATACCAGAAGAAGCGTGACCTCGAAAACGCTGATTTCGATTTCAACACCATCCTCGCTGATCGCGACACCTGCATTGATCCACCACTCACACATTCTTATGAGGGGGTAACTCGCCGCTCGAAACAAGGTGGACGTTTGATACGACGTCAATCTACCACTCCCACCCCGGGATACACCACCGTGGACGACTTTGGCAATGACGGTGATGATACTGTCCATTCGAACATCCCGCACTACCCTCAGCCCAACGATCTTCAGGCTAATGGGTCATTTCCCCTGGATGGGTCCCTCCCCAAGACCGTTGATCTTGTCTTTCTCGACTTCATTGCTAGTTACATCGTCAATGCTTTGAACAGTGCTGACGTGGGTGGCAAGTTTTCGTTGAACCAGGTCTCCTACTATATGGACAAGAAGTTCACAACTAACAGCTACCTTCCTGCGTATGCGAAGGTTGCTTGGCAGGCCAATGTACCGAATTGCCCTATCGGAGAAGGAATCGGATTTTAGTAGATAACTTTTTACAACGACCATCTACACGGCGTCGATTAGCAATAATGTACATTAGCCTCAGTAGTCAGGCTCAGCTTCGGAAAATCAACGTATTCTAGTTTGAGTATCTTGAACTCATCCTTGATACAATGAGTATCTTTCCCAAAAGCAAGTCATCATTGTGTCATGATAAATGTATTTTCTAAGCAACTGCACTTGGGGTCGGTACGACACAATTAAGCCTGTACTTTTGTAACAACTCAAGATGTGACATAGGTAGGGGCGCCATCGGGAAGCCCATATCAAGACGAGCGCGTGACTTGTTGCTTTGAGCTCGCTGATGTGGCTATGGATAACTTCTTGTCGTTTGGTTTGTAAACAGGAAAGAAAGAAACCCAGTTCGATACAAATAGAGGACAATGATCTTCTATTGACCATCTGAACAAATTGGTAGCGACTTGCTCGGGACGAATATTCTGCGAACACAAAACCATGACTATGAGCATATCTAGACTAGTCTGTATCTATATTGCGGCTAGGTGACGCAGTGATGGTCTTCTAATGCTGGGTTATTTATTAGACGGCGTTTCCTTCGGCTTTCCTGCTTGACTTTGATCTCTCTACATCAGACATATGTATATCTGCCTTGTTCATCTGTTAACTCCTTACATAACGCTGATCATGACCCCGAATTCGGGTATCGACAGGTCCACTTTTCTCAAGCGCTGGAACCTAACAGAGCGTAAAGTTCAGGGATATAGGAATATTTGAGACGTTGCCCCATGTACCGCATGCGTGCGCTGGGGCTCCTTAACAGCCTCGCGTTTTGTCCAAATAGCGTTTTTGCCAGAATTGTGACAGTAGCCATTACCCCCGTTTCGAGATTAGAGTTTACGTGCATATCTAAATTTTTGGCAGTCCTCCACTTGCCTCTGTAGGACTCGCATAACACGATAGTTTCATCTGCTCAAACGACGTGTTGACTCCCTATCGCACTTTGCTTGGATCTTGGAGATGGTGTGTGACGCGGGTACCTTTTGCAGCGCGGCTAGGCAATTTCGTTGTTCACGTCTGATCTACCACGGAAGAATCGAAAGCCAATATCTGATCTTCGGGAACATATCTCTTACTCGGCTCTGTTAAAAGGCTGTCAGATTCGTGATGAAATACCTCTCCACCCCGAGATGAACATACATTCCGAGCTGGCGAACTCAAGAAGCCTCCTGTACAATTTCAGCAATACACGGACTTTAGTATCCAATCCTTTCTTCAACGATTCCAGGAAGTCCGCCTCAAGAGTCGTGGGTCATGTCATCGCAGCTCGCAAGGCTGGATGTCCGGAGGTATCGATGCTGTACTGCAGGGTGTGGCGCAGTTGCTCCGCAGCTTTTATGCGGCTAGCTTGACTTTCTGCTGACTCGCTTGGTAAAGGGTAGCTGGCAGCCTGAATCTCAACAAGGAAAGATGACAACAATGCAGATGGTTTATTCAGCTGATCACCGATGCTTCACCGGATGATTGCGTCGAAGGGCCCATTCTCAATCCAGGGCACGGCGGTGTTGAGAACGAAGGACATCCCGCGGAGTAGCTGGAGGATCTCAATCAAAATCTCAAGAGAGTAGGTTCGAGCGTCTGCAAAAGCGTTCATGATGGTCAGTGAAGCCGATGCGAACAACGCATGGCAGTTGGCTGGCCCAAGGTCTGCGAGAGTTCGGTTCAGACCTGTGAGGGCTGCTGACTGGTGAGTCGAGGCAAGAACACGATAGTAAGAAGCCCTCGACAAGTTTATATAAGCAAGATGATTGGCCGAGAAAGATAGAATAACGTGCATAAGATGCGGATGCTTGAAGCCCTCTTGTGGTACCGCGAAGCCCCAAATCTGTTTTGCGGCTTGCAGTCCGGGCATTGTCATGTGAGCATGAGCAGTATAGTGATGCATCAATTCTAGATTATGCATCCATTCTCCGGCTGTGGCTTCTGGAGACGTGGTGAATGGATCGTACTGGTGGGCAGGTCTCAGTTGATGTTTGACACAATCAGTCGTTGTTGATCCGGGTAACAAAGACATGTCATAGCCATCCGGGTAACAAAGACATGTCATAGCCATCCGGGCTGGTTGAGCCTGTGTGTGTCGATGGCGTCTGAGAGACTGTGTGTGCGCGGCTTGATACAGAGATACTCAGCAGACTGCACTCAACGCGGTATCTAGCACACGCGCCGCACGGCCGGTTCTCGTCGCACTAAAAAGGTGATCTCGTTGTTAACAGGAAGGCTGTTGGTACATACCTTCACGCGTCTCGCCTTGCATTGCACACACCCATGGCGACTCTTCTTAGATCCCAACCTCGGCATGGCGATTTACGCGAGAACACGCTGCTATTGAGTAAAGTGCGGTTCGAATACGAGAGCGAGAGCTCGATGTGGCTTCGCGATTTGCCGACGGATCCTGAGCGCTAGTGTCCCTTTCGGTTAGCACCCTTTCCGTGCCTTACTCTTCCTTTCGGGCTATAACTATGTGGAAACAACGGTAGCCTTGATCCTTAGATGGCAGTGTAGCATTTGATGGCCAAGGAGTCTATTCCAACTACGACTGGCATCTTAAAGAAGAGCACATACTTCACGTACCCCAAGCCTCGCCTCTACGCTCGAATTCCGCAATTTCGGCTACATAATCCGCCTGCTCTTTTCCTGCAAGCTGCTCATAGATCCACAGGCTCGTGTCGATACCGGAAGTGACTCCCGCAGCGTTGATGATTCTTACACCAGCTTCAGTCGTGCCGGCGTCGACCCATCGTTTCTTCACCACTTCAATCCTTGCATCGCCACCTGCTGCTTTATCGGCCGTCGTCTTCAACATGTCGAAACCAAGATGATGTGTTGTCACTGTGCGACCAGCCAGGACGTTGGATGCCGCAAGAATGATGGCGCCCGTGCATACAGACTGCAGGATCCTGGCTCCAGCCTCCTGTCTTGGCGGCAGACTGACAAACTTGCGTAGGAGAGCTGTGAGCTCCTTGCCCTCCTTGGATGGAAGAAGACGATCGAAGACGTCAAAATCCGCGCCTGGGATGACAAGGATGTCGTAGTCGGCGATATTGGCCTCTAGCTCCTCAAAAATGCCATTGGGTACATAGACGAGACTACCACTTTCCGACGATATGCGATCGTGGTGTCCGAATGTTTTCACTTCGAAGATAGTTTCTCCAGATGCGGGTCGCATGCTATAGATTTCCACTGGCCCGCTGAAGTCGAGTATGTCTGCTGAGGGGTAAAGATACACCGCAACTTTAAAAGGAGCCATTTTGATTGTTGTATTTGATGTTCTGGTTGTGACGCTATCAACAGAAAATTTGTCCGATGTTGTGATTTTGACCGAAATGTGCCCCCGACTTTATGTGGAGACTATGGATCTTACCCGCCGGAACGGAGCAAAACGTTACTACCGGCTCCGCTCAGGCCGTTATCGAGGCTTGGCAACAAGTGTAAGCAGGAGCACACCGAACCACTTTGCTTTAGTAAGCTGATTGCAGTTGTGGGGTCGACCACGGGTGTCATTAGCATAGTAATAGCCCTTGTTACAAGCATTGAGGATACGTGATTCTTTGACCACAGGACCGTTTGAAACTAGTTCACTACGAAGACTGTGGCAGAACCTTCTTCAGAACCTCGACTAAGCCGTGAATCTCCTCCTCGGTGTTATAGTGCACCATTGAGACCCTTGTCACACCTTCTGGACCAGTCTTCAGGATTTCATCGCATAGCCTCTTCGAGTAGAAATGACCCCACCTAAAGCCGTAGTTGGAGATTTTCTCAGCTTCTACGACGATTGTCTTTGGGCTAATACCTTCAACGACAAACGAGATCGTCGGCACACGTTCCTTCGAGTCGGCGGACGCTGAGCCGATAACAGTGACATCGTTACGGGAGTTCAGAAAGTCGAGCAAAATCTTCTGAAGTTTGCCCTCGTGTTCGATGATCGCCTGGTCAGAACCCTCAAGGTATCTCGCAATTTCAGGGATTGCTTGCACTCCTTCGTAATTCGAAGCTGCAAAGCCGAGCTTATCCTCGAGTGTCTTGGTTGGATTGAAAAAGTGCGCCATAGGCTTGACATACTGCTGAGCGGAGTTGCTGGCATACAATACAGCGATGTGCGGACCATAGACCTGGGCAAGTAAGCATAGGCTCACTAGACGACGACCAGGATACATACCTTGTACCATGAGAACGCGTAAAAATCGACACCAAAAGCCTTCACATCAACCCTTCTGTGCGGCGCAAAGCTCACACCATCCACGCAGAATAACGCGCCCACTTCGTGGACAGCATTTGCAATCGCCGATACATCATGGATTGACCCGAGAACATTCGAGACATGTGTACACGCCACAAATTTGACCTTGGTTGAGAGAAGCGGCCTCAGGTTCTCTGCAGTCAGCTTCAGCTCAGGCTTATCTGAGTGCCACCAGGTCACTTTCAGCTTAAGGCGTTCAGCCATAAATAGCCACGGCTTCACGTTGGTTTCATGTTCCATCTTCGAGAGGATAATCTCATCCCCTTCGTTCAGTAGCATTGCGCTGGACAAATTCATGAAGAGCTGGGTTGTGGATGCTCCAAGTACTGCATATAATCAGCATTGTCATTCGACCTGTACTTTGGTTGAATTGTGCACCTATCTCGTCGCGTCCTGCGTTAATGTATTTTGCAGCTGCTTGGTATCCTTCCTCATATTTGGTGTTTGACTGCGTGCCCGTGTGGTACGAAGCACCGAGTTGGACATTGGTCTTGGACAGGTACTGAGTGATGCTAACGTTACATTAGTTTGTTCTTGTTAATTGAACTCTTCGAGAACTCACGAATCAATCACGTCTCCCAAAGCCTGGCTGCCTCCGGCGTTGTCAAGGAATACCTGGTCCTGCTGTAGTGCGGGGAAGCGTTCGCGCGCTTTCGAGATGTCGAAAGAGGATGTCATGTTCGCAGATTTTTGATGTGGTTATAGCTTCGATTTTCTCAAATGACTGGTTTATAATGATTAGCTCGTAGGGCGAAGGGCGTGTTGCGCTGTTGTTCTTTAAACCTTGCGCGGACTGAAGGTGGGGTGGGGTGGCTTGCTGGAGAAGGAAGGTGCTCCACCAGTGACGCCATCATCTATCATCTAAGCCTAACGACACGTTTACAGCATCTTTTCTTGCGTATAATACAAAATCACATCCGTTGCTCGGTTTACTAAACAGAAAGTACCTCTTTACAAAAGAACTAAACGTCGCCACAAGAATCGTGATGTAACATACACAGCTACCAGTCACAGCCCTCAGAACACCGCCTTGCCTCACGCGATGCTCTGGCGACAAATACTAGCCTACAAATACAGCAGGGCAATGTGCATCTTAGTTACGGCACCACTGCCTTTAGAACACACGTGGTTACTACAACTGCGACAAACCTAATCAGTCAACGCTAGCTCAGGTACCAATTCCTAATGGGGTTAACTAGCCAGACATATCGTGTAGTTGCCGGCCAAGCTTTTAGAAGCGTGGGGTTACTATAGTCTTTTCAACTGCTCACCTCCACTCCGAGCACGAAAAGACTTGGCAAGCGACATGCTCGAATGCCCATGCCCAGACGCTGGCTCAGCACTAAGGAGTCTAGTCGGTTTCCAGGACACCGAATTTGCATTTTTAGTGCTCTACACACTAAACGAGGTTATTGCAACGTAAGGCCAACCTTTTCTGCTTCTATCTAGTTACTAGATGCAACTTTAGTGTTCTTGCTACCTAGAGAATACTTCTTTATACTTTGCACTTATAAGGTACATTGTTACTCTCTAACTACTTACACTACAGCCTTCAACATGCTATGTTTATGCAATCTAGCTAAATCTTACCTATGTGTTAATAACACTACATATACTAGAGCGTAGATATAAATGCAGCTAGAGTGAAGGAGTGAAAGTGTGAGGCAGACTTCACAAGCACAAAGGTAGCGATTTGGTGAACTGGCAGATTCGAAGAGGAGTGAACAAAATAGCAGACAAGGAGCTACAAGAGGGCAGAGAAGATGGTGTTCTTTTAAGAAGGAGGCCCTACCTCGTTGTTAGTGAAAGTGAAGGCCTGGAAGGATCGACTGAGTTAGATGGAACCTGCTAGTAGGTTGTGCCATCTGATCTCATCAGAAGTCCTGACAGTAAGAGAGTAGAAGAGCTAGAGATAGTGCTTATACCAAGCAGAGGTTGCCTTATTGTACTTGCCCTGCACTTGTCTAAAATAGTACAAAAGTCTAGCTTCTAGAATACTAAAATGAATTCTGCATCACTAGTTAAGTTGGTAGACCTGGTACTAAACGTTGGACTCGCTATCTATTGTTGTCTAAACATTAGGATCTGTCTGCTCAAGCTACTAAAAGTCTCATCCAAGTACACTTAGAGCTTTTGAAGTAAGTAGCGTATCAAACAAAAGCCACTCGTTGCAGGTAGGTGGACCGGTCTCTGACGAGCGTGCAGGTAGGTAAAGACTTACCCGAAACACATCGAATATCGAACCCTGCAGCATCTTCCTCATTGTCCCTCCGCAAACCTGAACTGATTTCTTTTTTAACACAGTTCCTGTAACAGATCATAATGGTCATTCAAAGTCAGATATCTCACTGGGAAGTGACAAATGCTGTTCCCTCACACAAGACGTCGTAATCTACCTCCTCTACGGTAATTATGACTCTTCTAGACGACGTCACCGGGTCAATAATAAGTTCTATAAAAGAGGACATCGACAAATTCTTGGGTTTGACCACGAGCTCAACGCGCCCTGCCACTCCACTTCTCCAAGCTGCTCAAGATCTTCGCAATGCGGACTCAGTTGTTCGTGGGATCACTAGTGTCTTCCGTCACTTCACTATCTTTGAAAGAGCTTTGCACTCCTTCTTACGCTGCTTCCAAGCCGCCTGCGTCTGGTGCCTACCAAGGGATTACAGTCAACGCAGCGTCTGTCACCACTACCCTTGTATCGAATTACACTCTCAGCAACTAATCCTTCTATCCGGATGCTAACGTAGCCTACTGCAACATCACATTTTCCTATAGGCACGACGGTCGCGATGATCTCGTTCACGTTTCCTACTACGCTCCCGATTCAAGCACCTTCAAGAATCGCTTACTTGCTACCGGCGGCGGAGGTCTAGCGATCAACTCTGGATCCACATCGGTGACTGGAGGCGTCAGCATTGGCGCTGTAGGAGGTTTGACCGGTGGTGGATTTGGCAGCTTTACTACCCAGGGAGATGTACATTTCTTCTTGGCCAATGGCACCGTCAACTGGGAGAATGCGTACATGTTTGGCTACCAAGCCATACATGAGACGAACGTACTTGAAAAGCAGCTAACAAAGAATCTTAAGGCTTTTTACTACAACACAAAGCTGTATGCTTACTACCAAGGCTGCTCCGAGGGTGGTCGCGAGGGTTGGAGTCAAATACAAGGCTTTGAAGAGCTAGATGGTGCAAGTGTGAGTGCTCCTGCGTTCAGGTATGCGCACCAACAGACCCAACATCTGTATAGCAACGTTGTGGAGAAGACGCTAAGATATTTTCCATCGCCGTGTAAACTAGATGCTATCGCAAACGCCATAATCAAGTTCTGCGACCCACTGGACAGAAAGACCGACGGGGTCGTCGCGCGTTCGGACCTATGCAAACTGCACTTCAACATCAACTCGACTATCGGACTTCCCTACTACTGTCCCGCGAAGTCTGGTGGGAGAAACCCATTTGGTCCAGGTGGTGGCGCGTCAACGCCCGTCCAAAACGGCACAGTCTCAGGCCAGGCTGCAGCAGTCGCCCAGACTGTCATTGATGGCCTCCACGACACTCGAGGCCGACAAGCCTACTTCTCCTACCAACCTGCTGCCACTTTCGAAGATGCGCAGACCAAGTACAACAGCACAACTCAGGAGTGGGAACTCAACATTAGCGGCTTAGGCGGTGAATTCGTAACCCGCTATCTCTGGCTCCAAAATACCTCAACCCTCGCGTCGCTCGAGGGTATAACATATGACACACTCAAAGAAGAGATGTACAATCTCTGGCAGACCTACGAAGACAGTTTCCAGACGACGTGGCCTGACCTGAGCCGCTTCGAAGCCAGCGGCGGCAAAATCCTGCACGTCCATGGCGAGAGCGATAATTCAATTCCACCGGCGAGCAGCGTACGGTACTGGGAGTCTGTGCGATCAATCATGTATCCGAGACCAAGCTACAACGAGTCCACTACCAAACTGCAGGACTTCTACCGCTTCTTCTTAGTGCCCGGAGCGGCTCATTGCAGCGCGAACGGGTACCAGCCAAACGGCGAGTGGCCACAGACCGTCATGAGGCCGTTGGTTGACTGTGTTGAGAATGAAAAGGCGCCGGACATGCTGGACGCCACAGTGCTGTTGGGTGCTAACAAGGGATAAAACCAGCAGATCTGTCTGTGGCCGCTGAGACCGGTGCATGGTGACAAGTCGACGGCACCGGAGTGTGTGTATGATCAGGAGAGCATTGACAAGTGGGACTATAATCTAGACGCTTTTCATATGCCTGTATACTAGATCCTAGAGTCGACCTGGAAGTGTGTTCGCAGCGCAAATGTTTTGGAAGAGCGGCTGGTAGACTTGTGGAATACGATGAGAGGACTTGGAAAATCCCAGACAGCCAATACATACGCAAGCATCCTTTGATATGCTATCTGAAGAAGTTATGTATAGTGACAAGAATTCGACAGCCGCCTTGATTGTGTGGCAACCAGACACGCTCCACCAATCGAAAGCCGTCAACCCGCCCCACCCACAAAATGCCTAGGAGAAACGCTCCTGCTCTAGACTGCCACTGCCACACACAACTATCAGCATGTCACCGACTCTCACACATCTTGCAGAGTTCAGGCTGCCTGACTACCCCGCTGCATCTCTAACTCTGAACGGCAAATCCCTCAGCATCTACGATGAAAATTCTTCCCTCACAAACCAAGAGCAGGAACCCTCAGCAGTGCCAACCGGCATCGCCACGATTCTGTATCGATGGAGCCCCGCAGCTCTCGCTGCCTTCCTGGACACAGATGCCTGGTTCAGCTTAACGTGGACGGTCGCACTGCCAGAAAACAAGGCGTGCGGCGAGTCTGCGAAACAGCTGGAGATTGGACGCGTAGGGAACCAGGTCACGTTCGGCACGCTGGATGCCAGCGGCGACAACTTCGAGATCATGTGCACCTTCAACATTGCTCTTGCGTCTGAGACTGCAGCTGGAGTGGAGAGGAGAAGGGGAGAATGGGTTCCTAACGTTAGAGAGAGTATGCTGGGCGAGGCGGATATGAAGAGCGGGGAAGAGGTGGAAGAGGTTGGTGCTCGATGGGTCGGAGATGTGCTTGCGAATAAGAGATGGGACGCGGCGAAGGGCGTGAAGCACAGTTTCCATGTCGAGTATGCGCCAATGGATATTTTTGGCGATGGCATACCAATGAGTCCGCATTGGCTCTACAACGCTCTCGACCTCAGCAAATGCACGACATGTAACACCGAGGGATCTGCAGCAAAGCCGCTGAACCGTTGCGGACGGTGTGGTACGGCCGCATACTGCTCGAGCGTGTGCCAGAAAGAAGACTGGAGGGTGCACAAGTGGGTTTGCACAATGAGCATGGAGGATCGGGGCCAGGCCATCAAGATTTCCGAGAAAAGCGGGCTGTACAAATGGGATACCGCAAGGACGATGGCTGCAAAGGGAGAAGAGGTGGCGAGCGATAATCCGTTCTTCGAAACTGTACAATCGAGACGGACGAGAGAGGAATGAGAGATACTCAACTACACCCAGAGTTTCCATTATGCACTGGATGTGTGTCACGTTGGTGTTGAGAAGAGAACAAGGGAGGGCGAGTTCGAGGCCTACACGAGCACAGCCCATTCGATGCAGCGGCCCAAACCCACACTGCGCTCTGAACGACGCCAGGAACGAACCCCGCCTCGAGCTTAATCGACAGGCAATTGCTGAAACGCTACCTACGCTCCGGCTGCCACACAACCCCAGATCCCAACACACGCTACCTATTCGGACCGCGATCTATGAAGCCTCATCTCCAACTCCAAGCAGCGCCACCATGAGCGCAAGCCAACGCATCCACAAGCCGAACAAAGCCTTGACACCAACGTAAGCACGACCTCTATTCGACCGCCGCCGATCCAAATCAAGCATGCAGACCAACCACCCAACCACGACCAGCGCAAGCAGCCCAAGCGCCGTCACACATGTCTCACGAGCATCACCCCCACTCCCCCGCAGCGCAAAAACGAAACAAAAACACCATCCGCAACGACATCGACTGTGCAGATCTAGCACCCCCCAGCCGCCTCATCTCGTAGGTACACCTACGTTGCAGGGACTGAAAGCCAGGGTAAGACGGCATCTTCGGATTCGAATCGGCGCATCTTGAACCTGTTGAGCGTGGACAAGGAAAGGACCGATGGGAAATTCTATGAAAAGAAATTCAGGGGGGAACGCATTAGATAGTTGTATTTGTACTCGGCGGCCCACCAGAACGTCATTTCTCTTTACTTGGGCAGTCCGGTTGAAGATGCAGTTGTACTTTTCACTTTCTCCTTTGGCGTTGCTGGCGCTCGTGCAAGTGGTGGCTGCGGCGGCCAACAGCTCGCATCTGCACCAGCACGATGCGTCCTTTACGCCAGACCACTACCTGCGCGTCACGTACGAAAACCACACGGTAGCATGCCAACACCGCATGTCGGTGCTGGTGAACGGCACGTCGCCGGGCCCGCCGCTGCGTCTCCCGCCGGGCAAGACGAGCTGGGTGCGCGTGTGCAACGACATGGACGCGTACAACACCACAATGGTCTCTACACACTGATGTGCTGGTTGTGTGTACCTGCTAATGTGACACACAGCACTGGCATGGCCTCTCGCAGCGCACCGCGCCCTTCAGCGATGGCTCGCCCGTCTCGCAGTGGCCGATTGCACCGCACCAGTGCTTCGACTACGAAGTGCATCCGGAGATTGGGGATGCGGGGACGTACTTTTACCACTCGCACATCGGGTTCCAGGCCATCTCGGCCGCTGGTCCTCTTATCGTTGAGGATTTCGCGTTGCCGCCGTACGAGTATGACGAGGAGCGTGTGGTGTTTTTGCAGGATTACTACAATAAGACTGACGATGCGATTGAGCATGGCCTTACAGCGACGCCGTTTGTGTGGAGTGGCGAGGTAAATGCCGTGCTGGTCAATGGGGTGGGAGTTGCGGTTGGCGAGACGGCTGGCAGGGCCGGATGCAAGATGCCTGTCATTCATGTCGAGGCGGGCAAGACGTACCGGGTGAGGTTTGTAGGTGCGCTGGCCATCAGCATGGTTTCGTTTGGAATCGAGGGGCATTCGGAATTGGATGTCGTTGCTGCTGATGGTCAATACACACAGCCACACAGAGTGGGACACATGCAGATAACATCCGGACAGCGCTTTGATGTGCTTCTGCGAACGAAGACGGTGGAGGAGTTGGGAGGGAAGACGGATTGGATGGTTCAATTCGAGACGAAAGATCGACCGAGCGTGTATAGGGGCTTCGGGGTGCTGCGGTACTCGAACGCAAAACCGAGGATTACCAGCGCGCCCAGCATCGCGCCATTGCAGCTACCCAACGCCACGTACGAGTTTCTCGAATACGCACTGCAGCCGCTCAGACCCAACGGGTTTCCTACTGCGGAGCAAGTAACACGGCGCGTGCACATCACGAACCAGCAACTGACAAAATCCACGATCATCTGGCAGCTCGACGGGCTCAACTGGACCGAAGACAAAGCGTACAACGCGCCGCCCTATCTGGTCGACATCTATAGGAACGGAGCTGCTGCCATGCCAAACTACACCGCCGCGCTGGCCAACGGCGGGTGGGATCCCACGACGCTCGCCTGGCCCGCCAAGATCGGCGAGGTGCTGGAGATTATCCTCGAGAACACGGGGAGTCTGGTCAATGGTAATGGTGGCGTCGACTACCACCCTTTCCACCTACATGGCGGACACTTCTACGACTGTGGTAGCGGGAACGGGTCGTTCGACGCCGCTGCGAACGAGGAGCGGTTGAAGGATTACCACCCTGTGTTGAGAGATACCACGAACTTGTACCGGTACGGAGCGCAGGGGACGCCGGCGCAGCCGGCTGGTTGGCGGTGCTGGCGGCTGAAGGTGCAGGATGCTGGGGTGAGTTTAGCGTGCGACTCTTGTTCAATCCGGGCTTGGCTAACTCGTGGTAGTGCTGGATGCTGCATTGCCATGTTTTGCAGCATATGATTATGGGAATGCAGAGCGTGTGGGTTATGGGCGAGTATGAGGACATTGCGCGGATTCCGTATTCGGGCGCGCAGGGGTATCTCGAGTTTGGGGGAACAGCGTACGGTGGGGATGATAATTCGCCTGTTGCGTGGCATAACTGGGACGATGATGCAGATGGTGGTGAATAGTGAGCGTACTGTCTCAGTGAGGATTGGCACGCCCTTTTGTGTAGGCAGGAGCAAGCATGGTGTGGAAGTGAAGTTTGTTGTTCTCACGACTCGTCGTCATGCTGAAGTGCGGGAGTAGAATCGATGATGACTGTTCAACGTGCCAAGGAGCAGGCTACCAATGACGCTGAAAGTGGAGCGTGGATGTTTGCGTCGTGCGGTATTGTTGGTGTTGGACTACAAAGGAGCTGGTACCTATTATTTGGTGATGCACTAAAGGCAATGCTAAGCTAAGCCTATTTGGTGATGCACTGAAGGCAATGCTAAGCTAGGCCTATTCGGTGCAGGACCAGAAGCGCTGTGGACCTCTGAGCCTGGGAAAAGGCCGCAACTTGGCAGCGAATGTTTGTGAAGGCTATAGGGAGTAGACTTTGTGTAAAACATCACAGGCTGCGACGAGGCAGAAAAGCAGCTCGGATCGTATAGGCATCCAGTTGATTGGGTAGAGCAGAGGCTTCGACTCGACCCTGGCTGCAGGGCGTTTGTTGACGGGCAAGGCGCACAGCATGTCCCAGGCAGCCGGTGCTACGACGATCGGTGCTGTCGTGTTTCACCATGGTGAGCAGATCTCTCGGCAAGGTTGAACCAAGGACCCTGAGAGAGTGACATGGTAGCACGAGACAAAGCGTGCAGCAGAGGCATAGAGGCACGATGGCTGCGTGGTTACGAGTCTAAGGGGGCTATGGCGAGCGGCGCTCGGAATGGTTCGTGTTGGGAGCTGTCTGGCAGGTAGGATAGCGACAGGCGTGCCAGGTTGCAGACATGTTCATCAACGGGGCACACTCGGCGGCGAGGGGTGCAAAAGCAAGAGTCTCGTGTCGTCTCGCAAGCAGTGCACGCAGTGCACGCAGTGCAACGGCAGCTGGACAGTTGAAGATGTGCAAACGAGATGGAAGGCATGGTGCGGCAGACATGGCAGGTAGCGAATCGATAGATGGCAGAAATTAGGCCTCAGGGCAGCGGTTGGGCCTAGCAACCGGAGGATGTAGCGAACCTGCATAGCGTTGCCTGATACGAATCGCCCGCTGGGGTGCAAGCCGGGTGCAAGCCAGGGTGCCGCTTGAACCGGAGTGGCGTGGACAGGGCGACGCAGGCTGACTGGAGTGATGGACAGGGAGGGGGGTAGGGGGGTGGGGGGGGAAGAAGGGTGCAGGTGTGTGTGAAGGAGGGTGTGTTTGCAGGGCCATGGAGGAGACATGAGTGTTGCTACATGTGTTGCTACCGTGTGTGGGTGCGCGGTCTTGTTGAGGGAGGTTGGCTATCGCCAGGCTGGGCAATGACGCAGACGCGAGGACGCAACGGGCAAGGACGACCAAGGACGCTGGGAGATGGGGCAGGGATGGCTCCACAGCGGCCATACTGGCTCTAGCGTGGGTTCCTTGTCAACGCCGCCGCCGAGCCAGTCGGCTGCGGGCGTACAGGCGTGTCAGCCTCTTGCTGTGTTGGGTGTTGGGTGTTGGGTGTTGGGTGTTGGTGCACCAGCCGCCTTGCCCGTGGCCAGCCACCAGCTAGCACGGCCTGTTTTGCTGCTACTGTGTGTTGCTGCCAACTTTGGATACGCAGTTTCTGCGGTGCTCGCCGTCCCCGTCTGCGTCCCCGTCTGCGTCTGCGTCTGCGTCTCCGTCTCCGTCCCCATCTCCACCCTCCACATCGACAACGCTTCTCACTCTCCAGTCCCCGAACTTCCTCCAGTCCCCTCTCACTTGCTCCCCTCCCCCCAGTCCCCTCCACCCATCCATCGCCTCGCTTGCCCGAGCACTGCGCTGCGCCAGCACCACGACCGACCCGGCCAACGAGCACCGAGCGCTGCGCAAACGCTTCCGCAAACACTAAGCCCGCCCAGAGCTCGCTTGAGCGCGGTCCACCCACCCTCGAGCGGCGCGCCGCCGTGGTCTCGCCTGCCCGCCTGCCCGCCTGTCCTCGCTCCTTCCCTCTCCGCCCCAGAGCCAGACACCACCGCCGTCGCCACCCAGCTCTGCGGCCGCCGCGCACTCGACTCACGGCGCACATCACCCACCGCTGCCATGGCACACTCGCAGTCCGAGCAGCCCTTCCTGGGCCACCCTCCCGACGCCTCGCCCGTCCAAGGCCCGGACAGCGACTTCCCCCCGCCGCCGCCCGCCCACCGCGTGCCCGTTGGCATGCACCCAGACACGCAGCCCTTGCAGCCACAGCCGCCCTCGTTCCAGCAGGACCCCAACAACTACTCGGACCTCTCCACCCCCGCCAGCGAGCCCAGAGGCGCCCCCCTCGGCGTCCCCAGCCGCAGCCCCAACGCAACCCCCTTCAGTGACGCCTACGACGGGGGCATGCCGCCGCGCTCCATGTACTCGAACCGCTCCTACGGCTCCCAGGTCCCCCTCGCCGGCGCCGGCCTCTACGCGAGCAACCACTCGCTGCACAGCATGAACTCGCCGCCCCACAGCGCTCCCTTCTCCGACAGCCCCTACAGCCGCTACTCGTCCGCCCCCATGACCAACGCCCAGGCCATGGGCCAGATCGACCCCGACGAGCTCGCCGACGACGACGACTGGGGCATGGGCCCAGAGACTCCCCAGAACAAGCGCCGCTCCTTTGTGCCCTTTGGCGCCTCGCGTGACGGCAGCAGAAACGGCTCACCAGGCTCCTCCATTGCGGGCGGCGTCGCAGGAGCCGGCGCAGGCGCTGCCGCCGGTGCTGCTGCTGCCGGCGCCTACGCTGTGAGCCGTGATGGGAGCGGCAAGTACAACGCAGTCTCCAACGTCAACGGTGCTGGAAGCGCCAACGGCAGCGGAAGCCACGTGGGAAGCCACCCTGAGCTGCTCGCCGAAAAATCCGAATGGCTGAAGCGCGACCATGCGAAGCGCAAGAAGAGGATGTGGATCGCCATCTCCATCATCGCCGTCCTGCTGCTCGGTGCCATCCTCGGAGGTGTCCTCGGTGCATTGCTTAACAAGGGTGGCAGCCACGACGCGCAGCAGAACGGCGTCAGTGCCGGCGATGTTTCATCAGACAACAAGGACGACCTCGACAAGGACTCGAGCGAGATCAAGGCGCTCCTGAACAACACCAACCTGCACAAGGTTTTCCCCGGCATGGACTACACGCCTCTCAACGCACAGATGCCCGACTGCGCAAAGGTACCCCCTTCGCAAAACAACATCACCCGCGACATGGCCGTCATGTCGCAGCTGACCAACTCTGTCCGTCTCTACGGAACCGACTGCAACCAGACCCAGATGGTCATTCACGCCATTGAGCGCCTGGGGCTGACCGACATGAAGATCTGGCTCGGCGTATGGCTCGACAACAACAATTCGACCAATCAGCGGCAGATTAGCCAGACATGGGACATTCTCGACGACTACGGCTGCGACTACTTCAAGGGCATCATCATCGGCAACGAGGTGCTCTACCGCAAGGATCTCACAGCCACCGAGCTGATCGACCAAATCACCGTCTTCAGGCAGAACATCACCAACCACAAGTGCGATCTGCCAGTCGCCATGGCGGACCTTGGTGACAACTGGACCGCCGACATGGCTACCAAGGTAGACATTGTCATGTCCAACGTCCATCCCTTCTTCTCCGGTACCCAAGTCTCCAACGCCGCAGACTGGACATGGAGCTTCTGGCAAAACAACGACGTCGCATTGACAGCCAACAACCAGAAAATCAAGCAAGTCATTGCCGAAGTCGGCTGGCCTTCTGGCGGTGGAACCAACTGCGGTGGTGCCACCTCTTGCACTACAGGATCTGTCGCGGGCATTGACGAGATGAACCAGTTCATGGAAGACTGGGTGTGTCCCAGTCTCAAGAACTCGACCGAGTATTTCTGGTAAGTGCCATGGTGCAGCAGACGTTGACCTGTAGATGCTGACTCTTCAAAGGTTCTCCGCATTCGACGAACCATGGAAGATCCGCTACAACGAGGCCGGCAAAGAGTGGGAAGACAAGTGGGGCCTCATGGACGTGGACCGCAACCTCAAGGCCGGCCTCAAGATCCCCGACTGCGGCGGCGCAGCGCTGCCAACCTTTGACTAACTTCGCTTCGACGTTCGATATTTTCCAGCAATTACATTGATTGAGCACTCGACTCTGCATGACAGCTCGGCGTTCGGCGGCGCATGGGTACGAAAGTTCTTGACATGTTGGCGGCCAAGTTACCCGCACGTTTCCATCTTGGCGGTTTTTTTTTTCAGGGATACACAAGCATGGCTGGTTTTTTGCGTTATGGCGTTTCAGCATTGGCGGTTCGTTTGACACGATAGGCGGCAAGTGGAGGATTGGGCTGTGTATAGGGTAGAAAGGGCCGCCTTCTCGTGGGAAGATGCGCATCGGCATGGATTCGATGATCAGGTATACTACAATGCACGTATTGGAGCGGAGGAATGTGTAGATAGATAGATACGGACCAGAAGTGCATAGAGCGCATGGATACGAATGCAACCATATATCCCTCTTCAGCCCGGCCGCGTACCTCTTCGACCGTGACGCATACCTCACGGACCCACAGCCCACGGCGCTCTCGAAACGACGCTCTCGCAACCACCCTCCCCACCAACAACTCCACGACCCGCGCTCATCGCGCAATCCTACTCTCTCCACCTCGACTCGACTCGCAAGTGCGGTGAGGTCCAGTCAGCTAGTCCAAACGTCGCTGCGCTACGGTCGGCATGCAGGGCTTCGACTGCTCCGCACCACCCACCGTCTCGGTGCCAAAATCTCACAACGTCGCGACCCCGCATCCTGTCGTGTTCGAGTACATGCACGCAACACAATAGGCGGGGCTCTGAAGGATGAGTTGTGCAAGATGGATAGGGTGAGTCCTGCATTTGGAGATGTCGCGGGTGCTGCAGCCTCCAAGGGAACCAACAGCCTCCCCTCCCCTCCCTCCCTCGCCCGTGTCACCGTGCGCCCGGATACGTAGCCAGAGCGCGGTATAACAACATGCATGCGTTGATGCTCTCGATCGTTTCGCCATAGGTCACCAGGCGCATTCGGTTCGAGGAAGAGATGGAAGATGCGCTTTTGGTTTTGGTTTCAAATATTATAAGTTAAGTATCATAGGTATATACACCGTCGCAGGAAGAAGAAGAAGAAGAAAAAAGAAGTCGTGCTACATGCAATGCAATGCAGTCATCGATGCCGCATCGCCTCTAAGCGGAGATCTCGACGACGGCAGGGCCGGCGAGGATGGTGTCGTCGGTGGCGGCGGTGTTGCAGCTGGTCAGCACGACGTAGCTCTGGCCAGCGAAGCCCTCGGGGATAACGACCTCGTAGCCGCCGTTGACCGCCTTGGCCTCGACAAAGGTAGGGCCTGTGACGGCGATGAAGGCCGCGTACACGGTGCCCTCGATCTTGTAGCCGCTGGTGCCGAGCAGCACTGTCGAGCCGGTCTTGATGGGCATGTCCTTGCTGGAAGCAGACAGGCTGGGGAACGCCTTGACGGGAAGAGCAGGGTTGTCAGAGGGGCAGCTCTTGATGAAGCCAGCAGCGAGGGTGTAGACCTCATCGTAAGAGAGAGGAGCGTCGAAGGGCTGGGGGAAGGGGCTCTGCTTGTTGACGTTGCGGATGTAGGCGCTGTGGCGGGCCTCGACGGTCAGGATGGAGCCAGCAGCGGTCAGGTAGGTCTTGGACATGATGTCGGCAGCGGCACCGAGGTAGGCGCTGACACCGACACCCTCAAGGATCGAGGCGGTGGCGAGGAACGACTGCACGCTGGTGACACCGAAGTCGTAGGTGCACTCCTTGACGGGCTTTGCGCCGGCGGCGGTGAGGGCGCCAGTCAGGAAGCTGACGTGGGTGGTCTCGTCGCCGCTGATGGTCTTGATGCGGCCGTAGACGTCCGAGGCAAAGCCAGCGGCCTTGAAGTCGGCCTCGGTGAAGTTGGCAAGGCCCTCGCGGTAGAAGGTGTCCTCAAGGTGCTCGAGAGTCAGAGCGTAGTTGAGGATAGCAGCATCGGTAGGGCCAGTGGCACGCTTGGTGGGAGCGGCAGAGGCAACAGCAGCCAGGGCGGCGACAGCGATGACAGACTTCATGTTGATGGATGGAAGTGTGAGGTATTGAACCTTGAAGAAAGATACGAGGCTGGGAAGGTGAGTGAAGCTGAAAGACTGTTGTTGAGCTGTCTGATGATGACAATAAACAAGGAGAAATGGTCTTTACTTATATCACCTCCACCGATCCATGGTCCTTGGAGCAGACGGCCTTGTTCCCTTCCAAGCTTTCGTTCACCAGTCCACATCCACCATCACTCTTACTGCCTCTGGCAACGAGCGGCGGTAGTACGGTACCCTGCGCATCCGGCGACCTCTGAAGAAATTACGAGCGCCAGACTACTGCAATCGGTGCGTACGTTCCCGCCACCAGGCACCTCGATGCGGAAAGGGTCACTGCAAAGACCCTCAAAGATAGACTCTGGAGGTGGGCTACCTCGCCCATTCCCCGCAAAAGATGGACTCGATCATTACCACGGAACGCTCAGTCCCGGGTGAGAGAATTGTAGTGACGTCGGGCACCAGGCTGTAGGGCCAGGAGAAACCGATCTCTGATTGGCCGTGTGTTTTGAACACCGGGGCTGGCGCGGAATGCTAGCCCTGAAAACGTCTAGTGGGCTGGCTGGAACCTGAGGCTTCCGGACGCGGCGTTGTACCACCAGACTACCAACAGCCTGCCAACGACACCACGCGCCGGCACGTACCGCTCATCTTGCTGATTTGGATAAGTTATTTGTAGTCGTACGCGGCGTTGTGAACGGTACCTTGGATTGCCGGAAATGAACTGCCTCGCCATTGGCTGCGCCCTGCCCTGGCTGGAAGCGGCGACGACGCCTGACTGAGGGTCGATACTCGCGGCGTCGAAGCGGCGAAGTGGACGGGTTCAGACTTGAGCATGCATTCTGCTGCCGTGAGTCTGGGGGAGATTAGCGTTTTTCCAAGTGGCGTCGATCGGTATAAAGATTCAGAGTGTAGACTCTGGACTTTTTCTTGCATCAACATCTTTCACAGTCACTCGTTCTTTGCAACCGTCCCATCCATCGCTTTTTGCATCGCACTCTCAATCCCAGATACTCCAAGATGAAGTCCTTCACCCTCGTCGCCGCCGCTGTGCTCGCTGCTGGTGTCTCTGCGTACGTTTTACTCAGTCCCCATCTGCTTCACGTACTCGTGCTTCTATCCCTTCCAGCCCTTCCCGAAACCATCTCGCCATCCATCTAACACTCCGCAGCCAGTACTCAGCCGGCTCTGTCTCAACACCTGTGCCGACTTCGATCCCCGGCGGCTGCAACCCAGCGCACCCAGGCTCATGCCCCACGCCGTACAGCGCAAGTCAGGTATCGGTCAGCAAGCCCGCCTCTAGCAAGCCCGCGTCCAGCAAGGCCTCGTCTGCGCCGCCTGCCTCGGGCTCCATCACCACGACCATCACAGCGAAGGCTGGGTGTCCTACCGGCCCTGCACCTGATGTCATCGTCACGCGCTCCAACGCTCCCGTGCCGTCGTGCGAGGCCGGCAAAAACGCCACCAAGCCTTCCATTATGAGCATGCCTGGGTACGGTCCCCCTGCACCGTCTGCTGGCTCCGGCAGCGGGAGTGGAAGCGGTTCCAACTCTGGCTCTGGCTCTGGCTCTGGCTCTGGCTCTGGCTCTGGTTCTGGCTCTGGCTCTGGTTCTGGCTCTGGCTCTGGTTCCGGCTCTGGCTATGGCTCCAGCTATGGCAGCAGCGGAAACGGCACCAAATCCACCAGCACCTCAAGCAGCAATCTCCCCGAGTTCACCGGCGCCGCTGGCCGCAACATGGCATCTGGCGCGCTCGTCGTGCTGGCTGGTGTCGCTGCCTACCTGCTCTAGAGCCGCCTTTGACTACCAGTGTGAGTCAGCAGGACAGACGAGGCGTGAAAACGGACAAGGGGGCCGAAGTAATGGATGGTGCGTGGTTGGATGTAGATACCCCTTTCTAGGCGCTGTGTATATATATTCCCTGGTTGCCTAGTCGATTGACTGGTGGCGTGTTCAGCGAAGACGACAAAAATCCCGTCGAAAACACCGAAACCGCTTCGAAATCAACTTGTCCCCAATCTAGACGTGCCGTCCCCACATCCCTCTCGCTCCATCTACACACATTCTCTCGCGACTGTCGAAAAAGGGCACGGGCCCTATCAGCGCACATCAACTAGCACACAGACACCAGACCGCGGTCGCTAGACTGCGCTCACTAGACTGCCGGTCGCTATGGACTTGCTAGACTGCCATCACCAGCCTAGAACGACGAGTCCGCAGTCCCCTGGCACTGCGCACGCGCACGCTTGCTAGCACGCAAACAGCCCTCATCTCCTTTGCTCCAGCTGGCGCGGTAGTGTGTCGATAGCCGGCTGCGCAGACGCACGGGACGAGGGGTTTTTCCTTGTCGCCTGTGGGTAGCCGGGTGTTGTGGTCTTTACGTCTGCTGGTTCTGCTTGCTGGCCGCCTGTGCTGGGCCGTGAGGTGGGGGAGTTGGGGGCTGGGTAGGTAGAATCTGCTGCGTTTGTACGCTGCGGACAGCGTGTCCAACCGTAAGTAAACGGCTACGGCAAAGGTTGATTGCCGTAAGTAACGGCAATTATCGTTGGCTGTTACGTCCTAAAATTACGGCGTAGGCCTACTTTACAGCGTAGAGACGTAGCTACAGGTGTACAGTTACTATTTTTAGTCTAGCGTAGTTAATAACTGTAAAGGAGGCCTATCCTGTAACGCCTCTGTGCTTAGAAATATGTTCTATAGGCTTTATCTGCCTTTATGCGTGATAATATAAAAAAAAACGCAATAATTGCGTTATAGCGTAGGGGAGGAGGTAGTAATACTGTTAAGGCCTTGCGTTAGGCGTGGTGTTAAGTTTTAACAATAGTGGCCTGTGCAGCCCCCCCCCCCCCCTATCCCCCTATTATTAACACTAAGGTTAGCTGTACTACAACTATATTATAGCTTTATATATAGCTACAGTACGTATACAGCTATGGCTTATATAATTACCATTACTTACTATATTTACGGCCGTAACCTGTAACCGTTACGGGCCGTACTACGTACGGTTGGACACGCTGGCTGCGGAGGAGTTTTCTGCTGTGCGGTGGAATACGAACGGTCTGCTCGAGGGTGCCTGGGCATACCTGACTGCTGTCGTATGTTTTTATGAGGGAGGGGAGAAACAGCTGTTTTAATATTTGCACGGAGGAGGTTTTCTTCATACACCGCGCCTGAGGCTGCTACCGTATTCTAACTGTGACACACTCTACAAATACGCCCTTTGCGCTAATCATCGCTGGCAACTGAGAGCTCATGGAGAGCACGATAGACAAGATGCGTGCACAAGAGGACCACGGTTTACGTCATGTTTGCTGAACCCGCGCATGTACACACTGGAGAAGCATCTAACACGACAGACCAGCGAAATACAAACCTCAAGTTAAAACAATCAGCCGCGCCACGTCTTCACGCCTCCACAACCCAGCTCTGCGGTGTGAATTGCAGCCACCAAACGACAAAGCAGGAGACACCAGCACAATAGCCTGCGAGACAGGTCATCTATCTGCACGTGAAGATGCTGTTGTTTAGTGCCATGTCAGGCCCGACGTAGTACATACAGCACGTCGCGCATTTACCTTAAGATTGCGGCCGGTCTCGTCTTTATTTGCGTACGCTGATGACTGAACAACACTCCAATGCCAGTTGCGCAACGAGGCTAGCAGATCTCACATGCAGTGCGGCGCACACTGAGGGGATGGGAGGTCGATGGAGAGGAGGTGTAGAAGTTAGATTACTACAGTAGTGATAACAGAGTTTATGCAGTGTAGATAAAAACAACAGACAAGCTAGTTTACACTAAAAGAGCATTAAAAGCAGAGTAACAGCTTATTTAATATTACATACCTACCACCTAGGATATAGACTAGAAGTAACAGAAGCTAAAACAGCAGTAACAATCCTATATAAGAAGTTAAGGACAGTTCTTAATACTAGTAGAGTAAATATGTGTATATTAGTAATTTATACTAGATGTTAGTTGTAAGATAGAGATAGAGAGGAGGTGTAGAAGTTATATTACAACAGCAGCAATAACAGCGTTCAGCATTCAGGCAGTGTAGATGAAACAACAGACAAGCTAGTTCACACCAAAAGAGCATTAAAAGCAGAGTAACAGCTTATTTAATATTACATACCTACCACCTAGGATATAGACTAGAAGTAACAGAAGCTAAAACAGCAGTAATAATCCCATATAAGAAGTTAAGGACAGTTCTTAATACTAGTAGAGTGAATTAGTAGATAAGTAATTTATATTAGATATTAGGTGTACAGTTACTACTGTGTAAGATAGAGATAGAGAGGAGGTGTAGAAGTTAGATTACTACAGCAGCGATAACAGAGTTTATGCAGTGTAGATGAAATAACAGATAAGCTAGTTTACACCAAAAGAGCATTAAAAGCAGAGTAACAGCTTATTACCTACCACCTCCTAGGATATAGACTAGAAGTAACAGAAGCTAAAATAGCAGTGACAATCCCACACAAGGACAGTTCTTGATACTGGCGGGGTAGATTGGTGGGTTGCGTTGGATGTTGGGTACAGGTATATAGTAGTTATTCTAGTACAGCAATACCACGATTTAGTGGGATTGTATAAGCAATGTTCCAGTGCGATGGTATAGGGCGGTGCGGTCTTGGCGCAGGGTAGCAGGGGGAGATACGACGACGTGCAACTGGGCGGGAGGGAATTGCGTCGCTTCTGGTGCGGGGAAGAGGGGTGGCGTGGGGTCGTTGGTGCGAGTGATGTCACGAGGATAGTTGACCGGGGCGAAGGGAGAGTTACGGTTGAGAGTCACGGTTGAGAGTCACGGTTGGAGTCACGGTTGAGTCAGTGACGTAAACACAGTCGAGGCGGGTGCACGCCAAAAAGGACAAATGATGGAGATGATATAGCTCCACGGTAATGGCCGCTGCGAGTGGTGGTGGAGGGAGCCAAAGTGGGTTTCAGGTAGGCAAACGGAAGGGGAGCTCGATGCAATGGCCGGACTCCCAAACCGTAGGGAGGTCAAAGACTCCCCAGGAACCGCAACATCTCTTGGACGACCTTCTCAGGCTGCTCCTGCTGCGGCCAATGGCCTGCGCCGTCAATGAAGCGGGTGCCGCGGAAGTCGGAACATGAGTTTGGATAGGCCTCCACGGCGCCGGGCTGCTGATAGTTGCCCCAGTCGTGCTTCCCAGAGATGAAGGTACTGGGGCACTCTATCTTCTTGCCGGCGAAAAGCTCGACGTCTTTCTGCTTGGCTGGGTCGGTGGTGGTGCGGTAGAAGTTCAGTCCGCCCTGGAAGCCAGTCCTCGACCACTCCTGCACGTAGACGTCGAGGTCGGCGTCGGAGATCCAGCGCTTCGTTGCGGATGCGTCTTCGGTCTTCATCATGTCGGCGATGGTGTCTGGCATGGACTTGTTGAGCGGCATGATGTAGTAGTGCGGCATCTTGGCCAACTCTTCTGCGGACCACTCGTTCAGCGGTGCAGGACTGTTGTTGCTCCCGTCGGCGGACTTTACGTGCAGGTACCCTCGCAGATACGCGTGCATGCCTTGGGGTGGGTTGTTCCACTGAGGCGCGGCCTCGCTGGTGCTGTTGTACCACTTGTAGTGCTTCCTCGGCTCTGGTAGCTTGGCGAGCTCCGCCTGGATGTCGACAGGCGCTGCTGGTGGCTCCTCTCCACCACGGAGATTAAAAGGCAGGGCTGCCGGTGCCTTGAAGGGATGGCTCATCATGATGCAGCTTCTGAAAAGATCTGGGCGGATGAGAGCACTCAAGCTTGCTGTGACGGCGCCGAAGTCGTGCCCAGTGATGCACTGCACTTGGCGGTACCCCAGGGCGTGAACCAGTGCGACTACATCACGGACGATGGTGGTCAGTGTGAAGTGCGACATGTCGGTTTTGTCGAAAGGCGAAGTGTCCCAGCCCGTGGTGCGGCCGTATCCGCGTTGGTCAAAGGCAACGACGTAGTAGCCTGCCTCGGCCAGCGGGGCCATGATTTTCCTCCACGAGAAGGCGAGCTCGGGGAATCCATGGGTCAGGATGATCAGGGGTTTGTCGCGTGCGGGTGTGTATCCAGCCTCGAGGATGTGGAAGTTGAGGCCGTTTGACGGACAGTGGAGGTAGTTCTCAGTTACGCCCGAGGGCAGGGGCAGGGGTGGGAGGTTGGATGGAGAGGTCATGGCTGGGAGGTTGGATGGAGAGGTCATGGCTGGGAGGTTGGATGGAGAGGTCATGGCTGGGAGGTTGGATGGAGAGGTCATGGCTGGGATCGTTGCTATTGAGGTGTTGTGCTTTCCCTTTGCAACAGGCCACGGCAGCTGGAGGGCTGCCGGTGCGGGGACATGATGTGCATCGGCTATTCTCCCGCGCAGCCGCGGAAAGCTTAGGTGGAGGCAGGGCAATGTGGGGTGTTGAGGGGTATTCTGCAGCAAAAGCTTAGGTGGAGGCAGTATACTGTGGGGTGTTGAAGGGTATTCTGGCTTAGGTGGAGGCAGTATACTGTGGTGTGTCGACGGATATTCTGCAGCAAAAGCTCAAGTGAAGGCAGACTGCGCACTGTGGGGTGTTGAGGGGCATTCTATTCTGTAGCAGAGCTGCCTAGGAGAGATGATTACAACCAGTGCCAGCCGAGTCGCCTGCTCTTCGTCGACGTGCGATTCGTCTGTCTGGTGAGGCGCTGGACGAGTGCACACCATGTCAGCCACAGGCAGCGACATCGAAGGACGGCCAAGAACTGTCAGCGCGTGCCTGAAGACTGGATCTGGGAAGTGGGACAGTGGGAAGGGGCTACGTCACGATGCACTAGCTGGTGGGCGTCGGCGGCTCTGGCCGATCCAAGCGGGGCGCCGTGGTTCGCTGCATGGGAAATCACGGTCTGTGTGTCGCCGACGCCTACTTCAAGTTCACGTTGGCAGGCTCAGGGAGGAAGGGGAAGAAAGCAGGGCGCTGGTGAAGTGGGTGCAGCCAGTGCAGGCGTGCGGAGAGGAGGCGTGAGGGTTGGGTAGGTGGAGAGCGTGGGTGGTGAGAGGGAACCAATGCGGCCAAACAAGAGGCTGCTGGTGTCTGGGAGGCAGGCCACTTCTTTCTACCACGTCTGGCAGCAGCCACGGTACGCTCGACCTTGGTGTGGTGAGCTGGTGAGCTGGTGAGCTGGTGAGCCAGTGAATCGCGAACACGCTGTGCTCGATGAGACGAAGCGCGGTTTGAGCGTGTTTCCACGCGCGCAGCGAATGCCTGTGCTGCAGCAGTTGGACGGATGTTGCGTCGCCGGGGAGCCAGGCTCACGGCCCTCTGCTCTAGAGTCTAGACAGTTAGCCGACACGGACACGGATGGTGACGATCCAAGCACCTCACGGCAGGATGGTGCGGTGCCAACTAAATCAACATCTGGCCCCCGGCAACCTCAGCGCATCCCCCGCGAGGCCTGCACCGATCGTCCGTCGTCCAGCACGCCCTGCCGCCGTGTCACCACCAGCCTGTGTTTGTGCGCTGGCCCAACGCTCTCTTGTTGTTCTCGACGACGCATGACATCACCTCGCGCACAACGCGCAACATCAACACCGACGCCCACATCGACACCGACGCCCTCATCGACACGGCAGCATTCCATCGACCGGCGATGCAGAGCAGCCGCGCCTGCTGTTAATTTCTAATCCTTCACCACCACCACACCACCGCCATGTTCTCCAAGCGAAGGCGCGCTGCCTCCAATCCGGTGAGTGCCGTGACGTCGTGACGCCGTGACGCCGTGATGCTGTGATGCTGTGATGCTGTCACGGCCACCACACCGCCGCGACGCGATGCTAACCGCCCGCTCTGCAGCCCCAGCGAGCAGCGCCGCCGCCGAGCGCATCCGCAGCGCTCGCAGCCACAACGGCCTTTGTCCGAAACCAGGCCTCGGATGCCAATCTCTCCAACGCCGCCGCCGCCGCCGCCCTGCGCTCCCACACGTCGAGCCCCATCCCTGTCGGCGACGTGGTGACGAAGCGCATGGTGCGCCGCGGCTCGACCTCATCGCAAGGCAGCCAGCGCCCCCAGGGGCTGCGTCGCCAGTCGAGCGCCGGCTCCATGACGGAGCGCTCCTTTCGCAACGCCTCGCCTGGCAGAGGCAGCCCCGTCGCCGTCCCGCCCGTTCCTGCCGTGCCTCGGATCCTGCATGGACGCGCAGCCAGCCTCGAGCCCGTCCACCGCCGCGGAGCCTCACCGACGCAACGAGGGGGAGGCGCAGGCGGAGGCGGAGGAGGAGGAGGAGGAGGAGGCAGAGGCGACAGCGGCGCCGGCCCGTCAGCGAACGCCGGCAGCACACAGCGCGTGGGGAGCCCGCTCGCCCAGGTCTCCGAGGAGGGTCAGGACCAGCGCCAGTCGATCAACTTCTCGCGCCCCATGTCGCCAGCCCTCAGCGTCACGGCTGGCGGGCCCTCGGCCACCCACGCCTGGTTCACCGGGCCCGTCGTCGACCACGAGGCCGTCCAGCGCATGGCATCGACCTCGCAGCCCAAGAAGGCTGCCGCTACCACCCGTCCAGCGAGCACCCACCAGCTGAAGCCCGCTGGCACGGCCGCGCAGTCGCGCTCCTTTCTGCCAGCAACATCGCCGTCACCGCGACCCGTCGACCCAAAGTCGCCCGACGCCGTCTACGATCCCTCGACCCGCACCTTCATCCACAAGCAAGACGCCATGCACATACACCGCGAGCAGCACCAGCAGCCCGACGACCCTGCCCACCGCTACGTCGCACAGCACCTCCACTCCGCTGCGCCCATGCACGCCGCCCGCGCTCGCACGCCAAGCCCTCTCCGCTACACCGTGCAGCCAGAGCAGTCGCCTCCCCCGTCCGTGGCTCAGCCTCTGCTGCCCGAGCCGCACACCGCTGCCGACACCCCACGATACGAGGAGCGCCCAATCAGCCCCCCTCCATCACACCCGAGACCTGCCCCTGCCCCTGCCCTGGCACGGCAACGCCCAGAGGACTACACCAACACCGACATCAAGCCAGTCGACCTTGTCCCCATAGACTTGGGCCAGGCCAACACGCACCAAGAGCCAGAGAGCGATCTCTCCCCCCGCTTCACACCCAACAAGGATAGCGCCTACCCTCGCATCGGCTCACCACCAGACACAGCATCCAACCCACGCGTGGAGCAGGTTCGCGGCCATGTCCGCACAGAGCGACCGGCGTCTCTGAGCCCAGCCCGCCACGCTACCTTCGCGCCCACCACAATCGAGTTTGCTGGTCTGAAGCATGAGCCCCTACCGCGCTCCGTGTCCCCTGCCAAGTCGGCTCTGAAATCCTCTCCTTCCGTCTCCAGGCGCAGCAATTCGCCTCTTGCGCCGAACGGACTTGGATTCGCCAAGGCCGCCTCTGTGAGCGGTGCATCCGACACTGCATCTGAAAGCGGTTACGGGAACAAGAAGAAGAAGACAGTGCGAGTCAGCTTCGAGCAGGAGCCTGTGCTTGCTGGCCACTCCGCATATGGCGACATGGATGCCCCAAGCTCTCCCGCAGGACCCACACCTTACCAGCCGATCGCAGCTGCCCAGACCGAAGACGAGTTCGAGGACTTCATGAAACCACGACCCGCGTTGCCGTCTTTTGGAAGCGTGCGAGACAAGACCCGCCCCCGCGACGAAGACGATGTGCCGCAGAAGGTTACCGAGACCGTGTCCACACCCATGTCGGCATCTGTGGCGTCTGTGGGAGAGCCAATGGAGGCCTCTACCGACCTCGGCTTGGCACACATCGTAGCTCAGGACTTTGCTTCCCAGAAGACGGCTACCGGCGATCCTCTACCGCCACAGCTGGCTTCGGTCGAGGGCAGTGGCTATGCATCGGACTCGAATTACTCCACCGATGGCGAGTCGAGCATGCGCAAGCACGCTGATCCGGCAACGGCTCCACAAACACTGCCTGTTCCTGAGCCTAAATCTCTGACAAAGCCGGCCGCAGCACAGCCTTCCACCCTACCAATCATCTCCGAACAGGTTGTCCAAGTGCCTAACATCGCGGTTCTGCCGGCGACACCCAGCCCTTACGAGCACGCCGAGCCGAGGTTTCAGAGCATGTCCGCGCCTGGCGGCTGGAACGACGAAGAGGAGCAGCAGCCTGTTGCATCCGCATATGCACCTGTGCAGTTCGCACCGATCCAGACCCCCGCTTCTTTCCAGCAGCAGCTGAGCGAACCACCAAGCAGCCCAGGTCACGATGGCGATACCTCTGATGACGACAGCAGCGTGTACAGCGATGCCTATGAAGATGTTTCTGACATGGAGGGCGGCTTTGGCAGCATCAACGCCATTGTCGAAAGCCCCGTGATTGGCTCAACTCCAAGTCCCGGCTTGATGAACTCAAAGTACGCGGACAAGAGCGTCACCGAGAGTCCGACCCCGCAGTCCAAGAGCGACACCCCGAGCCTTGCCAGAAACGAGCCTGTAGACCAAGTGACTCGTGACTGGGAAGCTGCAAGAGCGCACTGGAGTGGCGTAAACCGACCGAGAGATCACGATGACGCGCATGCCACACAGAGTCCCGCTCATGTCGAGAGCGTTGCTGCTCGTGTACTGCAAGCCCCTGTGCAGGAAGAGCAACTCCGAGCACAGCACAAGCCTACTGTGCAGCCAGCTACGAGGGCCGTTGCCGAGACTAGACCACGTGTATCCATGTCACAAGCACCACCCAAATCATCCGTGTCTGCTCAGCCCACACAGACACCGGACAGGCCTCTCAAGTCTGCTCTCAAGAAGTCTACACCATCACCTGCACCTGCGCAGAAGGCTTCCGGTGTGCCCCAAATGAGAACCAGCATGCGGGGCGCTTCTCCTAGAGATGCATCCTCTGGGCAAACACAGATGAGATCCACCATGCGAGGGAATGCAAGCCCTGGACCGAGAGCCGCACCACAGATGCGCACCAGCATGCGTGGCAATGGTCCCGCACCTACCACTAACATGGCTCTGGCTGCATCTCGCCAGAGCGTGCCTGTTGACCCGAAGCCACCAAGAGGCGCACTGCAGAAGAAGCACATCCCAGCCGGTGTAGCTGCCTCGCAAGCTCGACCACAGAGTCTTCCAGCCCCTGCGCCTAGGAAAGCCACGGCCCCAGCGCCGACATACGACAGCGATTCCGATGCATCAGCAAGCAGTTTCCAACGCAGTCGAGCCCGTCGAAATAACGCGGGTGGCTTTGCTAGGACATCCATGAGAGGTGGACCTTCAGGTCCTACCATGAGAGCTGCTGCGCCCGCCCCTGCCCAGGTTCGATCTATCTCGCCATCCAGAGTCTCTCAATCCACCAACCGACCTTCCATGCGGCCGTCCTCACCAACACCAGAGCCCGCGAAGTCGTCGAGATTCAGCATCAGATCCTTGTCACCCGGAGGACGTTTCCGCAAGAAGCCCAAGGACGAGCCGCCCATGCCTGCGCTTCCTCGGTCGGTGCCAAAGCCAGCTACAGTCAGCAGGCAGCCCAAGGGGAAGACGCCAGCTCCAGCCAGATCCAGCGCCTTTAAGAGCCGCTTTGTCGATTCTAGCGATGAGGACGAAGCCCGACCAAGTCGCTTCACAAGTCGATTTGAGGACTCTGACTCCGAACCTGAACCATACGAGCTGCCTCCCGATCTGACTCCCGTGCGAGGCATCCCACGCAAGGCTGGCGAGGAAGACGGCGATTCTACAGATCTCGAAGAGGAGGCCGAAGCGCCCAAACCTTCCGCGTCAGCTCCTGCCAATGCGGCTGTCACCAACGGACATGGCAACGACGCATCGACTGCACAGGGGACTGCCCTGGCCGCGGGATCCTTGCGCGACAGCAAACACGCTCCCTCGTCACCTGAAACAAAAACGAAGCGTGGCTTCTTCGGTATGGGCAAGAAGAAAACCGCCCCTGCACCACCTCCAGCCGCCGCGCAGACCGCCCGGCCACCAACCTCAGATATCCCTTTACCACCTCAACCACGTAACCGTGAAATCGGCGGTCCCCTGACACCGATCGGCGAAGACGAAGACAAGGAGCTTGGCGCCTCGCCACCAGCAATCACTGCTTCCCCACAAGCCAAGCAATCACCTAGAGCACCCAAGCTTCAGCGCCGGTCAACCCCCGAGTGGCCGCTCGCACCACCGCCGCCTATCACTGGCGAACAGCGTCCGATGAGCTCAGACGGTGTCGCCCAAAGACCCCGCTTTGGCAAGCGACAATCAAGCCAGATTTCCACTGCCACCTCGCCTGTTCTTGATGCTCAAGGCCGGTCCGTGAGCTTCGGACGGACGGGGAAGAAGAAGAAGTTCCAGGGCCTTAGGCGGGTCTTTGGAATCAACGATTAGGTGGTGAGACGTGGCTAACAGGAGTGTAGTGTTCCGCAGCGGCATCACCTTCGCGCCCGGCTACACAAGCGGTCGTCATCCTCTACTACGTCCAGCCGATCAAGTGATCCGTACGTCCGCGTCTCTGCAATCTTTGGTGGATGCTATCGTCTGTCGTCTCCAAACGAGGAGCACGGTCAAGACCACAAGCATTAGGTCGCACAAACCCACACACGGCTTTGCCTTCGCCGTCTACACACATGTACATTTCCCTTTTCCCTTTCTCGCGCACGGAGCGGATTCCGTCTTGGATTGCAAAAGATACCACTGGGCGGATGCTATTGGCGGGTAGACGCACGCGCTCTGACGCGCCACCTTCGCTTGGATTGTTTGAGATTTGTTTGAGTAGAGTTGGAAAATGCTCTCGAGTGCACGTGGGGGTGGAAGAGAGATACATAATTTATAATCGACACGCTTGGATATGACTACCAACCACACCACACCGTACTCCTTCGTCGTGGGGGCAAGGTGACAGCGTGCCATCGCGTGGTACTGCAGATGTTTCGTAGTGGGTTACGTCCTTGCACGCTTTAGAGATGCGATTTCGACAAAACAACAGCGCCAGCATTAGATACGCCAATGAAGCCAACGAGGCTGATGAGGCTGAACGGAGCGTCTCCACCGTCGCGCTAGTCAAAGCCCTTATCGATACAGCCCCACTATGACGCCAGCCTTCTGGTAAAAGTCGACGTCCTTCGTCTCACGCAACAAACATGAACCTTGAAGTCAGAATCACTCTAGAATAAGATCAGGGTTCCTCCAAGAAGTCCGACCATGTCACAATCCACTACTCTGGACGCCCACCTGCAGTCCCTTGTCGCTGGCCATTCGAATCGGACAGCGTTGATTCAAGAAGTCATTCCAGCACTGCTCCGCACATTACCCGACATTGCCCAAGCCCTCCGAACAACATCAGTCTCGCAGGCCGGTAGTGCAAACTCCTTCGGCGACGATCAACTCAACGTCGACGTGCTGGCCGAGAACCTCATCCGCAAAGCAATCGCCAAAGTCCCCTCGATAGCCACAGCAAGCAGCGAAGAAGACCCGATTGAAAAACCCGTGCACAAAACCCAACCCACTTCCGAAGAGCAGTATACCATCGCCTTCGACCCGCTAGACGGCAGCTCCATCATCGGCCCCAACTGGACCGTCGGCACCATAATCGGCATCTGGGACGGCACCTCCGCCCTCTCCACCACCGAGGCGCCTCGCAAGAAGCAAATCGCGTCCATCCTCGGCGTTCTCGGTCCCCGCACGACTGCCGTCGTCGCCCTCCGCCTCCCCGGAACCCCAGGGACGTGTTTCGAAGCCAGCCTAGCAGACGGCGCAATCAGCATGACGCGACCCAGCGTGCAGCTCGCCACGGCGCCCAAAACAAAGTACTTCGCGCCGGCCAACCTGCGCGCCGCATCCGAAAACACAAACTACCTAGCCCTCATCACCCACTTCGTCTCCTCCAAGTACACGCTCCGCTACAGCGGCGGCCTGGTGCCGGACATCTTCCACGCCCTCGTCAAGGGCCACGGCATCTACACCAGCCCGGTCACAGACCAGAGTCCCGCCAAGCTGCGCAGGCTGTACGAGCTGGCGCCTATCGCGCTGCTGGTCGAGTGCGCAGGCGGCGTTGCGCTGGATGCGCGGGACGGATCGCCTGTGCTGGATACGCCCATCCGCGATACGGAAGAGCGGGGTGGCCTTGTGTGTGGGAACGCAGGGGATGTTGAGTTTGTAAGGACTAGGTTGTTAGATGCGTAGGTAGATAGGCATTAGCAAGATAGTTATATAAATAGACTACTTTTATACCTCTTTCTATACTCTATACTATGCTGTCTAGTAGGGTGTATAGACAGCGTTGCGCTAGATATGTAGGACAGGTTAATTATGCTAGATACGCCTATCAGCAATACTAAAGAGCAGGGTGGCCTTGTGTGTAGGAACGTAAAGGATATTAAGTTTAAAAGAATAAGCTTGTTAGATGCGTAGGTAGATAAGGATTAGCAAGATAGTTATATAAATATAACGTACTCCACAGGTGAGCAGATTAAACAGGTAAGCGGATTACTCTGCTAAGACCACACTAAACCTCTACCCTATTATAGCTTGCATTAGCCCACTTTAGCCTTATATACAGTAGTGCAGGATATAATATTATTTAGAAATATCTTCTATAGCCTTCTTATATATATATAAGTTATATCTAATATTATAGCACTTTATACAGCATCTTTAGGTTACTTCCCCTCCTTTAGCACGTACTTGCTTTTTTGCCTTCTTACTATTACTACGCGCCCTAAACTTAGTTAGAGTAGTTAATTAAAGGCCTTCCTTAGCTGTTAGGACCCCCTCCTTCTACAACTGCTTTCTTTTATTTAATTTACGTTGCATAGCAGCCTTATTTGCTATTTAAAGCCTAGTAATCTTCTTTTTAGCTAACACTAGCTTATACGCAATAATAGCTATACCTTTAGTAAGCTTTTTAAAGGCCTTAACTATTAAAGTTAGTAAGCTGCTTATATGCCTTTAAATCCTCTCTTAAACTAGCGTTAATTGCGATCCAAATTGCAGGGTATTACTTAGGGTTTAGAACTGCTAGAGAGCATCTTCTATAGAAGGTAGCAGTAAGGTATATAGGCAGACATTAAGACCTATTATAACCTATTCTAGGTTAAAGGGGACTATTCTAGCGCCTTAAAAGCCTTCTTAGATATTGCTAGAAGTAAATATCTCCTTATAGGCGCCTATAAAGTATAGTAGAAACTTAGTTTTAGTAATATAAGTAATATAGTTATATATAAGATCCTTAGCTTAGCGCCTATACACCTTCTTTAAAGGGGCAAAACAGCCTATATCTAGTAGCTGTAAGAGGTGTAATAAGTATAGAGGTATATATAGTGTAATAATCTTTACTTTCTTATAGTATTATTAGAAGTTAAGGGAGTTATAGCTCTTATAGCTATTAATAAGGAGCAGCTAGTATACTCCTTAGGTGCGCGTCTTTATATAGGCATTAAAGTGCTTTAACTAGTCTAGACTAAGCTTATTAGTAGTCTATCTGTTCTTAGAGACTCTAATAACCTAATTATAGGGTAGATTGTCCTCTTTATACTAGGCAGAGAGGTAGTTACAGCCTTTAAAGATAATAAAGGGTAGAATAGCCTACCCTATGCTATTAATGCCCTATATAACTATTATCTACTTATAGTTACTCTACTATACTACCTTTAGCTATCTTTAACGCTCTAAGCCTGTAATAACTACTCCTGTTAATATCTAGCCTATTATAAAGCCTGTCTTATTAAAGTTATATATATTATTATCTTAGATACTATACTTAGCTTTAACATTTGCTATAAGCCTAAACTAGCCCCTAATAATCTCTAGATCCTTATAGAGGGCTCTCTTATAGTTATACTTGCAATTAAACCTTACTTTAAGGTTAGGGCAGCACTTAATAAACATGTTAGGCTAGTTTATGCTAACATAGCCTATATTATACTTAGTATACAAAGAATTAGCTATATTAGCTATAGCAGCTACCTAAGAGGCAAATCCTTGTGTATCTAGCTTAAGGATATACTTAGTAATTACGTCCTTCTTAGTCTAGTCTATAATCTGTTAAACTAGCGTATAATTAGCTTATATAGGTTATTCTATATATTAAGTATATAGTATACTATAAGGCGTGTTATATATAGCTATAGTGCGTTATAGGGTAAGCATTACGTCTTATTTAATTACCTAGAGCGCAAGCTGTATTACAGCTTCTCTTAAGGGCGTAGATTAATGTTGTTATTAAGGCATTGCGTAGTAAGGTGGAGGTTTAGTGTGGTCTTGGCAGAGTGATCCACTCACCTGTTTAATCCGCTTACCTGTGGAGTACGTTACTTTTATACTTTTTTATTACTCTATACTATACTATCTAGTAGGGTGTATAGACAGTGTTGCGCTAGATGCGTAGAACAGGTTAATTGTGCTAGATACACCTATCTGCAATACAGAAGAGTAGGGCAGCCTTATGTGTAGGAACGCAGAGGATGTTAAGTTTAAAAGAATAAGGCTGTTAGTATGTAAGCGTAGGTATGCTTCCCGTCAGTATAAGAGAGAAGAAGCTAGCAGAGTATTATTAATTAATAGACGTAAGAAGTTAAGGAATTAAACAGTATAATTAAAATAAACTTATAATACTCAGTATCTGATTGCCCTAAGGATTGTAATGTTAATGTTAGCCTCTTAGCCATCGGCATGTAGCAGCGTCCACCTCTAACCAGGTATAGCAATAAGTACTGTTCTGGCCACGTGCTTACCATCCAAGTGAGTATTGATACCTTTTTGGTATGCCTTGGTGCGGTGGGCAGAGCTGTGTCCGAACAGTTAACCTCTATCCTCTCCTTTTATACTAGTGCTAGTGGTTTCTAAGCATTCTAGGTGACCACCTTAGTAGTCGCTCTATGCACCGGCACATTAGATACGTGGATAGGGAGGGTTTGGTAAAGATTAGAATAATAGCTTTGTATGATTTTAAAGTAGACGGTTTTATAGATGGAGATTACTTTTGCACTACTCTAGATGCTTAAATATAGTATTTAACGCAATAGGCTATTACTGTCTCAATAGTCTATAGAAAACAATCTACTATAGTTTTAGCTAGAGCTAGCAGCGCGCTGTTTTTTTTTGTTATTTTTTAACCTAGAATCTACTCTGCTATGTCTACGCTAAGGATGAAGAAGCCTGCATAGAATTAATTAGCTATTAGCTCTCTATTAATATAAGAAGTGTGGTTCTAGTAAGACACTAGTAGAGATGGCAAAAATATATTATAAGCCCTCTAGAGAATACCATGGTAAAGGCTTTCAGAGAATACTACACACCCTCCCATCTCGCGTACTTTTACCTACTTCCTAGTCAGCACAGCGGAATACTACACTTCGCTGTTCACAACACACACTCCCTCGCACAACACCAACTACGCAGAGTGTTGTGTAGCAACACGGGATACAGAAATCATCGAGAGGGAACTATCAGCTGCGTAAATGGGAATCAGCGGGGGAAAAGGATAATGACCACGACCTCTTCTCCAGGTAGGCAGTTTTCTAAACTGGGGGGGGGGGGGGGGGGGGGGTAATTGTAGGGCTTTTGATGGCGTCTTTAGGTAGCACGGCGCGCTGCTGTGCGTCTCTGCTTGTGAGTTTGTGACGAGGGGCTGGCGTGCTGCGTGATGGGATGTTCTGGTTCTGTGAAGGTGCGGGGGGTTAAGAATAGCGTGTGGAGTGCGAGATGGGTTGGTTTTAGATACTCTGGTAGACTGTTGTCATGGATGTTTTGATTGCCTTGGTTGCAGACTGCTTGCGTGGCTTAGATGGACGATGCGGTGGGACACTGCCGGAGACGTGAATCGGGGCTTTGCGCGTGAGCCTGCTGTGTAGTGCACTCACTCTACACGCAGCCACGAATACATGTATACCTCGTGATTTACACTACTTCCCCAACCGCGCCCTTCAACCCCATCAGCCCAGGAGCACTACCCAGCTTGTCAGCACGTCTTGATCCCAGCACAAAACAAGGGGCGGGGATGCCTTACCCTGCCACTGCCAATCCTTCATAACGCCCAGCCAGTGCAGACTGCCACGGACCGTATACTCGATACACCCAGACCGTGTCATGGTGTCAACACCCTTTTTAAATGCAGCGGACATCGGGAAGGAACTGACCCGCCGACTAGACGGCCGTGCCGAGCTGGGCGAGCTGCCGGCGCCGGAACTCGGGCCGTAGTTCGCAGCGCAATGCGTGGACTCCAGGTCGACGAGACGGCTGCGCGCCAGTAGGAAGTCGTCGCGCCGCTTCCATACTTCTTCTGTGATTTCGAGCGCGCGCTCCACGATGCCCGTCACCAGGCGATGCGACATGGCGGTCCATCTGTCGCGGACGAAGGCGCGATCTTCGGCGTCCACGGCGTCGTTGCCGGCGATCATTAGTGGGAGGATGTGCACGATGAGTGTGGGTGAGGAGAGCGGGATGGTGGCGAGGTAGACAAGGATTTTCTGCGCGAGTTCGCCGTACGAGGTTAGGTTTGGGAGCTCCGGTACGGCTTGGTACAGGAGGCTGAGGGTTGACCATCGGTAGGCCTCGGCGGTCTGGATGGCATCAGTCATGAGCTGGGAGTGGTCTTCGATCGTCTCCAGGTCGATAGGTGGCAACCAGTCCTCGATGTTGCGCTTCAGCTCGAGTGCTTGGGAGATGATGACCGGCGAGTTCCGAGGTGCGTCTCTCATTCGGACCTTGCAAATCAGGTCCGCGACACGTCTCATGATTGGGAAGAATGAGGTTGCGTAGCCCATGAGGGGATCGAGTTTCGAGGTGCTGAAGTTCAAGCGGCCGACGGTAGCTGCCACAAAACTCTCAGGGACAGGTGGGCAGAGGTCAAGACATGTGATTCTTGCGATTACGTCCATATACGTCCATGTGTTGAAGAGGAACTCCAGCCGAGCCTCTTCTTCTGGCGTGTAAGCCATGGTAGCCTGGTTCGACAGCATTTGCTGTAGCAACATCCCCGCGCTGCGAATGTGTGTCATGCCAGTTGTGGCCGATTTACTGTCCCAGGTCTCAGCAAAGCCTAGCGCTAGGGTTGCTGCCAATGCTGTATCCAAGGGTATCTCGCTTTTGGTGATGCCTTGCGAGAGCAAACGCGCGCTAGTGTGTAAATGTCGCTCACCGTCAAAGCGCAGGTGCGGCTGTGCCTTGCTGGTGTGGAAGCAGGTCAAGGCAGCCAGAGCGTGGTATAGTGCCGGGTACTGTTGGGTCATGGGCCAAATGACAGTTTTCCATGGATTTTGATCAGAGTCTTCCTCGATTGATAGATTATGGCACGTTGTTTTGAGGAAAAGCATAGTTATTTTTTCCCTCTCGTCCTCCTCAACCTTGGGGTTCGCAGGATCTTCTTCGACAGATGTGCCCAGGGAGAAACCCATATCTGCTGGCATGATCTGAGTGCTAGGAAGCGAGTTCACGTAGTCTTCAAGGAAGTAGTTGATATTCCAGAACGGAGGCCCGTAGTCTTGTGCATAGGACTGCGCATTGGCTTCAGCAGAGAGCTGGCCGAGCCCTTGTGATGTGAAATCAGCGTCGAGCAGATCGTTGTTTTGAGAAAATTATGGCGATATCTGGAGACCAACATCTGGCATGTTCAGCAGCTCGAAAGTCTGTAGCGTTGGTAGGCTGCGAGAGGTCAAGACATCAGACTCGAAGAAGGTCAGATTCGTCATATCTTCAGAACGCGAACAATCAGCTGTCGTGTCCTGGGAAAACTTGTTTGTTCCTCCAGGATCAATAGCAGGTGCAGCAGCTATGCTGCCCCCTCGAGAATGCCGCGATTCTCTACGAGCTGTCGTTGGCCCATTTGCCTGGAAAGTTAATTGCCCCGGACTTTTGACGATGGCGCTATTCTTCTTTGGTTCCCTCGCTGTCTTGAACCTGACGTCTATCCTGTAGCCGCCGCACTCTATGCGGCGACGGGCGCATTGATTGCAGGTCGGCTTTGTCTCGTCGCACTTAACTCTCCGCAACTTGCATGTTACGTATCCTGTGAGCTCAGAGAGTCAGTCGAGGCCCAACACGTAGCAAAACAAAGCACAACATTGGCCTTAAAGAACAGATGAAGACGAACATGCCATTGCGACTCTTTGAGAACCTATGCTTCGAGTCTTCAGCACGGTCCGATACCCTCGGTGGTAATTCCCGAGGCGGCTGTTGCTCAAAATCGACCTCAGTAGGTGAGTGTGCCATAACTACACTTAGGAAGCAGATGCGAAGTCTATAGCGAAATGGAAGGGCTTTCCGAGGCCACCGCTGTGGAGGAGGTTAAGGACTGCAGTGTGCTATCTTGGGGCTATCTCCATATGCTAGCTGATCCACCCCCGCATCCAAGAACGGCAAACCAAACCAGACCCACGTGATGCTTTACATTCATACATGAGCATCACGTGCTCTCGACAAACATCATTGATCAAGCTGATAGGCAGAGGTAGTACCTGTGAGCAATCGTTACGTGTTTTGGTGGGATTTCACGTTATGCGCTGCAGACCCAATCAGGGGTTAGGCTCGCAACTACACGCTAACGGCAGCGCTTTGCCAGAGCTTGTCTGGACTGTTACACAAAGGCTGCGCTGCACGTTAGCGGAGAAGGTTGAGCCGTTAAACAGTGTTTTTTGGATACTCAGTTGAATGACGAGCTAGCCGGAGGCAGGAGCAGCCGGGCAACTGAAGTCGCCATATCTCGATACGTCACCGCTGATCCATTGGCCAGCACCACTCAGCTCTCTCAAGATTTGACATCTCTCTTACGGCAACATGTCGGTCGAAGGCGTCCAGCCTTGCAAATATCGCAAGAATGCGTCTCCGAGATGCCGCTATCGTCGGAGCCAAGTACTTTGTGATGAGCCAAGCGTGTCTGCCGTGGTACTGTGTAAGCGACATGTCAGATAGAATTGCGCACCAATTAAGAAGAGCTGGGAGCGAGAACGAGCATATCCCTAACCAATACGGCCAACACGGCAACTCCTAATTTAAGCGACCGAATCGTTACTGCGAATCATCATGGCGTTTAAAAGCAGTGCGACCCTCCAAAAGGCCTTACACGTTTTGCGAAACCTAAGATCCATCAATCTTCAGATCTCACCCCAGATCTTCCGCCAGATCTTGTGGCAGATCCATCGCCATCGATCGTCCATCATGGTCTGCAGACGCCTTGCAACTATGGCTGTGATATCCAGTCTTGCCTCCCTAGCAATCGCAGAAGAAGGCCGACCACGCGGAAACTTCAGACTGTGCACCGAAGTCACACCACAGTGCCCCGCTATCGCAACGACATACGGCTACTACCCAGTACTAGGCGTTAACGCCTTCTTCCTTGCTCTGTTTGGGTTGTGCTGTCTTGCCTCCCTCATCATCGGTATCTGGACAAAAACATGGACGTATACGGTCGCACTCGGTATTGGATCACTTCTTGAGACTGGCGGCTACGCAGGACGCATCATCATGAATGGCAACCCATGGAGTGATTCAGGTTTTCGCCTGCAGATCGTATGCCTCGTTCTCGGCCCATCTCTGGTCGCCGCCGCCATCTACCTCACGCTCAAACATTTTGTCTTATACTGCGGACCGCAGTACTCACCTCTCAAACCGCGTCTGTACCCGTGGGTGTTCATCGGCTGTGACATTGGATCTATCGTTCTGCAAGCTTGCGGAGGAGGTGTTGCTGCATCAGGAGCCAACAATATCAAGCTTCTCAACGCTGGAAACAACCTGATTATTGCAGGCATCGCATTTCAGGTTGCAACCATGGCCGCATGTGGCCTGCTTGTGCTGTTGTTTGTCTGGCGTTACCGTAAGGATGCTCCCATGAAGGGTCAGCTGAACGAGAAGAGCAACTACCGACTCAGCAAAGAGCAAGGCAATATCTCACTCGCCAAGGTCAAGATCTTTGGTGCTGTTGTCACCCTGGCATACGTTACGGTACTCATTCGTTGCATTTACCGTCTGCCAGAGATGGCTGGTGGCTGGGGTAACCCACTGATGCGCAACGAAAAGGAATTCTTGTTGCTTGATGGAATGTCAGTATTTGCATACACGTTGAAGACTTATGTTAATGGATTATAGGATGATTGGAATTGCATGCGTAGCCCTTACGGTGTTCCATCCCGGCTTCTTTTTCCCTCCATTTGCTGCCTTCCGTCACGGCAAGAGACGTGTGAGCTCAGAATCAGACTGAGTGGAACAAATTCGGCAAACAAAACCGACTGCACTACGCCTAACACACTTTCAAGCGATAGACTCGGAGAGGCGAACAGTATTCCCAGGGAATGTCCACTCATGTATAGTTGTTAGATACCATCAAGCCTTCCGTTCTTCCAGTCTGTATACCGTTCCATGACACACCTTTCAATAAACTTCCTCTTTGACTGATCATTAGTTGTTACGATTGCTTCTGCGTGTTCTTTCTATGCGCATGTGAGCAAGTGTTGTGCATGCAGCAAGCACACTCAGGACTTAAAAAGATAGATGCCCTTACTGGAGTGCCGAACAAAGATCACAATGTCAGATTCTTCCCTCCTTGGAACTATCTACGGCAGATGCAACAACCTGCAACAATCGACTGTAGTTCGCACTGCGGAGTCATGCGATACTGCTCCACGATCGTTGCGACCTACATAGACTAGAGCACGAAACCATCTGCACTGCGTTCAAAGCTTAAGAGCAGCACCCGGCTGGATACCCTGACCATGACTTGTATTACCGCGTCATTTTCTTCCCGAAGGACGATGACCAGCCTCGCTTTGTATGGCTGAAGTACTATCAAAGCTTGACGTTCAGACCCTCGCAATCGGGCATCGAAGCGCTAATACAAGGCCCTGTGGAGAGATACAACACAAAGAGACCAGGATACGGGCACCAGTGGCTTGAGATCATGGGCAGGCGTAGTGTATCTCCTGATCCATCACGAAACTGCTGGGATGGGAAGCTAGTGGGATGTGGCGCGAGAACATATTTCTTAGAAGACTCGTTCAGAAAGAGATTGAGCGAATTGCAGGTATCAATGACGAAGTGGATGATGGTAGTACTTCGAGAGTGCGCGCACCAGTGGATTTGGGTACGCGGGACCTTTCGTGTATTTTAGCATATTTGAAGAGATACTAGAGTTCGTTTTCATTGGTAGCATATGTGGTCTTTGCGCCCCCAAAGGTGGAAAAAATCTTAGTCTGTCAGGGTTAGAGATATACTAGAGTTGTCACATACTACCACGCTTAGTTGGGTCCATTCACCTGTGGCTGTATGCACTATGTACGCTTGGTGATAACTGTAAGTGTCAAAATCCAAAAGAATAACCACAAAGTATTTTCATCTGCGCTGTATGATAGGCGCTCACCAATGCTTTGACAAATTGTGACACGCTTATGACTAGATTTTGGAGAACAGTGTGTGTCTGAGTCGACGGGGCATGAAATTGCAATCTCATCAATACAGCAACTGCCAGAGTGGAGACGCGTGCTGATGTCAGCGACTCCGTGTGGGGTAACGTGTTTCACCAGTAAGCGGCCAACACCAGTATCCGGCCAACCCCACCAAAACCAGCCTAACTTGGCGTGCAATTACTCCACAACCACGCAGTCGAATTAAGTAAGGTTTTAAAGCATGATAGATTAGATAGCTCTACATTAAGTCCTGTTATGGCCTTGCACGTGGCATTTGCTACACGTTAGTAGTGCTTGCTGACGCTGTAGGGCAGCGTTAACCTAGGCCTCCTCCTTAACCACATTATTAGCCTGTAAGACTAGTAATTAAGCTTCCTTAACCTGTAGAGCTCCCCTACGTGCTATATACTGTCTATACTTTTAACACTTATATTACTAGCGTTAATTTAAAGCATATAGCTTAGCGTTCTCCTAAGTTAAGATTGTTGCTAACTGTATTATAAGCTAACAACCCTTAACAAGCTAGGATATAGCTTGACTAGTTAGACTCTATAACTAACGCTTAAGGAGATCTTATATAAGGCGAGCTTGCTGCTAAAGCTGGTTAACTGTACGTGGTGTCTCTGCTGTCTACGGCCCTGCTGGTCCTGCTGCTGTCCCTGGTGGTAATAGTGTTCTGATAACAGTGAGGCATAACAGGACACGCTCTAGATTAAATAGAATAAGCCCTGTTGCTTAAAATCCAGCCTTAATATTGCTCTCTAATAGAGTAGTTAGTCTAATCCTCAGGTACATCTATAGGAAGTCAAGCTTGTTAACATAGAAGATGCTTTAGCAGGCAAGCTTAGACACCTCATGTCCATACACCACCTTAAGAGGAGAGTAGCAGCCAACGTCTAGTGGCTAGAGAAGGTGTGAGGTGTGAGGAGGCATACAGAGGGTAATGATTATGTTGTCCTTATAGTACTAATTAAACTTAGGTGTAGCATGGCTGCTGTAACCGTTAAGGATAAGTAGCTAACAAGCACCTAATAAGCGAGTCTGTGTGTGCCTGTTAAAGTGCTTCACCCAGTCAAGGCCTAGCTCATCTGTTGTCCAGCCGTTGTCACTAACAGCAACAGTCCAGTCAGGTGGGAGGTCTTAATACCAGCTGGCCTGGTAGAGCTTCCCTGCTAGTATAAGGAAGGGTAGGATAGACCAACCTAACGCGTTAACACACTTAATTGTTGTTACCTACTTGCAATTGCCTGGCTGAACAACAGTAGCACGTCTAACTGTGTTAGAGCTAGTAACAACCTTAGACGTTAAGGCAACACCTATTATAAACCCAGTCTTATTAAAGTTGTAGATGTCCTTATTAGGTATCCTATATATAAGGCGTGTCTCCTCTACCAGCCTAAACTACGCACTAATCCTAACAGGATCTTTATAGCGTGCCCTTTGTGAATGGAATTTCCTATTCCACTTTGTCTAGAGTTCTGGCTGGCGCTTAATAAAGCGTGCTACCTAGTTCTTGCCTAGCGAAGGAGGAGGAGGATTTTGGCCGCAGGCAGCGAGGAGAGTGTCTGCTATTTGTTGCACATCAATAATCTAGGGTAGAAATCCACAACAATTAAGGTCTAAGATCTACTAAATAAGGGACTGCTTTTTAATAGGGCTAAGCTTAAGGTTGACAGACGTTGTTGCGTCTTTTAACTTAATGCCCTAGAGGTGGCGGCGGAGCGTTGTACAAGGCACCTGGTAGAGCAAAGCAGCCCTATTTTTTAACTAAACGTGTCCTAATTTAACAGCAGAGGTAGCAAGAAGGCATCTACCCTCTGTAAGGGAGGCTTAAGTACGTTGTGGTTGAGCCATCACAGTTGGGATGAAAGAAGTTTGACGCGTTTTGGTGGGGTTGGCCGGATACTGGTGTTGGCCGCTTACTGGTGAAACACGTTAGCCGCGGCGCGAGATCACCAAACACGCCTTTGTTCACTTTCATCACAATGCACTTTCACAAAATGCTCCACTATACCGTCTTTTCGAGATCTTATATTGCGAGTCAAACTCCCACATGACTGTGCCTCGAACAGATCACACCAGCTATCATCGCATAAGCTGTGACGCGTAATGAAGACCAGCAAATACGCGCCGAAAACTCCATTGGAGCAGCTCACACAGTCGAGAGTTGATAAGCTCAAGCAAGACAAGGATAAGACCACGCGACTGCTTGGCCGCTTGCGATGGAAAGCCGAATTGCTCATGGTTTCGTATTTCAAAGCTATGGAATTGCTGCAGGCCGGCGATCAGCGAAACGGGCACTACGAATCGCAGAAAGCTCTGGCGAGACAAGCAGAGTCGATGTTCAAGATTGACTTTTTCGAGTTCTACGCTTTCCTAGAGCGCTACATCACCTTCTGCCTCACTACTCTAGGCGTCAGTGTATCTGCAGCCGCGCCACGGAACAACATCAACGCTCTACGGTACATTACAAATCCAGATCTGCATCGCACAAGACCGCTAGCTTCGCACGCTTTCCATGCCAATCTCTTGGAGGCGCTCGATGACGAGACCTGTCCTCTACACGGCTCGCTTGGCGTCCAAGATGTCCGAATACAGCTAGGTCTAGCGAAAGACTACCGCAATGCCTGGAAAGACGCCGATGAGAAGGAAGTCACCAGTAATTGGGACAGCCAGGATGGAGCTTCGCCCAGAAACGTAAAGCTGCCAGAGCTCGCACTCGATGCAATGCTAAGAACAGTCATTGTTGGCTGTGGCCACGCTCACGATGTTGTGCAGGCATTCGAAGGAGCTGACGTGATTGGCAGTGGCCTCTCTAGTCATGACTTTGAACCTCCAACGTACATCCACGATACCATGGATATGGGAGATGTCCCGCTTGAGTACATGGACGATGCTATGGAGCTTGACTGAGCGTAGCTACGCACGCCCTCCACCAATGCACACGGCACTAAGAAACTCGACGCTGGTGGGACACGAGCTGCAAATGTAAGAATGCTTGATGTTCATGTACAAATTGGTATCTAAACTATGAAGTAGGAACAATCTCCGTACTGCCGTGGTATCGCGCATTTACTGAGATTCATCAGGCCGCGGCTAAACTGCCACTCCTTTTGCCATGCCGTAATGCCTACTTTGCTCGTCTTGGAGCATACTGTCTGCTCTCTCTCTGTTAGCTTCTGTGTGTGGTGTATACACACTCGCAGTCTTCTCCTGTTCCAACTCCCACTTGCACCTCTCTTTACAGTCCCAGCAGACGCTGCGCTTGCATACTCGCATGTCATATTTCCACTCGTGTCGATTGAGCATCTCATGACAGTGAGGACAATCCAGTGGAATGACAACAGTCTCTAGATCGCCCAGCCTTCTTGCGATGCTCAGGCCCTTGCTTGTGCGCGTTTTCAGCCCCAGCTCGCCACTACCTTGCTGTTCGAGACCGTCGAAGACAACAAGCTTGTCGAACTTGCACCACCAAGCCGGCCGTCCTCCTGCCTCTGTCCGTGCGCGGACAGATGTGCTAGTGAACGCCTCTGTTTGGGCGCCTGGTCCAGGCAACATGCAGCCATTGGCCGTTGCACGCGGTGGCGTGAAGACGCGAACCTTCTCCTCTACGTCTTTCTTCCTCGGCGACATGTTCAGTCGGTCTTGTAAGAGCTGTGTGGGTGACCGCAACGCGGCCTTGGATTGAGTTTTGGAGTTTCGAATAAGGTCGTATCGCAAATCAAGCTCGGAACGTGGCTTCGCTGCGTCTGGTGCACTGTTGAAGCCAAGGTTTAGCTCGGCGGGACGTTGCAGTCGGGCAATCGAATTCGTGCGCTGCGGCGACGCGGCGGTGGGCTTTGAGAGGGACGATACTCGGGATCGTGCAAGGACGTTGTCGTTCGAAGCGATAGACGATGGTCGTGAGCGGGCTGGAGAGCTTTCGCTGTCGGACATGTACACGCCGGAGTCTCGATCACGCATGCGTGTTTCGACCTTCACCAATGCCGTGGGAGACAGTCGTTTCTCGACCGACAAGTTGGGGCCTAGCTCTTTGGGTACGAGGGACACAGGTGGTGATGATGACGGAGAATGAGACTCTTCGTCCTTACTCGACTCGACAGCAGTCTCATGTTGCTCCAGCTGAAGTGAGTCTATTTGAGATTCCTCTGGCTTCTGTGCAGTCTCCTCTGCTGCCGAATGCTCGCTGACGTTGCTGGCGCCAGTCTGCAGTGGCTGCTCGGGAACAAGAGATGGTGTTTCTGGATGCGGAGACGGCTCATCACTGTCCAGTAGTGACTCATCCGTAACCAGTGTTTCAGTTGTCGTTTGTTCATGCTCTTCCAGTAAAACCTCAGTCATCGGCAGTGGTATCGGTTCGGCGTCCAGGGCGTGATCTTCCGAGATCTCCTGTGCGTCGTCGTCAAACAGAAAAACTCCGGAGTCTTGATTGCCCGGATTGAGGTCGACCCCCCTCGAGGCGCCCGGCACGATGGCACTCAACTCAGCAGCCACAGCGGCATCACTCAGTAGCGGCGCCTTGGCCTCATCCGGCTTGGAGCTTTTCCAGAAAGCAAACGAGGGCATTTTGAAGGAGTGTTAGTCAATACAAGACCAAAAAAAGAACGACTCCGCGTTGAACGGGAAAAAAGAACGACAGCCAGCTTTGCACCCAAGGTCCCGAGGCCTCTGCTCCTCATAAGGAACCAAGACGCTGCTCCTTTCCGTGGCGCCCGACACAGCGGCTCCTGGCATCTACCTACCTGCCCAGCAGCCGCATGACCGTTTCCTCTTCATTGCCGGCCCGCGCAGCTCGCGTCTGATCGGCTGAGATACTCTTGCTGCGCAGTAGTCGCATGCCGGGCTGCCATTGGTGGGTGCGTTCTGAAACGCGGAGCTGCTGGGAAGCGCGTCGTCACAGCCTCGTGGCGCGGCGTTACAGCCGGGATTGCGACTTCATGCGCACGGGATCATCGAGCGCGCAACCCGTGTCGATGGCGGGGATGGGGTGTCTTGAGGGTTTATGCGGTGGAGTAGTGGTGTTGCATGTTCGAGAGGAATTTGCAATGGAAGCTTCTGAAACTTGACAGCGCCGGTGCGAGGGGGCACCGTTTTGCGAGCAGGACACCGTATTCTCAGTGATTGGGGAGGATATTATGGCTCTGTGTCAGCGATCAAATACTGCTTCCAGTCCTGTCGCGCTGCTCACGCTCGACAGCAACCCCATGCATTTCGTCCGACTGCATGTTCCGACCCGCTCTCACCGTCTATCCGGTGGAGTGCGAAGTGCATTGAACAAAACAGAAGGAAACGGAGTCGACTAATCAAAAGCAATTAAAAAGATTCAAGTACCGTAGACCAGTAACGAGTGTCGTGCAAACACTCTCTTTCCACCCAACGATGCGCAACCTCCCCACCCCAACATCTCCCTGCACCATCTGAGCTCCAACCCAAGTACATACCAGCTTAGCCAGGAGCGCATACCCTCTTGCCTCCACCACGAGCGAGAAACAACGAACTCAATACGCACAAGGATTACAGATTTAAGATATCTATCTCTGCACGACAGTGTGCAAGTTCCACGTAGACGCAACTGCGGAGATCAACTCTGCGCTTAGTTCGGCGTCTAGCAGGGCTTTGTTGACGCGGTGGTGGGCTGGGCAGGACGCTGTAGCAAGTGCTCTAGTCCGTGTGGTTTTGACGTGTGTACTTCTTCTTCTTCTTCTTCGTCGTCTTCTTCTTCTTCTTCTTCTGGAGGGGGTAGGACGCGGGTCGTGGAGAGGTAGGAGGTGGGAAGGGTCGATGTTGGATTTGGGGTGCTGCGGGGGATTGGGTGCGCGTAGGGTTGGTCATTGGGTGGGTTGGGGTGTCTAGGGAGGAAACGAGACGGGGGTGAAGAAGTAGGGAAATCTCATTATGCGAAATTCGACAGCCTCACCAACACGGTGTATTTCACGCGCGGACAAGGACAGAGTGTATGTATGTATATAATTGACGTGTGTGTGTGTGTTTCAAGTGTCTACGAGATACATGTACATAGATCCCCTATCCCCATTGCCCCTATCATCATCTTCGTCATCATTCGTCGTCACCATATTCATCAGCGTCACGATGTTCATCTCCATCGTCGTATGCCAACTGTGCCATCGCATTCGTCTCCTTCCACACCACACCACAATACGATACACTGGAATGTGTAGATGGATGCAGGTGCAGGTGCAGGTGCATTCGGAGTCGCACCGTCTATAAGTAAAGCGTCAAAGAAGAAAACCCTTGAAAAAGAGAAGAGAGTATGCAGTTCCAAGCAGAGCAGAGCAAGTGTAGTATGAGCTGGCAAAAAAAAAGGGGGTAACAGAGGGGGCCGGGGAAGTACAAGTGGAAGCCAAGGCCAAAGAGAGCTTTTTTGTAATCCGTGGGGTGATGCAGAAGTATGTGCATGCCTATGCAAGCGGGTTGCAGCCGTGTCTTGAACTTTTTGTTGAACTTTTTGTTGAGACGAGGTGCAAAAAGAAAGGAAGGGAAAGGCGACTTTTGTATCGCGGATGCGGAGGTGTTTTCGTCCATTCACCGCCCCCAAGCACCACCCCCCGTCTCTTTGCCCAGCCCGCTCAGGACGGAGCTCTTCTGCGCGCCGACGGGCTGCAGGTTGGGACTCCCCTTGCCTCCACTGCCCCAGCTCAGCCCGCTCAGACGCTTGTTGCTTGTGCTGCTCGTCGTGCTCGCGCCGTCCTGGCTCTTCTTCAAGTCCTCTTCCTCCTCCATGCTGAACAGGCCCTGCTCTTCCTCGATCCTCTCGCGATTGATGCTGCTGCTGCTGACGGCGCGGTCTAGGTTCCCCAGCCGGCCGCTGGAGCTGCCTATGCTCGAGCCAGAGGTCAGGCGGTTGATGCCCGGGTGCTGCGGGTTCGAGGTCGGGGTGCTGGCCAAGGCTGCGGCTGCTGCTTCGTCGCGGGAGGACAGACGTGTGCGTTGGAATTGCTGGCTGATCATGCTCATGGAGGCTTGGCGGGGCGGGGAGGAGACAAAGGGACTCGTGTCGACAGAGGGAGGGCGGGCCATGGCACGGAGGGACGGAGATGCGCCGGCGTGGAGGCTCGAGTTGCGGAGGGGTGAGCCGACGTGGCCAAACGCCGAGGCGCCTGGGAGGGAGCCAGACTCGAAGTTGTCGTTCATGGGGCGTGACTTGCCCCAGAGGGATTGGAAGCGCGAGGGCGAGGCGGTGGCTGCGGAGGGGGAGCCGTATCGCGTGTCGGATGGCGTGGGGGAAGCGCCAAACCTCGACAGGGAGGCTTGGTGCGAGAACGAGTTGCTCTCGCTGTCGCCCTGGTCGCGCGAGAAGCGGCGCATCTTCTCCTGCGGGGTGAGGAGGTCGCTGAGCGAGTGCGGCAGCAGGTCCTCCTCGAACTTGCCGATCATGTCTGTGTCGTCCCAGTCCTCGTCCTTGTAGGCCGGGCGCGCGCCGACGCTCGAGGACATGAGGTTCCTCGAGCGGTTTGCGGCCAGCTCAGAGTGCAGCATCCGCCGCCCCACGGGCGGATCGACCGAGTCTGGCGGCGAGGAACCCAACACAGCTGCCCTCCGTCTTGCGCCGTCGCCGAAAGCCGAGTCGTGGAGGTTGCGCAGGGCAGACGAGTCGGCGTGGTACGAGGAAGGCGGGGAGGCGGCGAGGAACTTGGCGGGCACCGAGGAGGCGATGGGGCCGTAGCGTGCCATGTGGGAGATGCCCTGGCTGTCAAAGGAGGCGGGCAAGGGGACGTCCATGACGCCGAGGCCTTTCTGAACGGGCGACAGGGCGAGGCGTTGGTTGTCGTTTGGCGGAGAGCCGTAGTTGGAGCCCGGGTGGGAGGAGAAGGTGGTGTCGATGGTGGGTATCATGTCGTAGTGGGCCTTGGGCATGGCGTAGGGGTCGTCCTGGGCGGGGTACGGGTAGCCGGGCTGCATGGGGGCCATGTGTGCTTGCATGGTCAGCAGCGAGCTGTTGAGGGGCGGGTCCTGGCTGTGGATGTTGACGCGGCCAAAGTGGCCTCTGCCCATGTTGCCGTTGACGACGTGGCCGTTGGGGAGGATGTGGGCGAGGGCGCATTTGTGGCCAAACTTGCAGTTGCCCTGGGTGTGTTAGTGGGGGTGAGGTCAGTGTAGGTGAGGTGTAGGTGAGGTGTAGGTGAGGTGTAGGTGAGGTGTAGGTGAGGTGTAGGTGAGGTGTAGGTGAGGTGTAGGTGAGGTGTAGGTGAGGTGTAGGTGAGGTCTGGGTGAGGTCTGGGTGAGGTCTGGGTGAGGTCTGGGTGAAGTCTGGGTGAGGGTCTAAGTCAAAATCAAGGTGACAAGGGCGTACCTTTGTAAAGTACTTGCAAGGCGCGCGCTCGGTGACGGGCTCGTCCGAGTGCAGAAAGGGACAAGCCTTGCCGGCCTGGCATGCGCCCTGTCTGTAGAATTTGCAGGGGACGTGTGAGGTGCCTGGTGGCAGTCAGCAGCTGGCGGCGGCGGCGGCGGTGGCGGCGGCGGTGGTGGTGCTCAGGGCCAGTGCCTACTCTTGTTGCTGGGCGGACTGCGGGCGCCCGCAAAGCCCATTTCGCGCAGGTTGGCGGCCTGTCCGTGGCCGTGGGCGTGGGCGTGGGCGTGGGCGTGGGCGGGTGCTTGCGTGGGTGGTTGCCCGTGTGTCTGGCCGTTGATGCGCACCGGCATGGGCTGCCCGTTGCCGTTCGCGCTCGCCATGGCGCCGTGAGAGGAGGGCTGTGGTCGCAGAGCGCGTGCAGGCTGGTGTGCGGGCTGCGGGGGGCTCGTCGCGTACTGGGCCGTGTCTGGGCCGTGTCTGGGCCGAGCTCGAGGGGGGCGTGTGTGGATGCGGGTGCGGGTGCGGGTGCGGGTGCGGGTGCTGGAACGGAAGCTGGACCTGAAGCTGGACCTGAAGTTGGACCTGGTGCTGGCGCTGGTGCGGGTGGGCAGAGCCTCCGTTCTGGAGACGCGACGGCCAAGGTGGGGGAGACTCGACGCCGAACTCCAACTCCAACTCGAACTCGTGCTCGGTGCTCGTGCTCGGTGCTCGTGCTCGTGGTGGGGCACTTGGACTGCATCGCCGGCGCTCTGCGATCGAACGGGACTGGTTGGAGGTGTGCGCAAACGCCGTACTCGACATGCTCACACGCCACCCACGCCAGTTTTTCTTCGCTGGGGCAAAGAACAAGAACATAGTCCCTTCTATTTCCCCTGTTTTTCTCCATCTCAAGAACGGTACAAGATACCGATAACATACATGGCACAAGAAGAATCCCAGATCCACCCACCACTACCTACTGATCCGTATTTGGTATTCTAGTATTCTCGTATGATAACATCCTGGTATTTAGTAGGTGACAATATACAAAAAAAAAACAGAGTACACTACACTACGCTACAGACCAAACCAAGTCTCAACCTGCAAGTCCCCACCAACGTCACCGCCGTCACCACCGACATTACCACCGCCCCAGGGTCCCACGCGCCCGTCACGCGGGCCGACATCATCACGCGGGCCGACAACATCACGCCGCAGCCGCCAACACCACTGTGCCATCATCTACCCACAGGAACAGGGACACTTGTACTCGCTCTCCCAAGCCAACCCACCAACCACCAACCAGCGAACCAGCGAACCAGCCAATCAACTACCCTGCCCACCCCGCAGATCCAATCCCCTCAAACCCTGCACTTCCAGACCCCGACTCGCAAACGCACCATCAGCAATGCAAGCACCATCCAGATGCCAGCCGCACATCCCCTAAGCAGTGTACACAAACCATGTACTGTAAAGGTAGTATCTAGTACTAACTAGACATGTATTACTTATAACTATAGTATCAACACTCTTAGTAACATTCTATTCTACTTCCTATTATAGTAAAGTCTGTATAACGTACCCCACAGGCGAGTCAGACAACGGGCGAGTCAGACACTTTTGCCAAGCCCCCACCAAACACCTCCTCCTACACTAATGTCTTCTCAACAACACTATTTAAACGCGTCAAAGGAAGCGCAGATACAGCTTGCGCTCCAGGCTCTTAAACAAGACGCAACTCTATCTCTGCAACGCGCTGCTGCTATCTACAAGGTCCCTCAAAGCACACTAAGCAACCAGCGCACTAGACAACCTTTACACGCTGATTCTATAGCTAACTTATAGAAGCTAGACAATAATAAGGAGGAGGTAATTATTAAACATGTTCTTAAGCTAGATACGTAAGGATTTTCCCTTTAGCTCTTAGATGTAGCTACTATAGCTAATTCTTTGCGCGCTAAGCATAATCTAGGCCCTATTAGCGTAAACTGGCCTAGTATGTTTATTAAGCAACACCTAGAACTTAAAGTTAAGTTTAATTACAAGTACAACTATAAGAAATCTCTCTATAAGGATCCTAAGGTTCTACAGGGCTAGTTTAGCCTGGTAGCTAATACTAAAGCTAAGTATAGCATCTAGGATAAAGACACATATAACTTTAACAAGACAGGCTTTATAATAGGCTAGATCTCCCTAGAAGCAGTTGTTACAGCTTTAGAACAACAAGGTCGGCTAAAAGCTATCTAGCTAGGCGACTAGGAGTAGGCTACAGCTATAGTAAGCATTAATGCTAAAGGATAGGCCATTCTAGCCTTCCTTATCTTTAAGGCCTACCACCACCTCTCTGCCTGGTACAAGGAGGAAGAACTGCCTTAAGACTAGGTTATTAGAGTCTCTAATAACGGCTGGACTACTAACAAGCTTGGTATAGACTAGATAAACCACTTTAATAGGCATATAAAGAAGCGTACTATTAGCACCTACTATTTGCTTATTATTAATAGTTATAAGAGCTACAACTCTCTTAAATTCTAGCAATACTGCAAGGATAATAAGATTATTACTCTCTATTTACCTCTTTACTTATTACACCTTATACAGCCCCTTAATATAGGTTGTTTTGCTACTTTAAAGAAGGTGTATAGGCGCTAAGCTAAAGTACTTATATAGAACTAGATTAACTATATTATAAAGACAGAGTTCCTGCCATGCTTTATACGCGCCTATAACGCTGCAATTACTTCTAAGAATATCTAGGGAGGGTTCTAAGGTGCTAGATTAGTCCTATTTAACCTAGACTAGGTTATAATAGCCCTTAATGTAAAGTTGCACACTCTATCACTACTACTACCTGTTAACAACAAGCTCTGGCAGTCGCAAACCCTAAGCAATAGCCTTAAACTTAGGTTGTAATTAACGCTTATAAAGATAAGGATTTAGAAGTATATAGATAGTTCGCCTACCTCTATAGTTAAGGCGTTTAAGAAGGTAGTAAAGGAGGCAGCAATAATTGCGTATAAGCTAGTGTTAGCGTAATAGGAGATTACTTAGCTTTAAGCTGCTAATAAGGCAGCTATATAACAAAAATCACATAAAAGAAAGTAAGTTTAGGCAGAAGGGACCCTAACAGTTAAAGAGGGCTAGCAATTAACAGCTCTTAAGGAGTTTAGGGCGTGTGGTGATAGGAAGAAGGCAAAGAAGCAGGTGCGCGCTAAAGGAGGTGAGCCCTCCTAAAGGCGCTGTAGACAGTGTAATTAGACAGGACATAACGCACAAACGTGTAAGAAAGAGGTAGAAGTAGTTTCTAAATAGTATTACAGACTATACTGCACGTTACAGCACTAAACTAGGTTGTTTTAGGCCATAATAGGGTGGTGTTTGGTGGGGGCTTGGCAAAAGTGTCCGACTTGCCCGTTGTCCGACTCGCCCGTGGGGTATGTTACTTGTATTTACGCTAATATCTCTATTACAACAGTGTAAATTTATTACTCTTTAATAGCTATAGAGTTAAGTGCCAAGTCTACTTACTTCTACTAACTTTCTAAAACTATAGGTATGCTACAAACTTTACATATACAGTAGCAGCATTACTAACTAAACACGTATTAGTGTATTACCTACATAGCGTAAACACCCTTAGCGTTCTGTTTACTAGCTATTATATCAAAGCCTATCTATACACACTTATACTAACAACCATCTAGTACTACTACTGTTAAATAAAAGGTATTAAAGAAATAAGTTAGGTAATATACCTGCTAAGAAACCGTATAGAGGCCTCTACTAGAACCTAGATAAGATAAAAATTACCCTTATATAGAACAACAACAGAACATTAATACATTATTATTAACTTATTACTATTACTATCTAATCTAATAATTAAGAGTCTTACTGCTGCTACAATAAGCGCTAATAATAAGCAAAATAGCAACTAGCTAAAGCTAGAGGGACGCAACAGTTATTCTTACTAACTTAAGCAACTAGGTCTCCTAGTACTGCTAACTTAAGATTAAGTGCTAGTTGTAAGATATATAGCTGCTAGCAGACCCTAAAGGGGTGCAACTCTAACACATACAACTAGAGGCGCTACTACCTCTAGAAATTATATAATATAAACTAGTAATAAGTATAAGTAACACCTTAACTATATTATTACAGACTATCTAAGCAGGTTAAAGCAGAATGCGCAGAACAACACACAAAGTAATAGACATATTAATAACTATACTACAAACACCTATAATCCTAATATAGGTATTAGACCTCTTAGAAAAGAGACAAGAGGTATATAAAGAAGATTGTAAAGACTATAAGCTTTACCTTAAGTTATATAAGATACTTAAGAAAGACTATTAAGATAAGAAAAGTAAAATATTAAGAATAGTTAAGTATATTCTTATAACAGTAACACTATATCTGTAGCTAAGCTGCTGTATAGAAAACAGAATGCTGCACAAATAGATAACTACCTTCTAAGACACTGTTAGAGTGGACGTAGACAAAGAACAGGTATAAGTACAAGAAAGACACTACGCTGCACTTAGACTAATGTAAATAACTGCAAATTAGGAGATATAGCTAAGTAAATATAATTAAGCAGTAACTTAAGCTAAGACCTTTAAGGTAGCTAAGGTTATATAAACGTAAGCTGTTATTAATAATTTTCTAGGCTCTATATCTAAGATAGCATTAACCTAGACTATAGCGTTCTAAGGGCTAGGATATAATAAGAAAGCTATAAATAGGAAAAGGATAATAAAACTCTTCTATAATTATTTAAGCCTTTAATATCTACTAAGAGGGAAGCCTAAGAGTGCCTTTGCAGTAGGAGAGGCATTATACGTAGTAAGTAGTAAATCTAACTTAAACCTATAAAGGGACGCCTTTAGTAGAGAACTAAGAGTACTATCTAATAATAATTATTAAGGCTAGGGAAACCCTAGGCAAAGTAAAAGAAAGATAGATAGCTAAAGTGCCAGAACTAAGCAGTTCCTAGAGAGGAATATAGTAAGAGCTAAAGACATATGTCCTACCTATAAACAGCGTTATAATATATCTAACTGCTACTACATAAATATAGCTAAGGCACCTAAGTAGTTTAATCTAAATAGAGGTGTTGTAAAACTAGTATAGTATAAGCTTAAATATAACAGTAACTTATAAAAGAAAATATAGGCAATATCTTAAGGGACTAAGTAACTGTAAATAATAATAGTGTCTTAATTAATTACTCTATACATTAAGACGTCTTAAACACTAGACAAGATTATTAAGTAACTAGATAGCTAAAGAATTGCTTAGGTTAATAAAGGTAGTATAAAAGCAGTATGTAGCGTAAGTAATTAAGGATATCTATTAAAGGAGGTATTTCTCCTAGATTCTAGCTTAACTACGCATATTTGTAATAACCTCTTAAGACTTAGAGACGTACGCTAGCCAGTAATAGAAGATTATATCTAGACTAGGAACTCTAAGGTCTAGATATAAGGATATAGTACTATTAATATATTAGTAGAGGAATCTTAAGGTAAATAAGTACTACGTTTAGACAATATTACGTAGTGCCTAGATTTCCTCTGCAACCTAGTATTATTTAGGTTACTCTAAAGATAAGGAATATAGTAGGATAACTAAGAAGATCTAACAACGCTATATTAAAGAAACGGCAATATTATAGCTATCCTAATAGAAAGCTTTAGATAGTAGGTTATTAAATAACTAAATATAGCTATAGTAGCACTCTATATGTGTATAAATTATAATAGAAGATTACTATAGAGAGTAATAGCTATAATATAGCATAAGAGGCTTAGATATCTAGAACTATCTATAATTAAGTACCTTATGTATTAATCTAAGGGGTAAAGATTAAAGGTATTATAATAGTGTAATATAATATATATAGATAATTAATATTAAAGCATTAAATATAAAGAACCCTATAATTAAATAATAAAGGCCCAGGTAAATAAATAGCTATAGACTTCTATAAATATAAAGTAGGAAGCTTTAATAAGGAAAAGAGTTAAATGCTTATTACCTGCTAACACTCTTGGTACGTGTAGGACTTCTACTTTAAGGACAACAGGCCTGTAAGATCTATTATCTGTCTACTTAGGATCTTTGTCTAGTTCTTAAAGAAACAGTTTAATATTATAGTTAAGGTAATTAAGATAGATAATAAAATTGTTATAGTTAAAAAAGAGGTTAAAAGATAGTGCACGTCCCTCTTAATAAGACTTAAGCCTTCTGCTCTAGACACATAAGCTTAGAATAGAGGAGCTAAATACTTAGGGGGTGTAATAAAAGAGAAGGTATGCGTAATTTAACTAGACGCAAATCTACTATAGGAACTCTGGCTAGAAATTACTAAAACAGCAGTATACCTATATAATTAGATACTAAATTATCTAAATAAGTAGAGATTACTGTATAAAATATTCTTTACGCGTATAGCTGCTATAAATAGTATAGTTACTAGACCTTAAAAACTAAACTAGGCTTACTTAAGAGTATACAGATACAAAGCATTTACTATAACTAATAACACTTATTAAAGAAAATTAAGGCTATAAAGACTAGACCTAAAGGTATAGATTAGATACTTAGTAGGATACTAGTCTACTAACATATACTAAATCTAGGTCCTATTAATAGCTAAAGTAATTAGTACCTGTAATGTAGTGTTTAATAAAGAAATAATATTTAACAGTAAAATAGAGGATATTATCGATAACCTTATACATAACATATTAGAGGAAATTACAACTTAGATTAGTATAGTTAAACTCTTAGCTATATAGAGCTATATATCTAAAACTAAAACATTCTATAAGAATAAGACAATATAAGAGAACACTCTGTGTGCTAAACAACCCTAATATTACCAAGGTAGGAAGATTATAGAGGCATACCTAACGCCTCTACTAACTCCTCTGCTAGCAGTATTCCTAACTAAATAGATAAGCTATAATAAGACAACAGACTAAATTAAATAAGACTAAGGAACGTCTGTAATAACGCTATAGGCAGCTGCATTTATAGCAGGCACTAAGGCAGAACACCTTAGTTAATATAAAGGAAAACCTTTTAATAAAGCTTAATTAAAGAGGATTATAGTAAAGGGAATTAAGCTGTATTTAAACAAACTTCTGCTATTACCTACAGCATACTTAAAGCTAGAGGAGCACCTTCTCTATAAGATGTTTAAATAAGCAGAAAATAAATACCTATAAAGCTACAAATAAATAGAGTTGTAGACTAAAGTTCTAGCAGCTTTAGTTTAGAAGTCTAGATAATAAATACTTAACTATATGTAGGTCTATATATATAAGTTTAATAAATACTACTACCTTAATAAGTATAAAGCAAGGCTTATAGTTAGAGGAGACTAATAATATAATATTATGTTATAAGACACATATACAGCAACACTTATAGGCTAATTACTTAGAATACTAATAGTAATTGCTATAAAATATAATCTTAAACTAAAATAATAGGATGTTATAAATGTGTTTGTCTATATAGCTATTAACTGTAAAATATATATAAGGATGCTAAGAGGATACTAGAAGATAGGCACCTTACTAAAGGTATAGAAAGCCTTATATAGACTCTGCATCTCCCCTCTACTATAGCAGAAGGAATTTATAGTAATATTAGCTAGAATTAGATTTAAATAAGTACTATAAGAGCTATACTGTATAATTAAGAATAGAATAATTATCTTCTTTTATATAAATAATATTATAATTACGTACTACCTAAAGTATAAATAAGAGGCAGATAATGCTATTAAACAGATATAGGAGCAATACCTATGCACTAGAGGAGATAACCTTTAATAGTTCCTTAGTATAGAAGTCTAACATAATAGATAGTAATAGACAATTTAATTGTTACAAGCTGTATACGTTAGTAAGATTAGTTAATTAGTAACTAGACAGGACGTAAGGCATAATATACTAATATCTAGAATTAAACTTAAGCCTAGGAATAGTCTAGCTAAACTACTAGAGATTAATTAATATTAGTAAAAGATTAGATTTCTGTTACTTACAGTAGTAACTACTTAACCTAATATAGCGTTTACTATGTTGCAACTTACACGCTTTCTAGTTAACCTAAGTAATAAACACTAAGACGCTGCTAACTAAGTGCTCCTATACCTATAGAAGATAAGAAATCTGTTACTTAACTTTAGACAGAGTAAAGGACTTAAAGTTACAAGTAATGCATTATTTACTAATAATACTATAGACTAAAAGAGTTCCTAAGGATACGCTATTAAGCTATTTAGAGGACTTATTGCCTAGAAAGCAAATAAATAAGATACTGTTACAACGTTAACTACTAAGGCTAAGCTCCTAGCATTGTCTTAAGTAGCTAAGGAAGCAATATTTACTTCTTAACTATTAAAAGAACTTTAGGTAACCCTAAGCAATCTAATAATAATAATTAAATGTAATAATATATAGATAATATATCTAGTTACTGTAGATATTGCTAAGATATAAACTAAACTTTAGCATATTAATATATACAACTACTAGTTATAATAAGAAGTTAACTATAAAATAATTAAAGTAGAATATATCCTATCTAATAATATAATTGCAGATAGATTTACAAAGTTATTGCTAATTAGCAAATAGGCTAGCTTTCTTAATTAGTTAGGACTTGTGAAGGGCTAGAAGGGTATATTAAGGGATATCCTGCTTAAGAAGATATAAGAGTAACTAGAGGACCTTATATTAAAGAGTTAATTAACTAGTTTACGCAGCTTATAATAAGATTCTAAGCTAAGGGGGTGTGTTAAATAAAAGGTATTAGAGAAATAGGTTAGGCAATATACCTGCTAAGAAACTGTGTAGGGGCCCCTACTAGAACCTAGATAAGACAAAAATCACCCTTATATAGAACAACAACAGAACATTAATACATCATCATCAACTCATTACTATTACCATCCAATCTGACAGCTACACTAACACCCTTAGCGTCCTGTTTTACTAGCTATTATATTAAAGCCTATCTATACACACTTATACTAACAACCATCTAGTACTGCTACGCCAACACCCTTAGCGTCCTGTTTTACTAGCTATTATATCAAAGTCCATCTATACACACTTGCGCTAACAACTATCTAGTACTGCTACGCCAACACCCTTAGCATCCTGTTTTACTGGCTATTGTATTAAAGTCCACCTATACACACTTGCGCAAACAACCATCTAGTACTGCTACGCCAACACCCTCAGCGTCCTGTTTTACTTGCTATTGTATCAAAGTCCATCTATACACACTTGCGCGAACAACCATCTGGCACTGCCACGCCGACACCCTTCACAAATGCCCAATCCTCAGAATCCCCGCCGCGCACGTCTTATCATACCACTCCAGCTGCAAATCATCCATCATGTGCACCTGCGGAATGCCCAAGCCGGACGTAAACGCATTGAACTGGATGCCCGACAGCGCTCGGAACTGCTCCGTAAAAGCCACCTCCGTGAGGCGGCAGTTCATGTACCCCCAGCACGCCGGCAGCGTGGCGTTCTGCTCTGCAACAAGCACCTCCTGCTTCAGCACGCCGTCGTATCTGTACCCCGAGATGCGCAGCGTGCAGGCCGTCAGCCCGCTCAGGGCGCAGCCAAAGAATCCAGAGTGTGCATTGAACCAGTAGGCTGGCACCGAAGCTCGAGGACCTGCCCCAATCTCGCCGGGCAGCAGAGACCCAGTGAAGGCTGTGTTGGGGAGGAGACGTCCCGTGAGGGGTAGGAACATGGCAATGTTGGGCTGTGAGATGGCAGGGTACGGCTCCCATTTGTCCGGCACGTACGTGAAGCCGTTTGCGTAGAAGAGGTGGTGGTAAGGGTTCTTCATGCCATTGACCACCAGCAAAGTGCTCTCATTGGGCCCCACCGTCGTGTCGTCAAAAGAGAGCGTAAAGTTGCCTGATTCTCCGCAATAGACGGGCTCTATTGCCGGCACCTGCGTTGGCGTCGCTGCCTCGTCAAGGACCGTCGTCACCATCGTCCTGAAGCTACTCCATGTCGATGCGAACAGCTCCAACGAGGGGAGCTCCGAAAGCGGAGTCTGCCGGATTGACCTCGTCGTCAAAGGGGCCGTCTGCAGATCCAAAGCCTCGGGTCCAGTCACCGTAGGGTAGCTTCCTGTCCAGTACGTGACGCTGGTCGAGATCGAGGGCGTGGGGAAGACAAATACGACAGATGTGTCTCCGTAGGAGACAACCCTCGTCATCAGAGCGCGAACTTGGAGAGCTGATGTTCCGTTCGATAGAGCCATAGGAGCTGATGTCACCACAACAGACGCAGTGGTCAAAGTCACCGTTGACGTCAGCGTGCTGAGGAGTATCGTTGAGGAACGTACGACCGTAGGCGTACCTGTCGCAGCATCCAGTCCAGCAGAAGAGGTAGGCGTCGCCGACGAGCCAACCACCAGACTTATGCCAGAGGTCGAAGAGCTCAGAGAGCTGCTTGACGGACTACTCGGTCTCGTGCTGACCCCGTTAGATGAAGGCCCCACAGCCAACGTGAGGCTGCTGCTGAGAACTGAAGAGGACGAGAGTCTCGAGACACTCGAAAAGTTTGGAACTATCGAGCTTGACAAGCTCGATGAAGCAACGACGCTTGTGCTGCTGAAAGTGGTATTTGCCAAGACTGCAGAAGACAGCAAGGTAGTGTTCAAGGTAAAGGTAGATGTACTGGAAGGTGGGATAGTGGCGACAACACCTGTTGAGCTAGATAATGCCGAGGATGTACCACTGCTGCTTGAGCTTATAGAAGAGTTGAAAATCGGAAAGAGAGATGCAGTCGGTGCAATAGCTGATACCATACCCGTAGAAGAACTCCACGTAAAATTGGATCCCGGTGTCATTGGAGCACCAAGAGTTGTGCTCAAATCAGCTGCTGGTACAGTAGAGCTGGCCGTTGGGGGTGTGACACCCGCAGAGCTAGATGCAGTACTAGTGAGCGAGCTGATCAGAAGGCTCGATGACATTTCACTCGGACCTGTCGCAGTCAAGCTTGTTGAAGACGGACTTCCAGGCGAAGAAAAGTAGAAGGAAGAGGGAGCTGGGTAGAATGAAAGGGCGCCTGTTGTGAGGGGTTCGGGTGATGTGATTAGAGTGCTCGAGGGCGTCGGTGATATTGCGGGGAGTATGCTCAAGGACGAAGGAGCCAGCCCAGGTGGCGTGACGCTCGACAGGGATAGCGGCACTGAAGAAAAGACCACACTATCAAACGATGACGACAATGTAGACTGGAAGGACGACGAAGAGCTACCTGACACTGGAGTAGTAGAAGACAACGTTGCTTCGGTATCGGTCACCTGGCTAGAGCTGACACGTGAAAGTGCAGTCCCGGACGCGCTCAGACTAACACTACTGACGAGTCCCGGAAGAGATACTGTGAAGTCGTCGCTTGATGATGGTACGAGACCCGAAGAAATTGACAGATCTTGACTTGCAGCGGTTGATGACAGTGGTGGGACTGGGAAGGAAGTAGCACCGCCGATCATCGTTGTCATAGTACTCAAGGTCGTGGTTTGTCCTCCAGGCAGAGTCGACGTGAGGGTAACTGGGGCTGCCGTGGTCATGCCGATTGATGTGGACGTTACGAGTGGCGTGCTTGTAGAGACTAGCGTCACTGTTGTGGTTCGTCCGTCCAGTGCAGTACTCGTGAACGTAGTGAGCATCGTCGAGGTGGTGGAAACTGTCGTGCTAGGCGAACCAAGCAACGGCAGCATGTTAGAAGATATAGTCGGGGTAGTGACAAATGTTGTCCGACCATCGGGTAAGGTAGTTGTGGAGGGAGCTAGGTTGGTCGACGTTGACGGGAGGAGCGAAATGGATGCAGTGTTTGGCGGTGTGATATCAATCGAGGTTGATGATGTACTGGCAGACACTGTTGTTTCTCCGCTAGATATGACGCTAGACGTCACAACGGTAGGGTTCGATGCTGCAGAGAGATCGCCAGTAGGAAATACGCCTGGAGTCGAAGGCGAAGCTACAAGCGATGCACTGGTTCCTATACCGGGCAACCCAACGAAGTTGGATGAAAGATCTGGTCTATCTGAGGCTGGCGAAGATGCACCAACTCCTGATGTGGTCAAGGCCATACTCGTGATTCCAGAGCTCCAACTCATCATATCTGTCGAGACGACAGGAGAAGGATACGGTCGAGATGGCTGCTCGGTAAGAGTAGTCGAATCGAACGAAGATGTCGTTGGCGGTGTTGGTAAGATTGGTGGAGTAGGCGTAGATGGTACCAGGGAAGCAAACAGTGTAAAAGTCGACAGTATTACTGTATTACCGGCAGTGATGGTAGTGGTAACAGTGATTCCAACACTAGGTTCCAGTGATGCCGACAATCCTGGGCTCGAACTGCTGGATGGTGTCAAGACGCTGGATCCGGACAAAACCAGCGACGAGGGGCCTGGTGTTGGGTTCAGAATGGGTGCGCTTATGATATGGGAGCGGCTCGGTGGCGTGACGCTGTTCAACCACCCAGTAGTTCCGTTGATGACTGAGTAGTAGTATGTGCCTCGAGCTGGGTCTGACGGCGTAGCGGCGATGAGTGAAATTGTGATGATGGGGCCGGGTATGGTGACATAGACGACGCTACAGTTGGCGGCATCGACGACGTTCTGTGCTTTGACACCCTTGATCAATCCGAAAAGGACAAAGTCCAAAGCAACGTAGGTCACGTAGCTACACACAAGGAAAAGACCAAGAGAAAGGAAGAAGTCTGCCCTACGAGGACCTTGAAAGCCTCGAGCAAGTGCAGAGAGGAACTCTCCAAGCCAAAGATACAGACGGCATGGACACCAAGATGGGCGTTTGATGAGTCGTCGCCAGTTCTGCTTGCTAGGGCCTGGCTTCTTTGTGGTTCGAGGAGATCTTCCAAGATTCACGTCCTCCCAATTGTTGGAGATCACCGAATCGCGTTTCAGAGCTGTATCGGAGGGCCTCTTTGCATCATTACGCTCATACAAAGCTGTTCTCGGGGAATAGTCCATACTGCCGTTGATCAACTGGGAAGATGTAATGTGCGATGCGCTCGGATGCTGTCGTAAACTAGCAGCGTGATCGAGCCCAACAGAGGTACTCTCCTTGCTAGGAGTGAACGTTTCAATCTCAATACTTTGATTGTGTCTTTTTTGGATCCTCTTCTTGGCCTTCTTCGACAGCGGAGTATGGCTCGGAGAGGCGCCACTGTCGACGGTGGAACCGAACGGCGACGCTTCATCGGCGATATTGTCGTCTGAATTCTTGCCGATGAACCAGTTGCCAATGGCGTCAAAGATAGTAGCTAAAGGAGGCATAGCCGGAGCAGTGTCAACTGACTTTGAACCAGCTTTGCGACGTGCAGCGACGACTTCTGTCAACCGATCCTTGACGGGTGTCTGGCTCTGGCGTCGACGGTGGGCAGCCGATTTGTTCTTGTTTCCTCTCATGGTGCGCAGTGAATATGCTGCGAATAAGATGCAGAACCGAGAATATGCTGATAGACTGTTGTGCAGTGAACGTATGTTGTCTCTGGTAGCGTAGTGTAGCGGGTAAGAAGGCTGCGCTGCGCATGTTTACGATTGACACGCTTACCTTCCATGATTGCAGTTTGTGCAATCAAGCAGGCGGTACGTTGCGGGCGAGGGGGGGAGCTGTCTGCACAATTGAACTTCGCATGTATAAGTGAGTTGCAGTGGGTGTTTTCTGCTCCTTGGGCTGTTGCAGCTCTACACATGCAGGAAAGCGCCGAGGAGCACCTACGAACTCGTCAAGTGCTTATATCTGGGCAACAGTGGTGTTTGCGATGGCGTTTGCGGACGCTGAATTACATTTTCGCAAGTCGTACTTTGATACGACCGACGTCTTCTCGCCATTCTTCGATCCTTAAGCTCTTACCTCCCATAGCCTGATGTGACCCGATTCGTTGGCAACAGCCACTTGCGCCAGGCTTCCTTCACGCTCCTCTTCTTCTGTGGGCCGGCCCCAAGCCACGGCGGTGATCCTGCCTAGCGGAGTCTTCTCTGTAGGCCAGTTCTTGAAGATTGTGGCGGACGGGAGATGTACCAGCCTCATAGCGTTGTTCTTCCACCTACTCGCCATGGCTAGTATCTGCCCATCTGGCGAAAACGTAAGGTGCGACGTGGGTGTGGTGAGGTTTCCAAGGGCACGTAGTGGTTTCGGCGCCTTGGGGATGCCACCGTTCGAGCTCAGCTTGACGTCCTCTGCGTCTTCGCTCCAAGCTCTTCGATCATAGATGTTCACAACACCGCTTGAGCTTCCGATAGCAACCCATCGATCTCCGCCTATCCAGTCGTTTCGCCCACTGTTGCCGCCGAGAGCGATGACGGTTGTGCCAACAGCGCCCTCGTCGTTCCATCGCCCAACAACGCCCTCTTGTACACTCCATTCCGTGATCTCGCCGTTCTTGCCTGCAATGCTCATACCGCTGCCATTGCCCCACCATGCAAAATCGGCCACTCCGCCTCGGGACTCAATGCGCACTTGAGTGGCCCATTGTAGTGTTCTTGTATCAAGGATGTTGATCACACCTCCGCCCTTTCTCGAGGAACCGCGTAATGCCATGTATTTCCCATTGGGCGACAGCGAAAAGTGCTCCATGCTACGCTGCTCGTGCTGGTGGCCATAGACACGAGTGACTTTCTCCACCTGCCCGGTCGCGATGTTCCAAACATGGAAATAACGTCGGCGAGCGCTAAGAAAGATTCGCGAATCCGAGGCTGAAGGGTGGAAGGCGGTTGTGGTAAGCGGTGTGCGTTTGATGTGCAGCGAGGTAAGAAGAGGGTTGGGATTCGGCGGGTTCGGGTTGACGTGGTGAAGCGAGAGTGTTGAGCTAGGCCCAGAAGAAAGAAGCAGCGGGTATGTAGGGTGGAAGGAGAGAGAGGTGATTGCAGACTGTGATTGTGTGTTAGCACTGTGCGTGCGCTGGTGCGGTGACAAGAACGTACCGGCCCTGCTTTGGAGACGTCCTTTAGCCGTTGAATGTCGACGGTGCCAGCTTGCAACTTCCTCCTCTTTGCAGGTCCTCTTGCTACATTGCGCGACAGAATGTCTGCATCCTTCAGAAGCCTTGCCAGTGGCTGTGTAGACAAGTCGTCGTCGTCGTCGTCAACGTCCATGTCACTTCCCGACTCTTCTCCGCTTTCTTCATCCTCGTCTGTTGTCCGTCTACGCTTCTTCGCCTTGCCGGTCGCGTGGGCTGCCCACTCGGGCGCTGGATAGAGTCGCACGTACTGCTTCCTCAGCCTGCGTGCGTACTCTTTCCCGTTGACCATGTCATCTTCTGCTGTCTCCCTGAGCTTCCTCAGCTGCGGTATGGATGCCAAGCTGACCACCAGACGCTCGTCGTCACTGTCGTCCCATGCTGGCTTGTCTTCCTCGTCCTCTGATTCTTCTGCTTTGGCGGCAGCGACGGAGCCAGCAGGGGCAGCTTCTGGGCCAGTGTCAAAGAAGAAGAGATTGTCGTCGGCGACATTCTCCAGGTCTGCTTCATCGGCTTGCTCTTCGTCCGAGGCATCGCCATACATGCCAGCTGTGCGGCTGAGCGAGAAGTTGTCGAGCCCTTGCTTGAACCCGGCTGAGTCGCCGAAGATCAAACGCTCAAGCTCCTCTTCTTCCGCATCCTTGGGCAGAACGACCTTTTCTGCTTTCTTTTCCTCCATGTCGATTTTCACGCTCTCTGCATCGCTGTCCTCCTCTTCGCCGCTCTCTTCTTGGTCGTTTTTCTCGCCATGCTCGCTACCGAAACCCTCGAGATCGCTGTCGTTGGACTGCTCCATCTTCTGCAGCGCCTTGCCGTCCGCATCGCTGCCATTCAGGTCGAGCGTGGATCCTGCGGCTTCGTTCACATGGTCTGCCAGGTATCGCTTGTGGTCGTTCGACTTGTGCGGAGGCGTCTTAGTCTTCGTCTTGGAGGGAGCCATGGCGGCGATGCGCGAGTGAGGAGCCTCTGCGCGCGTTCGCGAAGAAGTTGGTTGGAACGAAAATTATTGCAGGGATGCGTCGCCGAGGTTTAACCGACGGGAAGCCTGCACCTCCGCCGCGGGCGGGTCGAGCTACAGCGACATGCTGCTGAGCATCTCCAACAACGAATGCGTACTGCAGGTACACTGTAGCTATGCTGCTATGATAAGCCGTTATCTTTTTCGTGCTCGTCCCGTGTTCATGGCTGTGGCTTGGCGTCATCACTGCACACACTGTATGTGCGCGCGTACACCCGGCGTCTATTCTCACCGTGCCCAGGATCGACCGTCGGAAGCCGCGCTTCAAACGCCCCTCAAACGCCATAATCGCTAGGCCGGCATCACATGACCTGTCTCCTCTCACAAAAGGCATCTTCCTCGAGCACACCGAAACCAGCAGATGACCATGGTGTAAGATATTCGGATTCGATTGGTCCGCTATTCCGACTCCGAGCCTGTGGTTCCGAGCATGGAGGGTGTCAGAAACCCTTAAGACCATGACTCCTGCCTGAAAGGCGACTGACTTTCTATTGTGACCACGGCTCCTCTGTCTTGCACCCTTGTATTGACCTCCACCCATCGCTACAATACCACGAGCTTCCCGCAGATCTTATCCCAATTGCACCACCGTCTCACCGCACCACATCTCCAAGATGCCGAACTCAGATCTTCATGTCTCACTTCTCAAGCCAGAGGAGGCCGAACAGTACATGCACATCCGCCACGAGGTCTTCCGCCCCTCGGTAAACAAGGTCCTTTATTCCCGCGGCGAACCCTCCCAAGAAACCCTCAAGAGAGTAACAGAAGAAATTCGAGATGGAGTCGTGAACAAGGGAATTCTCTATCTCAAGTGCGTCGACACCAAAACCGGCGAAATCATTGCTGGAGCACGCTGGCGGGATGTGAAGCCAAAGGATCCAAACGCGAGCGAACGGACGTGGGAAGAGGTGGATGAGGAATTCAAGCGGACGGAGCCGTACGATGAAAGCGACCCGGACCTGTTCTATGCGCTGCACGATCTGTTCAGCAGCAATAAGCGCAGCATCCTGGAGACGAGGCCGCACTACGCTCTCGATACACTAGTCACATTGCCAAACCACGAGAGAAGGGGAGCGGGAAGTATGCTCGTGCGTTGGGGTACTGAGAGAGCTGATGAAGAGGGTGTTGAGGCGTATCTCGAGGCGAGTCCGATGGGGGCGCCAATGTATGCGAGACATGGCTTCGAGCCGGTCAAGAAGGTGGAGTTGGATCTGAGAAAATATGGCGGCAAGGAGGTTATGGAGTTTATTGTAAGTCTCTTCCTCGGTTCTGATGGATTTCGATTGAACGCCTTGACTGACGTTTCCTGCAGCTTATGAAACGGCCTGCAAAGGTGGGAACTCCTTGAAACCAGTTTTAAGCGTGCTTCTGTATTGGCTTTCTTTTTCGTGTATCTGTTGTGAACGGCCGTTACAGGGAGTTGGTATTGAGTGCTGGAGCCGAGCATTCCTGTCATCTGTTCCCAACCAAGACTGAACAAGCGCCAGTAGAGGCCCGAGAATAGGCAGGCTGAATCACCGCTTCTAACTCCATCGATTCTAGGCTCAGGCGATCTCTTAGTGGAACGCGTGGTCTTTGAGTAAATACCCTCCTTTCAGTACTCATCGTGCGAATCGCAAAATCCTAGTAGATTGTGACCAGAGAAAGCATGCTCAACTCAAACACACAAACTCGAACATATCGTCCTTTGTTCTTAAACACATCCTGCGCGAGAAGCTGAGTTGATTTGCCCGCTCTGGTATGCAGGATCCAGGCGTTTAGAAGGCTTCTGTTACCCGGCATGAGCGGTGCAGAGGAGTTGGTAGCGCTATGCACGTATTAAGCAGGGTCCCCAAACCCATTTGGACCGTCCCAACAGTAGCCTCATCTATACTCCTACTCTATTTTGCGCCCAGTCCACACGGTCATATCGTGCAATCTTGTTCCTGCCAGTCTCCACGCTATCGAGTTCATCTCGCTCTCGCGGCCTCTCGCGCTGTCCGCTCAGGCGTACTCTGAAGATCTTGGCAACGGCATCGGATACACATCATTTGGTACATCTTCCACCTGTCACCTTCTAGTTTCAGCGAAGCAAAGTCGGCGCTGACCATCCCAACCGTTTGAGCCGACAGTGAATAGCCAATGCACGGCATGTCCACTTTCCACCCATTTCTTCGATTGCCGTTGTAACTTCGCTTAGCGGTTCTCCATATAGACTAAAAGAAGCGGTTCATCCAAGTCCTGTATCGACCATAAGGAGTCTTCCAATTCGATTTCCTTTACTTATCTGGACTTGAAGCCTCGGCGACTTGATCGTTATTCAAAATTCGGCTCTTACGATCTCACTTGGCTTGACGTCCAGCTATCTCGTCGACGATCTCACACACGAAGCCCAGCAAGTTCAAGGTGCCAGGTAGCAACAAATATTTGGCATTGCACATCATCAAAAGTCGTGTATATGTACATGATCCACCAACGCCGAACAAGAATGCGTCGAAGCAATTGTGACTAATGTAATCTTAACGGCCGTGACATCGTCTCATTTCAAGCATAACTGGATGATGTTCGTCCAAAGCGTTGCCTGGGTTCATTGTCGGGGTGTACTGAGCCACCAAGAGGCACATCGGCACCATAGGCAAGAGGAGCATAAAGCTGATCGTTGGTCGTCATGGCGGGGCTATCCATCCTCGTCTCTGCCGCGAGAGCGTTAACATGAGCTGGGTTTCCAGGCGCCACACCACGTTCGCCAAGATAGCTGAACCGCCCGATCTGGCTTCCTGTAGTGGTGGCTAGTGGGCGCTGGGGCGGTGGGTATGTTAGGTCCGACCCGTCAGAGCCGTGCTTGCTGTGGGTCGAGTTGTGGCGGAACTGTGTACCGTATATTCCCTGGCGATCGACCTCTTGGCTTCGACGCCCTTGACCATTCGCGACAAGTGTACCATCTGGGCCGCCAGCTTGAGCGACAGCTGTCTTCTCAGTGAGCTCCTCAGCGACCTTGCTGGCATCGTATTCGTTGATACCGGCGGCGAGCAGCAAGTTCTTCCTTCTCTCTACATTAGCTGCGTGATCGCTGTCTTGACCTGGATTGGCAGTCTCGTATTCAAGGATCTTGATGAACTTGTAGAATCCAGCCGCAAGGATTGCACCAAGTATCGGTCCGAGCCAATAGATCCAATGGTATTGGTTGAAGGTATGGTTGACAACAGCAGGACCGAACGAACGTGCAGGATTGAGGGAGCCACCCGTGTAGTATACTCCAGTCAGTTCAGCGATTAAGAGCGCAAGGCCGATGCCTGGGTAGATGCATTAGCAGTGACGATTGACGCTGAGCTGGCAAGACGTACCGACTGGGGCGATGAAAGTGCCCTTGTGTTTCTCAGCTGCCAACATGAAGATGGTGAAGACAAGTTGAGCTGTCAAGAACATCTCAATGAAGAGACCCTGGGTGACAGAAGTGCCGCCACCTAGAGAAGTGCGTACGTTGATCTTACCCTGGTGAGGGAACATGCAAGTGACGAGTGCAGCCGCAGTAATACCACCAAGAATCTGCACAAAGAATAGGAGAAGTCCGCGTACCCACGGCAGGGCGCCAATCAAGCACATGCCGAGAGTAACGGCAGGGTTAAAGAGTCCACCGGAGATACGGAAGAAAACCCAAGCGTTCACAGCCAAGGAGAAGCCAAAGCAAAGAGCAATGTACTGCAACTGCTGGGGGTTCGCGCCCGCTTCGGCGACAGTTTGACCACCTGTTGATGGGATACTGTTGGCCACTTGGGTGCCAGACAAAGCAAACCAGAGAAAGAGAACTGTGCCAACATATTCTCCACACATGGCAACGAAATGGTTGCGCATGCTATCAGGAAGCTTTTTCAAAAATGGTAGGCGAAGTTCTTGGTCAGTTAATTCGGCATTTGGGTCGGCTGCCCTGGTGAATGGTATGGCAAAGGCTCTTCCCTGCACTGGTTGCTGTAGTAAAACATCAGCGATTTGGTCTTCAGGTGTTGGGGGCGAGTAGCTGTGGTCTGACAACGGTACTCATCCAACTGATTGAGATTTTTTTCGCATGGCTTACATTGATGTTCATGATGTCGTCTAGAGCCCCCTAGGCCAAGAATGACTGAATGAAGACACAATCGAGCGGAAGGGAGATGCGAAGGACAGACCCAGAGTGACTTCAGGGCGAAAGTTTCAGTTGTTAAGCACACAAGAGACCAAGAACTCCGTGAGCAGGCAGTTGGCACCTAAAATGGGTGCTCAAACGCCAAAAGGAGACTGTCGTCATAGATCAGCCTTTGACGCAGAACAGGCCGACTGTCGTCTAGATGCTCTACCCGCTGTCCCGACGCGTTCACAAAGGTGGTCCCAGACCTTGGAGCGTAGAGTTTGATCCGCCACCGTTAGCCTTTGACCAGAAACGGTAAGGCATGCCTGACGTAGATCTTCTAGACAGGCACATGGAAAGAGAGCTAGGATCGATGCCACCCAGTTGGGAAGAGGCACGGAGGCTAGCGCACGGTGAGTGCAGATCTAGAGCAGCCCGCGAGGCTAAGCGCATGCTGAGGCAAGACTAAACGGCTTTTTGATGCGCTGCTTCTTTCAGTCTCCGGAGGGTCTGGAATGATTGACAGGTGAGGATTTGGAAGAATGGTTCTGCTCGTGAGGATTCCAAGCAGCTGTGATGAAGGTCCGCAAAACCGCAGACTGCAATGCAATGCGGATGGAGTCTTCGAGCGTACTGCTGCACCTAGTGCCTAGCTGAACGCCTGTGCTGTAAACAGGGTTTTGAAACTCGATGTGGTCGAACTAGCAGTCGTCGTTGACGAAAAGAGGACCCTGCTTGGCCGAATTGGGACAAGAGACAGGCATTACGTAGTTATGGCTAAATCCTTCCCGTTCTTGCAACCACTCACACAAGACCCTTGCACTTTCCTCAACGACAGCCACAACGATCTCATGATTAAACGCTTCTCCATGTCAAACACAAAGCGCTTCCTCTACTGCATTCTTCCAACGACTCCTCGGGGTCTGGTTTCCGATAGCTAGACGCCTCACCACCTGACGTCATGACTACAACAACCTCCACATACCAACCAGCCTCGCGATGAAATGACAAGTGTCCTAACACCCTAACATAGCGGCTACATAGAGCCTTGCAATCTCGTGCCACAGCTATGTCCCGATCTAACGTTGGAATAGGATTCACTTCGAATATTATCCAACGGCTGGTGTCTAGACTCGACGCGGCGACTGCTCCCTAGACCGAAAACTCTCGTAGCGTACTGCTAATAAAATTGACAATCGGGAAAATGAACGACCGCCACATACGTGAAGTTATTCATGGCCGAAGGAGTCGGAGCGCAAAAGGAGCATCAGTGTATTATATAACCTGCGTACACCGCAGCAGCCCAAAAGCTAGTCATGTTGTACATTAGTTGCGTCGGACTCATCAGCTGATTGACTTATCTCCCCTCTCACAGCCCTCCCACGCTCCACATGCCCTTAAAGTACAACCTCACTCTAAACACCTTCCACTCCCCATCCCACTCCAATACCCCCAATCAGGCATCTACAACACCCAGTTCTCCCCAACCTCCAACAGTGCCCCAACCCACACTCCCACTCTCAGGTATCCGCGCGCCGCGTCCCTACCCACGCGGCGATCCAAAGAGAAAGAGCAATCTTCCACACCACCACAGCAGCAGCACAATCAAACAGACACCACCATCAACGCAGCGAGGCCTGACACTACCCACTTCCCGCCCCCCGCGCCTCCCACGACCAAAAGAGACCTAAACCCAGATCCAAGACACGCTGAGAAAGCAAAGTACGAAACCAGACTTCCATCCACCCACCAAGACCTTTACCCCCATCGACCCCCCCCCCCCCCCCCTCCCCTCCCGTCTTCACCCAAGCGAACAGCGCCAGCTCAAAGTAGCTAAACGCAACCATCTCCGCTTGTGCTTAAAATATCTGTATCTACTTTATATCTACTTTACATCTACTTTATAACCTACATACCCATACCCGCACCCACACCCACACCCACACCCACAACCACACTCAACCTGTACACAGCGAGTCGAAGACACATCAAGATGAAAGAATCCCCCGAATCTCCTGGTGCATGGTAGCAAGAGAGGTCGACGGAATCGGTCTGTTGCACGTTCGTTGCGTGCGCGAAATGTACGTACACGTCCTCTGTTGGTAGGTGGTGGGTTCTTAAACACTGGATGTTGATGGCTTGTGGAAAATCAAAGGAAAAGAGGCGGATGTTAACTCGAGACACATCGTCACCGCCTCGGCATGGACAGTGTGCGACTTTAGGAGTCCTTGCTGCGAGGACGTATTTGTGTTGCTCTAGCCGTGTTGCTGCTGCAAGGGATTCAAACCAGTGCGATTAGTCCAAGGGGTTCAGTCACAACCTGAGACGAGGATTTATGCATGTTATACATTGAATACATTTTTTGTATCTGCCTAGCTCAAAGCCATCGCAACAGCTGCCGTCTTCCTTGACTAGTAGCACATCTTGCGTAGAGACGACCAAATCTCTCCGGCTAGATTGCTGGACTTGATGATCAAGATAGCTGTGTCGAGGCGCCAAAGTTGACGGCAGCGGCAGTGCCGACGGCTCTTGCAATTTCTCAAATTCACATAGGAAACCTTGCAAAGCCCTTGGACCTCACGCTAGACCAAACTCCGTCCCAATGCATAGGGGTATCGATGCTTACAGTCCAAAACACATTTGGGAGTATTACCAAGTTCGAGCCACAGACTCGATGAAGTCTGTGGCTCGCGGATGGGGCAAATCAAAGAAGTGAACAAAGAGGTTCTGTACTGTACAGTTAGAGTCAACGGCAAGACAAGGGCAGCAATGCTCCACAAGTGCCCGCACACCGCACACGGAGGTCTACAATCTCAAAGGTTGACAACCCGTGTCTCGTCTTTGAGGAATTGTCGACGGTAGTTGGCGATCTCTCGCGCGATACCGTTGGGGTCCTTGATGTTCTTCTGGCGAAGATCTTGCAGAACACTTCGTAGGCCATTGTTCCACTGCTGCCTCTCGTCCTGTGTCTTGCCAGGATTGGCGGTCCCGAGTTGAACAAGGAGCTTCTCACCTAAAAAAACAGAAGTCAGTCTGCGTACAGGGGCGGGGGGACAAACGTGAGTAGGAAACCTTCCATGACACGCACCATTAATGCCCATGCCCCGGAAATGCTGGTTGGGGCATTCGGGGTCATTGCAGGAACCGCCCGCAGACTCGAAAGGACACAAAGGCGTTTCAGGATCAATCTGGTGACTGAAAGTCATCGACAGGAAACCGCCGTCGACGTCTTGCGAGAAGTTGGGGTGATAACGATAGGACTTGAACATTCGAAGGGGACTCTCATAAGGAGTGAAGCGAGGTATTTCAGGCTCTTCTTCGATGACAGGCATCTTGTTTTGTCAGCAGAGTCTCCCGGGTCGGAGGCAGACATACCTCATCTGATTGAACAACCACTGGGGCCGTCATTGCTACAGTTTCTGCCTGCAGCTCGGGAGCTAAACCGTCAGCAATAAGAGTATCCTGTTGTGTTGCATGCGTCTCCGAGCCCGACTCGCCGAGCTCCGAATGCGTTTCCCCGTCAGAATCCGATTCGGAGTCATCTGACTCGGACGAAGATGTGGCAATGTCCATAGCACCATCGTCTGCATCACCCGGAGACGAAGCCTCGACCTGGAGCGCATCGGTCGCGGGTGCGACATCGGTCATCTCTTCCTCAATATCAGGTGGTTCATAAGCCTCCTCGTCCTCTGTTGACACCTGCGATTGGCCGACAGACTGCGACTGTATGACCCGCGGCTCGAGGGGCTGAGCTTGCTCTGTTGGAGGCTCCAAAACGGACTCGTCAACGATCGATTCGTCTGGTTCGTACTCTTCCTCTTCTTCAGATGACTCGGACATCTCAACTTCTCCTTCTTCAGATGGCGACGGGGCGTTGGCGACGCTCGATTCCACCTGCGCTTCAGGCAGCTCGGTAACGCTGGGTTCAGCACCGACACTCACCTCCGCCAGCGGTGGCGGGGAGTAAAAGTCTTCTTCATCGTCCATAGGAGTAGCTGACGCGCGGTCATTTGGCGCTTGAGCGTTGACTGCGGTATCAGCCAGATCGTTGACATCAGTCCCCGCCTGTAGGTCGCCAGGTGCACTCCTAGCTGGCTCTTGAACGAGGTGCGATGGAGGATGAGAGACCGCTGGCGCAGACGTTTGAGGTGCAGCTTGTCCAATTCCGGGAAGGAAACCATATCGTGGGTTGGCCTGGCTACCGACAAGCGGTTGTGCGCGAGAAGCGAAAGCATGTCCCATGTCGTCTACTCTGTCAGCTGAAGCTGACGCAAAAGCTTTTGATTCGCCATTCGGCAAAATTGACCGTGAAAGCACGCTTGCGGTCCGGGGCACGGTATCAGTTTCAGGCGACATGGCACGCTCGATTTCGTTCTTTGTCGCCCGCATGTCTGCGTGCGACATGCCTCCAGTATCGATCCCAAGGTTTTCCAACTCATTCGTCAATCGTTCCTTATCTCGCACAATGCGCTCGTTGTTCGCCTTTAGCGTCTCGAGATCTCTCGCAAGTCTCGCCATCTCGGCCTCATTGCTGGCAATTTCATCGTCGAGTGAAGGCAGCTGTTCTTGGATTTCTGTCCTCCGACGGCGTTTCTTGTCTCGTGACGAATCAACCGCTGACGCGTCAGCCTGGACCGTAGCATGCGCGACTGGGGTACGCGCATGACTCGCAGATTGCGATTTTTGAGCAGGAGTGGCCGATGACGACTGGGCTTGATGTTGGTTTGATAGTGTCCCGTGGGACGATGTTGACGCTGCAGCAGCTGCCGCCTCTGCCGCCTCTTTGATCCGCTTCTGTTCCGCAAGCTTCTTCTTCAGAGTTAGCTTCAGTGCAGCAAGTTCCTGCTCTTTGGTGTTGAGCTCTCCCGTTCTTGCAATAGTGGCAGGTGTTTGCGGACCAGGCGTGCTGACGGCAGATTGTGAGACTGGAGCAGGAGCCTGGCGAGGCGGGAACCCAGGTATAGATACAGGAGCCTGGCGGATGACAGGTGGGCCTGTCGAGAGCTGATCATCATCAATGTCCATGTCACTGCCATTGGACTCGTCGTCGCTGACTTCGATGATCATGGAATCCTCCTGTTGCACATAGGACGAGTGACCGAATGGACGATTGTAGGGCGTCACTGAGCCTCGTGGCGTGGAGGCCTCAGTATCCGAAGGCGCATGGCGCTTTTGTGGAGCAGACTGTGGCAGCCTCGATGGCGTTGTTGTCCCATTGCTTGAATTCGGTGCCGAATTCATGAACAGGCCAGGTATGCCCGGGAAGCCTGGGGCTGAGGTTTGCTGTGTAGGCACGTTTGTAGCGGGCGTATGAGGTGGTTTGGTGAGGGATTGTTGTGGCGCAAGATTCTGTGTAGAGGGGGCTGTAGCCGACTGCTTGCTCTGTGCCTTGAGTGCTTCCAACCGCTGCTTGATCAGTTCTGTCTGTCGTGCCTTTTGCTCATCCGTAACGGGCTGCTTCCTTGTCGGTGTCGTTGTAGCCTGGGGTGTACTGATTGCAGTGGCGGAAGACGCAGCGGTCACGGGAGGTGACGTGTGTGGAGGACTGACCTTGGCTGGACCAGACTGTCTAGCCAACTTGGCTGCCTGCAGGCGTGCGAGATAGTCCTTTCGGTCCACTGGCGAAGCGGCAGCACTCGCAACTGATGCAGCAGCCACGTTGGTGGACACAGCGGGTATAGTCTTCTGTGACGTGCTTGGGGCTGATGCCGTGGCCGGACTCTCAAGGACTTGACTCGAGGACTTTGGCGCAGCTGTGCCGTTCGCCTTTGGCGGTGGGATAGGCTCCGGTTCGGAGGGCAAGTTCATGCTTCGATACATGGCGCGTAGAAGCTCGATATCGATGTTCTCCTTGGCAAGAGCATGGTAGCCAATGTTGTTGCTGTTCAGGAGGCGAATGAACTGCTTCGCCTCTTCACGCTGCTGCTGCACCAGGTCCATCTCGTTCACGACCGCACTCGCTTGCTGCACGCTCTTTGGCGTGGAAGTATGTGATGTCGTCTGACCAGCGGAGGGCTTCTCTGGGTTGTAGACGTCACCCGTGCGTGAGGGCGTGGCCATTGGCTGAGGCGCGGACCTCGGAGGCTCAGGGTATCTCTGGCGTACGGCAATGGCTGCTGTTGTTCGCAAGGCGCCCTCGGCGTCACTGACTTCTCGGTCCTCTCTATCGGTGCCCGTGACCTCCTGCACGCGTTCGAGTGGCGCAGCTGCAGGTCGTGGGGGAAAGTGCGGTGGAAATGCCATTGGTGTGGTGGGAGCTTGCGGCGTCTGGGATAGTGAAGGGGGAGGAAAATTGAGGCCAGGCATTGGCGGTGGGGCCATGCCGCTCTGCATGCCGCTCTGCATCAGCTGGAGCCACTCGGGCGGGATCTGCGGCGGCCAGAGGGCTTTGTGCGTGTCAGTTGGTGCGAAACGTGATTGGTGACATGGACATGCACTCACCAGCAGAAGGAAACTGCGGCAGATTGTTCTGGTTCTCGGCATGTCCTGGCTGGGGCATATACGGCTGGGGGGGAGGATACTGCTGGTGGAGGCCAGGGAGGTTCCAGCCAGGCGGTGGCGGCGGCGGGTGTTGGGGGTGTTGGGGGTGTGGAGGGTGTGGAGGGTGTTGTTGGCCATCATGGTGCGCGTTGCTGGGCGGCTGCTGCATTTGCTGCATCTGCGGGTACGGGAAAGGAAAGGGCGGCCCATGGTGGTTGTTCGCCATGGCGGCAGGAGCGCAGCGCGTGTCGAGGCAGGAGCTATTCAGGGTCGCGCGCACCTCAGCGCATCAGGTCGCGGAAGAGTTGGGTGAGTTGGGTGAGTTGGGTGAGTTGGGTGAGTTGGGTGAGTTGGGTGAGTTGGGTGAGTTGGGTGAGTTGGGTGAGTTGGGTGAGTTGGGTGCCGGTCAGGTGCGACGGTATGGGCTACAGCGAGTCTGACGTGTGCGCCTTCACTTCGCGTCGTGGGGGTTGGGCTTCGCGGTGGCAGGGCGCTGCTGCTGCGGTTGGTCATGGCCAAGATCACGGCACTGTCCATGCGCCGCGGCCTGCGAGTCACGTGCGCGCGTTCTCCGGTGTGCGCCCGGCGTTCTACATTGTACGTGCAGCCCTCCTCCCTGTGCGTTCCGCGCTACGTGCGGCGTTCGGCGGTCTGGAGTCTGGACGATCTGCCCTCTCTCGCCAGCCCGACTTTCTGCGTTGGCCGCGCTGGGGGGGCGGCTCGCGTTGCCCGGGTAAACAAGGCGATCAACAGCGAGCCGCCCGCGCGCGCGCATGCACGTCTCTCCGCAAAGCTGCGTTGTATTACCTGCGACTCGACTCACCCTGCGGCCTGCACCGCGCTTTGCTGCATCATTGTACATGGTTTCTAATAGCCGGCGATTGTCTTCTTTCGCAGCCCTCTCCCATCCCGCCGCTGCACAAGTCCAGTCCCCGGCAGCCAGACGCGCCGACATGGGCAAGTGACCCGCCGCACCTGCCGCCATCGCCATCGCCATCGCCATCGCCATCGCCATCCACGTCAACACCACCACAACACGACCATGAGCGCGCCTGCGCACAATGGCCCGGCTCACGTGCGCAACAGTCCTTTCGCCAGAGGGAGCGGGAGCGCAGCAGCCCCGTCGCCCGGCCCGACCCCTCGTCCACTCTCCATCGGCCACCAACCGCACCCGCACACAGAGGCCAAGATGGCGCACGCACGGCATCAGTCCCTCACCCATCTGAGCAGCCCGCCGCTCGGCCGCAGCGACTCGCGCCTGCGCTCCGACTCGAACCGCAGCAGCGTCCCCATCGGCACATTCGCACCGCAGTTCATCTCCGAAGACTCGCCCGACATGGCCAGGCCCGGCGGCATCGTCGAGGGCGAGAACGACTTCTCTGGCAAGCGCTACGTCTGGCTGCGCGACCCCAAGACCGCCTTCGTCCGAGGTTGGGTGGTCGAGCATCTCGCTGGCGGGAGGCTGCTGGTGCAATGCGACGACGGCACACAGCAGGACGTCGACGAGGATGCCGTCGACAAAGTCAACCCAGCCAAGTTCGACAAGGCGGGCGACATGGCCGAGTTGACGCACCTGAACGAGCCCTCGGTCATCCACAACCTGCACATGCGCTACCAGGCAGACCTGATCTACGTAAGTGGGCATACCGCTTGCCCCGCGCGCGCACACTGACCGCTGCCAGACATACTCAGGCCTGTTCTTGGTCACGGTCAACCCCTACTGTCCTCTGCCCATCTACACGCGAGAGTACATCAACATGTACAGAGGGCGGGGGCGAGAGGAGACAAAGCCACATATCTTCGCAATGGCCGATGAGGCCTTTCGGAATCTCGTGGATGAGGGCACCAACCAGAGTATCCTTGTCACGTAAGGCCTGACTTCACCCCTCCAGCTGGCGCCAACTGACATCACTTAGGGGAGAGTCCGGTGCTGGAAAGACGGAGAACACCAAAAAGGTCATCCAGTATCTAGCCGCCGTCGCCAACTCGGACACGCCCCGAGCAAAGTCTGGCGCCAAAAACCTCACGAACCTCTCCGAGCAGATCCTACGAGCGAACCCTATCCTCGAAGCGTTTGGAAACGCCCAAACAGTCAGGAACAACAACTCGTCGCGTTTCGGAAAGTTCATTCGAATCGAGTTCAGCCGCGCAGGCCAGATTGCTGGTGCTTATATTGATTGGTATCTTCTCGAGAAGTCCAGAGTGGTAAAGCTCAACCCCAATGAGCGCAACTACCATATCTTCTACCAACTTCTGCGTGGAGCGGACCCAACGATGAAGCAGGACTTCTTGTTGGACTCGAAAGACACGGAAGACTTCGACTACACCAAGCACGGCAACGACGCAATCTCCGGCGTTTCGGACCGTGATGAGTGGAACACGCTGATAGAGGCGTTCCATGTCATGAAGTTTACAGAAAAGGAGCAAGCCGGCATTCTTCGGACCGTTGCAGCTGTTCTCCACCTGGGTAACATCAAAGCAACCAAGGAGAGTCGACGAGCAGACCAGGCCACGTTGGACTCCAATGCCGAAGCCCAAGCTCGAAAAGTGTGTCAGCTGCTTGGTGTGTCTGCAGACGACTTCCTGAAAGCACTACTTCATCCTCGGGTCAAGGCTGGACGCGAGTGGGTCGAGAAGGTTCAGACGCCCGAGCAAGTCAACCTGGCGCTAGATGCTCTCGCAAAGGGTATCTACGAGCGTGGTTTCGGTGATCTTGTCGACCGCATCAACCGACAGCTGGACCAGACAGGATCCGGTGGCGACGACTCTCACTTTATCGGTGTTCTGGACATTGCTGGTTTCGAAATCTTCGACGAGAACAGCTTCGAGCAGCTTTGCATCAACTACACAAACGAGAAGTTGCAGCAGTTCTTCAACCACCACATGTTCGTTTTGGAACAGGAAGAATACGCTCGGGAGCAGATCGAATGGAAATTCATCGATTTCGGTCGTGATCTACAGCCCACCATCGACCTCATCGAGCTGCCCAATCCAATTGGTATCTTCTCATGTCTAGACGAGGACAGTGTCATGCCTAAAGCCACCGATGTCAGCTTTACAGAGAAGCTGCATTCGCTCTGGGATCGTAAGAGCAACAAGTACAAGCGTTCCCTCCTGACTCAGGGTTTTGTGCTTACTCACTACGCTGCGGAGGTCGAATACTCGACAGAAGGATGGCTGGAGAAGAACAAAGACCCTCTGAACGACAACGTCACTCGTCTTCTAGCAGCGTCGTCGGACAAGCAGATCGCGAATCTGTTTGCAGACTGTGCAGATCCGGACGACGAGGTTGGTGGCACCCGCAGCCGCGTAAAGAAAGGACTCTTCCGCACTGTGGCTCAGCGCCACAAGGAGCAGCTTTCAACGCTCATGAACCAGCTGCATTCAACACATCCTCACTTCGTTCGTTGCATTCTCCCAAATCACAAGAAACGGCCAAAGCAGTTCAGTGCTCCGCTTGTCCTGGATCAGCTACGATGCAACGGTGTGCTCGAAGGCATTCGAATCGCTCGTACCGGATTCCCCAACCGACTGACCTTTGTTGAGTTTAGACAACGATACGAGGTCTTGTGCAAAGATATACCCAAAGGCTATCTTGAGGGTCAACTTGTTGCGAAAATGATCCTGGAGAAGCTGGGCATGGACAAGGCTCTCTACCGTGTTGGCATCACCAAAGTCTTCTTCCGGGCTGGAGTCCTCGCGGAGCTAGAAGACCAAAGAGATGCCCTTATCCGTGACATCATGATCCAGTTCCAGTCCGCAGCGCGTGGATTCACGCAGCGACGTATCGCTCACAAACGCCTCTATCGTGCCGAAGCCACTCGCATCGTACAGAAGAATTTCCAAGTCTACCTGGATCTCCAATCGAACCCCTGGTGGCGGCTCTTCGTCCGCATGAGGCCGATGCTCGGAGCCACTCGCCAAGCTGCCGAGGTGAAGAAGCGCGATGAGATGATCCTCCAGCTCGAAGACAAGATGCAGCAGGAGGCGGCTGAACGGCAGCGCGTAGAAGATGATCGACGAAGAGCCGAGTCGGACATGCAGAAGATTCAGAAGACACTCGAGAGCGAACGTGCTTTGGCTCTTGACAAGGAAGAGATCTTCAAGCGGCTGCAGTTCCGCGAGGCTGAGCTCGCTGAGAAGCTTCAGGGCGCGATCGAGGACCAAGACCAACTGGAAGACCAACTGGATGCCTTGATGGAGGCCAAAAAGAAGACCGAAGAGCAAGCAGAGATATGGCGAAAAGAGTTGGAGCAAGCCGGCCAAATCATTGGAAACCTGGAAACCGAGAAGCAAGATCTCGAGGAGCAACTTGCACGACTCGACCAGCAGTTGCAAGAACTTGAAGCCGCTCAATCAAAGCGCAGCCTAGCGGAGGAGTCCATGAGTCAGGAAGTGAAGATGTTGCAGAGCCATCTGAGTCTGAAAGAGCGAAAACTCCAAGAGCTGGAGTCGAAGCTCCTCACGACAGAACAGGATCTCGACATCAAACTTGCAGCATCGGACAAGGAGGTGCAAGCGAGCAAGAAGCAAATCAAAGAGCTTCTCGAAGACAACCGACAGGTGCGACAACAGATCTCCGACCTTTCCTCGACTTCCACCAGCTACGAAGACCTTGTTCGCCGCAAAGAAAGCGAACTGGCCATTCTGAAGGCTGATCTGAAGAAATACGAGTCCGACCGACAAACTTTCGATGCAGAGAAGCAGACACTTGCTTCGAAACATGATGATCTTCAGAGCCGCCTGCGCGAGGCCAATGCTGAGCTTGAAGCCATGCGATCTCAGAAGCAGCAATCGGACCGTGAAGCCGCCGATGCAAAGCGTCTCCTCGAGGACCGCGAAACTGAAGATGCACAGTCGAAGCTGCTTCAGGAACAGATCGAACTTCTCAAGTCTGAGATGTTCGAGGTCCAGAAGGAGTTGAGCCGCGAACGGCAATCGCGCGACGACGTGGAAATGCTCGGTGAACACAAATACGACACATTGAAGCGTGACTTTGACGCGTTGAACGACTCCAAGATTACCATTGAGAAGGAGATGTATGCACAGCAAGACGTTCTGCGGCGCGCAACCGAGACTCGCACTGCGCACGAGCAAGAACGCAAGGAATACCAAGCTGAGCTGCGGAACCTGCGTGAGCAATATCTCAAACTGCAGGAAGACAAGATGGACGCCGATGCCGAAGCCGAGCGCACTCAGTCACGTCTAGCCCTGGAGAAGCAAGCCGCACGGCAAGAAGAACTGAACTTCAAGGACCAACAACTTGACCAACTGGAGGCAGAGCGGGACGATCTTGCTGAGCAAGTGCATAGCCTGACTCAGATGCTGGCTGATGCGGAGGGCTTCAGAGAGCGAAACGACCAACAGAAGGAACGCCTCGAGCGTGAGCTAGTTACCGTCAAGGGCCGGCTGACAGCTTCCGAGAACGACAACCGCGCACTGCTCAACAAGGTTCAACAAAAGAACCTCGACATTGCCCGAACAAACTCTCGTGCTGGCGAGACTCAGCGCTCGAAGATCATGCAACTGACAAACGAGAAGTCAAAGTTCGAAGAGGACAACAAGCGACTCTATCGTCAGCTCGAGGACGCTCAAGTCAGCATTGCGTCGATGGAGAAGCAGAAGGAGAAACTTGAGCTAACCCTCGAGGATCTGAACCACGAGATCAACCGTGAAGCGAAGAGCAACCGGACCGCAGAAAAGGCTTCTTCCACCGTCAATCTACAGCTTGCAGACGTGAATCGCAAGCTCGAGACGGAGAGGCAATTACGTACCCAAGCTCAAGCCAACACGCGTGCAGTACAAGCCGCATTGGACAACAACAATCGTGAATTGGAGGAATGTCACAACCAACTCATGCTACTCCGTAAGGTCTTCGACCCTGAGTCTGCCGAGGTTGCCATCAGCTATGATGCTGCGAAACCACAAATCTCAAAGGCCGTGGATGTTGCAGAGCGCCTAGAGGCTGCTAACCAGGCATTGCGTGTTGCCACGGAGCGGTACAATCGCGCCGAAGCTCAGCTGGACGACCTTCGGGAGAGGCACGAGGGTGAGATCAACGACTTGGATACACGCCATGCCAACTCGAAGCGTGCTCTGCTCGAAGAGATGAACAGCAGCCAGGTAAACCAAGCGAACGCGAATCGATCGCCAACACACAGAAGGTTAGACAGCGAGAACCGCAAGCCATTTTCGACGAGTACGCCGACTAACCAACGCCACATCAGTAACGCAACGAACGACTCTGCCCGCTCTGACCGTACAGTCGACACTGTCGCTTTCAACAACCGCATGGACATGGCTGCCGAGCTCGAACTCGCACAGAACCAGTTGCAGATGTCGGAAATGCGAAACGCACATCTGCAGGGCCAGCTCGACCAGTCTCCTGCTCGGAACAACAGCTGGCAAGAAGAAAGCCCGTCGATGAGACGTGTGCAGAAACTGGAACGCGAGAACTTCCGTCTGCATGACATGCTCGACGACTCCGCAAAGAAGGTTTCCTCACTCGAATACAATCTGCGCTCAGGACAACTATCCTACCAGGAAGTACAGACAAAGTCACACGAGGAGCTGTTCGAGTTGCTCAACTCGCAAGAACAGTCGCGCAAGTCCATTGTACAAGCCCACAACAACGCCATCAATGAGCTGGCTGACGCAAAGACGGCCTTCGACGACATCAAGCAGATGAAGACAGCCTTGGAAGCTGAGCTTCGTGAGGTGTCGGCTGAGTTGGACGAATATGCCTCCGAGCGTGAGCAAGAGCAAGCCAACCACAATCAGCTGCTGCAGGAATTTGCAGATCTCCAGATTCGACTTGATGACGAGACTTCTACTCTACTCGACGTGCAGTCCAGCTTGAGCCTGTACAAGAGCCGCGCTGACGAATACTTCAACAAACTCGAGCAGGCAGAAATCGCTGTGCTCAAGGCATCCCGTGCCGAACAGTTCGCCAGGACACAAGCACGTGAGGCTGAAGAGACCTGTGCCACATTCATGGCGGAACGCAAGGAGATGGATGGCATGGTCGAGGGCTTTCAGCGACAAGTCCAACAGTATGAGGAGCGTGTAGAGGATCTTTCCACCGATCTACAAGCGGCGCTGCAGGCAAAGAAGCGTCTCCAGAACGAGCTCGAGGATTACAGAAGCCAGCATGCCCACGACATTGAAGACGGAGAAACCTCACTGGAACAAACGCGCAAGAAGTACCAAACCGAACTGTCGACGTTGACAAACGAGCTGGACCAGGAGCGCGAGACAATCATCTACATACGCGAGGAGAACGGACGCTTACGTGAGGAGATTGAAGAAATGAGAAGCAAGTGGGACGATGAAGTCCTAAACTCGTCCACCTGGGCCAAGGAGAAGAACCGCCTCGAGATGACGCTCCACGTAGTGTCCAACTCTCGTGACGAGGCAGCCAATGCCCACAATGAGGCTCAGTCTAAGATTGTGAACCTCTTGTCTCAAGTTCGAAACCTTCGCACCAATGTCGATGATCTCGCTGCTGAGCGCGACTCTGCCATCGAGGAGAAGAAGCGCCTTGAAACACGTTTGCAGGAGGCCGCGGACCGACTGGACGACCTATCGCGATCCGAGTCACCGGCGATGCGCAATGCAGCTGCCTATGACCGCGAGCTGCTCGAATTGAAGTCCGGCCTGGCCCAGCAAGAGGATATAGCTGCGGCAGCCGTCGGTAAGATGCGCCGTGCGGAAGCACTGGCACAGGAGCTACAGAAGGACATCATTGCCGAACGCGAGGCGAACGTACAGCTGCATAAGGAGAAGGGTCTTGTCGGCAAAAACCTCAAGGACCTCCAGCTTCGTCTGGTGGATCTTGAAACGAAGGGCTACAGCGGCTCAGCTGGAAAAGATGTCCGCTTCCTCCACGGACGTATCCAAGAGGTAAGCTACTGATTGCCGTTTCCATAGTGACTCTGACTGACGATACGATACAGCTTGAGAAAGCGCTTGAGGACTCGGAATCGACACGCCTCTCCGACTCCCGCGCCGTTCGCAATGTCGATCGCACAGTCAAGGACTTGCAGTCACAGATCGAGCGTCGCGAGAAACAGAACGCCTCTGTCACTGAAGACCTCAACAAAGCTCGCGACAAAATTTCCAGCCTGCTCTCCACCATCGACGAGCTGCAGTCGTCAGATTCAGGGAACCAGCTCGCTGCTAAGCGCGCCGAGCGCGAACTCCGTGAAGAACGCGAGAAGAGTGTCAAACTGGAGCGCGAACTCGAGAACCATAAGAATTTGCGCGTCGAGCGAAGGAGCCAGCTTGGCGTTCCTGGCATCGCAGCGAGCGACGCCGGCGATGCGCGATCACGCCGTGGCTCCTCGATCGGCCTTTTGATGGGGGGCGAAATGGGCGAGGCTGCGCCTGGCGAGAAGAAATTCGGTAGTTTCCGAAGCGGACTACGACGCGTCTCCGGCCAGAAGGGTTTTTTGTAGTTGATGGGACCTCCAAGGGGGAGGGGTCGTTGAAGAGGTCCCAGTTCACCATTTCTAGCCCATATTTCCGCAGAGAAGTTGAAGAGGATGTGGGCGGTCCTGTCACTACATTGAAAGAAGAGATGAAGAAGCAAGAAGGCACCGTCGCAGCTGTCAAACCCAGAGCGCTGGTTATTGCCGGCGCGGGCATGAGGAGGAAACACAGCTACGACACAGGCGTCGGCCTGCTGGAAGACATCGAGGAGGTGGAGTCTGTGCTGGAGAAAGATTCGGTGCTGAATCAAGCTTTCCTAGGGGAAGACTACGAGGAAAACGAGGAGGAGCAAGGAGAAGACGAGACGCTGGTCGAAGTCGACGGCGAGCTGTACAAGGAGAAACAAGTCGAGATTGACGTCACGGACTCTGAGCCTGAGACTGACAACGAGTCGCTTGCCGAACCCCAGGAGGACGGGTGTGGTGTCAAGCGCAAGAGGACGATTCGTGTTGTCATTCGGTCGAGGGCGTTTATATAAATAAGCGTGGTTAGTTGTCGACTTTTCTTTTCTTTTCTTTTCTTTTCTTTTCTTTTCTTTTCTTTTCTTTTCTTTTCTTTTCTTTTCTTTTCTTTTCTTTTCTTTTCTTTTCTTTTCTTTTCTTTTCCCTCCCCATGGGAATCGGAGACTCGGTTCCTTCACTTTGAACTGGTCGGAGGTTTTGGGTTTTTTTTTGTTGTTGTTGTTGTTGTTTTTCTCGCATGGCGTTGTAGCGATATATCATCGTTTGCTGCACTGCACTGCACTGTACTGTACTGCTTTACTTCACCTCGCTGCTTGGAATTGCATTTTCCCACTTGCAGACGGGCAATTGATATTTCATTACCCCTTCATCAGCCACGTGCCATGTCTGTCGCGTCTTGCCCCTGCTGTCTTGCGACGTTGACGGTGCGCTGCTTCTCGAGCGTTGCACGGAGGGATGGACGGAGGGATGGATGGATGGATGGACGGATAGATGGACGGATGGATGGATGGATGGATGAACGGATAGACGGACGGATAGACGGACGGATAGATAGATGGATAGATAGGTAGGTAGACAATCAAACAGACAAACCAACCGTGCGCCATTCCCCTGTTATTGAGCTTCCGCCCTACCGCGGATTGAAGTCGTGTATACCGTGCGTGCTGTTCTACTGCTGTTCTTCGTCAGATCTGTAGCCGCTTACTCTCTCTCTCTCTCTCTCTCTCTCTCTCTCTCTCACACACACACTCACACTCACACTCTCTCACACACCCCTCAAATAAAGGAGATTGGCATACCACATACACACAGTCTGTTTACTTTTGCGCTCATGCACGCACGCACCTGCGGAGGTTCCGTGTTTGGGTCGTGCAGGATTTCTCGTCCACTGCTGTATCGGGATGTGGCGGAGACGGGCCGGGCCGCTGGGGGGTTGGATGCGATGGGTGCTGGGTACGGGGGTTTGGGATGGGGCGCATTTTGGATGGGCGCGTTGAGGTGGAGGGGGAGGGAGGGTGGATGAGATGCCTTGCTGTGTGTGGGTGTCGGTGGACTAGAGGGTGGAGGAGTGGGTTGGTGTCGGGTTTGCAGAGGGCTTGTGTCTAAATAGATTGTGGACAGGCTAGGTCCGGCTGTTCATACAGATATAGTTGCATGAGACGTTCGTGTGGGAGAAAATGGAGAACTGGGCATGGCGTGAAAGCAAGGGGAACGAGAATGTTGGACATGCGTTGCTGTAATCTTGTTGTTAGATCACGTAGCTGCAGATTCTAGACTACTGTGCTGTGCGTAGCAGCCTTGGGCTTTTCTTTGTATCTCAATCTGATATCTAGTTGGAGATACCGATGACACCGCAAGCGGGGCGGGCACCAGCGTTACCGGTCTTCTTGGACTCCTCGTGTCCGCCCTTGCCGAGGTCGTCTGTGCCGGCGTGGACGACAATGGTGCGCTGCGACATGTTAGCCGAGTTTTGTAATGATGTATTTGCTTGAGAGGCGTAGAATGCCATCTGGGCAGACGAAACAAGCAGGGGAACCTACGCCAATGACGCTCTCAGCGCCAATGAGCTTGATCAGCTTGTCCTGGACGCTGCCCTTTGCGTTGCCCTGGCCGTCGGTCTTGAAGTTACCGAGGTCACCAACGTGGCGCTCCTCGTCGCTGGGGGCACCGTGGGTCTTGTTGTGAGGGTTGACTGGCTCTCGTTAGCGTCTCTTGCATTTCTCAAGCACCTCGAGGAGGGCGAAGTCGTGTAGAGTTGGTAAAGCACTCACAGTGAGGTCCGGCAGAAGTGCAGCCATTGGTGTTGTCGCCGAAGGCGTGGACGTGCATGCCACGCTCAGCGTTGGCGTCGTGGCCAGTGATGTCCCATGAGACGGTGGTCTGCGAGTTCTCGTCGGCCTGCTCGAAAGTGACGGTTCCCTTGATGTTGGAGTCTCCACGGAGGACAGCGACTAGAGAGCACACGTCAGCAGATCGTCCTTTGTCTAGATGTACAGTGGCTCGCCGTCTCAGCCCTACCCGTGTTTGGGTGTGTACGAGAGGTAAAGGAGCGGGCCATCAGGGTGTGTGGGGGGCGCTGTGCTGATTGGAGCACACGTACGGCGAGCCAGGCGGTACGGTGCTTAACAAGGTACCCAGGCAGCTCTCTGAGGACGTGATCGAGCCATTCACAGCGTGCTCAGGCCCAGAAAAGGTCCCTCGAAGACACAATGTGCTCAATCAAGCGCAGCCGCTACCCCACCTTCCCACAACGGGGCAAGCCTGCGCTGCACAGGGAGTTGGACGTACCGGCTTTGACCATTTTGGCGGTATGGAGTGGTTGGAGATGAGTTTTGGATGGATTGAAGCTTGACTTGACGTCTGAGGTGTACGTTGTGAGTGTGGGAGGAGCGGTGCAAGCTGCGGAACGCTGGGAGCTTTCACGGCTGTCCCTCTGCGGGGCTCGGGGTGACGCAACGCACAGGACCCACAGTAGCTCGCCATTTCGGCCGAGTGCCGACTTCTGGACCAATAAATGATAAATCCATCTGCATGCTGCTGGCCGTAGCCCAGCCTGTCAGCATTGCGACTGTCGATGATCTTACAGCATCATGACAGACGTCAGACCGTGGTACCCGGCAAAAGTCCTGTGGGCGTAGAGGTAGCCAGAGATGCTTGGCCGTAGCTCTTACACTAGTTGCGTCTAGCTTTGCTGTGTCTTATGCATATGCTCTAGTGCTACAGAGCAATGGATACAGGGAAGAACAGAACCGCACGGTATGATATACAGGATTAGTGTGTAATCTACTCAATAGAGCCACTCTGTACGGGCTCCTGCATATCTCACTCACAAAACGTATGCCGGGTACCGAGGGGACTGGGGTACGTTGCGTGCACAAGGGAACAGTGGCATGGCAGTTTCATCTCTTTGTATTGTGATATCGCAGTACCAAGCAGCTATGTGAATGTGGTGGTGCAAGCTGACCTCAAAACGTAAAATTCATGCCTTCATAACCATCAAAGAAAACGACCCATGTCGGACTACCCATCTATGCCTCGATCTTCTTGCGGAGGATGTCCTTGAGGGTGACGGCATCAGCAGCGAATTTCGAGATACCCTCGCGGAGCTTCTCAACGGCCATCTGGTCCTCGTTGAAGTAGAAGCGGAAGGCAGCCTCGTCGTTGATGTAGCTCTTCTTCTCAATGTCAAGCGAGCTGGCGTTGGAGGCGTCGAGCTTCTTGGGGACCGGCTCGGTGGAGTTGTAGAGCTGCTCGAGGAGGTTGGGCTGGGAATCGTCAGTAACGAGGCGCGCGATCGAGTACAAATCAACATACAGCAATGGTGAGGTAGTCGCAGCCAGCAAGCTCGGTGACCTCGCCGACGGATCGGAAAGAAGCACCCATGACAATGGTCTTGTAGCCGTACTTCTTGTAGTAGTTGAAGATGCTGCCGACGGACTGGACACCGGGGTCCTCCTCCTTGGTGTACTCCTTCTTGGTGGAAGCCTTGTACCAGTCAAGGATGCGGCCAACGAAGGGGGAGATGAGGAAGGCGTTTGCCTCAGCAGCGGCGATGGCCTGGACGAGAGAGAACATGAGGGTCAGGTTGGTGTTGATACCGTGGTCCCTCTGGAGGATCTCGGCGGCCTTGATGCCCTCCCATGTGGAGGCAATCTTGATCAGAACGCGCTCCTTGCCGATGCCCTGCTCCTTGTACAGCTGGAGAGAGTTAGTTTTTGATGTTTTTACGAGTTGAGCCCACAGTCACGTACGTCGATGATGCGCAGGGCCTTGTTGACGGAGGCCTTTGTGTCGAAGGAGAAGCGGGCGTCCACCTCGGTGGAAACCTTGCCGGGGACCACGTTCAGGATCTCCTTGCCGAACTGGACGAGGAGGTTGTCGAGTGTGGCATCGACCTGGTCCTCGATGTTGTCGCCGTGCTTCTTGCCCCACGCAACGGCGGCATCGATCAGCTTCTCGTACTCGGGCTTCTTGGAGGCCGCGAGAATCAGGGAGGGGTTGGTGGTGGCATCCTGGGGCTTGTACTTGTCGATGGTCGCAAAGTCACCAGAGTCGCAGACGACGGTCTGTGAAGGGGTTGTTAGCTTCCACACTCACAATGGCGCTGCAGCTGTGGTGGTGGGGCAGCGAGCGGCAGCGGGGCTACCTACGGTGCCAGTGGCCTTCAATTGGTCGAGGGAAGAAGTCATTGTGGTTGTGATGTGATGTGGATGTGATGTGAATGTAATGTGGATGTGATGTGGATGTGGAATGGGGTGGAGGGCAGAGGGTAGAGGGTAGAGGGTAGAGAGTAGGATTCTTGGGTATCGCAGTGGGAAGAGGGGGAAAGATGGTTGTTGTCTGCTGGGAGCAGCTGCGTCGGTCGATCAGCTTTCAATCAGTCGGCCTCCAGCGAGCCCCGCTACAAAAAATAGCTGCTGCGTCACAAGCGTGGCCACTGCGACGGCGGCCGGAAGAACAGCAGGCTAGCAGCAGGTCGACAGCAGGTCAACCGCTGGTCAACAGCTGGCCCATGGACCCACCCGGGGCGTTTTGCATCAATCAGCCTGCCACTTGCCTGCGGTAAGCGGACCCTGGCAGCGTAGGGCTGTCCAGTGTCCACGCTGTCCACGCTGCCCACCGCTCACGGCTCACGGCTGAGTCCTGGCCACTGCTGTCGCACACTCGCCGTTCCACGGTCGTTGGGCCTGTCGCAGCGCTGCTCAGAATCTTCTGTTTTGTCGATATGATGCAATGTCCGAGCGCTCCGCTGGCGGCCCTTGTTGGCTCGCGGCTCAGATGGGCGACACACGCCGGCCTCGAGCCTCCACTGCGGTCCGCCGTGCCCCCCTTTCCTCTTCTGCCAGAACCTGCTGCCATGTGTGTTCCACGTTCTATCCATTTCCATTTCCACCGGCTCAACATGGGAAAAGTAACGCGTCGGACTACTGTCGCCCGAGCCAGTCGCCGGCTGCTGCGGCCTGCACGTTTCCGTGGCGGCCGGAGAAATCGCCGCGTCGATGCGAGCTCGCCATGGCAAACCTTTGGCTCGCTTTCTGCACACTGCAGCTTATCGTGAAGACGCTTCTAGATGTGGACGTCCCAACGCCCTTCAGGCGCGTGCCTCACGAACCGTGGTTGCTTTGTCGACCGCCCACGCCCACTTCTCGGCGAACAGCTCACCGCCATGTCCTCGGTGCCTCAACGCAGCAGCAACGCTGACACGCACTCGCTGACCGTGGTGAGAAGGTATCGTGAGAAACAGTGACAGCAGTGAATAAATGATTCCAACCATTTCAGCTCTGGGTGAACTTCACAAGCCAGCCAGCATCTGCACAGCCTTGGCGTGTAACTCATGGACATGGAGCGTTGTTTCTGTTTATAGGATCCCAGGTCTGGTTTCCAGGCGTCATCTACAGTTTGCTCTTGCCCCAGCCACGCCTCTCCAGCAAACCATAAACCTCCTCATACTTACCCTCCAGATGACTGACCGTGTGTCCCGCCCCACTGGGCCCAGGATCATTCAACGCCTCAACCTTCCTCGTCTGCTCTTTCCCAACTTCAAGAATAGAACCACCAGGCAACGCCTCGTCGACCAAACACCTCAACATGGCCTCCGCAACCTCTTCCGGCGTCGCCCACTCATCTGCATCCGAGGATATAAACTGCAGTTTCTCCGGGTGCTCGGTCCACAGCGGTGTCTTGATCACACCAGGCGCCACGCCGTTGACGCGGATGCCGAAGCGCGTATCGAGGGCGGCGAGCGAGCGGACAAAGCCGTTCATGGCGTGTTTGGCCGCGACGTAGATGGGCGTGTGCAGGTTCGCATTCTGCCCTGCGATGGAACTCACAATCAAGACGCGCTTGCGCTTTTTTTTCTTCTTCCCCCCCGTCCGCGCCTGCGAATCGAGGAAGGCGGCGATGGCGAGCTGCGTCGTCCTGATCGGGTGCGTCACGTTGATGTCCAGCGTCGCGTACCGCCCGCCTCCGGCAGCGTCACGAGAGACCGTCGTGTCCGGTGGGTGCCAGAAGTTGCTCCACGGGGGGTCGTAGACGCCTGCGCCGGGGCAGACGATATCGACGTCTCCAAACGCTGCAGTCGCAACAGCGAACATGCGTTCCAACTCTTTCCACTCGGTGACGTCGGTCTTCTGGAACACGGCTCGAGGCGCGCCCGTCTCGAATCGAGACAGCAGTTGTTGTGCCTCAGGGCGAAGTGCAAGGTCCGCCATCAGGACGCTGCATCCCTTGTCCAGCAACAGCTTGGCGAAGCAGTAGTTGATACCTACAAACCCAATCTCAACCTTGCCTCGCATCAGACTTTCAGCTGCACGTGCACTCACCCGATCCCGCGCCCGTGACTATCGCAGTCTTGCCCTGCACACGGAACGCTTCCTGCGTCGTCGCCATGGCCGTCTGGATGTTGGCGAGTGCACGAATGGTAAGAGACGAGTGTGCTATGTATGCGCGAAGCCGTCACGGCAACACACGACTTTATTCATACATGATCCCGTACCGCTACAGCTGCACCTGACGAGCGTACACGCGCACATTGCACGTCTCTGCACGAGCACAGCTGCCGCTGCGGCATACCCGATTCGGACATTTCTGGGGGACGGACAGTGTGCAGTGAGGGGTAGGTATCGTGGGGTAAGCTTGGCCGGCGGAATATCGACCGAAGCCGTACTTTCATGTTTCAGAATAAACCGGATGTAAGCCCGTGCGCCGCCCAGCATCAACACCACGCCGAATTATCACCAAATCACTCAATTTTGGAGCCAGATTGATCAGAAAAAATGCTAGAATTTCGTAGCACGTCCTTGAACAACATCTTGACATTCTATCAGCCTGCTAGGGTAGCCTGTGATGGTTTTGTTGATCTTTTTAGGGTCAAGACCCGCCCACACCTGGTAGAAACGTGAAATCCCTTCAGTTTTTAAGCGACAAGTACGCCTATAAAACCTCTCCTTCAGTAGAGATACCTAAGTCTCTATAATTAATAGATCTAGAGACTTTAAGCATCCTAAAATGTAGTCCCAGCCATGCTGGTACATGTAATTGAGTGTCTTTTTAGATGTATAAGCACTATCTAAGTCCATGTACAATAACCACTCTCTACTACAGTAAAGTAACTTAGTGTGTAACGCTAGTAAAATCTTCTTAATAAACACCTTGCTTGTTATTTTGCTATTGCTGTAAGACGTCTTATATAGCATACACTATGCAAAGTTATATCTAAGTACACAGAAGAGATAGAACTTTCTCTCCTTTGCTACCTCTTCTGGCTCTTGCTTCCGGTGCTTATTATACTGCACGTTCTCTAGCTTATTTCTTTCACCCTTGCCTCTTCTCCTCTTGATCTTACGCTTGTATTGTGGGCCAGTTTTCTAATGTAACTTATCACACCATAAGACACTCTTCTAGTGTTTACCACAAGGACGCACTTAAAGCTGGGTATTACACCACTTACGACGCTTACGCTAACGATAAGGAGGATAATCATCCTCCTAAGCTGCAATATGCTTAGTAATAGGAGCAATCTCCTGCACTCTACGCCATATTGTGATGCATGAATAGGCCTCTTTCCTACCTTGTGGAATAACCCCAGCCTTAACCTGTATGTCCTGCCAAGTCTCTGCTTTCTTTTTAAACTAGCAGTAATCTAGATAGTTGACTATTGCGTGTGCGTCAGCTCTAGTGAGCTGTTGTAGTGCACCCTGTACATCTGAGTGGTTGCTGTGATAGAGTGTACGTGGCTCCTTAGACTAAGCAACCTTATAAGCAGTTAAGTAAGGGATATTAAGGGCAGCTTTAATATCTTTAAAAGAGCAAGGTATGTGGTGTACGTCGCAGAAGTGTAGAATACCCAGGATTGCACTGCGCTGAGGTGTGTGGAGGTGCTGTTGGGACGCCTCATCAGACACGTACACCGGCGGCGGGGTGTTAAAGTGCTAATAAAAACGTCTCCCAGCCCTCTTAACTATCTCAGGCATTTAGGGCAAGAAAATTAGGAACAAAACGCGTTGATTTAGGCCTGTAGAGGCCTTGTGGATTCATTAATTTCGTGGTGTTGATGCCGGGCGGCGCACGGGCTTACATCCGGTTTATTCGGAAACATGAAAGGCTGTAGTCGGAGTAGACGCGTGTAAATCTGAGCCTTGCGGTAGGCGCCAAATGGGCTTGCGTATGCAGTGACTTGCGTGGTTGTGAATGGGTATGGTTTGATGGTTGTATTTCAAATCTACTCATGTTTTGGGGGATGGATAGGTCAGGCTTGCTTCCAGTGTTCATGCCTGCGGACCACCACCACTGGTCTATTCATGCTCTGCTCGACTTCATCTCGTTGACTTCAACCGCCTGCCGATACCTGTCCAAGCACTGCGCATCAACTCCTCTGCCTCAGCTCTTTTCGGAACTGCTCGACGCCACTTGCTCTCGGCAGCGGCACACCATTGCCTTGTTTGCTCCCACTGACGTGGCTGAGTCTGACCAACTCATCCATCATTGCGTTCCTTGTCCGCTCAACGAGACCATCCACGTCCGCTGCGGTCATGCCTGTTGTCGGGATCGCTGGCAGGACAGTGACGTCCACGACGCCCGGCCGGACGATCTTGCTCTTCATATCCAGCACGTGGCTGTAGTTCGCCGCCACGACGGGAACAATGGGTACCTGCGCCTGCACAGCAAGATGGAATGCGCCCTTCTTGAACGGCAGCAATGTGGGCTCGGACGCATAGCTGCGTGTGCCCTCGGGGAATATGAAGACGGATTGGCGGTCGTTGCGCATCGTGTTTGCGGCGCTGTCAAAGGCCGCGCGGGCCGTGGCACGGTTGGCGCGGTCGATGAAGACGGTCTTGGAGAGAGCCATGAACTGGCCGAGGAAGGGCGTGTATTTGAGGCTGGACTTTGCTGTCACGGAGCAGTAAGGGGGGAACATGCAGCCAAGCATCAGGACATCGAGTTCGCTGGAGGCAACACAAGTCAGTTTCCCGGTCCCTCGCAGGACGCGTCTCGTCAAGTCGAGGGCGAGCACTCACGTCTGGTGGTTGCCCACAAACACTGCAGGCCTCGTGTCCAAGGCCTCCTTGCCCCCTCTCCTCCCACCTTCTTCCCTACCCCCAGCTTCGTCCACTCGGAAGGTGATTCCCGTGCTCAGCCACATGGTCCACTTGAACGCGCGCCCGACCGTCCACTGGCTCAGTCCACCGTAGCCAATGGCCCGCAGGAAGACGCTCGCGAAGACGCCATAGCTGGCACAGAGGATCAGGAACAGGAACGCGGTGATGCTGAAGGCGACAAAGGTGGCTTGCCGGGCCAGTCGCGCGGGCAGCACCAGGGAGAGTGCGCGGAGCAGCATGATGAGCGCAATGGGCGCGGCGGAGAGGTACGCGAGCCAGCTCATGCTGGAGTGAGTTTGGGGTCGGCGGCGGGCGGGCGGGCGGGCTATGACCGTGTCGGCATGCGATTGGCGGGCTGGCGTGGTTCAACTTCGAGGGGTGCGCGCTGGGCAGGTCAAGTCGAGTCGAGCCCGAGTCTGCGTCTGCGTTTGTTGGCTGCGTATCGCACAGGGCAAGACGCCGCGACGTGAAATTGAGCGTGACTGTAGAAGCGGTAGCAGCAGCGGCGAGGCCTCGATAATGGCATCTATCGTGCCTCCACCCTAGACCTAATATCGATTCATGTCAGGCGGATGCCGCACGAGGCAGCGGGGCCATTTACTTTTTTTGCGCCGCCGTGATAGGCGCCGAGGTCCGTTGCCGCCGATCTCGCTAAGCTCTCCTCTCCTGTGCAGTGTGACGTCTGCTGCGCCGCCGTCTTGGGTTTCCAACGTCAAGCCCAGGAGAAATCTGAGACGAAATGACACGTCTCTGTGCGCTCATTGCGAGCATGAGCTGAGTCTATCCGCACAACACCTTCCTTTCCTGTGGCTGCACGCGTGACTTGTGCATCATCAGCGCCGGTCTGGTGCCAACCACTCGGGGCATCACATGTATCATCACATGCAGACTGCTGCACCCTCTTGCAGCGTCGAGTCTGACGCCGCAGAGCACTAGAGCATGTGCATACATTCATCTCCTTGATTACTCGATGAGCCATTGACATTGACAGGAAGTGTCTGCTTGATCTTCATCCGAGCCAGCTTCAGATTGCGCATCAGATACCTCCAAGCTTACCTTCTCATTCCTCTCTTCCAGGCCTCCGTCGACACCGACCACAACCCTCTCGCAGTAAGGCACACTACCAGTAGCCGGCACCCTTTGCTCCAAGAGCTGCAGCTTGTACGGAAGCCGACGACTGGCTTCAGGCGCTGCATCTGTCACATTGGACACCGAGCCCCCACCCTTCTCTGCGTAGATGGAGCCCTCCAGCCGCGTGTCGTTGAATCTGCACCGCCAGAGCGACAGCCCAGGCTGAAATATTGTGTGTCTCGGTTGGCCCTGCATTGGCGACGAATTGGTCTTTTCTTGCCCGAGTTGGTCTTCTCGAAGTATCACAGTCCGGCTATAGATTGCAGAGAATCGATACTGCGCTTCATCGCCGGAACCATCAAGAGCCACCAATGCTGTCGGACCGATTTCTGGAGCTTGCTGGCCGCAGTGAACGCTGCGATTAGAAGTCGAAGGAAGTCCGAGGGTGATCATAATAGGCTCGTCGGCGTCTTCGCCCTGTGATGGCAGGATGCTAAGCTGTAACATGGTGTCAAAGGCGCACTGCCATGCGCGTGACTCATTCGCTCGCGCTAGACACTTCGAGCTCTGCTGCTGAGGGAACTGGATGGGTACCATGAAGGTACCTCGCTCAAGGGTCGAGGTGGTAGCTGTATTCGTCTCGTTGCTTCCAGTCTCCCGAATCTCAGAGTGATTGCTGATACACGTGTTAGCCTCTTTTCCTGCGGCATCACATGAAGGTCATACTCTTCTGAACGTTTAGGACCGGCCGCTAACAAGGCAATCCCCACTGTCAGTAGCAGAAGGGCTTGCAAACCCAGTACTGCTAGCACGCGGTACTTCACAGACATCCGACCCCAGGTTCGACCCCATGCTGATTTTGGAACACTTGGCAGAGGCTTCTCAAGCCCTTCTCTTTGCTCCATGATAAAAACCTCCTTCTCGTCCAGGCACGCACTGACTGAGAGCGCGCTGTAGTCAGTGCATAGTTCCAATGGGACCACCTCGAGGCCATCTTCGATATCTGGCGACCTTGCTGAGTCTGAGAATGTTGAGGCGCTGTGAGTACGGACGGGCTTGTAGTGCGGTGGAAACACTGTGTAGATACTGGGGAGCTCCTGGATGCTCCTGACCGATCTGCGTGGGAGCTGCATGGCTGCAGTGAGAGGATGTACTAGGTATTATAATATTCGGTGTAGTTTACGAAAAGTGTGAAGAGAACCAATACTGGACCAGCCAGTTGTTGTGTGGGTCAGCGAACGACAGAAAGGGACATGTAGAACCGTAGGAGCAGCCAGCGCATGCTCGATGGAGCATCGGCGGCTGGCAGCTATAAGCTTCCATAGCATCTCAACAAGCCAAGCTCTACCGAGGTCTCCACACGGACAAGGTGATCCTACCGGCTGCGCCGCAATGCTGCTGGAGCTTGCTGGCCACTCAGACTACCAATGTACCTGCTTGTGGAAATTATGCTGACAATCATTGCATCCCGTACAAAAAGGCTCTGTTTCGTCGCATTAACAAAGCAATCGAAAGCGGTCAAAAGCCCAGAAAGGAAGTATTGGGTGGCGCAAACCGCTGGCTGTACGTTCACCACTGCGAGTGAAGTGGTCCGTGCATTAAGCGCTTGACGCTGGTCTACAGAGAGGTCGTCACATCTTAGATGACATCGACTTTTGCTCTTCCAATCCGGGGCATGTATTTGAAAGATACCGTATATAGCATGACTGTTGATAGCACGAAGCCGACACGTCGAGTCGCGTTTGCTAATGCGTGTCTAACCGCGATCGATAGGTCGCTTTGGGGGTTTCGAAACACTGGGAGGTTGGAGTATAGATGTGGAGTCAAACAAATCAGTCACAGTGTAGACTGTAAATTTATTCATATTTCATGTGAGCCTACCGGTGAGTTTCGAAACTAAGGTGAAAGGATAGGATGTGATCTGGGATAGTAGGAGCGGTGCAGTCAAGTCAAGAGTGACGCTAGTGGGAGCTTAGGTAAGTCTCATCCACTGCAACTACTATTGACGTGAATGGTGTACCATGGATCCATCGCTTTTCAAGGTGTTATAATATTCGTCGTGTATTGATCTGGCAGATGGCGTGCGTTGTGCTGTGCACCTTCTGACCTTTGAACAGAAAACGTGCAGAAATTGGCCCTGGTCCAGGCACAACTACAGGGAGAAAATTTGACACCCCCAGCCTCGAGCCCCGAGTATTGTCGTGATGAAAACCTAGTAGCTTAGGGGGAGATAAGCAAGTCCTCGCTAGAGTTTGAAGCAATCTACACATACCCTCTTATGGCGGGAGAGACTACAGATCGGTGCGCGAGGGGAGTGCGAGACAAGAGCAGTAGTTTTGCGAATGACAAAAGTCTCCGGACCTGAATCATAGAGTGACGAAGTCCAAATACACTGTTCCAACAGAATCATGTCTGACCAGATAAGCCAGTTCGCATCGCCACTGAACCTGTGCAGGCAATAGATTGAAAGACGCGAAGAAGCGAAGGTTTTGGATTGGAATCCTAATGCAGCAGGGAGAGAAGTACACGTAGCCACATAATTGCACAGCGTCTGGGGCGCTGCCGGCTGAGAATCGATATGGATGAGAGACCGTATGCAACGTGAAGAAATAAGACAACGCTACCGAAGTCCGTAGTGAAGGCTCAGACGGACATCACAGAGCACTTCTTGTTGAGACAGAAAAGACGTTTTTTTCAGCTTAGGTCTAGCGAAGGCGATCGAGAAGTACCGGTATTAGAGCTGGAGATGGCTGATGTTGGTGTTGAGTGCTGTGGTGCCAAATCTGGGGAAACGAACAGCGGGCACGGCCCAGCTCGATGCGTCCAAGCACAGCCGTAACACAGCCAACGCCATGTCTCACAAGGAGTCTCTCTACCTGACTCACGATCATGCTTGTCTCCATGATTGACCAATGTTCGCTTACCATTAGGATCTTGAGTGCGAGCGTTCGGCGTCTGCGAGCGCAACCCACCGCCAGCATCGAGGTTTCAGGAGCTTCTGCATCACCACGGGATCTTCACAGCTGGCAGATCATTTCATCATCGGCCGGGATGGTATCTGAGATCAACGCGCAACACAGAAGTAATCCTATAGAGAGTGCGTAACAATGCGCATCGCAATAAGGAGACTGACTGAAGCAAACGTCAACGTCATCGCCGAGCCTGTAGCAATAGTTGAGAACAGTACTTACTCCGAGCGCTGTCTACCTACTCCAGATTTAGGATTGATCCAGTATCAACAACACAGACCACGACGCTTGTTTGGGGCACAGCACTGCAGCTCGCATCGTCAGCCCTTCGGTCCTTCACAGCACCGCCTCACGGGCCCGGTGCATCACCATCAAGGGAGAGCAGTGCGGCGAAATGCAGGGTCTGTGTGGCTGCCGCAGGTGTTTTCTGCATAGTTGGGCCCAGGCACTTGCGCGCTGTGATTGGCTATAGTCGGTGTCTGCGTATCTGACACACCCTAGTCTCCACAGTTGTTTCATGGAACTCCAGACGAAAGCGAAGGAGCACAACGATTGACCAGTTGGCCGTGCTCAGCCTTCAAACAGGAGACGGCATGACTTTGACTATAGGATCCAGCGGAGATTGCGTGGACAACGGATGCCGGCTTTTAATACTCGGTGCTCCTCCAGCACTCAGACCTCATTCTTGTCCCAACCTTCAACTTTTGTGCATTTTCGCGTCATCTTATACCACGCTCCCTTCAATCGCTTTGTGGACGCTGGTCGACCTCACTCATTACATCTGCCACGACGAAGCTCTATCTTGAGCATTCCATTCATTCGCGCTGCCACTTGCGATTGATCTACAATTCAACCACTTGCGACAACGTACCATTAGATCTTCCGTGAAGAGTACTTTCTACAAAGCCAGACACTTGTCTTTCAATCTAGGTTTCGACAAAAACAAATAACAAAATGCGTTTCACATCCTACGCCACTGCGAGCGCCCTGGCTGCTCTAGCCAGCGCCCAGACATTCACCGACTGCAACCCCATGGAGAAAGCGTGCCCGAACAACCCAGCCATGCCTCAGACCTGGGAGACGGACTTCACAGCCGGCAAGGATGCCATCAAGGGCTGGAAGCAGACTGCCGGAAGCCTCACATACAGTGCTGAGGGTGCCGAGTTCAGTGTTGCAAAGAAGGGCGACGCTCCTACAATCGGCTCTGAAGCTTACCTACACTTCGGCTATATCGAGGTCAAGATGAAGGCCGCTCCAGGCCAGGGCATCATCTCCTCAATTGTTCTTCAATCCGACGACTTGGACGAGGTCGACTGGGAATGGATCGGCGGCGTCGATAGCAAGACGCAAATGAACTACTTCGGAAAGGGTGAGATATTTGCTATTCACGTGGGAACGGGGGACAATTCTGACTTGTGGTTGTAGGAAATACGACAACTTACGATCGCATGATTGAGGCCGACGTTTCCAGCACTCAGAACGAGTTTCACACGTACGCTCTCAACTGGACTTCGGAGTCGCTTACCTGGATCATTGACAACAAGCCGATGCGCACCCTTAACTACGCTGATGCCAACGGCGGCAAGAACTTCCCTCAGACTCCCTGCAACGTCCGTCTTGGTAACTGGCCTGGCGGTGATTCTGAGAACGAGGGTACCCGCCAGTGGGCTGGTGGCGAGGTGGATTACAGCAAAGCGCCCTTCAAGATGACCGTTGCCAACATCAAGGTCATCAACTACTCGCCCGGCACTGAATACCACTGGAAGGACAAGTCTGGCTCTTTCGAGTCGATTGAGGTTGTCGGTGCAGGCAACAAGGATGGTGCTCCTCAGAACAACGCTGTCCTCGAGTCCTCCGCATCGGCCACTGGCTCCGGCATACCTCTCGAATCCGGCTTTGCTGCACCCTCTGCTACCGGCAGCGTCGGCAGCGGCAACAGCGGTTCCAACAACTCAAGCACCACCTGCACTGAGGGTCAGCAACAAGCTACACCCGCTCCTGCCTCGGGTGGCAACTCGGACTTCAACTACCCCGTTCCCACTGGATCTGCCGGCACCGGCGACGAGACTCCCTGCTCATGCGGCGTCGCCACCGTCACTGTAACCGGCACACCTCCCTCAGGCGACGCGCCCCCAGCGACCGAGACCCCATCCGCCCCTGCTTCCTCACCCGTCGAGGGCGGCACAGCAACTCCCCCCACCAGCACCGCCATCGTCAGCTCGGGGCTCCCCAACCAGCCCCCCGCGACCCTGACATCCGTCGTCTCGCCGCCTCCTTACGCAACTACCGGTCTCATCATGGACACGCTCCCCGCCCCGTCTGTGCCCGCGACCCTCCCCTCGGCACCCTCAACGCCATCCGGTGTCCTGCCCCCAAGCAGCGGCAACGCAACCGTACCTTCGCCCTCCGCGCCCGCCGAGTTCACCGGCGCCGCGAGCGCCAACAAGGCCGGTGTCGCTGCTATGGCCGTTGTGGGCTGCGCTCTGCTCTTCGCTCTCTAGACACGCACCTCTGCGTGGGCAATCCAGTCGCTCGGCGACGGCTCAGCCGTGTATGGTATTGCATGCTATGGTATGTAGAGGACCTTGAGGATTCTGGGTGTAGATTTTCTGTCAAGCACAACGCCTTGGTTAGGGTGCTGTGTCTGTGTACATTTACTAGGCGTCTTGAGTTGGACGAGGATGCTTCGCTGTGCTACTCGCGCTTCGTTGGGGATGTTGGAGTCCAGTGGGCTGGTACATGGACGAATTCATATCAAGAAGAAGATGATGATGATGATGAAGATGAAGATGAAGAAGAACGAGGCAAATTTGAGTCTTCTTATTTCACTGCGGTGGCTGTCGCGGACAATTTTGTTGTTTTGTGAATGAGGCTCTTCGGCGTGGGAGGCCGGCTGGCATGTGGCGCTGTCGTTGTGCTGGTAGTGGTGTGGTTGGCTTGTGGACGGCAAACGACGTGGTCAAGCATACAGGACGTGTTGACGGAAGGAGAGCTTGTGGTAGATGAGAAAGGCCTTTTGTTGTGAATTATTATTTGATATTCTTACGCTCAATCTCCCCCTTTACAACATGATAAATGTTGAGGCATACCGGTCAGCGCTCACAGCATGTTTTTTCTCCACGCGCGCGTCCCCAAACGTTCGATTTCGGGCACTTCAACCGGCCCTCTGACTTGGTCGTCTTCGAGCGCTTCTACAACGGCCTCACCGACCAGATCGGCCTTCAATGGCTTGATGCCCCCAGCGCCCATCAGCCACGTCAGTCTCCCACCGACGGCGCTATTGATCATGCTCGCAACGGCGCCCCCCGCGGCAATGGGCAGTGTGAAGGTGCGGCTGGAATCGTACATGAAAGGGGCACGGATGAAGATGGATCGCATAGTGGGGAAGGTTGTGGAGATGATGGACTCGGCTTCGCGTTTTGTGGTGATGTAGCGTTTGGGTAGGATAGGCGTGCCGGCTGCGGCGGAGATGTAGAGAAAGGTGGGGACGTTTTGCTTGGAAGCTTCCTGGGCAAGACTGACGGCTGTGTCGCGGTTCATGACTTCGTAGGTGAGCTGTCCGTCAGACTCCATGGGGCGGAGCGTCTCGCCGTCCTTGCGGTCGAGGGGGTTCTGGGTGCCTGCTTTTGTCGCCGAGAAGGCTCTCTTCAGCCCGGACAAGGGCGATTCGCGGCCACTGACGACGCCTTTGTAGTCTGCCTCGAGCAGGATGCCCATGGTGTGGATCACGGCGTCGGCGGACTCGAGGTGCGCGTTGTACGAGGACGGGTCGAGGATGTCGCCTTTGGCCCAGGTCACCTTTGTGGACCATGGCGGAGCGTCGGCGGAGGAGGTGACCGAGGACCAGTGCGGTGTGCCTGAGCGCGAGACGGAGACGACGGACCAGCCGCGGTGGGCGGCGGCGCGGCAGATGCGGCTTCCTGGAGGGGTTCGGTCAGAGTGGACGCGTAGAGACGGTGTGGTGGTGGTGGTAGTGGTGTAGTGGTGGTGGTAGTGATGTAGTGGTGTGGTGGTAGTGGTGATGATGGTGGTGGTGGTGGTGGTGGTGTTGCTATGCTCGTTGAAATGGCGCAGTAAAAGTGTACGTACCCAGAAATCCGTTCCCTCCACACACTACCAGCTTCTTCTGTGCTGCGGACGCCATTGCTGCGGTGTGGTGTGGGCAAAGCGAGAAAGTGAGCAAGTTGGGACGCAGAGCGCGAGTGGTGATATCATTCGACGCGAGAAAGCTCCACACCACAGGCACAGGGCTGACAGGGGTGCGCGGGCGCTACTGGGCACCACCGAGCTCCGTCCGCCCTGCCTCTGCATCAGCTACACCTCCACTACTTTACACCTCCACTACTCTACACCCCCACTACTCTACACCCCCACTACTCTACACCCCCACTACTCTACACCCCCACTACTCTACACTTCCACTTCTCTACACCTCCACTACAATCCTCTGCTGCCCAACTCTACCCAGCCAGCCCGTGCACACTCACTCCACAATGCCTGCGCCGGCACCCAACAAGCGCGTCAAGGTGCGTCTGCGTCCCTCGTCGCAGCCCGTCCACAGTCTCAACACATGCTTACCATGCGCAGAACAAGCGCATCTCGCGCAACATAAGTACTGCGCTCCCTCAGCACGACCCCGTCGCCCACTCACACCCACAGTAATCGGCTCCGAGGCCTGGGCGCTCCCCCCACTGGGCCACCCCGACCGCCCAAAAGGCATTCCTGACGACCACACCAAGCGCTGGACCGTCTACGTGCGCCAACCAGACGGCGACCCCTCTCTCAGCACCTGGCTCAACAAAGTCCAGTTCAAGATCTTCAACACGTACGAGAACCCGCTGCGAACCTGCGACAACCCGCCCTTTGAGGTCACCGAGACGGGATGGGGCGGATTCAGCATCGATATTCGCCTGCATTTCGTGCCCATCAGCGGCGAGAAGGCGCAGTACAGACAGCACTTCTTGCAGCTTGAAAAGTACGGCTCCGAGGAGCAGCAAGCCCAGCAAGAACGGACGGGCTGCGTGCGGAGCGAGTTTCTTGAGGTCGTGCACTTCAACGAACCGACCGAGGCCCTGTTCGACGCCTTGACCGCCGAGGATCAGTGGGCGCACCTCGTCCCCAGCAAGTCCTCGAGTGGGAGTAAGAAGGCCAGTCTCGGCGCCAATGGCCGCTTGAAGCGCGGACTACCAAACGGTGAGCGCAGCGCCCAGCTGCCAGAGAAAGGCGGCGACGACGTACCTTTCAGCCAGGAGCACGAGCAGGGCCTGATTGACAGCTTGATGGACAAGATTGCCCAGGTGGATCGGGAGCTGGAGAAGGAGACAGCCCGCAGGGAGAAGACGGAGAATACGCTCAAGGCGCTGAGAGAAGAGCTGGGCCACGAAGCCGCGCAACAGGCAGCACAGCAAGCCTCGGGAGATCGGAGTCGCAGGCGGTGAGATGCAGACAACATCCACAGCCTGTACACCGAGCCTCGGTTGTCTCTTTCTACGACTGCACAATGCTCACGGCGATATGCATAGGAAGCGTAACACTACTACGCAAGCAAAACCCGTGTTCTCACAAGTACACAACAGCTTCATTGAAGAGTCATACCTTTTCACCGAAAAGACTCCCCAGCAATCGGTTGCTCGCCTGCTATTGCGACCCACCAAGACGAAGGACACATCCACCCCATGATCTCGGAAAACCCGGCGCTCGTAGACATAGAAGAGGCATCTACGAACGGGCGATTATCCCACAGCTGCAATTAGCTGCAAGCAGGAAAGGCAACGTACACAAGACCGAACAGCCACTACCACTCTATTCGAACAGCCCAAGGGACGTCGGCCAAGAGTAGTGTAAAAGGCAGCGTTGAGACCACCATCATCTCGACCATCGCCTCGTCGTGACCCTGCAATAACTGACTGGATCTCTGACACTCACAGCTGTCGTCAGCACAACCTCAGAAACACACACACATCGACTCCTCCCGTATCTATCTCACTCCCATTGAATCCAAACTCAACCTCTTCATCGGCATCTATCCCCGTTTTGCTTCGTCCCCTTCCTCAGTGCCTTTGTCTGGCGTACCACCAGATCAATTCGAACGCACTGTGCATAAAGACGTGAGAGAAAATGACGCACGCATCGAGTCATTGCTGCTATGCTTGTGGTATCAAATGCTGCTCTCCTTCTACTTCTATTTCTACTTCTTCTTCTTCATCTTCTCCTTCAAATTCTTCGTCTTCTCCTTCAACTTCTTCGTCATCTTCTCCTTCTTTTTCTTCAACTACTCCACGCTACTTCCTCCTCGAGCTGGAGCTAACCATTTTCTTCTTGAGGTGCTTGGGCATCTTCTCCTTGCGCTTCTCCTGCTTCTCGGCCTTGATGGCCTTTTTGTGCGCTGCCTTTTCTTCCTTGTCCATGTTCTTCTTCCCCCGCGAGGGGCCCTTGTCGAATATGCTCTGGTCTACTTCGCTCCCGTCAGATTCGTCGGATGACGAGAGATCCACGCCTCCCGAGCCCGAATCGCCTGCTTCCGCGCCGTCGTTATCCTCTCGGACGACTTTGTTCGCGAGCAGGTCTTGGTAGGGGAGCGAGGAGGCTTCGCCGGCGTTGACGAGCGCCGCGTCGCGCTCGATGTCGTACACTTGATCGAGAGTTTGAGGAATGTATTGGTTGCGGAACACGTCGTCGTTTTCCTCGTCCCGCTTCTTTTCTTCTTCCGTCTGTGGCTCCCTCTTCATCACTTCTCGGACCGTGTTGGAGATGGCCTCCATGTCCTTGACCTCTTTTTCTCCCTTTTCGCCGGTGATGAAAGCAAACGCCCTTCGCTCGCTGAGCACCTCGACATTCCGGCTGCGGTAGAAGTCCGATACGTTCTTCACGTCCATACGCAGGAATTCCAGGGATCGTGGGTGGTCGTGTTCCACGGCTTGCGACACGTCGATCATCCACTGCCGCCCCTCATGGAAGAGGACGTTGTACTCGCTCAAATCGGCGTGCACGAGGCGACATGTATGATACAGGATGCGCATGTAGGCCAGCATCTCAATGTACAGATCTGTCCATTTCGCATCCTCCTCCTCGCTTGTCAAGCCATCAAATCGCACGTCCTTCAGTCGCGGCGCTGGCTTGCCCTTGCGGTCACCCACAAAGCCCATGACGAGTACGTGTGTGCGCAGAGCGATGGGCTCGGGCGAGGGAATCCCCGCATCGTGGATGCGCGCAAGGTTGCGGCGCTCTTTGTCCGCCCAGAGCTTGACCATGGCCCGGTTGTTGCTCTTGCTATACCCCTGGCGGAAACGGAACTCGCCCTCGACGTACTTTGCGCGGTCTTTGAACACCAGGATCGATGTCTTGTAGACTTTCACTGCGCGGTGCGTCTGCTCGCCGTCCTCGGGGGATTCGCTGATGGCGTGGTACACATTGGCTTCCTTACCGGTGGAAATGACGCCGTGCAGTTCGCTGATTGTGTCACGGTTGATGAGCTGGAGGAGGATCATCTGTGTTCTCCTGTCCAACACTTGCTCAGTGGTGGCGCGATCCGCCTTATCCTTGTCGCGTGCACCGCCGCCTGTTGCTCCACTGAACCTCGAGTCGAGGCGGATTTTGCTGGCATGCTTAGAAAGAGAGGCGACTTGGTCGTCAAGAGAGAGGTTCGTGTTTGCAGAGGGCTTTTGTGGGTTGTTCTTGGGTTTGTAATCGGCGGGCACCGAGGGGTCGTTCAGTTTGCGCTGTCTGTTGTAGGTTTTTGTAAAATCGCTCGGGTTGTTGGATTCGATGAGCTCGGGTGCATCCTCGTCGTCCGAGTCGAAGAGGTCGTCGATGTCATCGTCGTTCTCGTCGGCAGGTTCGTCGGTTTGCGGTATCTGAGGCACCTGAATCTCTTCAGACTGATGCTGCGGCTGCGCATCTTCCTGTGTGTTGGCCATGTTGGGTAACTCGAGTGCGCTGGTTCGGAACGAGCGTTGTTGCAGCACTCAGTGAGCGTACTACGCGTTTTGCGGGCAGAAAATGTACTTCGTGTTGCCACAGAGGGGTGAATTGCGGCGGAGGGGTAAAACAAAAAAGTATCCTTATCGGCTTATCAGATGTGCACAGACCACTCTGAGGATCCAGATCAGCCAATTCACTTGTCTTACCTAATTAGGCTAAGCGCCGCTCCTAAGATAGTGACGCTTCACGACAGCAGAATAAGAGGGTGCGCCAATGAAAGCTTCGTGGTCTTTAGGCTCAAGAGGGGTTCTGATCTTGTGAAGAGTGATTTTTTCCTAAAATCAGTGATGATCTTGGAACAGTGGCAGAGCTGGCAGCAAATCGTTCCACAAATAGAGCTTCATGCATACCTTTTTTTTGACCAATGGCTCAAACTGATATCGAGCAGCCAGTGATTTGTTTTACGATTGCCACGCGTAGAGCTTCCGCATAGCACGACGTTCGTCTTTCTTGGTAAAACAGGCGTTTCCAAGATCTACTCATACTTGTAAGACGAATTTCCTTGTGGCGATTTTATCTAGCGTTTTGGCAGCTGTCGCCCACTTCTCTTCTCGAGATGTCGCCACAGCTGCAGGACATGCATAGCGCTGTGGTTTCTCACAGGAATTCTATGTGTCAGCGAGGAATAAGATGGAAGTCTAAGATAGAGTGGATGTTTTTTATGTCAATATGCATTCTCAGTAGCCCGAGAACATTCTCTTAACCCCAAGTATTCTTTTCACAGGTACAAAGCCACATCATCTCCGTACTAATTGATCTTCCCAAACTCGCTAGCCAGTCTGCAAAGGGGCCTGCCACGCTTCAGGGTATTCGCATCGCATTGCAAGCGATTGTCCTCGATACAAGTCAACTGTCCGCCGCCTGTCAGGTTTGTCAGTCGCCGAACACCAGCCATGTCCAAATAGGGAAACAAACAGTTGTTGGCTGCAGAGGGCACGCAGCGCCCACTCTGGCCATTGACATTGCACACGTCCTGCTTCAAGCTCGTGTTTGCCACACAACAAGACCCTGTTGCGACAGGGCGGTCGGCATTTTGGGGACTGGGGAATGCAGCGGCGAGAGCGGCGAGAGGAACGATGGTCAATATGGAAAACTTCATTTTGGCGGTTGATTTGTGGGTGTGCTGCGATTCTGTTTTGGGGGTAGAATTGATTATGATAATCAACGTATCCGGCCGGCGGTGTCGAAGGCGTAAGAAGTGATTGGAGAGAAGATGTTGTTGAGCGCAGTTACGGCAGACCTACGGTAGCACTGGCGCTTTATATATACACACGTTCCTCACTGTAGGCATTATAATCACATGTCCAGCTAGAAATCGTACCTTTTGCCATATCCCCTCAGGCTGTCTCAGCCTGCCTCAGGTTACATTCGCATGACTGCAAGCGAAGGCGTCTTCAGGCATCCAGATAGTCTGAAACACAGCAGTGGAGTCCGATATGAACCGTCGGCTAATATCCTTCGCTATGGCGAAAATGTTATGCTGCGACATAATTCGACGGTCTGAAACATTGTTCGGATCGTACGGGGCGGAGAAGAGCTAAATAGGCATATAGTGCGTTGTAGTACAGGACGACAAGGCAGTGTTGACGGCAGTGTTGAAGGAATAGTCAGATCATATCAGTGTACATTTGAATGAATATTGATATTACAATCGGACTTGCATGGTGTTCTCTCTCAAATAGTTACGACTGCGGCTATCAATCTGGAAACTGGATAGACATGAGCTTTCTTCGATCGCATGCAACGCACTAGGTAGCATATCGCATAGTCTTATGTCACTTGCACAATTTTGTCCGCAAATCGCTCAAGTAGTGAACACTAGCGAGAGCTGCGACCTCTTCAGGACTGAAACAATGCTCACAACAGATACTTCAAAGCAGCAGTGGTGGAAGAAGAGCGGCGGTAGCTAGACTCATAAAGCTGCCTTTGAGTTGCATGTTGGGACTGGCTTCGATCAAATCTTAGGCTTAGTACGGTTCCGGCATTGTTGAGAATAATAACAGATGCATCATTATGCTTGAAAATATAGGGAGAAGCCTTGACACGTGCAATTGGTAAATAACCATGGATCATACAGGTGATAGACTGTTGTACCCTCCGATGGCGACCTTGTCTTTGTTCATGACTTCTGCTTGACAGAGTTGTGCTTTGCCAGTTTCTTTAATTTTCGAAGCTGAAGTCGACATTGTGTCGCTGACGTGTCAAGGTATTTATTTACCCTGCGAGAATTGGTACAAAACATGCTATGGTGTCGAAATGAATTCAAACATTGAGGTGGGCTGAGAGGTTTTAGGCACTGGGGCCTTGTGACAGATGCTGATCGTCATGTGTTTTTGTACTCAGAAGACAACTACCCTGTTCAGAAGAAGAGCTTGATTTGGTCTCTAGTAGTGTACAAAGAAGAGTCAGTTTTGTCAGAAATTGAGTGGAAAACATGGGCTTCTATTGATGAATGATTGATTGATTGATAAGTTTAACGTCCTGTGTGAGTCTAAGACTATATAAGACGAGAGTAGTTAAGCTACTCTAGTAATTTAAGGAGCGTGTTTGTGAAAGGGGATAGTAAATGTGTGTTCAAAGTCCTATAGTGAGAGCCTATGCTCTAAGAAATAAACAGAGGATTTTAGGTGTCTGTTGTTTGTTGTAGGTACCACTTGCGTGTGCCTACTTTTGTCTTTGAAATAACTCTATTGATGAATTTGTCCTGCGAAACATACTTTTCGCGTGAATGACAGTGATGCACAGAACATGTACAAGTGTGTACCATCGCTTACAGCTGCTCTAGATCGAAGCTTTTCACCGTAACCTTCCCACCCAGAGCTTTGGTCGCAAAGTTGAATACCCCAAAACGATACCCAGTAAAGAACTGCCACGTATTGGCCATTGAGAATGGTCCGCCAAGCTGAGTGAAGGATTCACCGTCTGTGCTGTACCAGAACGTAGCTTCTCTTACAGCTGTTGTGCTAGAGAAAGCTGGTGTTATGTCAGCTTCGATACGCAGCCAGACTTCAGTCACGTTGGGAGCAAGCACTGGGCCAGTTGCAGAAATGGTGCCGGTGGAATTCGTCACCCAATTCGTGCCCAAGGTCAGCTCATCGACCATGACGAGCGAGGATGTGTTGCCGGATTTAAGGATCCCAATGTAAGCCGCAATGTCTCGGAATAACACTGCACCTGTGCGGTCTCCATCCCTGAGTCCACTCACATCGATTCTGAATGTGCCGGCAGACTTCGGCCCAGGTATACGTCTGGTCAACGTATTACGTGCTGTAAATAAATCATCGGTAACAGTAGCCGTCTGCAGTTGCAGACCTTTGTCGAGAGACCAGGCACTATCGTCGGGATTGTGATTCCACTCCCACTCATGGCTCAGCGAAGAGCCATGGAAGGAGTCCACTCCCGTTGTTGCCGGTACAGTCTTGTTGGTATGCACAGGGATGGGGTACGTCTTGCCCCACTCATTGTTCACACGGACTACCTGCGGCCAGCCATCTTCCGTCCAGGTCAGAGGAGCGACTACAGGAATGCGGCCTCCGGGGTAAGCATCCAAAAACGCAACATAGTACCACTGACCATCTTTCGTGCTGACGATGCCGCCTTGGTGCGCGTTACCAGCGCTTGAGAGCGGGCCCTCGATGCTGTCGACCAAAACCCGGCGTTCGTACGGGCCCCAGACATTGTCAGATTTGAGAACATACTCATCATCTGCAGGCTTGGTCACCCAAATGTAGTACGTTCCATTAATCTTGTACATCCGTGACCCTTCAATGTATACTTCGTCGGGACTAGTATACACTGGCTCGGTCTTGACTTCTGCCGTTCCGTCCGCGTTGAGTTGTGCGACGTTGATGGTCGTCTTACCATACGCCATGTACATGGTGTCATCGTCGTCTATCAGTAGGCCATTGTCATAATAGCATCGAGGAAGAGTGCCTTGGGAGGTCCAGTTCCAGTGCTCGACCTCGCCGTTGTTTGCCGCCGCGTTCGTGCCGCTCGCCGTCCATACGTACGTTGGACCATCTGCGATACATCCCATCCAATAGAAGGTATCAGTGGACTCTCGATACTGAAGTGTGCTTGCCCAGATGCCTTGTACATAAGCTCTGTCCGTGGCATTGTTCAGATCGTATCTGGGCCCGAAGTTCAGGCGTGGCACGCTGTGAGAAACTGGTGCCCAGTTAACTAGATCGTATGACTTTAGCACTGGCGCGCCTGGCGAAAAGGCGAAGGTCGAGGAGGAGTAATAGAACACGTCACCAACGCGGAAAACATCCAGGTCTGGGTAGTCTTGCCAAATCACAGGGTTTTCGAATGTCTCTGCACGCGACCTTAGTGATCCAAAGGGGCTGCTACCTGAGACAACAGCCATCAACAAAGCAAGGCCTGCTCCTATCGTGCGTAAATTGAGGTGCATTTTGCCTGTTCGTTCTGGTTTGCTGCAATTACAACTTGGTGGAGAAATTGCGAACGGAATGAAACATTGAAGATACTTGGTTGTGAAGCTATTCGCGTCAGCTATTCCGGTTCTACAGCCGTTTCTGCATAGTAGCTTTTACACCACGAACCCCAACACATGACTTCGTATGGCGAAGCTGGGGTTGATCGACATGCTTACTCAATTCGCCGCAGGTCCGCAGCCCTTGATTGGCGCAGTAACGCAACAATTTCTCCGGTCACAAGTCATCGCGAGGGGTAGAACTTGGCACCGCTACGTGCATGACGATGCTCGGTCAGTCTCCGTGACAACTGCGCGCGTTCGCCGATGGTTTTGACGATATGGCAGACCTGACGACGATGCGAAGCACGGATGCGGCTGGTAGTTGAGGATACACTTGAGCTGACCAACGCTAAAGCTGACCTGACCACCGACTCACTGACTTAGTCCAAGCAACACGCAAGAACACTAAAATTAAAATCCCTGCAGCTACTACACTCTATAATAATAAAATATAATAAATTCTAGATAACCCTAACCTAAAAATAACCCTAACCTTAAGCTAACTCTGACCTTAAGCTAACTCTAACCTTCAACTAACTCTAACCCTAAGATTTTGTTATAAATATAAATCCTGTTTATGTTATCTTCTAAATAGGTTTAGAAGATAGTGCCTAGAGTTGGTTAGGTGGAGCTGCTAAGGTAAGGTGGAGCTCTTAGCGTTGGTCAGCTCAAGCGTGTCCTGCTGGTAGTTGGGGTTGTCCTGAGCCGCGCTTTCCCGCCCCGCTATCGGGGATCTCTCGGTATTTCGTTCACTGACAACGTCGCTCTCTCGGCTACCCATCTCTACACAGTAAGCACACTCTGCGAGGCTCCGTTAGTGCATACGGAAACCCAAAGGGGTTTTACGTATTGAGAAGGATGCAATCAAAGTCATTGTGGGCAAACAGGCTGGACGTCAAGGTCGCTGCCTGTCCAGATGAGGTTGATATTGGGTGTGGGAGAGGCGTCCAGTCCGGCTACGGAAGAAGGCGCTCGGTATCCACAATCTGCCCCAGCCCTACTTCTTAGCCCGGATTCTTTCACAACGTCTCCTGATCGGAAGGTTGCGCGCTGAGATTTGTGAGTCGAGGAAAATAGCAGGATACACTGTCAAAGCTGCCTAGTACGAATGCATTCGTCCGCGTCGGTGCCTGTTACTTGCGAATTCGCGAATCGACTGCGCATGTGCACGGTTCGAACAATCGAGTGCAAAAAGCAGTGTAAGATTCCATCATTTTGTGCCCATCGATTATGAATCGTATACTGATATGTCAGCCGGATACAGAGAAAGCCCCGAAACCAGCAATGTTCCAATCATGCTCAGCCACGCTCACCACCATGTATAAATGCCGTAGTGTGATGGGCAGATTTCTATAAGTGCCGTCTCTTGACCACCGACTTCAAGCAAGAATCTGTCAGCACATCACTATACCGAAGTTGCCGATATTTCAGGCCATCATGGAGAATTTCGAGGCGTTCCTGGAAAATGCAACCTCAAAAGCATCCAATGTTATACCAGGTGCAGTGCTAGCCGTTGTAGACAAAAACGGTACGTTACCAGTAACATCGCTGATTGAGTTGACCAAGACTGATCTGCGCAGGGAACTACATCTACAAAAAGGTCTCAGGAGCCAACGGTGTTCACAAGGATGCTCAACCTCTCGAGTTCGATCAGACTTATTTCATTGCATCTTGCACGAAACTTGTGACTACAATTGCAGCACTGCAGCTGGTGGAAAGCGGCCTCGTCACGTTAGAAGAGCCCCTGGACCGCCATCTGCCCGAGCTCGCATCTCAGCCCATCGTTACACGGACGCAGCATGGCCAGCTCGAGTATCACCAGGCCACTGTTCCAATCACTCTACGACATCTCATCACTCATTCTAGTGGGACGACTTACGAGTGGCTTGATCCTACGTTGCATGCATGGCGCGCATCCCGAGGAGAAGCCCCAGCCTTGGTTGTCGATGGCGACGTTGCAAAAGGCTACGCTGTTCCTCGAACATTTGAGTCAGGTACTAGCTGGAACTACAGCGGTGGGCTTGACTGGACTAGTCTGCTCGTTGAGCGTCTCACAGGCACAACGTTCGAAGCATACGTCGAGGAAAATATCGCTAAGCCGCTTTGTATTCAGACATTCACCTGGCATCTGTCGCACAAATTGTATGTCGCAGAGAAACGCATGCGCGTTTCAACACGCAAGGTGGATGGCACATTGGAAGATGGGCCAAACCCGTTCTGGCCTGAGCCAGTAAAGGAGGGCGGTGGCGCGGGCATGTACTCCAACGTACATGACTTTACGAGGGTCTTAGCAGATCTCTTGAAAGATTCACCGGTGCTTCTCAAGAAGTCCTCAGTTGATGAGATGTTCACCCCACAATTCACGCCTGGAAGCTCAGCTCTCCGGGACCTACACGCTAACGGTGCGGTTTACCAATGTACACTCGATGACTCCATGGAGGGCGTTTTCGCTAACCAAGGGCTCGGTGGGCTTCTAGTGAAGAAAGACGTGAACAGAGAAAACTACTTCAGACCAGCAGAGACGTTGTCGTGGTCTGGGTTGCCAAACTTGGCTTGGAGTGTCAATCGCGAGCGTGGCCTGGCGACTTTCTTCGCAACGCAAGTCGCACCCTGGGCGGACCGCAAGACTTGGGATGTCATCGCTAGATTTGAAACAGCGACCTGGAGAAATCTTTCAGCATAGGATATCATAGCAATGGAGGCATACATAGCACGTGGAATGGAAAAGGTGTTTTAGTATTCCAGACGTGTACTGCAACTCGATCGATCCGCAATAATCCATCCTGTGCATACACGGGATGTTCGCGCTCTTGACAAAACTCGTAAATTTGCTCTAGTCTCGGACAAACTACATTTAAAGATTACAGCAGAGGCACTATAAATAATGGGCGCCTTTGACTGGTGGATACCAAGGTACTACCTAGCCGAGAAAGGGAGGGGTCATCTTATCGTGATCATTTAACGGCAAGCCGCGATCGCCAGGCCCTTGTCTTCAATAAGCTCGCCTTGGCAAAGCTTATATCCCTGGTGAAAGATGGTTGCGGAGCATCATACCGGGATACCAGCACTAAGCTTCGTAAAATTTGTCCGCGTTCAATCCAGCCCAAGCACCTTGTCGGTCTTCCGCCGAGCGCACCCCGCAAAAGTCACTCGCGATTTAGACCATCTTGCTCACATGAGCAGGAGGAAAGTGTTCGTACATGGTACCATTTCCGCCAGTACGAGATTGGTCCTCATGGTCCCCGCAATTCACAGTTCCGAGACTCACCGACGTGGAATCTTGGGCCTCGTACTCGAATTCCTTGGTCACAGGGGCGCGACGCTCGTGTTAGTTGGAAGGGAATATTGCTCGTACATCGAGGCGTAGCCTCCTTCTGGCGGACCTAGAGTCCTAGACGTATTCGAAGATCGGATGAGAAAACTATAAAGGGAAATGCTCGTTACCTTTCGCACAGCCAGCAAGCCTTGTGCAGACAATCCGAAAAGGTGACAGCCGATGCCATCACTGCTACACCGAGCCATGCCTTCACAATCAAGCTACCTACGTCCTGGCGTCCTTGCCCTTGGGTTGGCTGCTACCAGCTCGTTCGTCGCTGCCGCACCATGCGACATCTATGCCTCTGGTAATACACCCTGCATTGCCGCACACAGTACCACCCGCGCCTTGTACAGTGCCTACACTGGAGCACTTTATCAAGTCAAGCGTGGTTCTGACAACACAACGATTAATATCGCGCCGAAGTCTGCTGGTAGTGTTGCCAATGCTGCCGCTCAAGACACCTTCTGCTCCGGTACAACTTGCCTCATTACGATTGTCTATGACCAATCTGGCCGCGAGAACCACCTCACCCAAGCTCCACCTGGCGGCTTTAACGGCCCAGAATCCAAAGGTTACGACAACCTCGCTGGAGCGATAGGTGCGCCTGTTACTTTGAACGGACAGAAAGCGTACGGTGTTTTTGTCTCGCCCGGCACAGGCTACCGCAACAATAAAGTAAGTGGCTCTGCCACTGGAGACGCAGCGCAGGGTATGTACGCTGTCCTCGACGGCACTCACTACAATGGCGCTTGCTGCTTCGACTACGGCAATGCCGAAACCAACAACCTCGACACCGGTGATGGCCATATGGAGGCTATCTATTACGGCGATAGTACCGGCTGGGGTAGTGGTGCTGGCAGCGGTCCGTGGATCATGGCTGACCTTGAGAATGGCCTGTTCTCTGGCCAAGGCGCGAAGAAGAACACTGGTAATCCATCCATCACCTCCCGCTTCGTCACTGCTGTCATCAAAGGAGGACCGGGCAAGTGGGCTATTCGTGGTGGTAACGGCGCAACCGGAGCATTGTCGACATTCTACAGTGGCGCACGCCCAAGCGGCTCCGGCTACAACCCCATGCATAAGGAAGGTGCCATCGTTCTTGGTATTGGCGGTGACAACAGCAACGGCGCTCAAGGTACCTTTTACGAGGGTGTGATGACCAGCGGCTACCCGACCGATGCCACTGAGAACTCGGTACAAGCCAATATTGTAGCAGCCAAGTACGCTACCACCTCCTTGGTCAGTGGCCCAGCGTACACCGTAGGTGATTCTGTATCCTTCAAGGCTACCACAGCTGGATACACAAACCGCTATCTTGCCCATACCGGAGCAACAGTCAACATCCAAGTTGTCTCATCGTCTAGCACCACCACCCTGAAGCAAGCTGCCAGCTGGATTATTCGTGCTGGTCTTGGCAACAGTGGCTGTTACTCGTTCGAATCTAAAGACACTGCCGGAAGCTTCATCCGACACTTCAATTTTGCGCTGCATGTTGCCGCCAACGACGGCTCCAAGGCTTTCAAGGAAGATGCCACTTTCTGTCCGCAGAGTGGCCTCAGTGGCAGCGGTTCGTCGCTACGTGCTTGGGGATATCCTACACGATGGATTCGCCATTACCTCAACAGTGGGTACATTGCAAGCAACGGTGGTGTTCATGGCTTCGACGCGGCTGCCTCATTCAACGCCGATGCGACATGGGCCACCAGCACTGGACTTGCTTAGGCACATCGTTATGCAATCTGTGACAGGAGGTGAACCGGGAGTTCAACCGGAGTGGATGATGTAGTGTAAGTTTCAGATGTTGAACAACGTTGTCAAAGGACTTCCCGCACACCCTAGCTCAGTTCTCTTAGCGTCTTAACAAATTCAACCAGCACTTTCCAAGAAACGTTCCTTTGTAAAGCTTAGCGTTGATCCCTTGCATGCTGTGCGATCTTCTCGTCTCAATAAGCAGTTGTCATATCTCCGGGAGACTATAACGACGGCGACGTTGCACTGGCGGCCAGTGCTTTATCTCCGTCCCGATCTTTTGTCACAGCTTGCTGCATCATCCTGTCGTAAAAGGATCGAAATCCTCAACGTTCGCATTGGAGGTAATGTAATTCCTCGTCGTTGATCTCCCATGTTTCTTTGTCTTGAAGATTCTTCTCACCCTGGCCCACCACACTGGTAGAGATCCTTCCAAGGAAGTAGCCTAAGCGGGGTCTGAGCGTTGATTACACGTACGGCTAGAAACCTTCCTCGTGCTTGAACAGCGACCGCCGGATGCTTCAGCTTGAGCGCTATTGTGTAAACCTCCAAGATGAATCGGAACAATGGCTATAGGCTGTTTCTGAAATTCAGCATCAGACTTGACGACCTTTGCGATTCGCCTGTCCCAAGTGAGAAGGTAGTAAGCCATGCGGTGGATCGTCATACCCCAGCTTCTGTTCCAGTGTTCCCCACAACTCGGAGGTTTCCCCGACATGTAGCTTCCCCGCCTCGGCCGAATATCGACACGACAAGAGCACAACACCAAGACTTTTACTTCGTGTTCTTCCCCCACAACTCTACTATGACCTCACGCACGCTCTTGGCGACAGGTGAAATGTTGAAAATCTCGGGTAGAGCGAATGTAGGATTCTTGACCATCTTGGATGGGCTCGGCAATAGCCACCGAGATGACTATAAGTGTAGCTAGCAGGATGGAGGCTGTAAATTGCTTCTATAGTCACCGCGCTCTATTATTCAATAAGTATGCGACTCCAAAGCTCACTTCTTTCGCTTGCAGCGGCGACAACGGTCTCGCTTGCTTCTCCACTACTCACCTATCAAGCGGACCAGAAGGTCGGCTATCTCTTTACCAATTTCCCTGTCAACGATGAGCAAGTCTACATGCATCTATCAGTTGATAACGATGCACTTTCTTACAGACAATTGTCCTACGATGGTACTCTAGAGACGGCACGGATCTTAGAATCTACCATTGGAACGACAGGCGTGCGCGACCACTTTATCATCAACGCACAGGACAGCAGCAAGTACTGGCTTCATGCTACAGATTTGAAGGTCAATGCTCTCGGCGGGGACTTTATCAACGCAACTCGCTTTGGTAGCAGAAGCATAGTCGTCTGGGAGTCCACAGACCTCGCAACCTGGAGTGAACCTCGACTATCCGCACCTCTAGCGAATGTCTCTGCTGGCAATGTTTGGGCCCCGGAGTCGTACTGGGACCACACTCGCAACGAGTACATTGTCATTTTCTCGTCGCGTTACTGGGATCCTGCGGATGTCGAGCGCACAGGGCCTTCACCTCCAAATAAGCTCATGTACGTGACGACGAAAGATTTCGAGACGTTCTCCAAAGAGCAAGTCTATTTCGACCCCGGCTACCCAGTCATAGACTGTTCCCTCATCCCCGTCCCTGAACAGGGCGAGAACGTGTGGTATCGCTGGGTGAAGAGCGAGGTAGACTACAGAATCTGGCAACAGCGCTCTTCGGACGGCATCTTGGGCACATGGAGCAACGTTGGCGATGCGCCTGACGGAACACGAGTCACGTTTGCAGACCGCTACTCCAACAACGAAGGGCAACTGTGTTTCAGGGACAATCAGGACCCCGGACTGTTCCATTTGTGGATCGATCAAAGCTCAACAGAGACATATATTCCTGCGCAAGCCCGCACTCTTGACGATATGGCTGCCTGGCAGTTGTCCGATACAACAAGTTTCACCAAGAACACTAAGCACGGTTGGGTGTTTCCCCTCAACCAGCAGCAGTATGAAACGATTCAGGCCAAGTACAAGTTTATCTGAAAGACAACTCTAGAACAACAATGATAAAACTTGCAACAGAGCCAGTTCAGTATGCCTTGGATGTCTTTTTCCGATATATAGCATTCACCTCATCTGGGTCGGAAGCGCGTGAGATACTCTTTCCTCAATTCCCAGATTACATCCTCAGCGCTCTCCAATTCCAACCACGCTCTTGCTCTTCCGCGACTTGGCTGGAAACCATTGACGTTCTTATTAAGCCTGCTACTTGCTCCTGGTTCACTTTCCAAATCGATTGCAAGTCTGGAAGGAACACATGCGCTTTGACAGAAAGGCCAATGTCTCCTCCAGATCAAATCGCTACCTCATACCCTCCAGCAGAGTGGTCCTTGATTCCTGTATGTGAGTTCTCTGAAGGAGAGGACTGCATCCGCTTTCAGAGTACAGAGATGACGTTTTACAGCTTGGCTGAGTGCAGGTATTTGATCACTTGTGTGGAAGAAGATTCAAGCAAGACATGTGCAAAACAGAGGTGCATGTTTAGTGGCAGACGCACGCGTCGCATTCAGATTGATAGGTTTGTACGAAGCGAATATCTACAATGAAGTCCTTTCCTTCCCTCCTACTTCATCACTCCAACAAGCTGTATCTAGCAAGTGAACAGAGCAGGTCCAGGAACAGTGTAAGCCTGGGCCTTGTAGGAGTCGTAGGTGATGCCGGCGTCAGATCCCTTGTATGCACCGGGGAAAGCAACGAGACCAGATGGAGACTTGCTGCCGCCGCCGGTGACCTTGAGCTGATGGCAGCCGGGGTAGAACTGAGCACCGGGGTACGAGTAGGCGGAGTGCAGCGCGATGATCTCGTGGCGAACGAGGTAGTTGCCAGAGGGGATGCACTTGGGAACGGTGTAGGTGACGACGCCACCAGCCTTCATTAGGGGAGTGGCGCCCCAGGTGTTGCTGGTGCCGGTGCGGCCAGTTTGCTGGACCTTGAACCAGACGGCGCTACGTCGATGTCAGTATAATGGAGCGATAGTGTGGTGCTAGAAAAACATACGTCGCGCTGGGCATCCAGTTGTTGCAGCCCGCGTCAGGGCACTTAGCCATGTAGGTGACGGTAGGACCAACGTGGCTGTCAGGCCAGAGGGTCCAGTAGAGGTCGACTGCCGAGCCAGCAGCCACCTCAGCGTGAAGCGCAGCGGGCTTCGAGCCAACAATGCCACCCTCAGTGTAGCCACCGCACTGGAGATCGGCAGAGGTCACATCCGTGATTGGGCCGTTACCCTGAACCTCACGAGAGATACGCTGGGGAGCAGGGCTCGTGTACGGGTCCTGGTAAGGCTGGTAGAAGGTGTAGGGCTTGTTGCCAATAGTGGCGTTGTTGACATAGCCGTGACCGGCGACGGCCGTGGCCAAAGCGAGAGCGACGGCAATGTACTTCATTGTGAAAGTGAGGGAAAATGTACGATCCTGCGTATGAAAAACTGGTAGCGAGTGAAGAAGCAAATGAATATAAGCTGGGGAGGCTTAAGAAGAAAGGAATGAATGTAAAGCGTCGGTGCTGGATGACCTGGAGAGCCGAGATAGATTGCGCGAAACTGTCATCTTTATAGTGTTCATCTATTTATTCCAGGAGCCAAGTCGACGCCATGTACAACAATGTTTGAAACTTCCTTGGTGGTAATGCCTGGTGGTGATCATGAAGGGCAGCGTATGGATTGAGCGAAACACACTAACGGCAGATGCTTCTTGGTATCCACACAGCTCGTCAACGCGTTCCTACAAACTCCGTGACGAACGAGGTTGTAAGACACATTCAGTTCTAGCATGGTGAAATCTGGATTCCAATAGTAAGATCGGCTCTGACAGGTGCAAACAGTGCTTGTGGAGTTGACGGACTGCGCGTAAGTTCCTGACAGCGGCTGTCAACAAAACATGGTGGAGTCGTGAAACAGCGCGTAGTATCCAGGCGGGAAGGTCTTTAACCAGCTCTGATTAGCGGTTCACTCCTCACGCTTGGCAGACGTCTCAGCCTGTAGATCCCACGTGACTTTGTCTGGAGCGTGCAGCCGGAGAATAGATTGAGTTCATATCGGGCACCGCCCCCATATTGTTTTGGTGTAATGCTCGTGATGACAAAAGCAATGGGACTGATCACAAGAGCAGAATCCTACGGGTTGATACCTGGAATTTGAGAATAGTATTTCCGGTGTGGTCAGTGAGTGCAGGGTCCATTTGATTGCACCTGGAGAGCTGGTCTTGGCTGGGGAGAACCGTCGTGAGTCGAGAAGTCAAGGTCTGCATAGAGGCAAGAAGAGGAAGAATGATGAAAGCGACTGAGGCAATATGAGGGTGAGAGAAAGGAATGATATATCTTGCTTCCAGTGTCGCCAGTGGGAGCAAAAGTGCGCAAGCTCGCTCAATCTTGCGCGCAAAGATGGCGAACCTGCGTTTCAGCGTCCCAGAGAAGACTGGCGCTACTCGAAATGCTTTCCTTGTGGTTCTTGGCTGTTGTGATTGTCTCATTTGCAGAGAACGAGTCGAGGGACTCTGCCTCAGCCCTTTCTGCGCCTATGCGTGCTGCGGCTCTTACAAAAGAAGCATCGTTGCTTTCGTCCGCTATCGCATTGGCATTCGAGGCGAGAAAGACACGAGCTTTGGGAGCGCACTGGAGGTGCCAAATGCGCTTGCTGCCTGTCTGCGATTATCAAGGCAGTGCAGTGTTAGAGCTTTTAAGAGGCATCGTGAAGCTCACGAGGCCGTAGGCGCAAGATAGATTTACCATTCACCGGCACGCTGTTACGTGATTGAACCAAGCTGAGGTTGCTAAGACCCTCTCTTTCCTGGGCGGAGGAGTTGAATGGAGAAGCTGGCGGGCTGGTCTGATGGTGGAGGAGTGATGAAGCGGCTCGAAGCTTCTCGCGGAAGTGCCCCACTTGGCTGGTGGACATGCCACCACACCCCGCGCGGCGCGAAGTCGTCCAAACATTGTGCAGCCCCGAACAGCTCCACAAAGCAATCACACACGGCACAGCGTAGCGTTCAAGCAAGATGGTGATCAACTACAGCAAGTGGGTGCGTATGCTGACACCTTCGCCCCTTCACAGCAGCACACTGACATGTGTAGGACGCCCTCGAGCTCTCCGACGACAGCGACATCGAAGTGCACCCAAACGTCGACAAGAAGTCCTTCATTCGCGCAAAGCAGGCACAGATACACCAGGAGCGCGACCACCGCCGACACCAGATCAAGACACTCAAGTACGAGCGCATCATCAACGACGGCCTCACCGAACGCATCGACCGCCTGCTCACAGCCTTGAAGTCGCACAAGTCGAAGCTAGCAGACGGCGCAAATGAAGACCAGCTGGTCTTCCAGGCGATGATGGAGAGCATGCTGGACATGAAGGAGAACGCACCGCCGCCGCCACCAGAGGGCGTACATGAGCACATCAAGGACAAGCCCACATATCCGCAGATGATGGCCAGCATGGTCGACATTGTGAAGAAGGAGATCGACGCAAGCAAGAGCACAGACTCGAGGTACGACCAGTTTATCGCAGGCCTGCACAAGGAGAAGGAGCGGGTGGAGGACCTACAGAAGCAACTGCTTGCCAAGCTGGCAGAGCTCGAGAAGGAGGACAAACGCCACATCACAAGCGACGACATCAAGGACGGCTTCAGTCACTCATCCGTTATGAAGGCCGACCAGAAGAAACCCGCCTCGACACCGTCCTCCTCCACATCAAGAACAGAGACCGTCGAGCTCTTGAACGCCCCCAAACGCCCCGAAGCCACACGCACCGACACAGGCGACTCGGGCGCAGACGCAGACATTGAAGAGGGCACCGCTGCCCACGACGACGACGACAACGACGACGACGTCGAGGCATCGCCTCTCGCCAAGAAGTTTGCCGCCATAAAAGCCGGCGACTGGTACGCGTGTCTCCAGTTCTTGATGCAGCACTCCGAGATCCTCAAAGAATCCGAAACCGACGGCCTCCTCGTCGAAGCCTTCAACTCGGAACTCGATGGCAAGCCCAAGCACGCAAGACAGTGTGTCCACCAAGGTCTCCTGCTGCAATACTGCAGGCAACTCGGCGGGCGACAAGGCGTGGAGCTCTTCTTCAAGCGGATACAGAGCAAAGACCACCAGGCAAGCAAGATGTTCAACGACGACGTAGACAGCACGTACCACCGCATCCGCACGCGCGCTGCAGAGATACTGAAAGAGCGCGCCGAGAACCCCGCGGGCGCCGAGGGCGTCGAGCAGATCCAGCTTCACGCCGTCGACCCAGGTACCACGATCAACATTCAGGTGCCGCCGGAGAAGTCGACGGCCGAAGACCCGCAGGAGCGCGAGATGGAAATCATGGCGCGCGGCATCTTCGAGACATTCCCACCGGGTCTGCAGCGGGCGCTCGAGACGGGCAAATTGGATGAAATCAACAAGGTGCTGGCCAAGATGAGTGTCGAGGAGGCAGAGGAGGTGGTGGAGAAGCTGGGTGAAGGCGGCATGTTGAGTGTCGAGCAGGGCGTCATCGACGCGACGACTGAGGAGGGCCAGAAGACGTTTGAGGAGATTGAGAGGAGTAGGAAGATGCCCGGGCAGGAGTAAGAGAACCTGCATGCCCAAAAACGACGGGGAGTAATCAATCATGACACGACTCATAGCATCTACATATGATGATCATTGTACAATATCAAGCTAACGGTAGCTACGAACCAAACATGTTACGACACCGCACTTGCTCCAACAACAAGCCTGTCGTGTTGCCAATGCTCACTTTCCAGCGACGCCTTTGATCCCCGCAACAACACCACGGTGTGGTATAACCGTACAAAGTGCAGCCATTTTGACGCCTCAGATGAGCTCACCCAGGTTGCTGTCAATTCCCTCCATATCTCCATCGCCCGCGAATGCAGCGTACTCGTCCTCGGCATGGTTGCTCATCTTCCGCTTCTTAGCAGCCGTTTCGTACGAGTGCTGGCCGTACACGCCGCCCTCGTGGCCCGGCCGAGCGTGCTGCAAACTCTTCAGCAGGTCGTGGGGTACATTTGTGTCGCCCATGCTTGTTGCGAAACCAGGCATCGTGGTGTGACCCTGTGGGGCAGGAGCGGTTTCCGGGATGACGGGATTCGAGACGGGCTCTGGCATGACATCGTCGCCAATGTCGGGCACGGGCTCGACGACTTGGGCGGGTCCTTGCTGCGGCGAGCCCACGGGCGTGAAGGACTCCATGGGCGGCGGCGTGAGTTCTTCGACCCGCGGGCGGTCCTGTCCGGTCGGCGAGGTTGTTACGGCGGGAAGGGGTGCAGCAGAAATACGGTTCGTCTCGATGGCCGAGAGGCCTTGAAGAATGGCGTCTTCGACCTGGCGTTTGCGGCTCTCGATTGCGTCCTTGCGAGTCTTGAGGTCGTCGACTTGGGTCTGGTCTTGTTCGAGCTTCGATTTGTTCGTTGCGAGAAGCTGTTCGAGTCCTGCGATGAGCGCTTGGCGGGCTTTGATGCTTTCTGCAGCTGCTCCCTCAGCCACGGCAAGCTTCTTGACGAGTGTAGAGAGCCCGGCGGCGTGTACGGGCGCGGAAGGAATGGTGTAGTTGGGGTTGGTGACCTTCTCGTACTCCTGGTTCGCTGTTGCCACAGCTGGCTTTGCTGCAAGGTCCGCCTTGTTGACCGATGTTGCCAAAGGAGCCACGGGTGCGAGCTCAGCCGGTATTGTAGAGCTCGAGAAGAGGCTGCCACCGAGGGCAGGTTTACGACCGACGGACCGCGACGAGTCAAGATCGTTCATGGACTTCTCGATACTCTGCTGGACGGCCTGGTTGAAGATTTGGCGCTGTCGCCAGACTTCCACGACGCGTCGAATCTTGTTCTGAATATCGTGGGGCGAGCCCTTGTAGGCTACCGTCGCGGCTTCGGTGATGATGGGCTCGTATGCTCGAAGGAACTCCTCCTTCTTGCGCATCTTGGACGTCTGGGCGATTTCTGCATCAAACGTAAGCTCGATGGACTAAATTGTACTGGGCATGATGTCCGAACATACCATTGGCAAGATAGATCAGCACAAGCTTCTTGTTGGGTGGTGACTCCTTCATCCGCTGCAGCCATACTGCTGCAATGCGCTCGGCATGTCGTCTGTACAGTCCTCAGGTCAGCAATTGTTCTCGAGCGCCCGAGTACCTGAGGCCTCGTTGTTCAAGCCATCAAGATAGACAAGCTGCTTGTTCACGCCATGTTTGCGGCCAAGGACGCGCTGTGTTGATGGGATGGTTTACCTGTGAAAGAGGATCCACTGGCCGACTGTGGAGATGGAGTCTTGCGTCTCATTGAGCGACGAAAGCTTTGCCTTCAGGCTGTCCTCCGTAAAGGCCATGCTGATGGTATCACGCGTCGATAACTATCACTACTGAAGACAGGGCTCACGCGTGCACCTTCACGAACAGACCGCCTTGATGGTGGACGCGTCGTGTACAAGTCTAAGTGCACCTTTCTAGCCCGCAACCACTGCCCGTGTCTGCTGCTCAAATGCCCTGATGACGTGGGGGGTGATGGATTAGATGTGAGGAAGCTGGAGGTGAAGCTGCGGGCGCTAGGGGCAAGCTAGAGTCGGCGATACGTGTCCGGGCCTCCGCGATTGCCAGATGCCATGCGGTCAGTGAGCGCAAGTGTCGAGACCAGCGACGTGAACAATCAATTGCCGATTTCTCCTCCATCTCTCCCTCCCTCCAATCTCCTGCACAGACTACACCAACATGGCGGATCGATTTCCCTCATTAGATGAGTTCGACGCTGGTAGGCTCCACTATTGAACCCCCGAACGAGCGCCAGCTGGATGCTGAACTACCCCAGGTCAGAGCGAAGCCCGCGGCGATGCTACCAACTTTGACGCCCTCGGCGATGATGCCAACGACGACTTCCTCTCACGTGAGCGTGCGATCCTCGGCGACGATGCGGACCAGTTTGCCTCGGAAAACGACAAGCTGGCAACTGTCGAAGACGGGGACGATGACCTGCTCGGCGGAGACTTTGGCGGCCAGGCCAATGTTGGCGCGCAGGAGATCGGCGGCTTCGAGAGCTCTTTCCCTGCAATCGACACTACCAACGAGGTAAGCATGTGCTGCTAGCCCTGGGCTCGATGCGCCAGACGTGTGAAGACAGCTGGCGGGAGGACATGCACCACGGTAGCCTCATCTCGTGGTCGTATCTGACAGAAGCAGCACATGGCCCCTGGCGGCACAATCACAGGGCCCACCCTCCCGTTTCTTCCTGGCCAGCCTGCACCCTCGTTCACCCCCCAGCGATCAGATTCCCCTGAGCCTGATGTGATCCGTGAATGGCGTGAGCGCCGCGAGCTCCAGATCCAGCACCGTGACGAGGTTTCTGCCGAGCGCAAGAGCAAGACCATCCAGGAGGCGCAGCAGAACATCGACGACTTCTACGAGAACTACAACAACAAGAAGGACAAGGAGATCGCCAAGACACGGAAAGAAGCTGAGGAGTTCCTTGCCAACCGGGACGACACAACAGCTGGCGGTACTAGTTGGGAGCGCATTGCCAAGCTGGTCGACCTGAGCGGCAAGGGCACCAAGGGTGGAGCGTCAGGAAGCGAGAAGGCGCGATTCAGGGAGCTTCTGCTTAGCCTGAGGAAGGACGACAAGGCGCCTGGCTCGACCGGGTACTAGCCGGGCCAACGAAGATGGAGAGTGCGAAAAGAGACGGTACATGATGATCATTTCCGGCGGCTGGTTTAAGCATGACTTTTGGCAAGTCCGGAATACCTGGATGCGGCTTGGAGTTCATGGATAGGTTGCAGACTACCTTACGCAACTGTGTTAATACCCGATCCTAGACGTTGCACAGTGACTTGTCACGTTGCCGACAAATTGTGACCATCGATCAACTATGTTACCTTGTCCATCACTGATCAGAAAAAAAAAAGCTCGATTTAGTACCTCTGAAGGCTCAGTATTTTGAACATCATGTCGATCAGACGTGCAGACACGGAGGACAAAGCTTGCACGGAGTCCTGAGCTGGCTAGACGGTCGCTCGAACCATCACTTTACGCCGTTCTCTTCCATATCACAGCATCTTCCATTGACTTGCTGCCTCACAATTCATCTAGCGAAAAAGGCTACTACAGTGCATATCTAAAGTGCCTTGCCTGGAGATCGGTTTGGTCGTTGAACCCATCTCGAATCGCCTGCTCGTCCTCACCTACGCCAAACTTCTTGTCCCGCCTCTTATTCTCCCACCACATGTACTGCCTCAAGAAGACGGCAACGGCAAACATGCCACAGTAGCACACGATCAGCCCAGTCAGCGCGGAGAAGTATCTCGGCTTCTCCTTTGCGAAGAAGATGTTCGCGCCGGCGATGTTGCCCGCGGCGTAGAATACGAACCACAGCCCGTTCGCTGTGCTGCGCTTCGTGTGGCCAGCGATGTTGCTGGTCAGGAGGTTCCAGGACAGGATGACGGGCGCGCCGACTATGTATTGCAGCCAGGTGCATCCGACAAGGCTCCAGCGTTGTGAGAGGGGCGCGAGGCGGATTCCGAGAAGGCCGCCGAGTGGTGGCAGGCAGATGAGGGCCAGGATCAGGCAACGCGAGTCTTTGAAGTATCCCGCGGCCAGTCCGCAGACTGGCACGACGAGGAACTCGATGGCGCCGGTGGGGAGCTGGAGCAGCGTCGCGTAGATGCCGCTGAATCCGAAGCCGCGAATCAGACTGGACGCGAAGTTGCTCACTCCGCCGTTGATGACTCCACACCCCAGGCCGATGAGCACAAGGCAGTGCACCTTGAAATCCATAAACGCCTCGAGCGCCTGGCTCTTGTGGAACTGCTTCGTCTTGACGCCAATCATGTTACCCGCGATCCGATCAATCGCCACGATGCGCTGCTTGTGCGTGAGGAACTTGGCCGTCGCAGGGCTATCCGGCATCATCCAGAGAAACACCCACGCCCACACGAAATTCACCAGCCCAATGACCAGAAAGATAAGCTGCCATGTCGTGATGTGCGGACTGTGAACGTGGCCTAGTCCGTACCCGAGAAGGGCGCCAACCATGGTCGCCATGCCGTTGAAGGCAAGGAATACACACATCCGCAGCGGCTGCTCAGAGCGCGTGTAGAACATGGACACGATGTTCATGATGGCGGGCGAGATGGACGCCTCGAACATGCCGAGCAGGAAGCGGAGGACGAGCATGCCGGCGTAGTTTTTGGCCGCGACGTGGCAGCAGAGCAGGATCGACCAGAGGAGGATCATGCTGCCGGTGTATTTCGACACGGGGAGGCGCTGGATGAGGTAGTTTGCTGGGAGTGCCCAGAAAAGATAGCCAAAGTTGAAGATGGCGGCTACCCAGGAGTAGCGCTGGCCTTCGAGTCCGAGGTCGGGGATCAGAGTGTAGGCGGACGCGTAGTTGAGGGAAAGCTTATCAAGGAATTGGATCATGTATGTCATGCAGATCTGGCCATGGTCAGTAATGGAGCTTAGATGGTTCTGCGGAAAGATGCCATACCATCGGCATGATAACCCAGTCGATCTTCCGCAGTACGATTTTCCTTTCCGCGTCGAGCTCTTCTCTTGTGTACTGCCTGACCTCGAGATACAGATCAGCACCGATGTCGTGCATCTGCTTCTCAACAGCCATTTGACCTTCGTCTACGCTCGGTGCTAGCACAACCGGCGACATGTCATCTTTCTTCTCCGACATTCTTGCCTTGATCTTTGTCTGGCTCGAAATGGTACAATGTAGGTCACCGAGGGTCAAGTTGGTGTTGAAACGGCACCTGCTATAACACGATGCTAAGCACAAGCAATGTATCGTGGGATCCTCGCCATCTTATACTAATCACACTACGAATCTGCCCACTCTTAGCATGGTGTGTCAGTACCAACGTATCAACGGTTATGCATACGGCTATCATCGTATCGTGTTGAGGGGTGCTTATCGCGATTCGCCAAGCTTGACCTATCATCGCCATTCGTAGTTGCAGAATGCATGCAAGTGGCATAGTGACGTCGATCCTCCCGGTGGTCGAATCGAGTAACTCCCGGCTGCACATGCCCTGGCTGGCGTAATGGGCGTCTAAGTAAGGGTACCGTCAGCCGCAGTTTTGAACTCTTCAATCGCTTTATCTGCGACTCCTCAACAGGATGCATACCGACAGTCGTCGGTACACGGACGAATGCACGATCAGTTGTGCACATAACTGCTTGCATTGAGTATTGTGACGATGCGACTAGTTAGAGTCTTTGGTGCTTGACCTCGACAAATCATCGCCAAAGACCGTACGCGCCGGCAGTGTACTTCCAAAGCTTGACGGTACCGTCTTCACTGCCTGTCGCATACAGCTTGCCGTCAGGCGAAAAGCTTGCCGACCAGACAGGACCGTGGTGACCTTTGTTCGTCTCCAGCTCTTTCTCCTCGTCGAAATCCCAAAGCCTGACCCACGTGTCATTCTGGTTGCTACCACCAGTAATGAACCTTCGTGCTCCGCTGTGCAGAGCCACGCTAGCAATCTCATAGGGTGTCTTGATGGTCTTGATCAGCGACCCTGGCTGGAGGCTGTTGAAGAAATAAACGCTGTTTCCAGCGGCTACACTCAGTATGCCGTCCGGAGAGGTGTTATCCAACTCGCACGTGCCTACTACGCCCTCAACAGCGTACTCGCCAATCATCGACTGTGTCCGCAGATCCCACCACCTGATCTTCTTGTCCTCTGCAGCCGTGATCAAGATGTTCGGGTCCGATGTCCAGACAATCGACTTGATGGTACCGGTGTGTACGCCAGCGCCAATCTCATAGCTTGGAGCTGAATCACCCTGAGACAGGTCGAAAATGCGCAATTTCTTCTCCATGCCTCCTGTCGCCAGGATTTGCGGGTTTGGTTGATTGGGGAATGCGACAGCGCGAACGATGTGGTTGTGCGAAAGAGTGTGGAGGGCTTCGCCGGTGTGCGTATCCCATACTTTTCTGCGGATGGTCAGGCAATGGCTCCGTGGTCTCACACGCAACAACTTACGCAGAGAAGTCTGCAGAGGCAGTCGCTGCGAGCGAAGCATCTGAAGAAAGCCTCGCTTGCCAGACTGCGCCCTTGTGACCCAAGAAGGTTCCAATCCAGTCGCCAGTCACACCATCGCGCAACATAGGATTGCCATCCTTGCATGCTGAGATGATGTAGAACTGGTCCTCGTCCACAATGGAGGAAAAGTGTATATGGGGAACAGGTCGAGAATGCCCGTGGCAGGTGAGGGGCACGACTTTGGTAGTCTCAGGCATGGTTGCAGCAAATGAGTGTCGGTAGCGTATACAAAGGGAAGTCGATGTATGCAGTGAGGTCCGGCGAAGAAGACGAGGGGCTGTGTTATCGAGTCCGGTGGGCGGTGAGAATAGAGAAGGAGGGCGTGTGATCTATCGCGAGAAATCGTGGTGATGCGCTGGTGGGGTGCTCGTACTGCAACACTACGCCAACAGCAAGCCAAGCGGTTACAGGACAAGACAACAGAGAACGAAAAAGGCGAGAGAGTCGTTACAGGTCGTGAAGTCGTAAAAGCGGTTTGCGCTGCAAGATGAAATGTCGCAAGGGACCCTTTCGAGGGGTATCTTGAAACGCCCACTAGGCCTTCATTAGCGTGAAAGCCAACCTCCATCGCATTCAGTCTTGAGATAGATAATTGAATACAGTGGTTGCTCTGAGATTCTCGTCATACAGTGATAATTTCCAAATTTCTCAGTGATTGCAAGGACGCTGTCTCTCTACTATTTACTAGCTTGTGCGCTGCCCAAGCACCTTGTGAGCATACAGAGTTGATCCAGTTACAACTCAGAGAAAGCTCACATCATACTCTCTGCCTGACAAAGACGGACGGATGCATAAGAAACAGTCGACTTTCGATGGCAGTTGAATGCTTTGCCATCCTGCTTTGTAGTTTCATCGACGACTGTACGCTCAACATCTACAACAGAGAGGGGTGGAGCACCGTTGGTGTAGTCGGCTTGGATTATCGTAGCCCTTCAAAGTGGTCCTGAGTGGATCCGACTTCTATGTGTTTTCTGTGAGCGCCAAGAAATTGCATCGCGCGACATCGACGGTCAAAGTCATATTTCATTAGTCCCTTACGTACACGCCACTCAGTACTTCCCACTCTCATTGACTAGTCCCTTATCCACATTCTCCTTCTTGCTCTTTTGGCTCCACTCGGGCGCTTCATCGATACCATCCTCCTCCTCCTTGTCGCCGATCTCCTTAGTCTTGTGCACGCTCGTCGGCAGATGCTCGCCCGGCGCATATACAGTGATCAACTCAAGCGGTGTGTCGCCCTTGGTGACGAACTGGTGCTGTGTGCCTGCAGGGACAACGACAACATCGCCAGCCTTGACTTCTTGGTCCTTGCCATTAACAGTGGCCAGACCGCGGCCGGATGTGAACATGAGGATCTGATCGACAGTGTGTACCTAAAACAACAGTCAGCTCAGCACTCACATACGCTCTAGAAGAGCGGAGAGAAGACAAAAACACGTACCTCGTCGCCAATGTCACCGCCAACAGGGACTTCCATAGCCACGATCTGGCTGAAAAGTCCCGTGTGCAGCACCGTCCTGAAGTCTCCAAATTCGCGCTTGCTGCTCAGCAGTCCTGCGAAATGGACCATCTCGTGCTGTGGCGGCTCGTCCTTGCGGTTCCCGGCCTTCTTGTAGGCGTCCATTGTGCGTGTGGTGGTAGAGAAGTACTTTGTCGAGTTGAGTGTAGCTGGTCGTAAAGATCGAAGCAGCGAGGTCGTAAGTCGTACAGTATTGAACATTGAGTATATGTGAGAATTGTAGAAAAGGATGGAGTATATGTGCATGCTGCCGCGGTCTTAATGGCATCTGGTGATGCATCATCGTCATCACGCAACGCGACGCGGTCTAGGTGCATGACGTCAGTACACGATACATTCAATGCAGTCGAGATGGGATCCGCGTTGTTCCAGTATTGTCCAACGTCTCAATCAGGCTGGCGTACGAGATGCTTGTAATTGGGGGAGACACCGTACCTTGATGTCGCTACAGTGCAGCGAGCTAGTGTGCGCTAGTGTTGCTGGATGATGTTGACGAGCTGCCAGACCTCGAAGTCGAAGGACGTTTCGGCAGGTGGATCGAGTGCAGAAAGTCTGAAAGATGCAGACGCTGCGAGTGGTATCTGGAGGTTGCGCAGCAGGTCGTTTGTTGCAAGAGAGAGGAGTTGCTTCCGTAAGAACTGTTCATTGCGAAGGAGCCGCACGAAGACATGATGCTAGGCGTGAGTGTTTTAAGAGAAGCTGATAGTTTCGGTCGCTTGATAGATCTGAATAAATGCTGGAGATTATTTGAAGCTTAATGTACATATATCTGTTTCTTGCAAGGCAAGTTTGTGCTACAATGTGATGTGGCGCTACCTCAGAGCGCCGTCACCATCACCATTTGGTGTTCTGATGTTCGTTCAGCATCGCGTGACGGCGACAAAAAGTCACACCACGCCCGTGTCATACCAGGTCATGCAGCCACCCGCCGAGGCTCCCATTTCAGATCTAGTTTCCAATGTTGCGTCTGAATGACGACGCTCGACAGGTCTCCAAAATGACCATTCCATCTACTTCAAGAGTTTGTGGTGGTGCTATTGCGTCGCAGCACACGCTTGCTGGGTGTGCACGGCGGAGCCTGAGACTCATGGCGTGATGCCTGATCCAAAGCGTTGTGTAGTCTTCATCTAGACCCTGTTCTGGCTAGCCTCCTCTTCGGTCTCGTTCTCCAGCTCCCTCTCAATCTCGCCTTCTTCAGTAGGCCTGGGGTTCTTGACACTTTGAGTGTCGCCCTCACCTCCACTCATCTGCCACTCCATGAGTTTGCTGAATGCACCCTCAGGGTTGGAAGAAAGCTCCTTGTAGGATCCCTCTTCGGCAACCTGACCATCGGCGTTGATGCAGATGATGCGGTCGGAGCGCTTGATGGTCGATAAACGATGCGCAATGCTGATTGTAGTGTTGTTTTCAGCCAGCAGCTTTCCAAGAGCTTGGTTGACAAGCGTTTCCGACTCAGCGTCCAAGGCACTCGTAGCTTCGTCAAGAATGAGAATATCGGGCTTTTTGATCAGCGCACGTGCAATGGCGATACGCTGCTTCTGACCACCAGAAAGTTGTGTGCCGCGTGCACCAACGTGTGTTTCAAGGCCGTCAGGCTACTCTACGTTAGCTGTGATACTTGGAAAGGGAATCGCTGCACTTACAAAATCGCTGATAAATTGGCAGTTGGCCTTTCGGGCTGCTGCCACGATCTCAGCGCGGGTCGCCTGAGGCGCGCCGTACGCAATGTTCTCTGCAATGGTACCTGAGAACAGTACTGGCTCTTGCCCAACGAAACCAATCTTCCGCCTCAATTGTTTGGCGTTCAGTGCAGTGATGTCGCGGCCATCAATGGTGATGGTCCCAGCTGTGGGTACGTAGAAGCGGAGCAGCAGGCTTGCAACGGTTGACTTCCCAGCTCCACTTGGCGCAACAATTGCGACGTTGGTGCCCTGGTCAATCTTGAAGCTGATGTCCTTGAAGATGCCGACTGCTGGTCTCGTTGGGTAGGCAAATGATACGTTCTTGAACTCGATCGGCCCGCGCGCAGACCTGACAGCCTCGCCTTTGGTTGGCGAGATTGTAGGCTGGCGATCCTGGAGCTCGAAGAGACGACTGGCGGCACCTACACCCTTCATCATCTCGCCATAGAAGCCCGACAGACCAACCATGCTAGACCCAGCGTATGCAGTATACATGAGGAAGGACGAGAGTTCACCGATAGAGATGACTCCGCTCTTGACCATGCCGGCTCCAACGTACAAGATAGCAATGATCGTCAGGTTACCCATGAGTCCAGTACTACCGTAGAAACCTGCAGCCACCACAGCTTCCTTCTTTCCGAGCTGGAATATTCTCTTGATTTGGCGGTTGTAGCGTGCAGCTTCTTGGACTTCTCCGACGAAAGCCTGACTGGTCCTGACATTGCCAAGGCGCTCTTCAGCGATCTTGGTAAGGGTACCAAGGTTCTTTTGAATCTTACGACTCAGAGTTCGCAGAGATCGACCGGAGAGGAAGGCAACTACAGCAACGGGAGGACCAATCAAAGCTAGAATACCGGTAAGCTTGAGACTCACGTAGCCCATCATGACAAAACCGGCAGCACCGCTTACAAGCGAGCGAAGGCCGTCAGACAAGTTTTGCGTAATGCTCTTTCCGACGATGATCGTGTCCGAGCCGAGGCGGGAGATGAGATCACCAACACGGTTGGCGTCAAAGAATTCGGCGTTCTGGACAAAGGTCTTGCGGTACAGCTGGGATCGCAGGCGAGCGACGATGCGTTCACCGACGATTCGCAGAATGACGATACGGCCAAAGTTTGCCGCCGCACCTGCGCACAGCACTGAGGCCAGCGCAATGTAGAATGTCGTCATGTCCATACCGAAGAGCAGACCATCAGTCTTCTCGGCTTGGGTAGCAGCGTCCAGGATTCGTCCAATAGAGAAGGGAATTGACATGGAGATGGCGGAAGAGAACAGGAGGAAGACAAACGCCCATGAGAGGGTGCCCATCTCTGGCCTGGCGATCTTGATCAACCGCCATATCTCCCCCATACCGCCGCTTGCCTTTGAGCTACCCTCTTTGCTCAGCTTTGCGCTTAGGTTGACTTGTCGCGCTGCCGTTGCTTTCTCCGACTTGACGAAACCCTGGGACTCCTCAGGCTCTCCGTCGTTCTCTTCCAGGTCTACTGCGCCTTTCTCCTCCATCTCCTTCTTGTACGACTTGCGCTGTCTTGTTGGCGTCTTGACCTGAGCTTCGGCCAGGGTCCTCGAGGCTGTAAGCATGCGCATAGGCTGCTGGAAGACATTGCGACGCGTGGCGCCTACTGGCGCGAATCGCAAGGCGGCCGAAGAGGGGAATAGTGATGACGCACATCTGCTCGCGCATCGTGCTTGTGGAGTGGCGATGTGTGCGGGCGTCGGCTTCGTATTCAATGCTCTCGACAGCACCGATATGGGCGAAGTCGTCGTTATGCGTGGCGGCTGTAGCGAGGAGAACAAAGGTCCAGGGCCATGCCAGGCCTTGGCCACGAAAGCCGCTGTTCCGCGCATCGTGTCGCGGGGTAGACGGGCTGTCTACCTAAATCTGAACGTGAATTGGCACACTATGGAAGCATTCGACATGGCGGTAGGTTGGCTGTAAGGACGATGACAGCTCGAAAAGTTCCACCTCGGTGGTGACGAAGGGACTCGGGAGATGGAAGCGCGGGCCACGTGAATCTCCGATTGGTAGACCGATGGCGCGAGATGACCAACTTCAACACGTCAACACTACTCTCCAAGCGAGTTACTTGGAGTATTGTAGTGTCACTCATGAATCGTAGTCAAGCTTCGTGGCTCCTTGCTCATATCGACTCACGCGTAGGAAGAGGCCAAAACGATTGTGCAATGCAGACAAAGTGCACGACTTTCTATCCTTCATACACTGTTTTGATTCAGACCTAGTGATCACGGTGCCTACACAGCCAGCAATGCGCGCATCAGCGGCGCATGCTTACATGGACTGTCTGGTTGATACAGGCTGGAAAGGCTGGAAAGGCATGTCTCTTTTGAATCTTCCACCAGTTCTGATTGAATACAGGCCGGAGAGAATTTATTCATTCCAACCAGTCACACGGCAGAAAAAGGCCTATATAACGTGGCGAAGAAAACAGGTACATGTGCGTACAAATGCTCTTTTTCTTTTCTTTTCTTTTCTTTTCTTTTCTTTTCTTTTCTTTTCTTTTCTTTTCTTTTCTTTTCTTTTCTTTTCTTTTCTTTTCTTTTCTTTTCTTTTCTTTTCTTTTTCTTTTCAACTACGACACAACTAGCCAAGAACGATCAGATAAGAGACCGTAGGTCAAGGGGCGGGCCAACCAAGAGGCAATACCGTCCAAGGACGCTAGCAGATTTTATCAGATGGGCAGCCCATCTGATAAGAGCGACATCGGAGATGGCAGTCACGGATTGTGGGGTCAAAGGCAAAGCTGCGAGACAGGGGAGGGCGTTTCGATGATCTCACGAAGCGTTGGCGCTAGTCACGGCGAATGGTGTTGTTTGGTATCGGGCGTAGGTATTGTGGGTGGGGAGGTAGCTATGCTGGGGGTAGCTGTGCAGGGTGGGTTGATGGGGTGGAAGATGTTGGGCTTTACTGGATATTGTGTACAACGGTATAGATGTGTGATGCGTGCGTCTATTCGTCTGCGGCACTACAGCAGAAGTGTAGAGTACAGCAAAGCTGGATTCAGGTAATGCGAAGAGCTACCGTGGTACGCTGGACATCTGTTTGCAGTAGAGAGCCAGATCTGGAAGGGCCAGCCAGATCCCTGGACTAGGCGGCGTGCTCTGACGACGTCATGGGCTGCGGCGTCGTGTCCGTGTTGATGGATTTGCTTGACGCTGCCGCAGAGGACCTTCAGCTTCTCGAAATAGCGGCTAGCGGCCGGCTGGAGCGGTCAGGGTCAAGGTCAGGGTCAAGGTCAGGGTCAAGGTCAGGGTCAGGGTCAGGGTCAGGGTCAGGGTCAGGGTCAGGGTCAGGGTCAGGTAGGTCCAAGAACACGCCGTTGTGCAGGACGGCTGAGGTCAGGCAACGGGTGGAAGTAGGGTGGGAAAGGCCAGGTTGGGTTCGCCCGGCGGGTGATGGTGGCCTTCGACCTGGACGGCTCGGCAGTGCAGGGCGGAGGGCGCGCCCGCTCTCCACCCTTCCTGCTTTGCCCGATGCAGAGGTGATGGTCGTTCAGGCTCGCAGAGCGGAGGGTTGGATCGGCACGGTTTTAGCAGCGCAATGCCCACGGTGCCGTCCGTCACCACCCTGCACCCACCCTTGAGTCTTTGCCTCTTTTCCTGCCATTGCAAACACCTGCACTTGCCACTGCCTGCCAGCCACGCACCCTCTGTTCACCGTGTCGCCCCTTCACGCATTGCAGACGACAAGGCGGCTGTCCCTCTCTCGAGTCCGCGTGCCACTTGGGCGCGTGCAGCCACAGCGAGGAGGTATGTATGCACATGTCATGCTACGATCTGATAATCTGGCGACTTGGATCAGATAAGCCCTCGACGCACAACCCCGCGCACCGAGGGCTTACGGCAGCAATTGGAAATTGGAAATTGGAAATTGGAAATGCAGCGCGCTGCCCTCCGCTCAATGATGGCTTCCGATTTCTGCCCAAGACCGTGCTGACCATGACGACCTCGGACAGCCCCCTGTGTCGCGTCCTCGACACGCCCATCCGCCGCCTGCCTCCGCCCACCGTCACCACCACATCCCTCCATGGCTTCCTCTTCCTCGACCTCGACCGCCGCAATGCAGCACAAACTCCCCCACACAGCCACCTCCCACCCCAACGACCCCATTCCCCGGGAGCCGCGCGAGCTGCCCCAGCTCGCCCTCAAGCCGGCGCCCCCTTCCGCCCAACCCGAGCACCCGTCCCCCAAGTCGTCGGGCGAGTCGATGCTATGGAGCCAGAACAGCAGCGACGACTCCGAGGCGCCCATGACGCCCAACACCGAGCCCGACCACGCCGTCGAGGAGCTGGTCGACAAGCTGCAGGACCTGCCCGCCGCCGCCGTCAACTTCAACGGCCAGACACGCCCTAGACGCGCCTCCACCACGCTCATCTCAGACAGCCCGACCGACATCAGACGCATCCTCGGCGACGGCGAGACGGCCACCAAGCTCATCAGCCAGTGCTGCGGCGGCGGCTGCTGTCTGCTCAAGACCCTGCAGCCAGACACGTCGTCTTCGTCGTCTGTCCCTGTCGTCGTCCCCGACAATGTCGCCTTCAGCAGCCTCCACCTCAAGCTCGGCCCGCTTGCTCTCGACAGCGAGCTCACCGACACAACACCGCTACCGCCCCTCACCATGTCCTTCGAGCCCCTCCCCTCCAAGGACATCAAGCACGTGTCCGAGGTCCACAAGACACCGCCCAAGTTCGTCCAGCCACACCCGCCGTACGACGTCTACTCGGCCCCACTGTACCACGCCCGCGAGTTGACCAAGCCCGGCGCCGAGAAGAGGACGATCCACTTCGACATCGACGTAACGGACTACCCTGACGAGGGCGGGGTCGATTTCAAGGTCGGCGGTGCCGTCGGCATCTGCCCACCCAACGCACCGCACATGGTCGACGACATGTTTGACCTGCTCGGTGTCCCCAAGTTCCTCCGCGACAAGCCCGTCACACTCAAGACCAAGACCGGACGATGGCCTACCATCTGGGGAGAAGACCAGCCACGCGAGCTACTCACTACGCGCCGCGAGCTGCTTACCTGGTGCGTGGACATTCAGTCCAACCCACCGACCAAGAACCTCCTCCGTGTGATGGCCGAGTACGCCGACGCACCCAACGAGAAGAAGATCCTGGAATATCTCTGCTCGGCACAGGGTCAAGCAGCCTTCTGCGACCTTCGCACCACGTCCCACCTCACTGTTCCCCAGATCCTCAGCGCCTTCCCGTCCTCGAAGCCTCCGCTACCGAGCCTCCTCTCCGTCCTCACCCAACTCATGCCACGCTTCTACTCGCTCTCCAACGACCCGCACATCTCATCCGCCCGCCCTGGTCTGCCCGGCACGCGCCGTTTGATCGAGATGGCTGTGACGATCCACGAAGCGCCTGACTGGCACGCGCCCGGCGCTACGCGAACCGGTGTTGGCAGCGGCTTCATGGAGCGCATTGCCCACCAGTTCATCACCGCCGAGAGTGAAGGTGTTGATCCCCGCAGCATCCTCGACATCCGTGTCCCCATGTTCCGTGGCCTGATGGCCAACCCACTGTCCAAGCAGTTTGGCGGCGAGGGTCCAATGGTTCTCATCGGCGCCGGTGTTGGCATGGCACCCTTCCGAGGATTTATCCTGAACAGGCTTAAGAATGCCAACTGCGCCAACAAGATCTGGCTCATCCAGGGCGTCCGCGACTCCATGTTGGATGAGCTGTACTCTGGCGAGCTGGGTGATCACGAGCGCGAGATCAAGAAGGTCGTTCAGAGCCGTAAGACGCGCGTCAGTGGTCAGACCGAGGCCAAGTACGTCCAGGACGAGGTTCGCATGCAAGCCGACATTGTGTGGTTCGTCATCAACGCACTAGACGGCCGCATCTTCGTTTGCGGAAGCAGCAAGGGTATGGGTGAGGGTGTTGAGGAGGCACTCATCGACATTACCATGCAGAAGGGCAACCTCAGCAGGGAGGAAGCTCACGAGTTCTGGGCCAACAAGAAGAACGATGGCCAGTACATTGCCGTAAGCGTATTCCCTCGAGAGGTAAACCAAAGCTCAAGTTGCTGACATGACTCAGGAAACCTGGTAAATGATCACCACCATTCACCGCTGTGCATACCTCGCGTTCCTTTTTTTCTTCGATTGTCGTTATCATATGGTATGGGCGTTGTCAAAAGGCGCCATTTAGACAAAATCTGCACGCGCATACATCTGAAGGACTTACAATCATTGGGATTGGGTTTGGTTCCATGCCATCCTTTGAGAGGCATGTAGAGCTTGGCGTTAAAAGGCGGCAAACTTGCATCTACTCGATCTACTTGCAGATAGGTCGGAGTACGCGTAGTCGAGCTTGCCTGTTATTGGGCTTGCACTTGTGTAGATAGCAGAATCGAATTCTATTCTTAACGCATACATGGCATCAAGTGTACGCACTGTACAAGCTCACACATGCATGAGCTATTCAGTCGCGAGCAAGACTGAACAGAAATACACGCAGACGTCACATGTCAAAGCACCCTGTTAAGCACCTCCCCAGCCCCACTTTCCGCTGCACTCCACTTCGCAAGCGCTGTAACGACTCGGTAAGATGTCGTGGGCTTGTCGCGATCTAGAATTGCTGCCTACGAAGTACCTTGCTACGAAACCGCTGGCGGACTGGGAATAGGGAAAGCTTGTACGGACTGTTTGTGCGAGGTTATCTGGGAGGGAGCTTTGTAGGGGCGGGAAGCTGGAATACTGGAATTGACAGGAGTAGCAATAGTACGGTAGATGAGGTATTCCGAGTCACCATCGCACTTGGAAGGTTTTAGCGAGGACTGTGTACGTTCTTGCTGTGCTCTTGTTTGCCGTCGAGCAGCTGCCGGCGGGTAAGAGCTCACCCCTCTTACTTCCACCCTTCACCATCCACCATCCGCACACCGTTGCCGAAGACCTCTCACGCCCCTCACCCTCACCCCACCCCGCGTCTACTCTTCATCACTGCCGCATTGTAATGCGGCTCGATCCCGCTCAACCGCGTAGCCGGCGTGGCGAGCATCCGACAGCGCATCGAGTTCGGCTGGCGTGTACTTCCACGGGTGGTGGAACTCGGCGCCGGATCGCAGACAGCAGTCTGGGACGTACTCGCGTACCTCGATACCCGCGTGTGCGAGTGATGTGGTGACGGTGTCGTGCGTGGGCGCGGTGGCGTAGCGGTGGTATAGTGAAATTCTCGCGAGAGCGGGAAACAGCGATGTCGCCGTCGCCTCGTCCACAAGCCTTGTGGACCACGGCTCGAAACAGGTGCATCGGGCGTCTGTCAGAACTAAGGCCTCGAGACTGCGCGGAATCATGTCGCAACATGACCCCCTCGCTCTCTTGGTGGCTGCCATGTGCGGAAGACTTAGCCAGCGCAGATTGGGGAAGAACTCGGGTATCTGCGATATGCTCGACGGCCACCATATGCTGTCTTCCACCGTGCGACGGAAGTCTATGGGGAGTTCCAGCGCGGTGAGCTTGGGTCCGATTAGTGCCACGACCCAGCTCAAATCTGGACCTTCGGTCCAGTCGGGCTTTGTTGGAGCCTCGGGCTCGCTGAAGATCATGGCGTGGAAGATGGGGAAGTTGAGGAGTATGGAACCGCCAAGGTATAGCTTTTTGAGCCCTGGGACCAGTGTCAGGATAAGACTGAGTAGGAGCCCATGGTCTTTGAAATGAGCTGCGTCCAGCGAGGCGATTATGGTGTCCTGGGTCCACTTGCGGATGGGCAGGGTTCTGAGGTGTCGCTTGCAGTGGTCCAGTACGTCTGGCTCAAGACGAGGAATAGGTACCGGATATGTCTTTGCTTCCCACGTTTCCCTGGTTTCGATTGTTAGGCTTTTGATCGTCTTTGCCAAGTTGGGATACTTGAACAAGAAGTAGAGCAGTAGGTGGGCTTTGCTGGACTGCAAGACTGGAGCTAAACAAAGCACTTCCCGCACGACTGGTGCCAATCGACGACAGGTGAGTGCTAGATGGAGTAGATTCGGTGCAGATTCAGCGTACTCGACGCCGGCCACAAGGTATGCGGCGATATGTACTTGCAGCTCGGCAGGAAGATCTAGTAAACCACGCTGATGAACCATGCTAGAGAGCTTCAGTACACCCTGTGGCGTCCGATGGGGAGTACTGTGGACAGAGACAGCTCAGCCGTTGTCTTAGGTTGGGAGGAGTGGGAGCCGGTGTCGAGCAAGCTGTTTGCTCTGGTTATCCACAACAAAGCAGACATGCTGAAACAAGTGAAAGACGTCCTCGCAACACACCAGATCTCTCACACAGCAACAAAGAAGATCTCAAGTCGAGCAATTGCGATGGTGAAACACTGCACAGTCCAAGTTTTCACACTTTGACCTAGGTCTCACAAATTCAGCGTTACATGTTGTTGCATCAACAAACGCTGCATCCATGTGCTTCTTCCGAGATGGAATCATCTTGATAGGTTCCTTTGCACGAGTGGTCGAATTTGTACTGGCCCTTCTACTAGCAGCTATGAGTGCTACACACCATACTCCGAGATCTTCACCACTCCTCGCACTGCCTGCCGAGTTGCGTAATGTGATATACGGGTACGTGCTGGCGGCCTCCAAGCGCATCATTTGCGCCCAGTTTGAGATCGAAGAGGATCATGCCCACAAGTACTACGAAAAGGGTGTGCAGGTCAGAACGAGCGGCATCGGTGCGAGCCCACACAATAGCAAGGCGACCGTAGAGAGCAACCAGTTGCAACATGTATGCCGACTCCTGCGGCGCGAAACCTCGTCTTTCGTTCCCAGCAGCCACATAGTCTTCCTGCGACGATCAGATAAACACTCGATCAAGACCGCATCTGTGACGTGCAGTCGCTGGCTGGACACACTTGCGAGAAGCCACATCGACGCGCTGCGAACAATCACCATACACGAGGGAATACCGTGGGGAGTAGCAGACCATGACTTTGCGGCCTGCAGTGGCATATTCGACCTCAACGCTGTCGAGCATCTCGCCCGTTTCTGCTCGTCTAGTCCTCACATCCAGGTCAAGATTTACCTAGCCCGGTTCGACAAGCAGCTGAAGGGGTTTTGCAGGAGGTCGCTCATCGGCTACATTGTGTCCATGGCCGTGCGGAAGGAAGATTGCTGCGCTGCTTACGGCTGTACTTCTGGGGAGGCGAGGGCGGTGGAGGATGCTGTGGAGAGGATGAGTAGCGTCTGGGGCGGGTATGCAAAGGACAAGCCGCCTCTGCCGGAGAATTTGAGGCTCTTTCCTGTCGGGCAGTTTCAGTGCGATGACTGGCCGACTAATAAAAGTAGGCCTGAGCTTCGTAGCAGGATAAAGAGATGGTATGAGGAGGGTATTTGAGAAGGCAGATGTGGTTTTGAGATGTTGGCCGACGTCATGGACTGTTGACTGGATGAAAGCAGAGCGCTTCGAGCTTCCATACCTAACGACTGGTGACTGAAATCATTATCGCAGACTTGATGAAATGAAAATGTCTTGAACCGTGTCCACGGGATACAATGAGGTCAGCGACCCTGCATTAGCGCGCCCTAGCTACATCGTTACATCCACGCCTCCTGCACTCTATCCACCCTCTTCCCTCGCTATACACGTTTCAATCAAGTTACTATCATCGCCAGTACCTCTGCAAGTCATCGTTTGGATATCACAATGGTGGACAACCTCCTCAAACGCGCCCCAAAGAACCCAGCACTCTTTATTGGTTGCAACGTCGCGGTCGTGCTCACGTGGGGAGCGTGTATGGGTACAGTTCGCAGAGCGCGACAGAATAAGGCTGAGAAAGGGGAGTACGCTGTGCGCTTCAACAAGTGGTGAGTGAGGCGATCCCGCGTCATAGATTTGGTATTGACTGTACACACAGGATAAGAGAAGATTAGCCGTTGTGCGTACCGCATCTACGTCTACTCTTCGTCTGGCCATCGTTTACGGAAGCCCCTTCAACTTGCCGGGTGCTCTTTTGATAGTTGGGATTAGTGGCTGAAGGCACTCGAGGGAACTGGTTCGACTGTCACTCGTGTGCTCGATACAGCATATTCTCCTTCGATTTGGATTTCCTGTTATCTTCTTCTCAGCCTGTGCCCTACACAACGCCCAGGAACTTTGGATTCGATTGGCGTACCTGCCGTCTCCGTCCCTAGAGCCTTCAGGCTGTCATGAACAAGTGGAGTTCACCGTTGGAGTGCCAGATAGCGCAGTATTGGAGTCATTTCAGGCCCAGCTAGGTCGATACAACATCCAGCTAGGTCGCAAGCTGGACGACAAGCTATGCCCACCTATATCCTACGTCGGTACAATGAGCAACAGAATTCGATACCCTGGTCAACCCCATGAATTCAATCGACGTACCAGCATCATTGATTTGAGGGCCCATCATCACAAGTCTGTCATATCACTCGAATGCTGCATAGTACGCATATCGGCCAAGGTTATCAGCAGTTATCCTGGATATTTCCATGGTTATTTCCAAGACGAAGACGATGTTTCTTGAAGTGCAAATTTGCCCACCTCACCCTTAGCCAATGTCATCATCCCTAATCAAATGTTAATATTGGATGTTAAATGTTAAACTCGATGAGATTCAATACCTCATACGTGAGGACGAAACACAACCTATCCTAACCTACACCTCCATATAGCTAGACATGTTATAGCCTGCTTCAAACATTACCATTACGGCGTTGCTGCATCGTACGCGCGCACAAGGGTTGAAGAGAGCAAGAGTTTAGGAGGTTGTGGGTTGGAGAGCCTGCCATAGCACGATCCGCACACTCTTCAACTGTACTGCCCCTTTGGACAGGTCGCAAACCGAAAACTACAGCAGGCGCAAAGGAAGCCATATGAGTTAGAACAGCGATTCTCTCTTGCCAGTCTGAGAACACGCTTCTCCCTTGTTGAACGAATGTTGCACCGCACTGAAATTCCGGCGTCAGCTCCTTTGAGAGTGCGAGAGGTACTATTCTTTGACTCAGAGGCTTAGATGAGGCGCGAGAAGAATGGCTTCAGTTGGTTTCTAATTAAGTCGTGCGGCGCGCCTAGGCGCCTGCGACTGCGGTGCGGCGAGGACTGGACATGTGTCGGGCATAATACCACAGGCTATGCTACAACGCCGCTCTGTCAGATGCAGGTCTTGGAGCGAAAGGTGGCCTGGATAAGCTGTTCGGTGAGCAGCCAAGTCTGTATTGTGAAAAAAGGCCTCAAAGAGGCAGTGTAACTGTGTTAAACAATGCTCGTATGCGTAGGTCGACGCTCACCGGTCAAGGGTCAATACGAAGATTGCGAACTCGGGCGTCTCCGAGATATGCACGCAACATCTGCGTGGCGTTCGCCAGGCAGATTCCAAAGATCATGGAGTTGTTCTGCGCGTGAATAGACGGCATGGGAATAACGAGGTAGACCCTGAACAACACCGTTGTACAGCCTCGGATCTTTCCATATTAGGCGCGCCAACAAGGTTGGAAGATCTCCAGCACGACTGCGCCATTATTCCCACTGTGCTCGGTCCTTACCATTTCCGACCCCGCAGCCCTGGAGTGATCCACCGAGAAACATTTCCTGCCTGGTGACCTGCGAACGGACATGAGCCTCACAAACTTCTTCGACGCTTCCAAACTTCCGCGACGCCACCAGTAAGGCTGAGCCGCGTCAAATATGGTGCTAGAGTGGTGGCGCTACTGCAGCGCGTGATGCTGCGCGATATGCCGAAAACGCGACTATTGACGTATCGATGTCGGAGATGCTGCGAACGTTTGCTAGACGAGTCCTGTATGGAAGATGCAATTCTTCTCGAACCAGTAAGGCAGACTCTGGTAGAATTGGTTACGTCACGAGCACACCGGTCCACGCACATTGGGTCTGGTCGGAATGAAGCACCCGTGTTAACCGACTTTGGGCTGCTTGGGGCTGCGGATGGGAGGCCTTGAGGGTGCTGTGCCAATCTCACGTGGCGCTCGGACGTGTGATCGATTGAAGTCGGTGTCGAAGCGTTGGGAGTTTGAGATGTGCGTTCAGCAGCAGAAGGCGGTCGCGGTAAGGACCATGAGAGTCGTGAATTTCCAGTCTTCAATCTAGCATCCGAGATGCTAGGCGAGATGCTGTGCGACTTTCGTTCCTGTGGTGATTGCCAAATCGTTCCACGTTGGTGTTGCAGCACAGCCTCAAGAAGAGGCCAAGCTTTAGCGCTCTGCAGATGCATGTGCAGGGGTTCAACATGTGCTACTAGCTTCCCCGCAGCTGCTTGTTATCGAAGTGTCAGATGTATAAAGTAGCAATCACCCAGCATGGTGCCACCTCATATGAACGATTCACATACCAGCGCTGAATCAACCACCTCCTCATCGCGGCCTATATTAGACAGCCAAAGTATCTCTACAACCGCAGGCACAATGGAAGACAACGGCAAAGCTCCAATGCCCGTAATCGGCACCAACGGTGCCGGCGTACGCCGCGCTGTTGACGAGCCCATCGTAAAGGTCCAGCCTCCACGACGTGAGGACTTGCAGCCTAGCTACGCAAGAGTCATTGAGCCAGATGATGCTGATGCCGATAACCACGGCTGGTATGGTGGAATGGTAAGTTGAGCACCTGACTATTTCCGAACGCCTCTCACGCCACCCAGGTCAACGCTCTTGGTGGCATTGTTGGTACCCTTGGCGCCATCCCATGCTGCTTCTGCTGCCCCAACCCTTACCAGCCCGTAAGCCAAGGAAACGTCGGTCTGGTCACCAAGTTCGGTCGATTTGCCCGCGCAGTCGATCCAGGTCTTGTCTACATCAATCCTCTGTCCGAGAAGCTTCTCCAGGTCGATGTCAAGATCCAGATTGTCGAGGTCCCCAAGCAGGTCTGCATGACCAAGGACAACGTCTCTTTGCAGCTTACCTCGGTCATCTACTACCGCATCACCTCACCTCACAAGGCCGCCTTCAGTATCTCCAACATCCGCCAAGCACTCATCGAGCGCACACAGACTACGCTCCGCCACGTCGTCGGTGCGCGCGTGCTTCAGGATGTCATCGAGCGCCGTGAGGAGATTGCACAGTCGATCCGCGAAATTATCGAAGAGACAACTGCAGGCTGGGGTGTTGAGGTCGAGTCCATGCTCATCAAGGATCTGATCTTCAACCAAGACCTCCAAGATTCGCTCTCCATGGCCGCCCAGTCGAAGAGGACCGGCGAAGCCAAAGTCATTGCCGCCCGCGCTGAGGTCGAGGCCGCGAAGCTCATGAGGTTAGCAGCTGATGTCCTTTCGTCAGCACCGGCAATGCAGATACGTTACCTCGAAACGATGCAGTCGATGGCAAAATCTGCAAATTCGAAAGTGATTTTTATGCCTGGCCCAGCCAGTGTAGGCGATCTAGCCACTGCAATGGATGCGGCGGGGCCATCTGGCCAGCAGACCGATCCAATTCAGCACACAGTCAACGCGCGTGTCTTGGAGGAGATGTAGACAGGAAAATGTCGACATTTGGCAATTGTGAAGAGGTTGGGTTTTGGTTCTTTTTGGTTTCAGGTCCGTGCGCACCTCACACGCACGCTGACCCAGTACTCAACCAAAACGAGCTCTTTCGTATGCCCAAGAACCGTAATGGCCTCAGGAGCATGAGTAATAGGAGGACTGCTGGCTGCTCATGGTCCTTGTTCTGTGGCTTTATGGTTTGCTGTGTTGATGCCGGGACGATGCGCTTCGGATCGGCTTTTCTTGATACCCTACTGGCTTCTACGATATTGGTCACTCGCTATGCGTATAGTTCTAATAATAATGACGTTAGAGATGGACTCTCTTACATTTCTGTGTTGCTCCTCGATTTCTCCTTTGTATGTTGACATTGGATAGAGATCAAATATCCAATCTTCGACATCGATGAAGGCGCCATTTACCAATATTACAATTCCAGGAGGCTGGCAAGACAGTTCGGCCCAACTGTCTACATCTTATAGTAAGAGTAGGGGCTACAGACAGCTGTCATTCAAACGGAACCTTGCATGTTTGCTTCAGTTCATACTTTCTCTTTGGTCAATGTTCTCGATCACGCCGCGTCAGATGAATTCGCAGTCGCTAAAAGCACAACACGAGTTGGTATTGTACATCGCACACTTCCTACTATCCAGCTCGCACGACATAGATACGGAGTCCAGTCCGCAAGAAGCATACAAACCATGGGCCTACAGTTCCATTTTGAAACAAAGACAGAGGAGGAAAAAAAAAGGTGTCATCGCACTAGTCACCAACGTTCCAAGATGTAGATTTGCAGGCACTCGAGAGCCATCCACCAAACTCCGCAGCGAGGCCTTTGAACATTTCAGTACGCGATCAGGATGCACAACCCGAGTCCCACTCTCCAACGCAGTCGACCAGCAAGAAAGAAATAAAGAGAGAGAGAGAGAGAGAGAGAGAAACAAAGAAGCGCAAAAGCGAGGAATCCGATTCTCCCTCCCTGTTTGTCATGTGACTCTGGGCAACGATAGAATTCTTCTTCTCTGATAGTAGTCGATCACTTAATCGACAGACTTTCCGCCTCTCATCTCATCTCATCTCATCTCATCTCATCTCATCTCATCCATCAACACTTACTGCAACACACTCAGCGCGCTTGTAACCATATCATGGACTCTGTAGAGTGTGGTGGATATACTGCACGTGACGTGCGTGTATCGTAATGCAGTCTCATGCAACGTACCTAGTGTGCTGTACCATGACTCTGCATTATATATAGCAACAAGACAAGACAAGACAAGACGAAACCACATCATCATGTTATGCGCCGGCGTCAGGCAACCCGCGCCAGGCAACCCACACCACCATACAAAGAAAGTATTTCGGATCTCGGAAGCAAGGGCTCTTAGGTCACAAAGCTACTCATTGTATACGAGATTACGCAGATTGGTAATGGTTAGTCTTTATTGCGACCCACATACAATGCGCTAGCGGGTGGTTGGAGGAGCGGGTTGCTTGGCGCGGGTGGACATGGGCGAAGCGAAGCGAATACGAAGTGCAGTGAGGGATGACCGTGGCAGGTTGTGTGAATGGTATCTGGATTTCTCTTTTTTTTTTGTGGTATCTGTGTATCGCAATCATCTACTGATGCTCTACTGTTTCTTCTCGTGCAACCTCGTGCTGATCTTACATCTGCCCTTTTTCTCCAACATATTGGCCAAGATGATAACAAGATGTTCAACGACGCTGCGTGCGCGATATGCAAATCAGTCCAACCAAAGGCTGCTGCAGATGCTCCTCAACTCTGAAATTTTACGCTTGACATGGTAGGAAATAAATCGCATGCTGACCGCTTGCTGGTCGCTTGCTGGTCGCTTACTGTAGCGTGCTTATGCGCTCGCTGATGATAGTGTCGTTATACAAGATAGGAGATGGGTGGTACTAAATGTGATACGCTGTTGGGAAAGCGCAGAGAACTCGCTCCGCTGATGATGCACAAGAATGGAGTTTGACCGCGACTGCCGACATGGCCAATGGGTCTCATGAGGGTAGCACGGATGTCTGCTTGGGAGATGCGCTCCCGTTGGAAAGAATCGGCCGGGGCTCTCGTTGCTGGGGCTCGCCGTATGCCCACTTGGTTGCGGCGTTGACAATGTTGGCGCATATGGGGTCGACGTGCTTGATCCACAACGCTGCGCATCGGTATAGGAGGTAGAAGAAGACGACCACGGCGATGAAGATGTGCGTTGTGGATCCGCGCTGGAGGTCCAGCTGCTCGCCCTTCTCGTTGCGCGGTGGGTTCATGGCGGACGGGAGGTAGATCATCCACGTGAGGACCGACTTGATGAACGTATTGTGCAGCAGGTAGACGGGAAAACTGACGCGGCCGAGAAAGTTGAAAACTGGAGATGTGAGGACCTTGCGGGCTCGCGCCGAGAAGAAGATGCCGAGAAGCACGGTGGACGCGCCGAGATGGTCCCAGTAGCGACGGACGTCGGCCTTGTCGCACGTGATGCTGTGCATGATCTTCTGCATGATGTGAGACCAGTGCGCGTTCTGGGGGCTGTCCTGAGGGTAGCCGGCCAGGAACATGCCAAAGACAATCATCATGGCGGGGATGGGTGCGGGCAGGACAGAGGTCGCGGAGTCCTTGTAGTGGTTGTGGAGTTCGGCGACGAACATGCCTGTGACAATGTTGAGGCCCTTGAGCGCTCCAATTGCGAGACCTGGTCATGTTAGCTGGTTGGTCGCTCGGCTCGTTTATACATTCTGCTCACCCTCGCCCATCTGCCAAAAGTAGATGTACAGGACGGCGTAGATCAGCATGCGGGCCTTGGGCTTGACCATGACGGTCGCAAACATGGTCGTGTAGACCAGCATGCTGCCCTCCAGGAAAAGATGCAGGGTCCACTGTGTGCCGTCGTACTCGTTCCAGCCAACGGTCCATGTTTCCGTCTCGACCTTGACCAGCGACGTGAAGGCGGCCCACAGCGTCGGCTCCTGCCTGTGCCAGCCCTGGCGAATCCAGGTCGAGTCGACATGCTTGGTCATGTGGTACGCGTTCGTGTTGGCCATGAACCAGGTGACGAAGGTGGCAGCCATGGTGGGCAGGACCAGGCGGCCAGAGCGGGCGAGGGCAGAGCGGGCGATGCCGGTGAAGGCGGCATCGTGGTTGCCGGCACGCGACTTGCTGATGGGGCCGATCGAGTTGACGTATCCGGTGACGAGGAAGAAGATGGCTACGGCGCTGCGGCCGCCGACTGCGAGGCGGAAGAAGGGCAGCTGGAAGAGGTGCGGCGCCGTCTTTGCGTCGGGGGCGGGCGAGTGCAGCCAGGGCACGAGAGCGGTGCACAGGTGGCCGCACACGACCATGAAGGATGCGATGCCGCGCAGGCCCTGGACATGATCGAGTTAGCCACAGTGACACGGGCGGGGTTCATGGGGACGCGCGTGCGACGCAGGGCTACGCACATCTATCCAGTTGGCGTCGCGGGGAGGCATTGTGCCAGTGTGCGAGCGCGCAATGCGGGTGTTGGGTGACAAGGAGCGTAGTGGTTGGGAGGGAGTGTCCAGCGAGCAAGAGGAGAGCAGCAGTTCGATTCAAGCTGTCTGCATCGCCGTTCCTGCAGGGTCTCTGGTGGCTGTGGCCGCTAGGTGCGAGTCTGGGTACGCAGTACTGGGCACGCGGAACGCGGTACGAGGCGCTGCTATAGATAGGGCGCGGGCGGGACAAAGGAAGTGCGACAAGGCGCTGCTGTGGATAGGCCTGGGCGGGACAAAGAAAGTGCGACAAGACAGGCAAGCAGGTGCAAGAGTCAACAGAGAAGGAAATAAAAGTCAACGCAGGAGGAGGAGCAGGAGGAGGATGGCGCCAGATATGCGTTTGGTCTTTGCAGGAGCACTTAAGGAAATGTCCCCACCGGCATTTTTTAGGAACACGCAGGCTTGCGACGCGGCTGGCGAGTTGCAGGGCAGGCAGGGCAGGCAGGGCAGGGCAGGCAGGGCAGGGCAGGCAGGGCAGGGCAGGCAGGGCTGGACGCCCCGGGTGCCAAGAAAGCAGGAGCTTAGCTCGACCTCCCTTCAGCGGCAGCGGGCGACTCCTGGCGCTCCTGGCGTCTCCTGTGCCCGCTAGAGTCACCCACCACGCCGATGGGGAATGCATGGTGCTGCTGCGAGAGAGGCGGCAACGCATCCAAGACGGCGCTACGCAGCCTGTCGCGTGCCTGCTGGAGAAAAGCACCCTTTTCCAACGAGTCCACTGCGTCCCTCTCGTCGAGCGCGTCACAGCGGATGCCTCTCCTCACTGCTCTGGCATGTGGCACCAATACCATGCAGTGGACGCAGCCAAGAAATTCCGCTCGAAGCAACTGTAACGCCTGACTGCCGTCTTGCTGTCCTCAGCGTGCTGCCGTCGACAACAATGAGAAACTCTCCCCAAAGCTTCACTCTCTGTCGCATTCGGGCCAGCTGCACCGGGACATGGCATCTCGACGGCGCTGTAGCGCTCGCGTTAGCCTGCTAAACCTCCCCTTGGGGCCACATTTTGGCGGCGCCGTCTTGGCGCTGACGTTGACTTGACGGCTAATCCCTGTCATCCCGACTACTGGCGTCAGGGGTGTCGCCGGCCCTCTGCGACACAGACACGTCCGATCCAAGTTGATCATTTGTCCAAACAAGTGTTTCGCCTAGAGTGCGGGCTCTCCCATGCACGCGTTTGCCGTGTTTGATCTTCATTGCAGGCACTGCGGGCCAGTCGTCGTGGAAGGACGCAAGTCGTGCAGAGGACGCCGTTCGCTTCTTCAGGCCTCTCACCGTCAGCACCGTACCAAAGTCCGGTCCTCTGCTGGAACGGTGTCGTGTACAACTGTGCATTCATTGTCCGAAGAAGCTGCACCAATCCAGTGCAAGTCTACACCTCCCGCTTGCCATCTCAACTTCCGTGCCTCACATATACAGCCGTTTCACGTTGATCTGACACCAGCAGATCTGTATCTGCCACGCACTCCCCTCGTTTCGCACGGCCGCAGGATCGACAAAGAGGTCGCTCGGACGGGCGTCCCACTTCCCCAGGAACACGTTAAGCGGTCAAGCTCGCGTCCCAGCATTATTGTACTATGGTATCTAGGCGAAAGTAGAGTCCCATGGCCAGTGCAATGTGAAGGAAAAGCAGAGGCTTGGCAAGTCCGACTTCCGAGCTTTTCTTGACTTCCACCAATTAGCGGACATCTTTTCTCTTCGTCATCTGCAACAGCGTCCGTGTCCGTGCGCGCTCGTTATAAACATGAATAGGCGTTTCTGCACAAGACCCACCGCACTGGCCATGGGACTCTACTTTCGCCAGATACCACAGTACATGGTGACGAAGCTTGACTTGGATAACGTCAGCAACATCCATGCATCCATGCATCCATCCATCCATCCATGCTATTTCCTGGTCCACGAGACAATGTGAATGCGAGGAATCAGTTACGAGAAGCCTCGTCTTGCTCGGCGTTGAGGTAGAGCTGTCAGTGTACAGTATGCTGCTATGGGTATAATACGGCTACGATCCGACGCCCACCCGTCCAACCCCAACATCGGTCATGGCACGCACGCACCTGCTCTATAATAAACAGCGCCAATGCACCATCCTTTCGAAACAACACCGTACCGACCACCGTTCGTCCAGAACGAAGCGTGAAGCGGCATCACCCCTCTACCTCGCTCTCCGCGTTGTCACTGTCAGTAATCAACTCCTTCGACTTGTACGCCTTCGTAGTACTCGGTGTACCCTTCTTGTTCCGCTTCGCTGTAGATTTGCCAGAACCCACGCCACTCATTCTCTTTCTCTTCTGGCTAGAGTGGGAGACGGGCGCATCCTCTCCACCTGCGTCTAGCTCGGGCAGAGGGATGTATCGGTCGTCCATCTCAGACTTGTGGTTCTCATTCATGTAGGCAAGGAGAGCGCCAAGAGATGCCGTCAGATCTTCTTGTTCGTCAACAAGCTCCCGCAGTTCCTTGTAAGCCTTTTGCAAGGTGCGTACAGACCATGTCTGCTTCATCTGCTCGGCGATATCCTGCCAGACAATCTGACTCTCCGTTTCGCATCCATCCGCAACCACCTGCTCGACAACATGGCCCACGAGATCGAACTTGTCGCCCCAAAGCATGTCTTCCGGTCCGAGTGGACTTGCTTCTGCAATTGCGCCGGCTGACTCGCCTTCTTTCTTTGCCCTTGATTTGTCACGCTTCTTCTGCGGTTCCTCCACCCCCACCTGGCCTGGTTCCGGCGTCTTTCTCGGCTTGATCTCGACACCTACAGTAGCTGGCGGCTCTCGAGCTCTCATCTGCTTCCATTTCGATTGGCATTGCAAGCGACTGCGAGTGTCACCCATCTCCCTACAGACTTCGTGCCAGTTGATGACGGGCGTGTAGTCGTCGAGAGGCGGCTTTCCGGTTTCTGCCAGGTGATCCTCGACTCTTTGACACACAGTGGACAGAACCTTGACAAACTTCTCCTCTTCATCCTTGCTCCAACGTTTCGTCATCCTGCTCTCACCGTGCCGCACATAGTCCTTCCAGCGATTGTAGACATCCAACTCGAGCCGATTAAGCTGTGTTGCGACGAGTTTCCACTGGCCAGGGTGGCTGTCGGCAAGTTCTCTCAAAATCTCGTCCTCCTCCTGTGACCAGTGCCCGCGTCGACAAGTGTGGTACCGCGCACGAACATGCCTCTTGATGTCTGAACTTTGGCGCATCAGTCCAGCGCTACCGACGTCATCCCAGAATACAGAGCTGTCCCGTTTGTATTGCTCCTCGGTTTGATCCGTCGTGTTGGACCCCATCTCCTTCCTACGGACATGAGTCCACTGAATAATCTCGACGAGGTCCGCAACTTCAAGGCCATTTCGCTCTTGGTAGTCCCTGATGGCTCTGCGGAGAAGCTCCTTCTCGTCAGCCGTGTACTCTCCGCTCGTGCGTTTGTCAGGCGGTTGTCCTAGCTCATGCGAGCTATCAAGAGCTATCTCGGCGGCTGTTCGTCCATCGTCATCGTGATCACGCTGGTAATTGCGGTTGGGGTCAGCTCTGCTCCTTGAGCTCCTGTGACTGGGCGTCCTAGCAAGACCCCCAACACTGGGTCGAGAGGCTTTCTTGCTATTTGTCGACTTCCTCTTGCGGCGTGAGCCGCATGATGCCGTCTTGCTGTCACTCTGGTTGTCGTTTTCTGGGAGCAGCTCGAGCTCGTCCATGTCCTCGTAATTGAAAGGCTGTGTGGGGGGGTCATCAAGGCTCCGAACTGGAGGGTCCCAGTCAAGCAATGGCGTTTTAGGAGCCTGCTTGTCTTTTCTCGACCTTTTTCTCTTTTTTGTGCTCTGTGCGGTACCGGGAGTTTTGATTGGAGTAGTTGTTTCCACAGCATCTGGGAGATCTGCCTCTGCCTCTGCATCTGATTTGTTTTCAGGTAGCTTTTGAGTTTTCCTCAACGCCGAACCCGCTGGCGAAGACTGCAATCTTTCGGCTTTCAAATTGTCGAGTAATGCCATAGGAATCAACGGTTGTTCTTCAGCGTTTGAAGCGCCGACATGGTCGCGACTACCTTCCGCTGTCGCACCTGGCGCCTCTTCCTGTTCGGCTATGGACGTTTCGACGATTTTATTGCTGTCGAAATCAGGACTGTTCACCGAGCTGTGCGGCTTGTTTTTTCTGCGCCGCTTCTGGCTCGTTTGACCTTCGATTGGGTTTGATGGCGGAGCGATGGGTTCTTCGGTCGTCTTTTCGTACGGAGTGGCTGGTATGGTGTCTTGCTCGATCAGTGTGTCTGCAAGCTCAGCCTGGCTATTCAAAGCCTGCCTCTTCCTGCGTGGATTTCGCGCCTTCACGCCTGCGGACGGCGAGCCTACGTCTGGCTGTGTTTTCTCCTCCTGCATATCGTTGTGTAGGTTGGTCTGAGCTTGCGTGTTCTCCTTGCCTTTCCCCGATTTCTTCTTCTTCGATGAGCTGGTAGTAGCTGCTTGGCTTGTTGTCAAAGGAGTTGTGGAAGGCGCAGTGTTCAGCTGCGACTCGGTTTGTGTGGCGGGCACTTCGATCTGAGTAGAAGGTATAGTGGACGCGGAGGTCTTTTTCTTCGAAGGCGAAGGACCCACAAAGGCTTGCAATTCTTTGAGAGAGTAGGACGGGAGCGACGAGCCAGGAAAAGCGTCCTGAAGATTGTTATGCGAGGCTGTAGGTGGCTTCCTCCTTGGCTTCTTGGCTTTTTTTGCGCTGGACCCAGGTGTTTTTGTGATTGTGTCTTGTGAAGCTCCGTCGAGCAACAGTGGGATTGCGGGTCCGTCGTGGTCCGTCGTGTGAAGAGCGCGAGCTTCGCTCATGAGCTGTTGCGAAGCTGCCTCGTCGTCCATGGTAGGAGCTAAGAGTCCAATGTGTCAGCCAGCGCGTCGCAGAGCCAGTGTCAGTCCGAGCTGGGCGCAAAAGCATCCATGCAGCTTGTCGACACGCTAACACTTACTACAGCGGGGCACGCGTTCGGCGAGGCTGGGAGTTGTGACGTTTTTGGCCGTGTTCGAGCTGAGGACAGGATCTTGCGAGCTGGGGAAAGGCTGAGAAGAGGAAACGCCCATCACTAGCGGGGAGGGAGCATTGCGGGTGGTGAGGTGCTCCTGCGTGGGCCAAATGTTGTTTGCGCGCGCAAATGCTGAATTCACCGTGAAGCTCAACTTTGTGAGCACAGACGCGAATACGATGACGCGCTAAGCTAGCGTCCAACGCTGATGATGGGATGGCTCAGGCAGAGACACAATAGATGGATGGCGCGTCAACTATGGAGTCTGCCTGCTTAATACTGTCGTATGCAAAGTAGATGAAGTTCTCTGTTTAGGCTGAGCGCCAGGCATGTACAGGAGGAAGACTGTGCTACTGCGAGCTGTACCCTGGTTCCATTTCAAAGGGACATGTCGACCGTAGAACTGGACTGACGCTGTACACACCAGTGACTGGTCCGTCCACGTTGCACTGCGACCAAAACCGCAAATTGACACCTTATTGTGTGAGACCGCTCTCCAGCTGACCCATGTTCGTTACCCCACAGACAGCGGCTCTTCACACCACTTTGGACGATGCTCGACATCACGACTCTCCACTTTCCGCCCAGTTTGTCAGCCAGATACACGCTTGAGACGCGTTAAGGAAGCTACACGGTGCCCGCTTACCGTTTGCTCGCTGCTGATTGGCTGTAGTGTACGGGGTTTTCAAACGTCATTGCGGTGGGATGCAACATCATTCTACGACTGACAGTTTTAAGTCCGTGTAACCCCTCTTGTTGCTAGAGATAAGTTCTTCCATATCGATTTTCGCGGGGAAATCATTCTTATCCATCGCGAACATACCGAGAAGCAGAGTGATATACGATGGCATCAGCGACTGGGATACCTCCAAACGCAGCTGCGGCGCGGGGACAGAGTGAAGAGGAGCCGCTTCTGGGCCGGAGAGGCGATGCGAGTCAACCTGATGGACAGCCTCTGTATCAAAATCTTTGGACAGGTACGTGCACTAATTTCAGTGGTTCAGACAACTGGTTGACATCCTATAGGCACTGCAGCTATTGCACAAGGAGGCATATGGATCGTGAGTTCTGCCTAGAACAACATAATCAAGTTTGAGTCTTACTAAACCACGACAGCTCGCAGCCATCGTCTGGGGGAGTATCCTATCTCAAAAGCTCATCTTCTTCTCTGCTCATCCGGTAAGCTCCATCGAACCTTCTCACTAGGCCATCACTGACCACATTCTCCAGCTTCTCAATTCGGCCGGCTTCCTCCTGGCCATTCAAGCCGCACTCGTCCTCCAGCCGACACACACCCCTGAACAAAAGCGCTCCGGCACACTCGCCCACGTCCTCTTCCACGTTGGTGGCGCATCCGCCTTGACCGCCGGTCTTGTCATCATCGAGTTGAACAAAGCGGGCCCGGGGCACGAGCATTTCAAGTCGCCTCACGCAATCCTCGGCCTCACGTTTTACATCCTGGTGTACATCCAGGCCATCGTTGGGTTCACGCAGTACTACACTCCGAGCCTGTATGGCGGTGTCGACAAGGCGAAGAGCATCTACAAGTATCACAGGATTAGCGGCTACGTGATTGCGACGCTAGGTCTTGCGACTATATGTGCAGCGACATGGACAACGTACAATCTGAATTTGGCGCACATGCAGCATTGGGCAGTCATTGTTGCAAGTGTGCTCGTGCTGGCCGGCACTGTGCCGAGGATCAGGTTGAGCAAGTTCGGCCTGAAGAAGGACGAGGGGCAGATCAGGCTGCAGTCGTAGCCGGCACGGCTTTGCGAAGAGAAAGGAGAAGCGCTACACGATTGGATGATGGAGGAACTTGTATTCGAAATGCTCGAAGCTCAGGATCACACATGACGCTGCATATCCTGGGTGTTGAAGGTGTCACCACGTTTTGTCAGATTCCATTGGCGCATTTGAATTTGGAAATTGACTGTTTGTATACCAAGACCAATTTGCAACAACCCTTTTCAAGTCACTCCCCAGTATTCACACTCTGGATCCCTATAACCCTTACAACGACCTCCATGCGAACCTACACTCACAACCCCACCCCCAACCCCAGCCAACGACCATCGAACATGTGCACGTCGTACGAATTCAACTACCTCCGCTGCCAGCGCGAAGTCAAGCGAAACTGCAAGCACACCGACCACTTCCGGTGCGAATCAGGCATGTGCAAGGACGACGACCACGTGCACGCGACGCTGACGAGAGCGGAGAAGTGTCCCGTGCACGCCATGGGCGAGGAAAAGAAGTCGAAACGTGCAGCCCACAAGGACAGGGAGCGATGCGAATGGCCAGAAACAAATTGCCGGCCCATGTAGGTGGGGAAGATGGTGGACGGTGAGTGATCATGTGTGTGTGTGGGGGGGGGGGGGGGAACATACACGTCATGTGCAGGATATCCACGTCCACCAGATATAAAAAAAAATATAAAATATATATATATATATATATATATATACACATCGTTCGAGACTAGCTACCGTTCGATTTTCCAGCGTGCTGCGTGGCCGTTTACTTCGGGCTCACGATTGAAGTCGTCAGCGATCCGCTCTCGACGTACACGCCGCTGAAGTACCAGTCCTCGGCCCCGGTTCCGTCATTGCCCTGTCGCGGCAGACGGAGCACGCCCAGATGCCAGTCCGCGCCGTTGCTCGACGTGCTCGCAGAAAACGGTCCAGCGGTCTTGACGAGCGTGTTGTTGCCGGTCGAGTGCCAGAAGGTGACTTGTTGGGAGGAGAAGTTCTGGGGTCGCGTTAGTGCGGAGGAACACACCAGCTACGCAGAAGAGAGAGAGAGAGAGAGAGAGAAAGAGATGGGAGAAGGAAGAGTGTGGCTTACAATTTCATAGACGACGTTGTGCCACTCGTCTGCCTTGAGCTCCACCTTCCACTTGCTCTGCCCACCCACCATCCACTGCAGGTTGGTGTTTGACGTGCCCTGTTCGCCGCTGATCCAGCCGTACTTGAGCTCCGTGAAGTGGCTCTCGAAGAAGCAGATCTGGTGCTCGTTGGTTGCGCTCGGCACGTTTGTGCTGCCCCTCTTGATGCTGAAGTGGTAATACACGGTGCCCGAATTGATGGCTGCTTTGGTCTGCGGGATCAGCTCGGTGCGCCACATGTCCGAGTTCCACTTTGCGGTGCTGTCGATTGTGATTTTCGCGCCTTGCTTGGAGTTGGTGTCGCCCGCGTTCTTGTAGGACGGCGATAGATTCACGTAGGAAGTCACTGGCCCGGAGCCGTGGATGTAGTACTGGTAGGGCCCAACCTGGTTTGCCCACGACCATTTGTTGAGGTCGGACGAGCTGGTGAAGTCATTGAAGCGACCGTCCCAGAGGATGGTTCCTGGGTTCTATTAGCTTGTTTTCCTGATATTCAATCGTGAAGAGACGGAGTTTACCAGCGGATACAGCGCTGACGAGCGCGTTGAGAATGGCTGCTTTGCCAAACATCTTGAGAAGTGGTTTGATGTCCCGTATGTGAAGGGGTAATAGAATGAGATGGAGTGCCACAAGTGACTTTTGTAGCGGAGAGGCTGTCAAGCTCCTATATACAGCGCTTTTCGAGATTAAATACTGCTGTTACGGCGCCGGAGTCAAGGTCCATAGAACGCCTCATCACCCGCAATAACTCGAAACAAACCATTAATGAAAAAACCCAATGTACAGGTAGTACGGCGGGATTGCGCGCAGGGACCCTCAATCAATATACATGCAGCCGCCGGCATCTTGAGTCGAATGACCTTGTAGTGGCGGCGAAGCGGTCCGGGAGCGATGCCGAACGCCGCGGGGAGATACAACAAAACACATTATATGCAAGGACAGTGGTAATTGCACAAGGGAATCTAACGTGTCGACAGAACATGTTTACCATGATTGGGATGCATCGGTACAATAAGGTTTTCAAGATTAAGCAACATAGCCTATGTTGTCAACAAACAAAATTGGTCGCCTGTTTGATACCATTTTGGGCGTGCACGTTGCATACCGCTGTCCGTGGAGCTGTGCAAGTCCCAGCCCTTGGTCTGTTCACGAATCAAAACGTCGATCAATTTTTTGACAACTCTGAACATAGGCCGGGTAAAGCGCCCGCTTATTGCCCAATGAAGCCCAAAGGCACGATGCTTACAGCCGAAAAGGACTCTTGTTTCTTAGGCTGAAGAGCTTGATTGTTTGAAATGCAAAACGGAAGGGTATCTAATGCAGAGAAGCCGTGATGACAGAAACAATAACCAAAGCGGCCAGCGCCTACAATAACCGCGCGCTCTCAACGACGAGTTTCCACGATAGGAAAACAATCATAGCCAGTTCGCTTCTCTTCTCTTCTCAACTGCGTAGTTCTCGGCCCACCAGTCCTCCCTGTCCACTCCGCCAACCCATGCTCAGCATTCGCCCAGTAGTCCCTGGTTTTCTCGTACAGCACCATTCTGTCCTTGTAGTTCTGTACGGCAGCGATTTCTTTGAACCCCATCGGTCGCTCTTCCGCAGGTACTTTGTCAAACCCGATCGTTGTGACCGAGTCCGCACGTCTAGGTCGGCCCGGGAGTGGTGGCGGTACCTCTTTCCTGGGAGGGGTTTCGTAGTCTGTGACGACCGAGTTTGCTGACATGCTGTACATTGATATCTTGGGGTTGACGCGAGGAATATCTTTTGGAGGTGGCTCGGGTGCGACAAACAATTCCGGACTTTCTGAACTTGATGCAGAGTCCTGTATGCCCCAGTCCAAGCTCAAGTTTGGCCGTGCGGGTATTGGACTTGGCTTTCGTTGTACGAGTTGTGTTGATGTCGGGTCTGATCTTGTCGTCGCCGTAGTTGCGTGATGGTCGCTCTGGCTTCTCTTATGCCCCTCAGAACTGCGTGTATGTGATCCAGTGCGCAAACGTGATATGCTCCTCTTCAATGATAGACTGGGCCTCCGCACTGCATCCGTGAAGGTGTTAGATCTTCGCGGTACCTCGATTCTTCCACTGGCTGCGTATGTGTGTGATGGCAGTTCGTCGGGTTCAAGTGAAGACGGGGCGAAGTAGCTATCTAGTAATGTGTTGCCACCAGTGCCGCCAGTAATACTGACACCTCCGACATGGCGAGCGTGCATGGGACCTGAAATCAGCCTTGACTTTGGCTGAGTCACGGCACACGAGTGGGAACCAAAAATAGGCATTGCGAGCTGTACGTTATAGCCGGGTTGTTGGGCGACGCAGACCCGTTGGATCGTATGTTTCAAAGGAAATGAAAGGTTTTGTGAGTGCGTCTTCTGAGTTGTAAGATAGGGCTTGATGAGTACTTGTCTGTACGGTACGTGAACAACTCGGCAGCGATCGGAGTATCTATCAAGGCCAGCTTGACTTTCACCGCTGCGTACGTCAGGACAAGGGGCATGAGATGTGCAATACAAATGCTCGCGCATCACCTGAAGCTCACCGTGTGGCCGAACGTTTGTGAAAAATTTACGTGTCTTGGGTCGGCTTGTCTGAGACACGTTGGGTTTGGAAGCGAACAGCTGTACTGAAAGCAAAGCAACGATAACAATAACAACCTGAAAGTCAATATCTCGGAACCAGACGATCAAAGCATAACGGGAACAGAAGCATAGATGTAGTGGCCTCAGCCCGGTCATTGCAGCTTTCGCGGGGACAGAATCGGACTTCGGTGTTGATCAGATTGGGTATTGCGAGTAGGATGCCCCGGATTACTGCAAGGCTACCCACGAGCAAGTCGCGCCCGTCGCAGTCTTTCAACTGAACCTCCACATTGGGTCAAGTGGTCGACTGCTTTTAAAATCTTTGTCTCGCAGGATTGTGTCCACAGCAGGGTTGCCACGGTCAGCCTCTCTGAAAAGACAGTCCACGACAGACCGACAGATCGACAGCCCTCGACAAACCACGTCTACGGTCACCAGAACGTGGAAAAAATCAGACAGTGGCATGTTTGATTAGCGATAATGGAGGTGCTGTAGTATTTTTTGGTAGATGTCGCGAAACGGGAGAGGCAGTTGCCCGTCCTCTGTGTAACCGCCTCCAGCTCAAGGAGGTGTGCGCCTACAGTTAACGATGACTGCACTTACAGGCAGCGACTAGAAGCCTATTTCTTCACGTCCGTGTCGCGGTGATGTCAGAAGTCGTGATGAAGCAGAAGACGTCTCTGAGATTCCCGGCGCGTCTCACCTCTCGTGAACTGCGCTAGTGACTTTTGGCCAATCACAGCGTACGCCGCGCCCTGAGCGAAGCTCGTGAACGACTCCATGTTGGTAAGGCATTGCATGAACTGTCCCCTGATCGATGAGGCTCGTACCTACGTGCTCCAGGCCCACTGCCGCTATGGCTGCATGTTGTTAGAGTGGCTGTCAGGCATCAAGGCTCAAACCTCAGAAGGCTCATGGCATGAGCAAAGGATGCAACGCTTATCGGCCAATGTGGTGGAGGACATGGCCTGTGGACAGATTCAAGGTATAGATAGGTACAGGTGATGTTCGGTCCTGGTATCACTATTCTACAGATGAACCTCAAGGCTCCAGTCATTGTGAAGCCGATGGCCCTGAGGTCAAGTGATGAGTTCAACGACAAGTACGATCTCGAGGGCAAAGGGCTGTATGGATGGGACTTGTCATTGGTATCGTTGTCGTTGCTGAGGTTTCCGATATAGAAAGTGGTGACGGGGGATCAAGTACCCTGCCGAAGGTGTTGTTGTGTATCGGCCCTAGAGATACCACGCTACCATGGTACGGGAGCTCAGTAGCGTGACTCGCATCAATAGAGCGATACATGGAATGGAGAGAAGTATGAGGGCAGTTCCAGCCCTCCACGGCACCCGCAACTCAAAGCTGGCAGCTCTTGTGGTGACACTTCACTGCTGGTACTGAGACAGGTGGTGAGATATGTGTTGTGCGTCGGCCAATTGAGGACTTTTGCAGCATCTATGGGCAAGGTGAGATGGGTGATGTCACTGTTGTCAGAGCTCAGCTTGTCCTAGTGAGGATATCAGAAAAAAAAAAGAACCGTCTCTCGGAGGCTGTCGAGGGCGAGAGACTAAGCCAATAGCAGCTAGAGTTGTTTTCTACAGGCTTCGTGCTGTATCGCATTCGAAGTCGAGGCCACCAGTGACCACACTGATACGACGCGGGGCTCAAGGGAGTGGGAGAGTGGCCCAATCAGTAACAGGTGTGGGGTGGGCGTGTTACAGTACCTATGACCGAATTGGGCGCAACGGCAGCGGTTCGGGAAAAGCAAATACGGCTGGTGTGTGGATGGCAGGGTCTCGAAAGGCTCGATCGATGAGGTTGTGACGACATGGAATCGAGATGCTCCCCACCAGAGGTCCAAGTGATGGGTTCACGGTGCTCGGGCAGCGTGTTGACAGCCGTAAACAAAGGCAGACCAGGTCCAATGGGGCCGTAGTGGAGAGGGCACGTCCCACAAGCAGAGCCATCATGTTGAGGGGCGCAGCGAATCAAGGTGCTCGCTGGGCTCCCTCACGGAATGCGATGCGCAGGTGTCTCCATAGTGGGCTGCCGCTCGATCTCGCCGCGCAGGCGGGGTCAAGCGCGGCATCGAGACAGCAAGCAGGTCGATGGACGAGCTGGGAGTGTAAGAGGAGCAGCTGTGAGCACCCTTGCGCATGACAGGTCTCATGACAGGTCTCTAGACAGGTCTCTAGACAGGTCTCTAGACAGACTACAGCATGCAGCATGCAGAGCGCTGGGCCCTGGCAGCAACGAGGCTCGATGCTCGACGCTCGACGGCGGGCGGTGGCAGCCGGAGCGAAAGAGGAGCACTGGAGCAGATGCACAAACACTTGTCAACTGCGTTTTCACTGCAGGGGGTGGACACGGACCAGGTAGTGGTTCCAAAGAAGCCTAGGCCCGCCTTTCGCGTCGTGGACGCGTCAGTGACAACAACAACAGCAACAGCAACAGCAACAGCAACAGCAACAGCAACCGCAACGCAACAGCAACCGCAACCGAGCAGAGCAGCGGTGCAGCCTCACGTGATTCGAGGCGGCGCCCCACGCAGAAGAATGTGCTGGCCACTGCACGCACAACAGGCAGTGCGCCGGCCAAGTGCTGGCAGCGCGCTGACGGAGGGCTGGTCCAGAGGGCCTTCCTTGATGATTGGGATGCGGCGCCTGTGGTTTGGATTCGCGTGCAGTCTAGTCAGTGCCTGGTCGCAGTAGTCGCAGTAGTCGCAGTAGTCGCAGTAGTCCCAGGAGTCGCAGCGCGCTAGGCTGGGGCAGTCGACGGGAGGCCGCTGTGACCACCGCCTGAGCCGCTTGTCATCAGGCGATACCTGTTCACCCTCACCGTGATCCCTCGCCCTCACGGCTTCACGATAATCCTCCGAGGCGCGCCCGCTTCCTTGTCGCACTGCTGCCATGCCCTGATCGCGACCACGACCACTGTTTCTTTGCGCATTCTCACGACTTTCCTATACAATCGCCCCCACGCCCCCCTACACGCAACTACTGCTGCTGCTGCTGCGTGAGCCCACTCGCCGCCTCGCTCCTGCCCGCCGCCGCCTCTGCCCGCGGACCGCTCGCCGCGACCAGCAACCTCCACAGATCGCCCAACAACACCCGCCGCGCTCTGCCAACACCTCTCACGTGTCCAGCACCGCGCACTCCGTTCGCTCCGCCCATCTGCAATTTTCTTTGCGCGTCTATCGCGCTGTGCGCCGCTGTCACCACTCGCACCTGGTAGCTACGCGCCGCCGTCTGAACGAGCATCTCTAACAAGCCTCCTTGCCTGCGACTCGCTTGCGATCCACACAGCTGCAAAGCGTGCGCGACGTTTTGCGCCTCTTTGGAATTGCCTCACCAAGGGCGCACATCTCCCTAGCCACCCGTGTAACCGCTTGTGCAGGCCGCACAGTCGCGTTCGCATCGTCCCGGACGCTTGCTGGTACCCGACCCTTACCATCAAATCTACCAACCTGCGTACTCGCCATCTCACTGCCATCCCCATTGGACCGGGATCGTCTCGCGCCTTGTCGCTGACCCTTTGGCATATCGTGACCTCGTATCAACGTCCTTGCAGATTCCAATATTCAGGCCTTGGAATACATCAACACAATAACATAACCCACATTGTTCTTTGCGCAATTTGCAACAACCACAAAAACTATGGATTCCGAACGCCCTCATCTCTCCATCACCCTCCCCAGGAACTTCATGTTCCACTTTCGCGATGGGGCGGCTCCTCAAACGCCAGAGCCAGAGCCACAGGTTGCTGACCTTCAACCACCGCCTCCCCCACGACAGACGTTGAAGGTACGCCGTCGCCGCGCTACCCTCGTCCAGCATCAGGTTGAATTGGATTTGTCCATGCAAGAGAAGCCAATCCCCACCATCGAGGCAACCGACTTCCATTTCTGTTCATCAAACGCCCTTCCATCTCCCCCCTCCGCTCTAGACAACGCCTACCTTTCACCCCCAACGAGTTTCGGTCGTCTCGTGTCACCGCCAAAGACTCCGGCTCACCAAGTAAGAACCATTGACATCTTTGATGGCCCACAACACTGGGATGACCTGGAAACAAACCGAAGTGAAACGTCCAGCAGACCTACTTCGTCTTCTGGCTTCTCCGACTCATCCATCTCGTCTCGTGGTAGTATGTACTCGTACCTGTCGCGAGGTGGCAGCTGCACAAGCCCAGAAGAGGAAATGTGCGATCCCTTCTCTTTCGATTCTCTGGAGATGAAGTACAATCAACCCAGCTCTCCGCTAGCAGCACACCAGCAACCTCGATCAGCTAAAAAGCTGAAGTTGAGGGCCACCTTCACGGAAGAAATGGACTTTCATCTGTGGAGGACGTACATGAATTACCTTCAGGATCCTACAGTAACGCCGTTCAAGGCTGTACCCCTTACAACACCACCGAACGGGGTTTGCCACCGCGTTGCCAGGATGGCTCGCAAGACGTGGAAGGCACCGAGTGTGTCTCGTACTGCTGGTGTTCGCGCAGCTGTCCACTTCGGCTCACATTCCGGGACTCCAGACACTGTCAAGGCCTTGAAGAGTGGCAGCACTACGCCAATTGCAAGACCAAATAAGTCTTACTTGCGATACCCGACTGAGAAGCAGTGTCGAAAGCGACTTCGCGATTTGGCCAGGCAAAGGCCAACCCTATCTGCATACTATCAGCGTCTGCTCCATCGATCGCCCTCACCACTGCAATCGTCGCCACCATCGGACAAGTCAGAAGAACCTTGCGAGCCGCAGCCGCAGCCACATCAGAAGCCACTTTCATCTCCGTTTGGGCAAGACACATCTTCCTTTACCTTCTCGACACGGGACATGAATGTATCCTTGGCCACGAGTACAGCTGCATCGATGCAAATGGGCAATCCTCTGTCACAGCTAGCCAATGACCTGACTCCCCGGCCAGAGCAAAAGAGCTGGTCAAGAGCGCGATCGTCAGCGCATCAGAAGTCGCAGTCGCTCCATGTTGGGTTGGGACTCGGCCTGAGCAACGTTCTTGGCTCCCCTTTCCAGTCCTCATCGACAGTGGAGATGGCCGATGCTGGCTCCAGCTCACACAACGCTCAGACGTGGCACGCACACACCGGCCTTCCGACACCACGACTTGGCTCACCTTTCCAGTTGCACGCCCCACGCCCCAAGTCACGAGTGTTCAAGCGACGGGCCCTTGCCAACAGCTTTGAAGACAAGACGCGGAACCGGGGCAACAGCACCGTGGACGATATCTTTGGTGCCCCAGCGGAGTCGAGTCATCGTCGCGTGAGGAGTCGAGGCTTCAGCTTGGGTGACATGATGGAGGGCGCCGGCAGTCGACGGTTGCCTCTGTCGTCCAGTGGACCACCCGAGCTCAACCCCTTTGCCAACCTTCGTCCTCAGCTGCCCAGTCCTGTCCACACCTCGCCTGCTATCATGACTGAGGCCCACAGGCAAGGGACGTTTCGCCTAGGAACACCGTTCGGCGGTCGGCCGAGTAACACGTTTCCCCGAGCATCCACCTCTTATGGTGGCTTCGAGCCTCCGGCGTCGTTTGAGCAACGGTTCGCTGCGGCTCCCGCTCCATCTGAACATTAGTCGCGTTTTTAGATGCCTTACCTCTATACCAAGCACAGCGGGTGCGACGGCGTCTGGGTCCGTATCATCATGGGCGTTTAGCATTTGCAGCGACCGCCATCTTTGTCCTGTCAACGAGCCGATACTCGCGTGCCATTTGAGCTACCATTTGCTTCCTCTGAAAGCATCTCTTATGTTTGTTCATGTTCACACACGCCTCATACTATCCGTTGTGGATAGCCTGGGTTGGATGGTGTGTCTTATGATAGGCTGCATGTTGGAGTTGATGGCCTTGCTTTTTGTTATGTTTCCTTTTCTTTGTCTGATCCTTGGTACTCACGACGGGTCATGACGATATGCATACATGAACAGGCTTGGTTCATCATCGATCTTCTTCCGTAATTCGGCGGCGGCGGGGTCTGTCGTCTGGAGAGAGCTTTGGCGACGGAGCTGTCTTGTGCCTGCCTGCTCCTTTGTACATTCGATACACGTTGCACATACGTGCTTTATTCAATCAGCCGCCCGTTTGGGGAGGCCTTCTCTGCTTCGTCTACTCATGCTTTCTCTTTTTCTGGTGGGACGATGGATGCTTTGCATGTTGACAGGAGTTGGGCGTCCGAATGAACGTTGCCATCAGCTCCAGCTCTTGGTCGACGACTACCTCATCACTGGTCTCGTGCGTGGGTCTGCTCGAGTAGCTTTGGTGGATTTCGTTCTGAGGGGGACGACCGGAGGGACGACCGGCGGAACGACCGACGGGACGACCGGCGGGACGAGATGCCCTTATCTTCGTTGATGATGATGCATCGAAAAAGGCGTACACACTTGACAGGTTAGCCGGGACATGCAAAGGTACATGGACGATGAAATGGCGTACTCGAGCAGGTCTGGTAGCTATCAATGAAAAGCCAGATGAACAAAGTGCGTCCCTAAGCTCGGTTGACTCCGCCCCCGTGCCGTAACTGTTTCGTAACGAGGTAAGCACGATCGTCATTCGTGTCCGTGCTGGATGCCACAGGCAACGCGTGGACGTTTGGCGGTAATCGATAGTTCTTGAGCCGTACCAATGGCACTATCACTGCATTCCAGTAGCGAGTTAGAGCCAGGCCAACTGAATCATCAAAGACAGGATCCTGCCCGGTGTGACCACCCTTGCCCAACCCTCTGTCCAACATGGGCATTGGGCAGCCTCCTCAACCCCAGACTCGTAAGCCTCTGCATGCAGAAGGGGAGAAAATTGCGGCAGCCGTGGTGGGTGCCCAGCCCACCTACATGGTTGCTCAGATGGAGGATCGCACGTCCCGCATTACCGCATCTCACTGGTGCTCCCAAGCTCCCCAGCCACTCACAGCGTTGTACGCAGCGTCCAGGCCTCCACTTGGCCGCCGCGGGGCCCGGACCTAGCAAGTTGGCGACGCGTCAGGCAAGTCATGTGGGAGCGCGAACGCGTGAGACGCGTCGCGCCGTGCCGGGTGGAGCTGACAGTTGGACTCGATACGGCCTGGGCTGCTCCTTGGCTGCCCTTCCCCTCCTGCAAACAGCCGAGTCGTGCGAGCGGCTTATGCGGAGCCACTGCGTGCGGACGACGGGCTACGGAGTCGGTGCAGCGATATGGGAGGGTTGCTAAGACTACCGTGTGGAATAGGCATTCTGGACCGGAGCAACGACTCGGCGTTACGCGTTCGTGCATGCATCGAAGCATGCGACGACTGCTTCCTCTTTCTTTGTTGAAGAGCGGACCGTCGAGCTGACATGCAGCGGCGAGATTGCCATCTTCGTTCGCTGGGGGCTGCCCTTTCGCAACCGTCGTTGCAACCGTATTGTGTGCTCTCTTTTTGCCTTCAGCCTGTTTCGGACGGGCAGGCCAACGCGACTATGCCACGCTCAAGTTTCTTTTCTACGCCTTCTCACGCCATTTATCTCTGCACTTCCGCCCAAACCGAAGCCATCGCTTCTCGACGACACGCCATGCATCATAGAGCTTACGCTTTTGTTTGAGAATGAGGGGAAGTGGAGCCCGCCGTACGAGCAAGGAAGGTCGGTCGATATCGACATCGATATCGGTCGACGGTTCCCAGGTAATTCCTGCCACACGCCTGCGGTATCGACGCGAGAGTTGCCTTGTGCACACCGACACCGCATGCACCTCACCGTCGGTTGATAAGATGATGCCACATTCCAGCAATATCCACGGCTGAACCGCGCTATCCTAGCGGTCACACCTCGGGTGACAGGACGGCTGCCGCTTGCCTGTTGTCGAAACATGCAACACGAACGTGGCGCCATCGACACCATGGCCAAGATTAAGGGAGTATCGTATCAGCATCCTTGGGCTACGCGTTTACGGCGTCCCTCACAACGAGCAGAGTTCCAGGCTTCACTACTTGCTCTCGAGACAGCACCGCACGTTGTGGTCCTTCGACCGAACGCCCCGTACATTACGCTAGTAGCAAGCTGCGGCAGGACACACGCTCGACCACTGGGACATATAAGCCGTCATACAATCCATGGCAGTTGGAACGACGAGCCGTGGCATCACGATAGGGCTTGTAAAGTGCAGAGTCCATGAAGCATAGGGCGGAGGCTCTCACATTGCTGGACGTTTCGAGGCATCTTGCTCCTTGCTCCATGCAGCCTCGATACTTGGGCGGTCTGTCTATACTGCTATACGTACTGTGTGCTGTCGTGCTTCGCTGTTGCTCGACCTGGGTTTGCATGGAGGACGCATTCTGCATGACATTACAGCCTAGTGCTATGACTAGAGTCTGTGCTGCATGTCCTTGGTGTGGTGTATGTGATCGTGATTTGACTTCAATGCTACCTAGGCCTCTAAGAGCGCATATCTACAGTCGCTGGCCAACTGCAGTAGCTGTGTCCTGTGTGGACGCTGCGAGACGACGGCTTACATCACGGAGCTGCTCTGCTTTCATCCATGCCCTTCGATTCGGAGCTGACCTCTCGTCCGAGCTCACATGGACACATGTGTGCTGTTGTACATCGATGCTGGGTGGCAGATCTACTCGCTTTCCTTGGCGAAGCGGCATGCTGGGAGTAGGCTTCCGGTGTCTTTGGACGCCTGATGTGTTCCCAGGGGACTACGAAAAGCAGCAATTCTAAGCTTCATATAGGATGAAAGAGAATTCCTGAATAGAGTCCCTTTTGTGACCGTATCTACTCTCTTGAGTCACTGGTATCGCTTCATCAGCCGCAGTCCACCTGAGCGTTCCCTCATCATCAAGGCGTCTAGTGATAACTTCACCGTGCTTCAATCGGCAAATGAGCATGAGCTCAAATACCACTTCTTCATTGACTCCCACGATGAAGTGAAGCTGGAGACCATCATTTCCGCTTCTTTCCAGAGCGAGGCATACACGGCCAATGGAGGCTCAGTGCCGGCGTTAGCACGTCGAGCAAGGCTGGCTTCTCCGCGACTTTCCACCTCCACATTCCGCCGCCTCCTGCGGTTCCGTTCCGTGGCTAGATGCCGGCCGACGCAACGCGCTCAAGAACAACCGAGGAGCCGCAACGTGTTCGAGCTTACACTTTGTTCGTGGCCAGCCTCACCTTTCGCTATCGTTGTTAGTTTGCATAGACATCCTCTTGACTGAGTGATAATACTGGTCCGCTGCACAATTGAACTTTCAAGCTTCTCTCAAGCTTCCTGCACAATGCCGTCGATAGCCCTCACACTCCGCACTGCGCGCACCTTCTCGCGGAGCAGCACCAAGGTAGTCGCTCCCACTGGAGTCTCTGGATACTTCATACTGACTTCTCTAGACATACCTGAATCTTGCACGCAACTTCAGCTCCTCCCTCCGCCGCAATGAAATCAACAAGGTCTTCCCATCTGCGCAAGCTGCAATCGAGGATATGAAGTCTGACAGCACTCTCCTGTGTGGCGGCTTCGGTCTGTCCGGTGTGCCTGATACTCTCATCGAAGCAGTCAAGTCGAACTCTTCAATCACCGGTCTCACCGCCGTGTCCAACAATGCTGGTGTTGTAGGCGGAGGTCTCGGACTCTTGCTCGAGAGCAAGCAGGTCCAGAAAATGATTGCTTCATACGTCGGCGAGAACAAGGTTCTTGAGCAGATGTACCTGAATGGCGAACTCGAGCTCGAGCTCACACCTCAAGGCACTCTTGCTGAAAGGTGTCGCGCCGGCGGTGCTGGCATTCCCGCTTTCTACACGCCCGCGGCCTTTGGTACCGTTGTCCAGACTGGTGAACTCGCTCTCCGTCACAACAGCGACGGTTCCGTCGCCCAATACTCGACACCGCGCGATGTCAAGGTCTTTGATGGCAAATCGTTTGTCATGGAGGAAGCTATCAAGGGTGACTACGCCTTCATCAAAGCCTACAAGGCCGACCGCCTAGGCAACGTCCAGTTCCGCTTCAGCGCACAGAACTTCAACGGCGCAATGGCACGCAACGCCAAAGTCACAATCGTCGAAGCGGAGCACATCGTTGAGGTTGGCGACATCGAGCCCAACGCTGTCCACGTCCCCGGCATCTATGTCGACCGCGTTATCCAGTCGACCGCCGAGAAGAAGATCGAAAAGACGGTCAACGCCAAGGATCCCGCCGACGCCGTCAACGCACTCGGCTCCGGTGACGCTGCGAACAAGCGTGAGCGCATTGTCCGCAGAGCAGCGAAGGAGTTCAAGAATGGAATGTACGCGAACTTGGGAATTGGCATGCCTATGCTGGCTCCCTCCTTCGTCGACGCCAGCGTGGAGGTACAACTGCAGTCCGAGAACGGTATCCTCGGTCTTGGGCCCTACCCAAAGAAGGGTCTCGAAGACCCTGACCTGATCAACGCGGGCAAGGAAACCGTCACGCTTCTCCCCGGCGCGTCGTGCTTCGGCTCTGAAGAGTCATTCGGCATGATTCGCGCGGGCAAGATCAACCTGACCATCCTCGGTGCCATGCAAGTGTCTGCGAGAGGCGATCTGGCGAACTGGATGTTGCCAGGCAAGGTCAAGGGATTCGGTGGCGCAATGGATCTGGTATCAAACCCAAGCATGACAAAGGTCGTAGTCACAATGGAGCACACAGATAAGAAGGGCAGACCGAAGATTCTGAAGCAGTGCGAGTTCCCGCTCACCGGCAAGGCCTGCGTGAGCCGGATCATCACAGACCTTGTAGGTTCAAACAATGCACGCTCTTGGGGCGACAAAGCTGACAGCAGTACAGTGCGTGTTCGACGTCGACTTCACAGAAGGTCTCACCCTCATCGAGCTTGCCGACGGCGTCACAGTCGACGAAGTACGCGCCAAGACCGGCGCAGACTTCAAGGAGGCCGCCGAGATCAAGCCGATGCTGTGAGGCGTACTCGTTTTGCGTCGAGTCATTTCGCTTGTATATATGCGCTTCCGTCGCATCATGTTGATAACTGGCCTGGAGTTCAAAATGGAAATATCTCGTTCTTCTGTTCTTTGTGCTGCACGTCACTCAAGCCTCAAGTCCCTTCCAACACAGCAGTCCGTCTTTCAGATTCCAATGGTTCCTTTCGCCCATACATCAGCTTGCTCTTATACGAGTGATACACGTGTACGCAAGTCGATACTGTGAGAACAGCAGTAGCTATGACGGCCACTGTAAGCCCATCTACTCAATCACTGTCACGACCTTGGTGCTTGTGGTGCTATCATGGTGGAGGCCAGCAAGGCGGTGTGGACATATTGGGAAATTATGACCACCTTTGGAAAGACAGCTCTTGAGCACGTTTTTACAGTCAACACTGTTCCCATGTGGCTGTACTTCAGCACCTTTTGCAGAGCCTTAGGTGCTTTACTGATGCTAGTGGAAGTGTGGGGGTCATGCAGCTGCGAAGTGTGGACGTCGAGGATCTCGTAGACTCAGGACTGCTCAGACTGTGATGCTTTCCCTGTCGACATTGTACAAAAGCTGTAACGGTCTATGTTGGTCGTGTGAAGGGCGAATAAAGAAATCCTCCTGTATGGGTCTGTGTCAGTGCTGTGGGCGTTTTGTTGTTGCCCCGTGCAACTACGTCACAAACACTTAGCTGGCTGCGATCCCTCCCACCGACGTCTGCCTGCTCTTACCAATCGCCACCTGATCCTTGTCGCACTGCAGCGACTTTCTTCTGGCGCATATATTCGTCGCTTCCTATTACCCTCTACCCTGCACATTGCGAACACCGCTCACCAGACATGGCCGACGCACGCGGGGAATACTGGTACTTTGAGCCTGGTGTCGACTCGTCGAAGATAACGGTGCCTGAGCTGCGCAGCATCCTGCTCAAACACGGCGTTGGTTACCCGTCGTCTGCGAAGAAGCCGCAGCTGGTAGCGCTCTTCAACGAGTCTGTCGCCCCACAGGCTGCGCAAGTACAAAGGACACATGCGCGCACGAAGCGCACTACGCGGGGCATTGTAGACGTGCCATCAAGCTCCAATAGCACCGTCGATGACGCCGAGGACGACACGTTGGTGGCCCCAACGCCTGCGACGAGGCGAACCGCGCGCCGTACCACCCGTGGGGCAACCGAGGACGCCGAAGACGCTGCACCCGCATCGCGCGCAAAGACGCCATCTCGCGCCGTACCTGCAAAGCACAGCAGAGCACTCGAACCGGAGGTCGACGAGCGCCCGGCAGCTAGACGCACTCGCAAGAGCATCACTCCGGCCTACAAAGAGCCCACACCTGACCCAGAAGCATGGCATCGCTCAGGCCCTGAGAGTCCCTTTACACAAGAGAATCCATTTCAAAGCGGCAGCTCGCCAGCAGTCCCGGATGCTACATCACGCGACAAGAGCAGGAGGAGAACGCTGGGGTCTGAGCTAAAGACGAGACGCAAGAGCGATGCACATCGTAGACGCACGGTCGAGCCCAGCGCAGACCAGTACGATGAAGGTATCGTCGTGCCCTCCCGCAAGACGTTCGACGTAGCCGCCCCACACGCGAAAGAGGAGGAACACGAGAGCACGGATGCCGGCGAGGAGTTTACACCAGAGGAGCAGCTAGAACTTGTACGAGATCGCGCGAAGAGCGGACAGGTCGACATACTGCCTCCTCGAAGGCGTAAGCAACCCTCGAAGGCAACGGGCACCCTCAAGGCGTTCTCAGCAACACTGCTTCTCACGACTGCTGCCGTCTTTGGTGGTGTTTGGAGGCAAGAGAAGGTCGAGGTGGGCTTCTGCGGTATCGGAAGGGAAGCTACAAGCCTGGCGGGCGTGGAGGTGCCAGAATGGGCCAGCGATATCCTCCCCCAGTGCGAGCCTTGCCCACCACATGCACAGTGCTACAGAGCTCTGGAACTCACGTGCGATCGTGACTTTATTCGCAAAGATCACCCCCTGTCTCTGGGTGGTCTGATACCTTTGCCACCAACCTGCGAACCTGACAGTGTCAAAACGCGCAAAGTCACAGCAGTTGCCAACAAAGCAGTCGAGATCCTGCGAGAGAAGAGGGCACAGTACGAGTGCGGCGAGCCCGATGCAGAAGGCAAACTAGTTGAGACGCCGGAGGTCGCTGAAGAGGAGCTGAAGCAAGAGCTAGCCGCCCATACACAAAAGGGCATGTCAGACAAGGAGTTCAGCGAACTGTTCGATCGAGCCTTCCCCGAGACAGTACTGCGAGATGAGGTCGTCGAGACCAAAAATGCGTAAGTACCCTCCTTCCCAGCCCAAACCAGTCGTGCAACCTTTCTGACGTAGGACTGTACTAATCAGTTACCTTCCTGTGGATACAGAACTACCGGTAAACGACATCTCACCTCAACCTCGCTCGCAAAGCTCTCCCTCACCTGTAGCGTCCGAAGATCCGTTGTACAATCCTTTGAACGACATCTTCTCCAAATTGTAATCTTCTTCCTGCTTGTCGCCTCGGGCACTTACGGGAGGTACTCATTCACAAGGAGTCGAGCTATGGAGGCTCGCGCCAAGCAACTCGCCAGCGACGTCTTTGACAGGCTCGCCAACCACGCTGCGCTCAGCTATCAAGAGCCCGGTGCTTACCCCGAGCGTGGAGTGAGTATGGCGCAGCTACGAGATGACGTTCTTCGTAACGAGTTCTCGTCGTCGCGCCGACAGAAGCTGTGGGAGCGGGTACAGAAGAAGGTTGAATTCAACTCGAATGTACGTGCAGCAGTCAGGACTGCAAACAGTGGCGATGTTGCGCGCATGTGGGAGTGGATTGGTCCAATGCACCTGATCGAGGATGGCCGAAGCAGTGGCAAGCGCGAGAGCGGCCGCTTCAACATCGAGAACACACCACCAACTGCATCAAAGGAGATGACGGAGAAGAGGACGTGGAACGAAGGACTTCCTGTCTACTAAATGTAGTCGCACTGTCCATCAGACGTGCCAGGGCTGTAGATTGCAGTTAATGGGCGCTAAGGAGATGCGCTTTTGCTTCGCATGATACCACCTCGTAATGGACTTTTGAATCACATAGCAGATGCTGCATCCATAACATGCTGGACGCTTGATTGTGCAACACCCAAACTTGATGCCGATGATGATGCTCCAGAGCAACATAGATGGCCCGTGTGCGACGCACGGTCCATTTTCGCTAAGCGAACTAGCGCCTCGCACCGCACATTGCGAAGGAAGGAGCGAGGAAACATCAACACAACCGCCAACCCGTCGTCCTCACTAACCGACAGACAAAATCAGTCAAGATGGTGAGTGCAGCCATGCCCAAATTATCATCCAAAGAAGCCGCGGTTGGACAATGAGTGAACGACGACGCCACGAACGACTTTTCGATGACGAGCACGACCGAAGCGCATCTCGAGAGGGAGAGAACCATCCCGCCAGGCATAACGCGGCCTCGAAGAACAGACGGTGCGACGTTGGGGAGAGGAATGTCGCATGCATGGCTGGGAGTAGGATTGGATAGTGGGACAGTCAGTCCAGCCAGCAGGTCTCTGAGTGACAGCTGCTGTCCGCACACAACTTCGATGCTCCCAACGCGCACCACAACTTCTTCGGCCACCAATATCGAGGCCAGCGAGCACATAACCAAGCTACTTCGGACGTCGCGAACTCGAGCCTACGCATATCGCACAACGCGCATTACCGAACGCAGGCCGCCCTGTTCGCCACCGCGCCCCGTTCACTCTTGTTGCGAATCGAGGCTTCTCTGATGGATTGTGTTCCGGACAAACAATGGCAACGGACATGCGCTGACAAGCACTGCTCAGGTCAACGTTCCCAAGACCCGCCGTACCTACTGCAAGGGCAAGGACTGCAAGAAGCACACCCAGCACAAGGTCACCCGTTAGTAACCCGCAATCGAGGCCACATTACGCACATGCTGAATCCGCGCAGAGTACAAGGCTGGAAAGGCTTCTCTGTTCGCTCAGGGTAAGCGTCGTTACGACCGTAAGCAGTCCGGTTACGGAGGTCAGACCAAGCCCGTCTTCCACAAGAGGGCCAAGACCACCAAGAAGGTCGTGCTCCGATTAGAGTGCACTGCCTGCAAGACCAAGGCACAGGTACGGTTCTTCGATTCAACGAAACGAAAATCGCTAACCGCACGACAGCTCGCCCTCAAGCGATGCAAGCACTTCGAGCTCGGTGGTGACAAGAAGACCAAGGGTGCCGCCCTTGTCTTCTAAGCGTGTCTCTTTCTCTCTCTTTTGCTGGGCCCTCGGCGTAGTCTTCAGGCGGACAGGATGGACGGCTTTCCCAATCGACTCATGCTATGCATCAATGCAACGAAATGAAAGCGGAGTGATAGGGAGCATCTGAGGATGAACAGGTTGCTACCCACGAATTCAACGGATTGTAACCAACATTTGCATCAAATCGAGCTCGATTGAAAGGACATGGTTCCCGTGCGTGTACGTGCAAATGAGTGTTTTCTAGTGTGATGCATTGTAAAATTCATGGCACGGCGCTCTTACAAGGATGCTCTTTCCATCGGAAACCGGGCTCATTCCTGTTCAGCTGCCCCTCTACCCCCACCAACGCGTCTAACGCGTGCATTATTAAACCTCGAAAACACCTCTGACGTGTGAGTCTGGCTTGCTCTTACCTTCCACCTACAACTTGATGACTGACACCAAGAAGAAAAGCGTCCTTGTTGTCGGCGCAGGCTCTGTTGGTGCCATCGCCGCACTAAACCTCCAGGTCGGCGGCCTTGCCTTGGTTACAGTAGCCCTCAGATCGAACTACAACGCGGTGAAAGAGCAAGGGTACACCATCGAGAGTTGTGATCATGGGTCACTGAAGGGATTCAAACCGAGTGTTGGTGTGCTAATCCAAGCATTCTAAGTAGTAAATCAATGGAGACCTCTGACCACCACTTGTAGTTCGCAACACCATCCCAGATATCGTCGCCGAAAACCTTCCACCATACGATTATATTGTCCTCTGCACCAAGAGCGTGCCAGATGTCGGGCCAACCTCCGTGGACCTGATCGCTCCTGCACTGCTAAGGAACAATACACACACGGCGCTTATCCTCCTGCAGAACGGCCTCAACATCGAAAAGCCATTCTTGGAATCGCACCCCAAGACCATTGTAATTTCCGGCGTGTCTCTCATCGGCAGCGCCGAACCAACCTCTGGCCACATAGTACAGAATGAACCCGACCGGCTCCTCATCGGCGCTTTCCCGCACCCATCCATCTGCATTGATAACGCATCGAAGAAAGCGCAGGGATTTGTCGCTATGTATTCTGCAGGAGGAAAGACGGATTGCAAGTATTCACCAGATGTGTTGCATGATCGCTGGCGCAAGCTAGTCTACAATGCTTGCCTCAATCCCATATGTGCGATTACAGGAGTGGATTCGGGGAGAATCAGGTTGGCAGACGGGGGACTGGAAGGATTAGTCAGACCCGCAATGGGAGAGATTGTCGCTGCTGCCAAGGCTGTAGCAAATGTTGAGTTGGAAGAGGACGTGATTGACAAGGTGATCGATACGGATCCTATGGAGAGCTGGGCGAAGCCGAGTATGCAGCAGGATCTTGAGAAGGTATGTGTAGCGACCTCAGGAGCTGCTGTAGAAGTGCTGACGCTATGCAGGGCAACTTCATTGAACTCGAAAACCTGCTTGGTGAGCCCCTGCGCGAGGGCAAGAAAGCCGGTGTGCCGATGCCGACGCTTGAGGTGCTATATCAAGTTGCGAGAGCGATTCAGTGGCGCACAAAAGAGAGGAAAGGACTTGTAAAACTACCAGGCCAGTAGACTGTAACCCGTCAATAAGATATCTCGGAAGTAAAGCTAAGTTGAGATGTCGTTGGATGGCCACAGTATCTTACTCAAGAGTCTTGGCTCAACCGCCCAGTCCTACTACCAAAAATAGGTCACATACACGCGCAGAGTGACTACTACTTCCAGCTAGGCTCGAGTATTTCGAGTAAAAGCTGTCCCGTGCATTACATACCTCAGCTCTCAGGTCACACAAACCTCTTGCCATCGTTCCGAGGGATACGAACACCGGTACTTAAGTTCACGATACTTCCCTCCACAGCACAACACAGCATCTCGCTACCACGAATCTTCCTCCGATCTATCACTCATCAATCGACCCATCATTATGAAGCTCTCCACCTTCCTCATCACGGTCTTCGCCGCCGCCGCAGTAGCCGAGCCCTGCACTTCCAAAGCCCCAGTGTCGACGCCTACTGAGCGAGTTGAGATGTGTACCAAGATCTGTGCTTTCCGTCCGATTCAGGACTGCGGGCGTGGAGGGGTAAGTGGAGTTGAGTTCGGGATTGTGGAAAATGGGTGGCTACTGACGATTCGTAGTACACCAAGCAGCAGGGCAAATGTTGGTCGTGCTGTAAAAAGTAGAATGGGGTGTGTTGTTGGAGACGATTGCATGCAGGCTGGCTGTGTGTTTGCTTCCTGGTTGTGCGGGGTCTGGGTGGATGTGCGTGTGTCAGTTGAACAGCAGTGTGTGGTGTAATTATTATATCTATTTGAGCTCGTTTGTACCTGGCTACCACCAGCAAACATTTTTTTGTCCCAGTGGCCGTATCCGCAACAGGGTAACAGAAGAGTAGAGGTCACCCAAGCATTATAGACCAGCAACAGCTAGATCGTCAGCTTCCTCACCCCTACAACCTGCCACCAAGCCCACAGCACGCCGCGACCCAATATTTAAACTCGCCAGATCCACGTCCTCAGGCACCCCCTTGACCCAAACCGCTACCTCCACTCCCACCCCATCACTCACCACAACACCATCGACAAGCCTAACCCCTCGATTCTCAAACCCCAACCTCGTAAAAAGCTTCTGGCTCGCCAAGTTCTCTGGATGCGTAAACCCCGCAAACCGCACATGTCCCTTCACCTCACTAAAATACCGCATGAGCGCCGTACAAGCCTCACGAGCAAACCCCCTTCCCTGGTACGCGGCGAGGAGCGCGAACCCCACGTCTGGAACAGCGGGACAAACAGCATCAGGGAAGCGCTGGAGCTGCATGGACACGGTGCCAACGTACTCGCGCTCTTGCTGCTCCGTGAAGGCGCGGTCCGGGTCGCGGAGCGAGATGATGTAGCGGCCGGTCCCTGTTCGCTCGAGGCGTTCGGCGCCGGCGGCTTGGGCCGCGCGCGCGGTGGACAGGGTTAGTGGTTGTGGATTGAAGCGTGCGGGGGTTTGCGCTTCCATGGCGCGCATTTCGGGGCTGTTTTTTAGTCGCGCTATGTACTCCATGTGCGCGTCGTTGGAGGGGTCGAGGTAGGAGAGGTGGAGGCGTGGGGTCGTGATGTGGAAGGTGGGGTCGAGCATGTTGAGTTGCAAATCTGTGTTTGGGTACTTGGAAGGTGGTTGTTGTGCTAGGGTGTTGAATGTCTTGGGTTCTTTGCTTGTTGTTGCTTGTTGGTGCTTGTATACCTCGATCCCTATGGTGACTCATGCGTGCGGGATACACATGCTTCTTATCGCTTGATTGAGGTGTAAGCACTAGAGGAAAACAGGAATGTGAAACTGTAAGCTGAATAGTAGCACATTCTTCTGAGTTATGGAAGCTATTATGAGCGGTATAGTGCTATATAATCCGCCAGAGTCAGATACTTCACGCAGAACCTACTCACGGTTTACTAGAGAGGTTGCACTATGTGGTATCTATTATCTTGAGAATGTCACTATGGTGCTGTCTGAGTCACTGTTGGTGCTGTGCGATAGTAGGCATGTCCTTCTACTGCTGGTGTCGTCGTAACGGGCGTTTCGTCAGCACATCGACCAAACCAGCCCTTGCTCGTACATGTTGTAGTCGTTGTTTCTGCTGAAGAGCTGGGCGTTATGGAGGTGGTTTTGTCTTTACAGCCAAACCAGCCAGGCTACTGTCGTCAGTCACTGCATACCAATGCTCAAAATGCCAATCACCTACCGTCTTGCATGTGCTGATGCTTGATTCCGGGGGCGATGTTATAACAGGATTTGTCAACGTCGCGGTTGCGGTTGCGGTTGCGATTGTCGAGGTCTCATCACGGCATCCCCACCAACCGGGCGTTTTGCAGGTCTCGGTCCTCGTTCTGGTACGCGATGTGGGCGTAGCTGTCGATGTTGTTGCAGGCTTGGTGTGCGTCCCATCTTCAAATTTCCAGAGGAAACAGTCTACGCATGTGACGTCTTCATCGACACACGTTGCTGCCTTGTCATACTTCTTATACACGTTGTCAATTGCGTACCTGAGGCGGTGCGTTGTCGTGCTTTGCCTCCACCCCCAGTCTTTCACAACGTCGTAGGCACAGCGCTTTCCAGTGTGACATATCGTTTCGAACGCATAGCCGCCGATGGAGCAGAAGCTTGAGAAGCCGTTGCAGGTACCCATGTAGACTGGGTCAGCTGTATGTCCGAAGTGGAAGCCTCCCGTGTTCTTCCGAAGTGGAGCGACATCCCCAGCTACAGGTAGTCCAAGTCGCTTTGCTGCCATGGCTTGTGGATATGCTTCAAACGAGACTGCCGGGATGCCATGCTGCAATCCAATCAGCGAGGCCAGCACGCCACCCAAGCTGTGTCCGGTCGTGATGATGTTCGCATCGGGATATATGCGCAGTACCTCTTCATACAGTTCGACTGTCGCGAGGTAATACCTATTCGGTTTCCTCAGCTCTTCCCTAACGCACTTGTCATCACAAGAATAAGTGCCGGTCATGCAGTCACAACTCTGTTTCCACCAATACGAGCCACCCTGACCACAGCAGCAGGAGCCGAACAAGTTATCGTTTTCTTTGTCATGACCAGAGGTTCCGTTTCCCTCGAACATGGCGACCGTGGTACCCTTAACCGATAGAATGATGGTGGAGTTCGTGTCGTCGGTGAAGACATGGCCTCTAATGCCGCTGTCATCCCAGCCGAACGGCACAGACGAGTTGTAGTTCTCGTCGACGTCCATCCATTCCGGATCCTCTGGGCCAGGCTTATAGGCGTCCTCTGACATCGAAGCCAGACTGATTACTGTATCCTTATCTTCAACATCCGGACCAGCAACATCTTCGGCGACCCACAATGGCGACATCGTGGACCACATTGGCCTCTGGCCATCATACTTGTAAATCTTTGAGGGCTTCTCGATGGTGATCGAGGCCTTTTTGACAACAAAGGGTCCGAATTCGCCGACAGCTTCAGCTTGGACCATCCTATCGGACGTCACGTCCAACCTCCTCGCACGCGGTCCCGGCTGGCCCGCACCATGATGAATAATGTGTCGCAAGGTCAAACCATCGTTGTTGGAAGTGCTGGTAAAGGCACGGATCGAGGATGGCAAGGTCTCATGAGTGTAGAAACCCAAATAGGAGCCTAAAAACGCCAGAAGTATCGTGACCTGCGCGAAGATACCAACGGCAAAGAGAGATTTCCAGATTGCAGCCCAAGTTTGGCGAGATCCTTCAGGCGAGCGCATGTTATGTAGGCATTGTAGTAATGTCGAAGGAGAGGAGGCTGGCTTGGTAGATAAGGCGAGCCGGACGAGCGCCGGGCATGCGCACGTGAGCCACCTAGCCCGCTTCGGGTTACGTCACCCAGTCACATTCACAACCATCATCTCCGTCACGCCCCCTTCTTTTCTGGTCATGCAGAGGTTTCACATATTAGGTCGACGCATGAAACAAATAGTCAGCACGCGTTTTGCATGCTGGATATGGGGACAAGATTCGCCGCCCGCTCACCAATCCGTTCTCAACCCTTTGAGAGTCGATAGCAAGACTCTAGTGACACTTCTGGATGCTAGATGATCTCTCATGTTCCTAGAATGCGAAACACAAGCACGCAGTTCCCATGTTTTTAGGAGGTGTCCGCAACAGGTCGGCAATAGCCCTGTTGGTTTCTAGGCCGACAAGGGCACAACATGATTTACGTACGTTAGACAACCTAACCCACATTTACTGAAAACTTCCAGCGAGCGTGAATTAAGACTAGGAAATGGCAGCTACTGTCTGTCAGTTCTATTGCACGTTGGGAGAAGACCTCATCAGCGCCCTTGGGTTCTTTGTTTGTTATGCTGTTTTCTAGTGATGATTAAGTCGACTGCATATTGTTGGCTAATAGACATGGAAGATTAACGAAAGCAGGGATCCCTCGCGCTGTGTCTTTCATGGCTCGCTAATGGCTAGAGCCTCCCAACTTAAAACTCATCATCTGTTCACTCACCTCGTTCTTGACAACGCTCAACAGGGCCTTCATCACGTGATCCCGAGGATGCCAGGATTAGAAGAGGAAAATTTCCATAATCTAGCGACCAACCTTTCGTCTCCGCCTTCTTCTCGCAGCATGTCGGCAACAAGGCATGCAGGATATCACTCTGGTGGTCGTCGCTCTACAGAGCTTGACGTCTTTAGTCCCAACGACGCGCCAGACAGGGCGTCTACGCTGCAGCCTGAAAGCGAAACGCCAACATCACAATATCCTCGTGGGATTCGATTAATTCTGATCACTGTGGGTCTTGTGCTTAGCATTTTCCTCTCAGCGCTTGATTCGACTATCATCGCAACGGCCATTCCCAGCATTACGACGGAATTTGGAAGCATCAGCAACATCGCATGGTATGGTAGTGCGTACATCATCACCAATGCAGCGCTTCAGTCGTGTTGGGGGAAGGCCTACAACTACTTCCCTCTTAAGACCACTTTCCTGCTGTCCATCTTGGTCTTTGAAGCTGGCAACGTCATCTGTGCGCTGGCACCCAGCAGCGTAGTACTAATCTTTGGTCGTGTTATCGCTGGCTGTGGCGGTGGCGGGATCATGACTGGAGCCTTCATTATCATTGCACTCACAGCTGGACCAGAGTATCGTGCTGCGTACATGGGTGTTCTGGGCGTAACGTTCGGTTGTGCAAGCGTTGTAGGGCCGCTCATGGGAGGGGCACTGACTGATGGCCCAGGCTGGAGGTTTTGCTTCTGGTAAGTTGAGCTCCACGGACAGATACTCCAGTCGAGCTAAAAGGTGTGAAGGATCAGCTTGCCAATCGGATTTGCAGCAGCTTCAACTATGTTCATCTGCTTCACATCTCCTCTCCGCCCCAGAGAAGCCTCACTGCGAGAGAAACTTGTCCAACTCGACCTCAACGGTGGTGTGCTTGTATCAACCTCTCTCTCGTGTTTTGTACTCGCCATGCATTGGCTAGGGATACACTCGTCCAACAGCCCGCGTGTCATAGGCAGCTTCATTGGATTTGCTTCGCTCCTCGTCTGCTTTGTCATCAACGAGTGGATGATGGGTGATAAAGCCATGATCCAGTCCCATCTTCTAAAGAACAAGATGGTGCTTGCGAACGCCTGCTACATTTTCTTCTTGGCAGGGGCTTACTTCCCACTACTGTATACATTGCCTATCCAGTTTCAGTCGGTCAACAACGTCACTGCCTCACAAAGCGGTGTTCGGTTGATTCCACTTGTACTTGGCATTTCTGCTTTTACGATGATCGCAAACGGCCTTCTCACGTTCTGGCGTCACTACAAACCCTTCCTTTTAGTCGGCGCTATCTTTGCCATCGCTGGTAATGCAAGGATTTACACATCCAATGCGAGCACACTCACGAGCGAGTGGGTGGGCTACGAGATCCTCTCGGCTATCGGTATTGGCATCGCACTTCAGATCCCGATGATATCCAACCAAGCCCTGGTCCCAGCAGACAATATGGCGGCTGTTACATCGCTCACGTTGTTCATGGAGAACTGTGGAACAGCACTCTTCGTTGCGTCGAGCGAAGCAGCTTTCACGAACGGACTGCTATCAAGCCTAGCGCGCAACCTTCCAGATGTTGATTCAAAGAACGTACTGGACGCTGGTGCGACGCAGATCAGAAGTTTGTTCGGGGGTAGAGAACTCGAACAGGTACTAGGAAGTTACCTAGACGGATGCAAGACTAGTCACATCATCACAGTTGTTTGCGGTGCAACTGCTGGCTTGATCTCCCTATCGAACGCTGGCCCTGTAGCGGTTACCTGGGCGAGGCTGAGAATTAGGAAAGCACATGAACGATGAAGAAATAGCATAGTTTTAGGGTTCAAGCCCTCAATATATGAGTTTTGAGTTATGTGGAGGAAATGAGGAGCGTTTGAGAGTATGTTCAGGTGATCGATGATGGACCACTGTCTTGTATTAGATGGGATAGAAAACCGAAAACCACTCTATATACTCGGAGCTCCGGAGACAGGTTTATCCTGCTCCGGCTGCGCGTGCCAGATACTCGTCATGTGCTCCCGCACCGGTCAGATGCTCCCATCTGGAGCATCTCGTAACCACTCTGTAGTACTCTTACTCTCCCGCCACAAGTTATTATTGTGGTATAGATTCGTCTCTCTGATCATTGTCCCTGGTATCGGCCCGGAAGACAAGTTTCGAGAACTTTCGACGACATCCGGTTCTATCCGACGTGCTAGGCTGCAGCTTCAGACAAATAAGGTATCGGTCTGGGCATGATCACTGTAGTTGTCTTTGCTTGCCAAAACAATTCCTTGAAGTTCGCTACTCATTCTGTCGCCATCAAGATGCCTACCACACCAGTCGTCGCCATGGTCATGGCACCAATACATCTTCTCACTTATTCTGCATTGCTCGGAACTGAGCTGTATCAAAGCTTCATCATGACAAAGGTCGCCTTCCAAGCTTTGCCACGCTCAGCTTTCACAAGCTTACAAAAGCGTGTTTTCCCCATATATTTTAAGAGTCAGAGTCTGCTTCTGATTTTGGTCGCCCTGACCCTACCGCCATACGGGCCAGCATCTGTGGTCCACAATAAGAGCGACTGGGTTCCACTTGTCATAGCTGGAGGTACCGCCGCTTTGAATTTATCTGTTTATGGGCCGAGGACTCTAAGATTCATGGTTGAGAGGGTTCATCAAAGTACGTTTCAATCTTGCATACCACCTCGACTGACGTAATCCAGCAACCCGCGATTCAAAGCCTTTGACAGATTCGAAGGAAATCAGCGTTGAGATGAAGCGACTCAATCGCTTGTTCTCCAAAGCACATGCCATGAGCATCCACTTGAATCTAATTTCCATTATCGCGACGTTGTGTTATGGTTGGCGACTGTCTTCGAAACTGAGCTTTGAGGCCGCTTGAAGACAAACCGGGTAGTAGCCAGACTTGTCAACAGACAAAGCAGAACAAACAATATTTTGAGCCTTTATTTGAGTCGTTGGAAGATTTTCAGCCACAGACTATTGTTTGATTGATTATTAAGCTGCGACTGGCCTGTTTTGTTTGATTATTTGATTGTACATTGAAAAAAAACCTGGGAGGTGGCTGGGGCGGTCAGAAGGCCTCCTCTCTCTACTCAAACAATATCAACCAGATTCAATGTTCTCTATTATAACATTAGATTTTGTTTGATTCTGAGACCTCCTGCAGTTTTGGTTATTTAATTTAGAATAACTAAACAAAATCAAATCAATATCATTGAAACAATTTGATTGTTGACAACCTTGCTTGGGGCACTTTCAGCAGCTCTGTTAGATAGGATCGTAAGCTACTCATGACCTTCTGCTATTCAATATATGACGCCAAAATTTTAGGCGCCCTGTGGTGAGCACGGCACGGCTGTTTATAATTTGCAGCCGATCGTCGGATGAGTGAAGACCAGCAGTTCGTTGCGACAAGAGCGGCTATCTCGCGCACGTCGCAAGCATGTCAACGTTGCAGAAGCCTTAAGACCCGCTGTTTGCCAAGCAGCCAACCAGGGACGTGTCAGCGGTACGTGTGATGTGTCAGCACTGTACGCCCTTTAACATTTGTTCTTGATACAAGAGTGAGCTGATCAAATGCGCAGGTGCTTCGCTGCTGGACGTGAGTGTGCATGGGCTGAGGCTCCTTGAAGGGCCAGGAAGCTGCGAGCACCATCGTGAGCATAACCCCTTCAAATTCATGAACCAGATACGGACATACCGCGGAAGTATTGCGCAAGTGGAGCAAAAGATAGATGGACTTGTTGCGAGCCTTGTCAGCCCAGTTCTGATAGCGAGCACAATGCGAGCGGCTGCATAACATGAACAGCCCTAGGTCTTAGGCAGGGGCTTTGCACCCCAGACAGACCAAGGAAGTAGACCAGTAGTGCCTGGTAACTGGTTACCGTTCACATTATCGTTCGAGCAGCGTCCACAATCTCCAGAGAAGCATTCAGAGCATGTAGTTGAGGATGAAGATGTGACCGACCGCCAACATGTCGAGCAGACCCGTAGGATATGTAGCTTTGCTAATCGCAGTTGTCTTGATCAGAATGCAGATGGTCTCTTCAAACCTTCAAAGCGACGCGAGGATCTTATCGAGGATCCTGTCATCCAGAATCATCTGACAATACGCGAGGCGGACTCTTTATTGAATGGATACCAGAAGTTATCAAACTAGTTCCCTTTCGTCCATCTCTCTGTTCGACAGCTTTATCGGAACGCACCCATGTTATTCCTTGCGATGATTACTGCCGCATCTTAGAAAGAGCATCAACGCCAGCTTGTGCTAGACATCATCTATAGACAAGAGCTCGCAAATCGTACCATCGTACGGCCCCCAAAGAATCCGAGTCTTGTACAAAGCGTACTCGTGTATCTTTCCTAGTGCATTTGCCTTTTTTTTACTCAACCCTGCCATGCTTACCCCTCACCACGTACCAGTTTGTTCTTTCACACAAATCGCAACAAATATTCTTCCTTCACCACCTTGTCGTTGAACTTGCCCTCGACATTGGACTTCACCGCTATTTCCAACCCGCAAGTTTCATCAATCGCCAGACCATTCAACAGATCTGTCCACAAGAGAAGCGTGAGCGTCAACGAACATTTCTTGACTGTTACTATCTCGCCTCGATGTACGTAGAATCGGATCATGATGGTTGATGACACTGACTATAACTAGGATCTCGACAGCATTGCAAAAGCCCAATCTACTAAAACATAGTTCTGAGATGATTGAATGGGCATGGGACTTGAAACGCTACGGAGAATTTGACACTGATAGAACCATAGGATCTCTTATTTCTTTACGTCAACTGGATGACCAGATCCAGGATACTCTATTCGCTGGTGCTGCGGCAGACGCATCACTTGCTGACGCCTGCGTGGCCATGCATGTAAGGTTTATGGAGTCTCAACTTGATACTTAGTAACGAGATTGCGAAGAAGTGGAGTGTCAATAAAGTAAGCTAACGTTCAGCTCGGGTGAACTACATCTAACTTGTTGACAGTGCTTTCGCTCTCGTATCATTACACCGATATATCACTTCATACAATCGCCTTCTGTCCGCTGCCTAAATCTGCGCAGCCAGTCATGACAGATGATACTCATCTCAAAACTTTGTTCTCGGCGTTGAAGGCAGACAAGCGATTCTTCGATGCTTTACTGTCGTTCCCAGGTTCCAAATATCATCTCATCTCCTTTTCAGAGTGGACACGACTACCATCCGCCATGATGATTGTAACTAAACTATGCATTCCTACCAATGCGTTTTTTTGCAGCGGGCTGGGACGTCAAGCCAGCAGGAGAGTTTGTGCGCCTGGAGACCTCCCTCGAAGCTCTGTGCTATCGGTTCCAGAATCAGACGACATATGACAAGGTCAGGCAGCCGCATTATAACTTCTGGCGGGCTATGCGATATGTGACCTATTTGACGCGAGATTGGTACGTTCGAAAGATCAATCCACAAAGGCGAACACATGCCTCTAATCAAGCCACATCATGCGAAAACACCGCAAATCATTTCCTGGCATTGCCAACGCCTCCGGACGGTCGTACGCGGAACCAATTCGCTGATCTTGCAAATATGGACATTAGCAATGCGGAAGCAGGTTTAGAGGCAGGCCAAGGGGAAGAAAATGACCCTTTTGCTTCTATGAAGTCTGCAAATCTTGATGTGGAACAGTTTCTCGATATGTGATTATGGGGTGATGAATGAGCTTTGGCGGTGGAAGCATGTGCTTCTGGAAATTAATACCTCCATTTCTCCATTTAACTCTCCATCTGTCCGGCGCAGTTGAGAAAATTTAGAAAAGACTGTAATAGTGTTCGCGTTACACACTATCACGTCTCGGGTTGAGATGTCGCGAATAGTTGTCGATCGTCGTCCACCCCGCATGTGTCACCCCACAAACTATGCACGTCCCGAAATGAACACGGCAAGTATTCCCCGATCTGGGAGTGAACCGTCCACTGTCTGTCGGGCCGGTACCAAGTTCTGGGAAGATGAAAAATCGAAGCCAATGACGTGCGTCAAATACTCATTGCGTCTTTGCCTTCACGGGGTATTACAACTGCGCCATGGAGGATCTTGGGATCCCGTCCGCCGTACGACCACGTGTAATTTTGAGATGTAGCAATGATTTTCCTGTTCACAACTAAGTATAAATGTTTCTGCGTCGTGATCTCGAGCTAAGCTTGAGTCATTCGGAACCAGCTCAACACACCCATTTTACGGTCAACCATTATGCGTTTGACTCTTTTGAGCTTCCTTCCAGCCACTCTTGCGTTGCCGGCAATCCTTCAGTCTCGTGCTGACGAGCCTGTTTACTGGCTACTCGCTGGTGACTCTACTACAGCGACAAATGGAGGCTGGGGTGATGCTTTCCTCGCTACTACTGTCGCAGAAGGTTCATCTGGTGTAAACTATGGACACAGCGGCTCAACCACGAAGTCTTTCCGCGCTGGTGGCGACTGGGACAAGGTCATTAACGAAATTGGCTCGAACAAGGAAGACTACCGCGTCTATGTGACTTTGCAGGTACGTGCTCTACTAGCTCGATGCTGCCTACGTATACATCATGCTTACATCTAAAGTGGGGGCATAATGATCAAAAGCCTACAAGTGGCGTCACTATTACCGATTACAAGACTAATCTGGCCACATTCGCCTCCGAAGCCAGCTCAGCAGGTGCAACGCCTATCCTCGTCACTCCTTTGACTCGCCGCACATTCAGCGGTGGAAAAGTCGTCGAGAATCTCGTCAACGAGACAGCAGCCGTCATCGAGGTCGCTGAAGCGAATTCCTTGCACTGGATCAATCTGAACGAGGCCTCCACCAAGTATGTCAATGCAATCGGGTCGGCGGCGGCAGACAAATACAACTTGGCTTCAGGGGACCGCACACATGTCAACGAGTGGGGAGGAGTTGTCTTTGCACGAATCATGAGCGATCTGTTGGTTGGAAAGTACCCAGAAGAGTTCGAAAGTGTGACAAAGAAGAACGAGACATTGACTGCGTTGATCGCTGCGGGTACAGTTGCATAGCTATCCTACATTCTGGGTAACAGAGATAGACCCGCCTTCGAAAGCTTTAAGGTACCCAGTGTTAATTGCCAATCTCGTACAATATATTGAGCACTGCAATACTGGAACGGTCTCAGAAGATGCTGTAAGCCCATTTCTCTGCATATCAAGGGCTTTCCGCTCCAGCATTCGGGACCTTTTTCCAAAGTGCTGAGGCCAGTCTGTTTTGGTATCACTCAGGGTAGCTGGTTGAATGGTGACAAATCGTCTCGTGCAATGAAGCCCGTTCGACATTCTGAGACCCTATACTCATATTCAAGCAGTTAGGGCCAGTTTGGAAGCCGGTGCCCTTAGGTGTAACTTATTGCCCATTAACGATAGGGTCGCCCAAGTATGTTTGGCCTCGTCCGGTCAGGCGCTCGACAGAATTAGCAAACATGAGTTGGTGAAGATTGTGCTCTGTTTCGAACCCGCATATTTCTGTTCCTGTGCTGGTAAGATACAAGCTGAAGGAGGGAGAGGTGTTAAACAGGCGGGTAATAAGATCCTCGAAGGCGGGATCGATTCCAAAATCGGGCATTACTGCTAGATCTCCGAGTGAAATCTGGTGCATGGCAACCTACATGGCGCCGCTTAAGCTGTCCAAATTACATACAACACGCGAGCATGGCACGCCAATCATAATCTCGTTTGTGTCTTTCAGACTCGACAAAGGCGAGAATTTGAGAGTCAAGTCGCACGCTCCGCGTAGGCTCGTCGAACAACTTTGAGTGTAGCTGGAGAAGCTCATGCTCCATTTCGGCGTATACCTGATTACATAAGAGGACAAAACCACAGCAGATCGAAAGGCTTCTTTCATTTGGCAAAGCTCTCGTCTTCGCAGAATTTATATGTAGCAATTTATCTTTCAGACCAAAAACCCAGACGTGCAGTACGAGCAAATCTGAGCATTTTTCACGAGGCATACAGAATGGCATTGCCAGGGAGTCTAAGAAGCAGCGATGGATGCACAGGCGAAGTTCTGCTGGAAGTTCGAGGAAAAGAGAGCGGGTTGTCTCGCCTATGATGGGAGTACAATTTTCGACAGGATCTGAGTGCTTTTCACATTTTCTGATTAGTGCGGTTGTGACTTACCTTCGTAGCGATCTCAACCTGTCTCCAGGGTCAAGAAGTCCTCAAATGAAGGAACCACGTTTGTTCTTTCCACTCCGTCTTGAGGTTCATAGCCAGCGTTTTATGAATCTCATTTGAGCTGGGGTATGATAGGCTATTCGCGTGCAGACCAGGAGTTCTGTCCATGGTAACTCGGCAGGCTATGGCACTGGCACTGGCACCAGAGGCATTCTGCACCGCATTCCTGGGAACCTCAACGATTAGACGAATGTACGTAACGTTGTATTATTAAAGATTAATGTCGCTTGCTCTCTTACACAGGATCGACTGTCGAATCTGACCTCCGCTTGCACTAGCCACCAAAATAGGGCCAGCCCCACTCGCTTAGTCTTATAATCTATCTGGTGCACGGCGATATGTACGCACCCCCCCCCCCCCATATTTGGAACGTTAACTCATTAACACAAACTATGAACGCATCAACAAAAACTATGAATACAGGCAGATGAATGATTGGCTATGTTTTTGTGGTTGTCACGTTTTGCCCTGCATGCTGTCACCCAATCTGTCACTTTCACTGTCAACCAGATGTAGTTAGCCAGTCAGGACCTCTTGAATTTTTATGACGTATTTATGATTGTACTCGTCCAAATCTGTGGAGAGTGCATACATATCGCCGTGCATTATATACACAATAGTTATACTGCCTGCAAGAACAGTCTATGGAGTAGCACACTGTCACAGAACACGGAGTCGCTCTGCTCCTGAAGGGTTTGCAGCTTTAATCGAAAAACGGGTTATCAGGAGTATATGATAGATGTTTTTCAATGCTTATATAGATGGGCGCTGAAGCTCCATTACAGATCCGACCTTGCTTCCTCACCTGCCCAGGCCCTCCGTATCAATTCCCGAATTTTCTCTAGCACGATTGGTCTTGGGTTTGCGTACGGGTTCCGTAATGCATAGTCTGCCGCCTTTTCAACGTCTTCCTCCTTCATACCATAGTCCCTCAAAGCCTTGCCCATACCAAGTCCATCAATAAGCTTATTAAGTCCCCGAACACAGTCTCCATCCGCACCTGGCAGTACATCAATCATATCCCTGCTGGCTTCTGGAATAGCTGGGGCATTATATGCTACAGTGTGAGGCAGCATGATAGTATGCGTCTCTGCATGTGGAAGATTGAATAATCCACCGAGGACATGACAGAGCTTGTGATGTAGAGACATGGTTGTGCTTCCCAGGCACTGGCCGCACAACCATGCGCCGTAGAGTGCTGTGCTTCGGGCGGATAGATTGGCACCATCAGCGACAATGACAGGTAAAGATTTTGCTAACGCATGGATGCCTTCTTTAGCTAGTAGGCGAATAACTGGATTGGTGTCGGGTGCGTACAGCGCTTCTACTGCATGCGCGATAGCATTAATGCCGCTGGTTGCGCTCAAATTCTGCGGCAAGCTAAGTGTGAGGTTCACATCATATATGACGGTATTTGGGAGAATTTTCGGATCGGTTCGCGTGGTTTTCACGCCGTCGACTGTTTCGCCAAGGACGGGTGTCATTTCGCTGCCTGCGTACGTCGTTGGGACACTGATGTGTGGAAGACCAGTGCGGACACTAATAGCTTTCCCTAAGCCTGTGGTACTTCCTCCACCAACAGAAATGACGCAGTCAGCGTGCTTGTCTTCGGCTTGCGCGAGAGCTTGGAGCGTGATCGCGATGGGCGTGTGCATTGTAGCATTTGAGAAGATACCGACAGCGGACGAACCTAGGAGAGTCGTAACTTGTTCGGCTGCATTCACTTGTTGAGGTGTAGATAGAATGAGTGCGGCTTTGCAACCCAGGCGGTCAAGTTCCGCTGAGATATCCGAAAGAGCGCCAGGTTTGAAGACGACACGGCCTGGATTCGAATTATAAATAAAAGAAAACATGTCTGGTGTCCAAGCGAGATTTGAGTGTGAGATATCCAGCTTATCCATGTACGGACGCGACTGATGTCTTATATACCTAGGTACCTGGGTAGCTTCGTAAGCTGGCGGCTACTACCACACTGCCTTGGCGCAAGGGTGGGGTCCGCAGGAATCCCACCCAGGCAGAGTTTGACCCGAGAGACGATCAAGAAAATGTACGTTAGTCACTAGGGCTGCACCTCATATGGTAGATAATTGCATCATCCTGAAAATCACAATTTAGTGGGCAGTCCTTTTTTCTAACTCTTGAATTCACTGTGGAGACGTGATGGAAATGTCAGCATAGCATAAAAGTTTTTCACTGAAAATCGAAACTTTTGAGAGCAAAGTAGATAAACATCTCTCATACTTGCATGAGCATCAGAAAGAATGGTTTTCCAGACAAGCTGTTTGTAATATCCTAAAAGGCTTCAAAAACCAATGAATCCGTTTTCTACTTCAGCCGTTGGGTTCAACTTATGAGTCGCTTCGCGAGTCTTTTCCAATCGAAGTTGTGCAGCCTCTTCTTCAGTGACAAGCACAAAATGATACGTCAGCATCTTCATGCCTTTGTGGGTCCCCGAATAGTGCTGTGCAGTAGTCTCATCTACCTCTCCCAGATCAACCACGAGAGATTCTTTAACACCAAAGACCGCATCCGATGTTTCGTAAGGATCGCCCCTGAGATACAAAGCGGTGATGAGCTTGTCCCACCCTGGCTTCTCGAACATGAAGTGCATGTGGCTTGGCCTCATCGGGTGCCTCTTCAGTACATCAAGTAACTTTCCCACCGGCCCGTCGTGTGGAATGGGATAGGGGACGGGAACAATGCCTTTGAACCAAAATTCTCCATCCTGGTCACTTGTAATGATGCACCGACCATCTGGGCGATCTCGTCCCGCATGCTGCACATCGTACATGCCACTCGAATCTGTCTCCCATATGTCAATCTTGACATCAGAGATTGGATTGCCCTCCTTGTCCTTCACTGTACACACCACCAGCAGAGGCTCGCCGTTTTGGTCATGCGACATATTATCACCGTGCTCCATATGCTCGGCATCGTGTGTGTGGAAAGGTCCCAGTACCGTTCCTTCAGTCGAACCTGCTGGTTTGGGATGGTCGATACTGTCTACCAGCAGGCTTAGTCCGAGGATGTCGCTCAATAAGACGAATTCTTGCCGCACATCAGAGCATATTTGTCCAGTGGCTGTAAGGAACTGTATCGCTTTGAGCCATTCGTCTTGTGATAAGCGTGTTTCGCGGGCGAAATCGTGAAGGTGAACAACAAGGCGTTCCAAAAGGAACCTGAATCGTGGGGAAGGATTTGATGAATTCACCAGATTGACATTCGCCGTGATATTGTCTGTGTTCAGATCCTTGAGTGATGGCTGGGGCACACTGGTCGCTGGGTTTTTCGAACCCATTGTGGATGGTCGGGTAGCAGATGGCAGATTTGTTCGAGCAGGCAGTGTTCAATTGTAGCGAGCAGTCAGAGAATGAGGCTCTTACGATTTGTGCTTGTTACATGATGGCACAAGGTTCTCTTCACTACACTTCGCATGTCATCATTTGTGCGGCCGAGTCCCCACACTCTTCTCTGGAGCCACAACAAAGTACCTTCTGAAGCAGTTTACACTAGCAGACGATATGGTTGGCTAAAGTTACCCACTCCGCCCCACCGGCGCGAATAAGGCATGGGTGGGTACACACCTATCGACTAGTATGCCACCTCAATACACCAGATCAGATTAATCGCCACTGACGTATGTCCACCATCATGTGAACATGATATGAAAACTTTCTGGCAGACCTGAGATGCATCTGAATGCTGGTGCGCTTAGGTACCATGGTGATTTTGCAGGAATCCGCCAAATACCTACGTAGATTACCTAGGTACCTAGATACTCCCTTGCACCATCATACCTAGAAAGAGGACATGCGCAAACAGGCCGACCGACGACCATCAAAATTTGAGTATGATGCCATGGAAACAAAAGTATATTGCTGCACTACTGTCGGACTATCGAACACATAGGCCTCTAATCTTGCCATGTGATTGTCTTGGTCCTGGCCCACTCTTGCAGCCCTGGCAATCCGTTGAAACGACCGAAACCGCTACTCTTGAAGCCTCCGTGTGGCAAAGCTGTTTTTGGTCATGAATCGTCATGGCATTGATGTGGACAGCTCCAGCTTCGATACGCTTGGCTATCTTGAACGCCCTGCGAAGATCTCGAGTGAACACTGCACTAGTCAGCCCATACCCTGTGTCGTTCGAAAGCTCGATTGCCGCATCGTCAGAATCCACCGAGTAAAGCGCTGCTGTAGGACCAAACAATTCCGTCAAAAACACTTCCATCCCGCGCTGGACATTTTCGACAACCACAGGACGCATTTTTGTTTTCGAGAGTACTTCCCCATTGTTGTCCCCAAGCACTAGTCGCGCGCCCTTCGACAATGCATCATCAACAAGCTTGCGATATTTCTCAACAGCGGCCTGGTTGAACAGTTGCGGTATGTTGCTCTCACCGAAGATTCTGTTCACAGCAGCTCGCAAAGCTACACGAAAATCGTCGATGACGGAAGCGTGCACTAAGCTACGCTCCGTGACCATACACACCTGGCCTGCATGCAGAAATGCGCCGAGACAGCATTAAACTGCAGCAAGACCAAGGTCTGCATCTTCACAAATAATTGCCGATGCTTTGCCGCCGAGTTCCAGAACCAATGGTTTGAGATGCTTTCCCGCAAGTGAAGCGATGATTGAGCCAACAGCTGTTAATCCTGTGAAGTTGATCTTCTTAATCATTGGGTTTGAGATCAGAGCATTGGTGATTTTGGAAGCATCTTGCGTACGATGATAAAGCGTATTCAGACAGCCGGCAGGCAAGCCAGCAGCATGAAGTAGTGAGGCAATACCCCACTTGCAGATTCCTGTTAGCTTTCCTCCAGAGTTGAACAACGCGTGAGCTTACATAGGTCGCCGGTGCAGCTTCGGGTCCTTTTAGGATGAGTGTGTTGCCCCTGTTTTGTGTTAGATCCATGGACAGAAGACTTTAAACAGGACATGAATTTACATTGCAAGTGGCTGCAAACAGGCGCGGATGCCCAGTATATTTGGTGTGTTCCATGGTGCTATGCCTAGAACGACGCCGAATGGCTCGTTCAAGACTGCACTACTGCCTCCCTCAGCCGAAACTATGGGCATTTTGCCTGTGCTAGCAATCTGGATCAGACCTGCTACATCTTTACACGCTTGATACGCTGCTTCATGTTCAACGTTGAACATGGCGTCTGATGCTCTTGTCTCGGTAAGGCTGTAATTCCGCAATTCGTCCTTCCTTCTCTTGTACTCATCGGCAGCTCTCAGGAATATGTCTCTTCTGATATGCGGCTTAGTTTGCGACCATGTCAAAAAGGCCTTCTGCGCCGACTGTATTTCAAGAGAGACATCGTCCTCGTTTGCGGAAGAACATGAGTATAACTTCGATTGGTTAAGTGGAGAGTAAACGTCAAAAGTGTCAGCTGTGACAACCTCTTTACCGTCCAGCCAGATAGGTATAGTGGACTTCCCGTCGAACGCCGCAGAGGAGTTTGTCGACTCTTTTGCGAGAGAAACCTTTGAAGTATGCTGGAGGGACAAGACCTTGAGAACAATGGGAACAAGCTCAGGCAAGGTGTAGTATTGATGCGACTCAGCGTACGTAGCATTCCACATGATAAACGCTCGCCATTATTCCTGGTGTACTAAACGGGCTTAGTGTGGGTGGGGCTGACAACAATCCCTATGCTGCAGCCCTTGCCCCATCTCTTTCACGGTGGCTCATCATGCGATGACTAAGCAAGTACGTATAACAAGCTCTTAGCTGTCTTCCTGGGGTCTATACAACCTACGTTTTGAACTTGATAAAATGCCCTTAAACATTATAATTGTTGGCGCAGGGCTGGGTGGCTTGGCCGCCGCAATTTCCGTGAAGCAGGAAAAGCCTGACCACCGGGTGCAGGTTATAGAGTCTGCACCAGCATTAGCGGAGGTAATTTTACCCAATAGGGCGCAAAAATAGATGCTGATTCATTTCCCAGGTTGGAGCGGGTCTTCAGGTCACCCCGAATGCTACTAGATTGCTGAAAAGATGGGGCCTTATGCGTAGCCTGGAGAAGCTGGCTTCGAGTCCACAAGAATTCACCATACACCGCTACAGCGATGGTGCTCTGATTGGAAAACGAGACAACTTCGGCGAAGAAATGCTGGCAAAATATAAAAGTCCATTCTGGGATATGCATCGAGCAGATCTCCAGATCGGAATGTACGAACGTGCAAGAGAGCTTGGGGTGGAGTTCAGATTTGGCGCACTGGTTAAATCAACCGAGTTGGAGACTCCTTCTGTTACGCTTTCAAACGGAGACTGCGTCGAGGGTGATATAATTATTGCAGCTGATGGTAAGCTAGTATCCATGGTCGTAGATGGACTTTGCGCTGATTTAAACATGCCTCTGGTCGCAGTGTCGCAGTGCCTTTTTAGGGTGCCCTTCGCCTCCTATTCCCACTGGAGACCTCGCATACCGCGTCATCCTCCGTGTAGAGGAAATTGAAAATGACGAACTGCGTCGTTACTTTGAGACACCAAGAGTCGTGTTATGGGCTGGGCCGGATTGTCATGCCATCTGCTATCCACTGAAGGGGGGCTCGCTAATCAACATTGTACTCCTGGTTCCCGATACCCTTCCAGAAGGTGTGGCCAGGGCAGCAGGCGGCCTCGACGAAATGCTTGAAATCTTCCAAGACTGGGATCCACGGTATGACATGCCAACTTCAGATATCTAGATTACTAACATGGCCAGGCTCAAATCCTTACTCACCATGGTTCCTAAAGTTGAAAAGTGGAAACTAATGCACCGTGAGACTCTGGAAACCCAACAACAAAGCGTTTTGTTTACTGATACTGTGAACCTTAGTCGACGAATTGCAGCATTGGTCCAACGCAGAAGCGACTATAGCATTCCTCGGCGATGCTTGTCATCCAATGTTGCCATACCTTGCCCAAGGTGCTGGTTCATCATTGGAAGATGGGGCAGCGCTGGGTGTATTGTTGTCAAGGGCCGATCATCGTCAAGACCTGCCTGAGATTCTTAAACTGTATGAACAGTTGAGGAAGCCCCGCAGCTCTGCACTTCAGAAACGGAGTATGATCCAGGTATTCAGCTTTTGTCCGTTACGATGTGCCGTCCGTCCACTAATAGAGAGAAGAGGCACATCAATCACCTGCCTGACGGGCCTGAACAACGAGCAAGGGACGATTTACTGAATCAACAGCTAGAGGAGCCCTTGCCCGGTTACCCATTTTATTGGTGAGGATCATTGTGAAGAATAAAAAACAGTCGGCTAATTCATCCAAGGCTAGATCCCACACAGCAGAGTATCGTGTATGGATATGATGTGTATGAAGAAGTAAACCTCACCTGCATGCTTGATTCACGATGCGGTAGAGAATGGCATTGCTAACCTACGATAGCTTGACAAGTTGAAAATCGCTGCTACTAGCCACAATCACAATGATAGAGCTACGCGAAAGCACTCCAAGGTATAGATAGACTTTCTGTTTGTTTCTTGCAGCAAAGTACTCAAACAGCTTCGAATGTGTACGAAGGATGGGGCACGAAGATTCAGCCATATTGCCGTATAGTTTTAGCAAAGACATCGTAATATCGTAGACACTTTGCGAAAACACAATAAATGAATCAGAAAGCAAAGCATGCATTGACTGATGAGATCTGTCAATTTACGTGCTCTTGTGTGTCTCAGCATGCAAATACAACAGCACGATATCAGTGTCGCACATTCATACCTACCTAGAAACTGTCAGGACACGGCTCTGCCCCCCGTGCCAAGTATGAAAAAAAGTATCAATGCTCACTTAGATGGTAAGCACATGGCCAGAACAGTACTTATTGCCATACCAGGTCAGAGGTGGACACTGCCACATGCCGATGACTGAGAGTCATTGCCAGAGCCTGACAGAAACCTAAATACGTATGCTACTTTAGACCTATCGCCATGCGCTTTATATCCGGACTTGCATCCTTTTTCGCAATTGTATGCATGTAAGTAGCCACCCAAATTAGTCATCATCAAATCAAGCGATTGCCTATCCCTGTGGTTTCCAGGATACTAGACAGGCATTTTTTGGTGCTCTAGACACCGAACATGTTCAGTACAGCTTAAGACTGGATTTTTCTGCTTCTATCTGCTTATAAGATGTAATTATAGTGTGCTAGCCACCTAGAGAATACTCCTTCACTCTTGGCACTTAACAGGTACCCTTTCAACCTCTGTGTAAGGCAGACTTCACAAGCATAAAAGTAGCGATCTGGTGAACTGATAGATTCGAAAGTAGAGTGAACAAAATAGCAGACCGCGAGCTACAGGAGGGCGGAGAGAGAGACCTACTTATAGTAGTAAGGCCTGTGCTCTCTGCAAGTGAAAGTGAAGGCAAGTGAAGGAAGGTTCTACTAGGGTTGATAGAATCTGCTAGTAGGTTGTAACACATACTAGTAGGTTACCATCTTACCTTAGCAGAAGTCCTGACACTCTGACTACCTACACTACAGCCTTAACTATACTAGATTCACGCAATTGAGCCATAATTTACCCACGCATAGATAATTCTGCTATGTAGTGGAGGGCGTGCAGAGGGTGAGGAAGAGCATGGATGGAGGTTTACTAAGTAATTACTATTTTTATAAGAAGGAATTATTAACTTTTCTTTATTTATTAGAAATAGTAGCTATAGTATATTAATAAACCTTTTAATCTCTATATAAGAATATAACTTTCTTTATTTTACTAAGTAATCACTAAGTAATCACTATTTTGCCAAGAAATAGTAATTACTAAATAATAATTACTATTTCTAAAGTGTTACTTTACCATTTATTTTTACTATATAGTAATTACTATTTTACTATTTCCCCCATCCATGAGGAAGAGGATGAGGTAGGGATAGAGCAGGAATGAGGCAGGGGTGGCCCCGCATTTACCCCGCATTTACCCCAAATTGATCTGGAATAGGTAATTTGTGCTTGGCTCTGGACACCGGCCAATCTCCTCAGGGTATGGTAGTCAAGCACATCCTCAAAGTTTGTATATGGTGTCATTTGTGACAATTCTGTAATGCGCTTGGAAGCTTACACCACTTGTAGCAGGCCATTTGTCACGAACGTAGTAAGGGAGATTTTGGTTTGTTTTGAGAGCGTTCGGGCCTCTCTGCCATTGTTCTTTGGATGGGGACCTACAAGAGGCTGGGGTGCCAAGATCCGCCCTCAAGGTGGCACACTGCAAGCCTCGGTGGCTACCCCAGAAACTCTTGTATAATTCCCGGCATGTCTGCTATCATATGCAAGACAATTATCTTATCTGCAAATAGAGGCACAACTCACCAACACACATCATGCTTCATCTTCTCCCATCAGGACTTCTGGGCTTCGGTCAAGGAGCTGCATTCCTCGGTATTTGTTTGACCTCATACTGGATTATTCCCTTCCTCCACGGTCTTACGATTTCTTCTACAAGGAATGTTCCTGGACCGTTTCTGGCCAGATTCACGCGATGGTACGAATATTTTGCCCTCTTACGCGGGAAATCCCATGTCGAATACATGCAGTTACACGACAAATTTGGTACGTAAGCCCTTCAGCTTGCCGCTTGACGAAGTCCGGCTAAACAGAATGTCACAGGAGCTGTGTTACGCATTGGTCCAAATCGCTATAGCTTCAGCGATCCCAGTGATGTGAAGATTATATACGAGCTGGGTTCCAAATTCACCAAGACAGAGTATTACCATCCATTACTGGCGCCCAACCCAGACGATCAAAACATCTTCGCAATAAGAGATCCAGCTTTCCATAAAATGCGGCGCAGGAAAATTGCCAATTTGTACAGCATGTCCACGATCGTTTCTTACGAGGGCGCGGTCGACCGGATGAACAAAATCTGCATGGACAAACTCAAGAAGTATGCGATTGAAGACCGCGAGCTTTCTCTGCCCGACTTTTTGCAGTGGTATGCATTTGATGTGATTGGTGATATTACGGTAGGTTCCGATATTCACGCTGCTTATCTACAAGACTTACCAGATCAGTTCAATGAGTCGTTTCGAATGATGGAAAACGAAGGGGATGTTACCGGAATGATCAGCGGTGTACATATGGCCAACAATTACCTGGCTCATGCTGGAATCATCCCTGACGTGCATCCATGGGTCATGCGCCTTCAGAGTTTGATTGGAAACAAAGGAGCCGCGATGTTCCTCGATTTTACGTTTCGCCAGATCAACAAGTACCGTGCATCGAATACAAAGGACACAGTAACGGTCGGATCTGATAGTTTCCTTGGAAAGCTCATCTACTTACAGAAAGAGGGCAAGGTGAGTATGTCTAATATCCTGGACGCTTGTGGCAGTAACATCGGGGCCGGTTCAGATACCACTGCAATCGGCCTTAGCTCGATCATCTACTACCTTTACAACAATGCCGATGTATTAGCCAAGCTTAGAGAGGAGATCGATAAAATGGCGCAGCAAGGACTCATATCGGATCCAATAACCTTCCAGGAAGCTCAATCGATGCCGTATCTACAAGCGGTTATCAAAGAGAGTCTCCGTCTCCATCCAGCTGTTGGAACTATACTCCCTCGCAAAGTTCCTGAAGGAGGTGCAACACTAGCTGGAACCTTTTTCCCAGAAGGGGTACGTCGAACCCAAAAGTTTTAAGGACTTGTTTTGTACTGACAAGCTTGATGTAGACCGACGTTGGAGCAAATGCATGGGTGCTGCACTACAGCAAGGACATCTATGGCGATGATGCTGCGAGTTACAAGCCTGAGAGATGGCTGGAACCTAAGGGAACCAATGATTTACGTGAAACCATGATGTTCGCAGTGAGTTTAAACGGTTCAAACGGAAACGTCTACTGCTGACTCAATTTCTAGTTCGGTGCAGGATCACGAGCATGTATCGGGAAGAACATAAGCCTCTTGGAGATGACAAAGCTTCTGCCTCAGATTGTTCGCAAATTCGATTTTGTTTTCGACAATTCCAGTCCTCCTGAAACGTATTGCGCCTGGTTTGTATACCTGAAATACAATGTGCAGGTCAAGGTTAGGGCAATATCCTAAAGAACTCGAGAGAGCCCTCAACAAGTGGAAGAGAATAAGAACATACACTACGGTGTGTCTGAACAGATCTAGCATTCTCGAGTATACTGCGGAGTATGCGTAAACCGTTCGCAGCTCATGTCATTTTTCTCCTTACCAAGCCATGTACAAGTAGAAATACTCTCTTCCATAGCTTTCAGCAATGACAGGGCAGAAAAGAGAGCTACTTGGTTATCTCCACAAACCCAAAGCCTGCAATCTTGCTCCTGTGAAACCCAAGCAATTCATGTCTCAGATCTTGGTACTATAGTGGTGATGAGGTGTCTGACCCTCAAGCAAAAGCCACGGAAGGTTGAGTTGGTTTGAAATCTTCATTCATGCTACCAACCCTCAGGCATGTAGCATTATGCTACAAGTATAGCCCTATGCTTGCTTATGAACAAGCTGCGTTATGAACTTTCAAGCAAATCAGGTCTAGACAGATCAGGAAACTAGCAACAGTGTAGAGCGGTGGCCTCCCAATTTACTGCCCAGGTGGCAACCTGTCATTGCCGGACATGTAAGTGGGTGACATACAATTTATTACATCCTGGCAGAGTAGATGATAGACTTCAAACTGCCCAGTCGTATGTTTGACAGTTTGAACGTATCGATTTCAGAGCAGAAGCAGGACTATCGGACGTGACATGACCTTGTTTCTCATTCGTTATGATGCGCGTTGTTCAATCTAAAAAATCAAAGCTCCACCAGCAACAGGAATATAAAGACCATTCAGCCAAGCTGCCTCCTTCTCGCAAAGCATTGCCACCGTCCACGCGACTTCAGCAGGTGTAGCTATGCGCGGAGCGACCGGTGTTGCATCAATAATTGGCTGCAAAAAGTCTCTCAAGGACTGTGGCGCAGCATAAAAGGCGTCCGTTCCAACAATACCTGGAGCGACACCGTTTACAGTGCATCCATATTTCCTGGGTAGTTCTACAGCCCAGCATTGAGTATAACTTTCCGTCATACCTTTTGAACCGGCGTAAATGCTGCTATCGGATCCTGGCGCTCTCGACACACCGCTTCCAATATTGATGATACGGGACTCGCCATAAGAAAGGTGTTTTAGAGCAGCCCTCGTCAATAAAAAGGTTCCTCTCCCATTCGTATGCACAACCTCGTGCCAGGATGCTTCGATGCTCGCCTCGTCAGGATGATCTAAGCTCATCGGTCGATTAATACCAGCACAGTTTATCAGTATGTCGATTTTCCCGAACGCTTCTGCTGTTTTATCGGCTAAGATACGTGGCCCCTCCATGGTTGACATATCTGCCTCGACTATGATGGCTTTGGTATCCCGGCCAAGTCGTTTGGCGACATTTTCGGCATTTGTCTTCTCGCTTGGATAAGGGTAGTTGATAGCAACAGATGCTCCGCGCTGAGCCAGTTCATGAACAATGGCTGCTCCCAATCCAGCTGAGGATCCACTGACTACTGCAACCTTGCCTGTCAGGCTTTTGCTGGGTGTGGTCATGTCGTGAAGAAGAGGGGGCAATTCTCTATGTTACAATCAGTTTGTATAAAACAAAATCTTTCCAACTAAAACCTACAGATGAGTGAAACTGAGTCCTGTTGTTGATGAGATTTCGAGTGGTTACTGAGATAGCCTTTATCAAAGCGGACCATGCACTACGAATTTCAACTTCTATGCGATTAGCTACCGGTGATCCACAGGACAGTTTTGAACAGCATATGTGACCGTGCTCACACGAACATCTCTCTTTGACAGTGCTGTGGTTATTTTCGTGATCTGCTCCCTCAGTGGCGCTTTTCCCTCAAGCTGCCGCGCATTGCCACCTCCACAGTGGCGCCACCCTACCCCGCTTCAGCGAAACACGCCTTGGTGGACAAAGAGCCACCCAGTTTTCACTCATAGACCGCTCCGAGAATCGTCCGCAGAATATTTGGAAACTGGGATCAAGCCGGAGTATTCTCTATCTCGGGGGCGTACCACCTCACCCCACCCGACGCGACACGCGGCCCGTGCTCATCACCCTCTCACCATCTCCGTTCACATACTCAGCACGCCTGCATATCAACTCCAAGTCTTTCTCCACCATTTCATTAACAAGATGGCTTCAGAAATACTATCGTTACCATTCGCGTTTGGTGCTATTTTACTCTACACACTCTATCGCATCTTCTGTTACATTCAGTTCCACTCAAAATATCGCTTTCCAAACCATGTATCCGGTCGGCTCCCACTCCTTGGTAACATGCTACAGATACCTAAACATCCCTCTGACCAACGTCCTTATTTTGCTAGTTTGGCAAGGAAGTATGGAGAGATGTGAGTATCCACGGGCAATGTGCGCGCACACCGATTGCTAATAGCGCTTTGAGGTTTACGCTTAAACTGGGATCTCAGTACTGGGTTTTCCTCAACTCGCACCGAGTTGTAGGAGAGCTTCTCGACAAGCGAGGCGCCCTTTATGTTTCACGGCCAAGTTTGCCAATGGTTGGGGATGTCGCTTCCGGCGGCAAACGAGTGGTCTTCCTACCATACGGTGAGACCTGGAAATGGCAAAGAAAAGTCATTCATGAGATATTGGGCCCTGCAGAGAAATCCGTATATGGTCCGTTCCAAGACGTCGAATCTCGGGCACTTCTTCATGGGTATCTTACCCAGCCCGACGACTGGCATCTCAGCAATGCACAATACAGCAGTTCCGTCATCATGAGCATGGTTTTTGGCCGGCGGACTACTCTGAACGATGAGACTACGAGTAGAATCGTCGCCGTTAACGATGAGTTAACAAAGGCTTTCGAACCTGGATCTAACCTCATTGACGCCTTTCCAATACTCGGGCAAATACCATTTGCAAAAAGCTTGCAGCCGTGGAGGTGGTGGGGCGATAACTTATACAAAACGGCTTTGAGGTAATCATTTGCGCAAACATTCTTCGACCAAATGCTGACAGCCTACTATAGAAATTTCAACAGTGAATTTGACCACCTTGTGGAGCGACAGAAGAGCGGAAAAGTTCCAAAGTGTTTCGCTTCCGAGTTTTTGAGGCTGGGTAGAGACAAAAACGTCAGCCATGAAGACATGGTATTCCTCTTTGGCTCTCTGATAGAAGCCGGCTCGGATACAACACGCGTGTCATTAAATCAGCTTGCTGCTGCCGCAGCACTATTCCCGGACTGGGTCGCGCGCGCGCGAGAGGACTTGGACAAGATTTGCGGCTCGAATGCCGAGCGGCTGCCTAATGCTGATGACGCCCCCGACTTACCGTATATCAAAGCAGCAGCCAAGGAAACTGTACGGTGGAAGTGAGTATTTGACGATCTCTATTTTGATGCTACATGACTGACAGCAATGAAGTCCATCGTTCGGTGAAATCGCGCACTCACTAACCAAAGATGATGAGTTCGAAGGCTATCGATTCCCCGCAGGCACAACATTCTCGTGGAATCATTGGGGGATCCACAATGACCCCAGTGAATATCCAGAGCCCGAAAGATTTTGGCCGGACCGATTCCTCAACAAAGACATTGATAAGCCAATTAAAGGTCATTTAGGTTTTGGCACAGGTATGTTATCCTTGCCTGGTCTTTCCGTTAAATTTCGTTGATTAATAATAACTGGCTGCACAGGCCGCCGAGTGTGTCCTGGATGGCACGTGGCTAGTAATAGCCTTTTCCTTGGTATTGCACGCATTGTGTATTGTTTCGACTTTCAGACCGTTCCAGGAGAGCCTATTCCTGTTGGGAAGCCGTTCTCCATAGGGATGAGTAAACCATACCAGGTCAAGGTCGTAGTCAGGAGCCCAGCGCATGCTGAGTTGATCAAAAGGGAATGTGCCTCGGCAGTTTAGCAAGGTTTAACACTAGGTTCAACTAGTGCCGCCCAAAAAGCAGATCACTCCTTTGTGTTGGTAGCTCTGACTCAAGTATAAGTTAGCAGCGTTGTACTGAAACAAGAGTCTTGGTTACTATACTTGTTGTCATGTATTAGTTGTTCGTCTATCATAAGGCGTGTAGTCAATGTATTTGGTTCGTAGCCCCATCATAGAATGAACACTTATTGCTGGGGCATTGCTTTGGTATGATAGCTAATTCACTAATGTAAGTGTTTCTGTAGCTCTACTAAAACTCCACATCGATATATATGCGTGGCTTGCGCTAATAGCCAATAGAGGCATAGATGCTGTCTGCAAATAAAATAAGGCTTAAAATATTGCGTTTGATCAAACGGGTGCCATTTTCAAGAGCACTGTCTTCACATTCTATGCCTGTGACGCATTTAGAATCATATAATTATTTGAATTTCAGGCTAAACGTCGCATTCAACATCAAAACATAAATCTACATAAGCCTATCGTGATTGTTGAAAAATTCACAACAGTATAGAGAGATAATGCGGTGGTTTGAAGTCTAGCCAGCTCAGCGCTTGCCTCGGGTGGCCAACTCTATGTCCTTGCCATCTACCCAACTGCCGTGTAGGCCATCCAGCAGCTTCAATGGGAGCTTTATTTCGGCTAATGGACCCTTCTCAATTTCTTGCGCATCGAAAAGGAGGAGGTGGCTACGACTCTCGCTGTAAAGATCCGCAAGCAGGACAATGTATCCGTCCTCTGGGGCAGCATTCTCAGAGCGAGGCACAAAGCAAGGCTCTTGGAATGTGATATTATCACCATGATAATAAGACTGACTTTTACCGGTCTCAAAATTATGGCAGACAAGGGTATTGAAACCAGCCTGCGCAGCTGTACCATTCGTATACACCTGCTTGGTGGGATCGATGGTTAGAATCCAGTAGCGATTGTACTTCTTTCCGAGCAGGCGGTCGTCGACGCGTCCAAACTCGTTGACGCCCTCAACTATCACGTTCTCTGGATGGACCATTTCCTCGCTGCTTCCCTTTGGATCAAAGCGATATCGCAATATCGGAGACCGAACGTTTCTCGGATCGTAGTGGAACTTTTTACCCTTACTGTTTGGGAAAAAAGGGAAAACGCAGTCGGTCCACACGTTGGCATCCAATACAAGCTTGCCATCTTCCTCGTAGCTATTGATAGTGTGCGAATAGCAACCTTTAGCGGTCTTGAACCATTTTACATCCTCGGGTTTTGCACCTCGACGAGGTAGTACGCCCAAGAGCTGGTGATCAAGATTCTCGTCCCAGAAGAAATGCTCGCCACCTTGTTGCATCTGTTCAAGGCTGGCTTTCAGACCATTGATAGGGAATACTACGTAGTTTTCTGTCACCCAGAAGTCATGGATCATGCAGGCCCATGGTGCCTTGAACCAGACCTCTTCTGTCAGATAGCCGGACTTGTCCACTGTGAAAGAGCAGATATCTGGCGAGGCATCACCCTTAGCCTCGTAACCGAATCCAACCAACTCGCCGGTTGTGGAGTCTGCCTTGGGATGGGCAGTATGCGTAGGGCACTTGAAGGTCCCATTGTAGTTGACCATGCCAATGGTCTCGAGTGTAGCGGCATCGATCTCAAAAGGCGGAGCATCCTCTTTAAGTGCCATGATCTTATTTGCGTGGTAGATCACATGAGTATTGGCGGTGGTGCGGGTAAGGACGTCGCGGACACGCGGGTCGTCTGTGTATTTATTGCGGTAACGGCCAAAGAGAGCTCGCCGAGCAGCGCGCTCAGCCTCGAATTTTGGAGTCCGCACGTAACGGTTTTTGAAGTCGACGTGGCCATTTTGGAAATTGAATACACAGACGTTACCATCGCCATTCAGTGGGACCTCGTCTTCGCCGAACATAGGTGGGAAGGCGTGGTCTGGTTGCACACGGTAGTACGCGCCGTGGAGGTCAGCTGGCACCTGACCCAAGACCTCAAGCTCGAACACTTCAGCTTCGAAACGAGTGTGGTCGTAGTTCCAGGCACTCATTTGGTAGTTCCTAGGGAACAAAGTACTGGGAGTGATATGCATAATGAAGATTGAAGTAATGGTAAAGTGGTGAGCACGGGATGGATGAAGTGTGAAGAAGCCGTCAAGATTGGGGTTGACTGTAGTACTGAAGACCAACTAATATGTGGACTTCATTTCGCAGCTCATGACTTCGGCTTAATGCGGAAGCACTGTGTAAGCTTTGAGGACGCCGCGGTTTCCGGGTGGCGCTCAGTGGGTCAGGTGGGTATCGCACAATGCGGAGAGAAAGACTTCCAAGACAGGTGGGGTCTTCGAATTAATCAGCAAATACAGAAAGATATTTAGTCGTGCCACCATACCATGTAATCTTTATCGAGAGCATCACGAAGGCTCCTTGCGAATCATGGTTCAGTTTTACGCCGATTCCACATTGCAGAAGCACCACAATCATGCCTTCCAGACAGTACCGATAACTAACCAGGATACTGTTCTTCCCCCAGGACTGGACACGAAAACATTTGAGCGAGTCCTCGTGAAGTTGCGCGAGGTTGTAGGCGATGACAATGTGGCAGTGGGTGAGGGGCTGCGCGACTTTCGCGACCCGTATCCCCTGCAGGTTGACGAAAATCAGCCCTCGGCAGCCGCGTGGTAAGCCTCCCACACTTGTCAAAAGCATATCCTTTGCACCTATCCTAATTCACCAGAACAACAGCCCGATATCTGTCGAGCAAATTCAAGGCATTCTTCGGATTGCAAATGATTTTAGTGTTCCGATATGGGTGTGTTCACAAGGTAAGAATTTCGGGTATGGTGGCCCAGCGCCCAGGCAGTCAGGCTCGCTCGTGGTATCGCTGCATCGCATGAATCGCATCCTCGAGGTCAATGAAAAGTTTGCCTATGTGCTCGTAGAGCCTGGGGTGACCTTCTTCGAGCTTCACGGTTATTTGAAAGCCCGAAAGATTCCATTATGGGTTGGTGCACCTGCTCTTGGTTGGGGTAGTGTACTTGGTAACGTATGGCACCCCTCGTTGTATACCCAGAATGCAAATATGCTGATATTATTTGTTCTTAAAGACCGTCGACCGTGGAATTGGGTATACCATATCAGGAGACCGCCATCGTGATATTCGCAGCCTCGAGGCTGTACTTCCTTCGGGCGAGATACTGCGCACCGGGCAGTGGGCGGTGAATAATTCACCAAGCGCACACGTCTGCAATAACAATTTCGGACCCCAAATCGATGGCCTTTTCCTACAAACAAATCTCGGCATCGTTACAAAGTTGGCCGTCGGCGTAGATCTTGCCCCACCAGCCTTCATGAATATCAAATTACATGGACCCCAAGTCGAGGATCTGGGTCCTATCGTCGACTCTATGCAGCAGCTGTGGCTCGAGGGCGTTTTACAAAACCATGGTATGATCACGAACATCAACCATTTCGCATCGCACGACTTGCCAAAACATGCGCACCAGAAAGAGGAGGGTCCCTTGTTGCCAGATACCATTACCAAACTGAAGGAGAAATATCGCACCGGCTACTGGAGGGCTTCCTTCGATCTCTACGGTACACCAGAAATAATCAATGCTCGGCTTGCAAGAGTCAAGGCCGTATTTGCCACCCATACCCCGGACCTAGACCTTGAAACTACTTTCTTCGAAGGTAAAGATGGAGGTCCTGTCGATGCTTTGGACGTTGGCACTCTCAGTGCTGGTGTGCCGACAATGGTGCCGGTGAAATTAGCCGACTACAACCTGCCTGCTGATAACTCTGGTGCTGGTGGTCATATCGACACAACCTTGATCTTGCCAGCCGACGGTAAGACTGTAGTTGATTGGTTTGCCCAGGCGAAGAAGATTATGGAGGACGAGGGCGTTGATCCGTTCATCGGCTGCCATGTCTTCCGTCACTATATTCTGTTTGTGCAGGAGTATGTCTTTGACAAGACACAAGCCACTCACCGTGAGCGAGGCCTTAGAGTTGTCAAATCCCTTCTTTCTGCTGCAAAAGCAGCTGGGTTTGCCAATTACAGATCACACGTTCAGAATATGGGTCAGTACGATGGTGCTGTTATTGTAAGCTTTGTGCTGACGCTACCAGATGGCATACAAGACTTATATAGTTACAATGACCATGCATATCGTCGCTTTGTCGAGACTTTGAAAGTAAGTTACTACATTTGCTCTTAACGCTGTGACTAGACTAAGACTATCTCACAGCAAGCAATCGATCCAAAGGGTATAGTCGCTCCGGGCAAGCAAGGTATCTGGCCACAACGGACTCTCGGGAAGGCGGCCAGAGGAGAGCCCGAGAAACCCAGCACTCCGTGAGTGTAGATCGTGTGTTGGTTTCTCTATCGAATCGGGATACGGCTGTCTTGCTTGCTGCAGTGATCGCTGTATGGTCGCTTCGTGCATGTACTGAGACAGATGTAGTGGTATCTCTTGTTGCTCAAGCAACTTATTCTAAAATGCTAGCTTTACAGAGTTGAATCTTATGGTTTGATCCAATCATTGTCAACAGTATCGAGTGAAAATATACTCTAGACTATCACCATTGCACGCTGTAGCTCAGTTAAGGTCTGATTCAAAGTGACGTTCCTGTGAAGTTCACAAAAATTTTACTCAAATATGTCCAATAAGTGCACTTGGATTGCAGAGCCTTTATTCCATACCAATTTTTCCTAAGCTAATGGTAATGTGTGAATGTAGAAGACGCTTGACACTTTTTCTAATACTTCATCTTGGCTATCAAACTGCTGAGTGTCCTCCAGATTGAACGCATACTGTGGTATGTCCCATAAGTTTTATTAGTATAGCGCTAGAACAGGGATGTTTGGCTGTATTATTAAGCTTAATATTGTTATACTTTACGTACAAATTCCAGTACTTTATATAACCACCCTAAGCGTCAACTACTGCCTAGCAAAATCCTTTATTGTAATTTGTACCTACTACCTTAGCAAGCAACTTAGGAGTAATTAAGTGCTACACCTTACAAACTATACCCCTAAGATTATTATAGTTATACTATCACTGCCTGCTACTAGGTAGGTCTAGATGGTGCTCCTCTACATAGTTTTTAATCTAATTCTAAATATACTTAATAGGATTTATGTAAAGGGTGTACAAGGCGGTCACGAGGGAGGATAGGGTTGAAGAGGATAGCAGGTGTATTGAGGTACGTAGTATATAGTAACGAGACTAATCGCTGGTGTATCAGCGATAACCTTCGACACCTTTATATAGTCCGGGCCGACTAGCCCCATGGTAGCTCGCCAAGACTGGCAGAGGTACCTCCGGGCCCAGCGCCTGACAATTTAGGTCCAGTAAGTACAGAGGCCAGTAGATAGGTGTTATCCCACGCTCCTGGAACTTACTAAGAGTAAGTTCTGCTAAGTAACCTAGGGCAGAATCCTGCATAAACTTAAGTTTAGTGTAAAGGGTTAACCACCTATAAACAAGTGGGACTATCCTTTTACAGTACCTCTCCTTATTAATAAGTTTCCACTCCTTCTCCCAGAAGAGACAAGGACCTTTTGTTTCACCAGAAAAGCAGGCCTAGAACATCTACCTAGGCTTCTTTAATACCTTATCTACTACACAGGTAGGATCTAGCTCCTCTCTAACCCGTTGAGTAATCCACTTCCTGCGGTGTCTCTCTCCAGTTACCTAGGTCTCTTTACTCCACAGTATCATCCACTGCTACTAAGGCTCCCAGTTAACATAGATCTTAGCCTATTTAAGGCGAAGATCTCTTATATCTGCTAAGAGAGCTGGTTCACGTAGGGCTACTCGGCGTAAGAAACCACAACGTTGTAGAGCTCGTTAGATAACCTTGTGTGATACACCCTAGGCCTCAAAGGGGCCAGAGGCAAGCTCTTAGTAACTCATCTAACGTGAAGGTTGTAGTAATCAGACGTAGGCCTCAAGCTCGTCTACTTAGGCATCAGTAAGGAGAGTCGGCTGACCTGTACGCTGTTAAGGTGTAACTTGTTAACTAGTAACTGCATGGGTAACCTGTCTCTTAGTAATTCTAAGTAGGATAGCAATCTCTAAGTAGTTATGCCTAGCAAGTACGTTACGAGTAAGGTGCTCACTATAGTAGGGAGGGGTAGATAGCTAAGATGACATTTTAATAAAGATACGTTACGTGGGATAATTAATCAGCATTGTGTTATATACAAAATTAGGTGGGATTCAATGTTATATAGATAACAGAGCCATTTGGCAACCTTTGGAACAACCCCTGTCGTACTAACAAAACTTATGGGACATACCACAGTAGACCCACGATCAATGTAAATGTTTGCTAAACCACCTGACCAGTTGATCTTCTGCCTGATCGGCCATCTCCCTCTCACTTGCATCATTCGGATTGCCCCTTACAGCGAACCCATGTCGTGCACCGGGCAACACCACGACCTCACTCGCTAAGGTCGTGTCCGAAGCCAGAATTTCCGACACCTTCTTCACATCCTCGATTTTCATCGCGAAATCGATATCTCCGATGATCAAGCTATAAGGAACCTTGATGCCAGAAAAGTCATCAACCTTAACTTCGCTTGGGTGAGCTGTGAATGCTGCGTCAATGAGCGGCAGATTGCCATTCGAGATATTATCGCATCTGGCCAAGTGCGTCGTCGCATAAGCACCCCAGCAGAACCCAGCAGCACCGATCTTTGCCCCTGTGGGCAACTGAGCCCGTAATCTGGACACGAAATCCACCGCGAGGCCGTACCTCTTATGGGCCGGATTGCGGATGAAGAAGGGAATAATGTAGTAAGCAGCTTGTATCATGAGTATACTATGTGTCAATCAGCACTGAATCAGTCTAAATCTGCGACAGTGTCTTGCACCGAAGACCGATTCTTCAAACGTACGGCTTCATCATGTAGTCCCGGATACCTGAACTCTTACCGGTGATGCGATCCATGTGGGATTTGACCCAAGCAGGAAGCGCACCACCTGAGGATCGCTCGTTATTGTTTGTTCTCAAAAAGGTGCGTTCCATAGACTGACTGGCATACGTACTCACCATACATGAAGTCGGGCAGGTAAACACGGCAGCCGGTTCGACGTGCGTACGAATCTGCAAGTCGTCGCAAGTTGGTCGTGCTCCAGCCGAATGCGTCGGAGAACAGGACGATAACATTCTGAGAACGTTCGGCTGAGGATTCAGGTGGTTCTGTGATATAAACATCGAGTTCGAACATAGTGGCCTCGGACCCAGTAGTTGGTCCTGCATGATCGTGCCCACTGTAACAGGCTGAACACGACATTGTGGTAGATGTGTTGGCTTAGGAAATGAAATGTTTGAAACGTAGAAGTCTGGAAATTAGGAAACTAATATAGATGCAGAATTGCAGAGCTGAACAAGGTGGTCCCTGGAAGAGGTACTCAGGTGGCTACGTGTTTACCGGACATCCGAACCCACCCAGTCTGGCCATCACATACCCCGCACTTGCATTAGAACCCACAGTATGGCGTCCTCTGCACAAGCATGTCAAAAGATGATACGGTAGAAGTGTTGGGGAGCAGTCAAAGTGCATAGAGTAGATCATATACGATCTACCAAGAGTTTGGCATAACATCGTGGTAGACCTTGAAACCGCCCGACTCCTTCGCTGCATGGATTGCTGCTTTGTGGTCGTCGAGACTATATAGATTATGCGTTGCACCACCTCGTGTACCCAATAGTAGCAATTTTGACTCGACCATCGATATTGTCAATTTGATCCCGATCCGACCGACACCCAACTTCCCAGAGATGGAAATGTCCTGATGCATGACAAATGCATACGGTACGTTGATTGTTCCGGCGGGACCGCCACTCAAGACCACTCTGCCTCTGCGCTTCACTGCACGAATCGCAGCGGCAAAGAATGGACTTCCCTCTAACCCGCCGCTCGCCCAATCGTTATATACGTCCACGCCTCGACCTCCAGGTGTAGCGGCACGTATCGCTGCTGTATCGGCTTCAGCATTGCCTGTCATAACGATGGTTCGAAGTCGTTCATGGTTCCCAAGCTGATTGCGCAAACGCTCGAGCTTGCTTTCGCTGCGGCCAATGGCGATGACATTGGCGCCCAGAGCGAGCGCAACCTCACTCGATACACCTCCAAACGTTCCAGTAGCAGGGCCAATGAGCACCGTCTCGCTGGCACAAACGCGTGCAGCTTCGGAGATTGCGCCTACACCCATAGCGTAGAACGAGATCTCGTGGAGGTCCGCAGGCGTGTAGCCCAAGAAGTCGCATAATCGTTCTGTGTTCAGCACAAATGCATTCTCCAGTGGAATCTTCTGGAACTGTTGCAAGGATCCATTCCTCCACTCGCCGTCCATAAGTTGTTTTGCCATCGGGTCTTCTCCCCCGTGGTGCCCTTGTATCACAAAAAGATCTTCGTCGTCTCGTGCAGTGATGAATGGAGAGAAATAGACCAGATCGCCTGGTCGGAGCGAGACAGCATCGGGTCCAACCGCATGCACACGGCCAATGTGACTCGGATGCGGGACGAGAGGTAGCGAAAGATTGAAAATGGGCAGACGGCCACTGTGGATCTCTTCGGTGTATGGTACAATCACAGTGTTGAGGACCTTGATCACCGCCGATCCGGCTGTTGCGTGGGGAACAGGTAGGTCTACCATCTTCAGAGGTGATGAGAAAGAATGTAGCCAGAGCGCGCGATTCGTCGTGGGTGTTCGGTCAGTCATTATGACTTTTGGCGTAATCCTGATGAGTAGTTGAGGACAGCTTTGGAATGGATCGCTTTGCTCCAAAGTCAACCAGCTTGGGGTCCTGGCAGGAACATTTATCTCAAAACGCGCCGTTATCCACCTTATTTTAGCCACCCGCCCAGGTGGGTACCAAGCCGGGGTTACCAATCCGGGGTTACCGAGCCGGGGATAACGAGCCGAAGCTTCATTGGCCTCATTTATCTCAATACACAGGTGGACATTTCGAAAACAATGTGGAAAGAGGTAGATGATGAAAATCAACGACACAACTGCCATGTATTCCGATGGATGTCTCATCTTCAAACATCATCTTCAAGCTGGCAACATAGTATGAAAAGAGACACCATGTGAAAACTGGGTCAAGACCTTCAATTTCTCGGACACATCACTTGGAACTGCGCCACAACGTCAGCGGGGTTTGTAACAGAGAGATTTATACTCATACACTGCCAGACAGAACGATCCGATAGGAGTTCCGCTACAACCATAAGAGGCAAGTCTAGCAACCGGTCATTGCTTGTCTCGCGCAAGGTCGTCAGCTCGGTAGACAGCTCATGAATGACTTGATCCAGCTTCGCCGTAATTTCGGGGTTCGAAAAAAGCGTTGACCTATTCTTAAGATACCAGCTAAGAAGCAAACCTATATGACTCAGTCAGTGTACTACATTGCAAAGTATCCCTACGCTTGGCGAATAGGTTGGACAATTTTAGGCAGGTACGCACCTCCTTCGTAGCAAGCGGTACTTATGACCGGTCCAAACCGATGAGGTGCCATTCGTTGTACATAGTGAATGCCCATTTGGCAATCATACTGCAGCGATTCTGCAGCACGACACAGCGCGATACTCAGGTGAGATGAATGCTCTAAATCGATCATACGCGCACTTGTGTCCGAAAGCTTTCGTTTCCTGGGATAATCCAGCAATCTCTTCATCCCGGTCAACGTTTCGCTTGCGTAGAGGTGGTAGAAAACGGAGTTCAGCAATGCCCTTGCTATTCTCAACAGTGGATTGGTTTGGCTGGCCTCATCCCTCTTAACACGCTCTTCGAAAAGGGTGTCCAAAACACGGACCGCTCTACCAGTTCTGTTCACGAGATCGGCGCTCAAATCCAGGCGATAGGAGCCGGCGAAAGCCTCGAAAGAACATGTTCGCCACAGTATTAGAGATATAAGTGTTACGAGACCTAGATCGCTGATTGGCGAGGCTGGGTTCTGCCCAGCGAAGATGCAATCCTGCACGTGCCCACTGTCAGGTTGTTGAAAAAAGCCTTGCCACTCTTTTTCGGTTTGTTGCCAAATTGTATTGGAAGATGGGAGCGGGAAAGGCGTATCGAAGAATGGCGCAGTGAAACACTGTTCCTTTGTCGTAGAAGCCAGTGCGGCGCCAAGTTCAATGGTGTGCACAATGCATCTGGATCGTGTTAGACCAAAAGATGTCATGGGGACAGACGTAAATAGTGTCGTATCACCGTATGAGTGTTTCTTGATAGACCCAATCCATATAGGAGAGCGTCTGACATGAGTTCAGTTCTTGTAATGCATCTTGTGCCAGCTTGTGAGATGACGGGTTAGCATGATTACATCTCAAAACAACGACTTCCAGGACCATTACCTTGATTGTTTGTGGGAACATGCTTGTCGCTCGCTCGTGCATAGCAAATGTTCCAACGTAGGCGCCGAAATGGCTCATCAGCAGATAGGTTTGCAACGTCCACACTTCGAACTTCCCATCGCTTTCCTGTACATCGTTCTGGCGTTCCAACTAGGTACAAAGTAAGCATATGATTACAGCCGCATAGAGACAGCGCTTCGATTACATTACACATAAATCTTCGCGCTACAGCATGCAGTTCTACTGCAGTGGTGCGCTCGCACAGATACAACGCTCCACAGGCCATAATTTCGATAAGTAAGGGCGCTATCAAAGGATTAGTAATTCTTATCATAGCCGAAAATGTGTACGTACAGGGAGTGGATGCGATGGTGAAAGTAGGCTGGTGTAGTAGTGGCATGTGCGGTGCCATATGCCTAAAGTAAGCATCCACGAATCGGTAGACGACGCGTTTAGACGGGAAACTGAAGGTTGTTTTGGCATGATCTAGATCATAGATACCTAGATTGGCAAGCGCGCCTGCATAAGAAGCATCCTCTGAATGATCAGCCGCGCTTGGGCAAGATGTTTGAGCAGAATTAGCAATTGGTGGGGAACAATTCTGAGCCTCCAGATACAGAGCATCAAGGGGTATTTGCGAATTTATACCTGGACTTGGTGCGAGGTGATTCGACATATCGCTAGGTGATAGAGCTGGGAAGTCTGCGAGTGGAGCTAGAGCCGATTCCGTATAGTTCGTGGCCGGAAATTCCAAAAGATCAAAATCGAAAGCATAATCGAGCGAAGCCTGCAGCATCTCGTAGGGTATTGAAGGGAGTTTCTCGGGCTGCTCTTGGTGACACTCTAGCCCGTCGTGCTGACTTCGATCTGGGTCGGCGGCTTGATCCTGGACTAGCAACTCACACTGCTCCGGTTCTATGTGTAGGCTTACTTCCTGAGGTGGACCTTCAATCTGATCTAGTACAGCAGTCTCGCTTTGACTCAAGGCAATGGTCAGCTGCTCATGTACGTCTGTTGTCCGCAGCTCGGCTTGACTTCGAGCAGGCGATCGCTCCGGGCTGTAGCTTTGTCGCAAAGTGTGGCCTTGAGACTGGTGCATAGGCTGTCTAGCCGGGACAGATCCTACAGACCTCTCGCTAGAAAGACTCGACGCGGCAGATGGGCGATGCGTATCGTCTGTCTTCGCCGCTGTGCGAGTCTGCCGACGCGCATTGGGAACGGCATCTGGGTGAAAGTTTCTTGTATGGCGTACAATAACGTCTCTGCGGGATGATACAACAGGGCAAAATTGACAAACAAACGGCTTCTCAGCGCGATCTGAACCGGGGCTTTAGTCAGCTACACCCTTGTCTCATCGATGCTAGCAACACTTACGGGTCTTCTGGTGTCGGCGTAGGTGTGCGGAGCGGCTAAAAGTTGCCTCACACTGAGAACAAGAAAGCAAAGCTGGCATGAGCAGTTTTTGCTAATAAAGTGACTTACTGGGTCAGAGAATGAGCGAGGCACGACACGATCTGGAGACGGCACAAGCAAGTAGCAATTGCGGATGCGGCGGCGCTAGTGTGGCAAATGCGGGGAAATGCTTGGCACTGTTCCAGTCAGGTGCCTAATGCGCTTGGACGTCCTTCAGCTGGCCATTTCTCGAACGTCGAAGGCGTCATAACCGCAGCCTCACGCGCTTTCTCTTCCACATCCGTTCTTCATACACCGCAACTAAACCTTGCAGCTCTACCAAAGATACGCCGCATCCATGCGACGTTTCTCGCGTCATGCTTCGGGCCTTCCCACCACTTCGTTACCGACACATAGCACTTCTGTGGAAGGCCCAGAGCCTGGTCGGCTTCGCCCGGATAGCAGTCGAGGGGGCGGATATTCCCTGTCGTTAGCCGCGTAGGCAGCTCGTATAGAGCTGGGGCGATGGTATCAACGAGGTCGTCACATGACACCTCAGCCCCTTGCCGTGACGACCTCACTCCTGGTCCCCCGGCGAGCAAAAAGGCTCCGGCGCCTACGTCTTGATTGTGGCCCCAAGAGAGAAAACGCTCTAGGCACCTGAGCAGCGTTGCAAGATCTTGTATCCTGTAGCCTGGGCTGAGAGCTACAACATTGGTGGCCGAGTCATAGACAACGCTTTTGTTCAGTCTGCTAGTAATGATAGGTAAACCGTCCTCGACGAGCGAGGCGCAAACGAAGAGAAGTCCACCAGATCGAACTCTGATTTTGAAATCTGCAGTACTTGCAGCTCTTGTGATTGCGGCGACTTGAGCTGTTGTGGTGGGCTGGTAGGTTACAGCAGGTTCAAGGCCAGGAGGCGAGTATTAAAGATTCGGAACCGTACTTCTTCATAGTCTCTCAAATTAGGTGTGAGCCATTCGCCAGTGGATGACATGAAAATACAGCGAGAACTGCTCAGCTGATCAGTATTTGAAGTAAAACTTTGGGTAATGAGGGTGGCAGAAGAAGATAAGTGCGTCTGCAAACCGGATATGTCAAAGTAATGCATGTAGCCATCGACTGCCACCTTATGCGAGTAGAGCACAGCTACCCATCAGCTTGCTTGAGAGAGCCACCCATTCAGTGACACGGACCCGATTGTCAGTCACGCCCCTTAAACGGCGCGTCTCACAAGGACGCCACGAAGTGTAATGGCTGCACAGACATATGGGTAGAGGCAAATTCGAAAGCATGGTAAATATGGACCTGCTACTAATTACTTTGATACACCTCAAGGGATGATGACCGGCGGCTGGTGAATCATCGGAAATTGTCCCGCGAGAGTACCCTTTATATCATCTTCCAGATCATGGAGCTTCAAGCCCAGCCGCTCGTCCCAAGGGCTCAGCGATCGGAGATCCCCCACTATTTCGCCGTCGGGTGAGCGGCTACAGGTCACAGCCCGCACAAACAAAGCCATGCCCCAAGGATTTCCAGCGGCTATTAGCTTGCGTCCTTCGGCCTTCATATCCTCTGCTTTGACATACTCAGTCTTCCATTGCTCGCCAGACAGCTTCTCCAAGATAGATAGGATCTTGTTCGGCGTATAGCTATGACCCGCAATATGGACGTATTGGTTCTTTGAGTCGTGATATGCTGCCGGGTCCGAGAGAAGCGCAGCAACGCCCTGCGCCACGTAGGATCTAGTGCTTCCAGATATAGGGCTGTTCCCATCATCAACGATAGTGGCTTCATGTTTGCCAAGATCGAAACCAAGAAGCCCGTCAAGCAGGCACTTGTATGAAGTAAGCGACTTGCAATTTAGTTCGTGGGATGTTGGACATACATATTCGATCCAAGGGTTACAGATAATAGAGGTCCAGCTGATCAAGCCGCACTTCGCCTCCAGATACTGTACGATACCCCGTTTGTAGGCAGATATGCTGACCTCGTACCGCTTGTGGTATGTCCTGATTCCATAATCTGATGGAATGAATCGATCTACGCCTGCCTTGACGGCTGCGTCGATGATAACCTTGATCTGTTCGAAGGGAATGTCGTAATTGAGGAAGGACAGCGCCACATCCTGACCTTTGAAACCCTGTTCCAGAGAGGCTGGACTATAATCTGACCGAAACACTTTCACCCCCTCTGGAAATTCCGCAGTGGAATTCTCCCGGGTCAGTACCGTCACTTCTGGGTGGTTCGGATGAGCGAGCAGCTGCTTCAAAACCCACACACCAATGTTGCCACTTGCCTAAACATATTTAGTGCACATATCAGCATCTTCAGAAGCAAGCAATACTTACACCAATTAGGATCACGTTGCGTACCGGATTCGACATGTTGAATCAGAGAGTGGGAGTGTATCGGGATTGTAGGTGAATTGTTGTTGCACTGTTGGTAGAGACGAATCGCTGCTGTTCAAGCAGCGATTTGATGCAGAATATATACTGCCAACACCTAGGGACTTATGGGCTTGACAACTGGCAGCATCTACAAGGGGCGGCACGCGAGTACACTCAGACAAATAGCTCATGACTACTCCTCGGTAAGGTGGATACCTACTGTAGAAACTCAATTCTCTGGCCGCAAGCTAACAGCGGGTAGTTTAGTAGGGCCAAGGTGGAGTAGATTAGAACACAGCTTCTAAATAACCCTACTCCTTGATTTAACACTAAGAAGGCAGACTAGGACCTATTTTAGAAGGAGCTAGCAAAGGAGTTAGTAAAAAGCCCTGCTCTTAATACTATATGCCTTAGACACTCTACTAGCAAAACCCTACTTCTTATCTAAGGAGAGGACAGAAAGCTAGAGAAGTAGCTTAAAGCAATAGGGAAGGAGCTTACTATAGCAATAATAAACGCAGCTAAAACTATAATCCTACAAAGCTCTACTAGTATAAGAAGCAAGCCTTAGTAGAACCTAGACCAAAAAATACTTAGGATAAATATGCTAAGCAAATAACACTACCTATAGAGAGAATAAGTAACTAGCTCTATAAACACCTACATATAGAAAAGGAACTACCTAATTACTAGAAATAGCTGCCTGTAAATAGTAAAAGCAGTAAAGTATAACTACTAGAATTAATTCCTAGAAAAGGAGGATATAAAATTAATCTTTAAAGTAATATCTTATACTAGGTCTATAGGTAACTAAAGCATACCTACTATATAAGGCCCTAGGGGAATAGAGAACTCCTTTTAAGGCAAATGCTTAGCACTAAGAGACACTCTCTTCTCTAGCCTACCTACCTCTCAGCCTATAGAGTAGAGAACCTACCAGGAAGGTAGCTAGAAATAGCTACCTCTTACTAAAGAAGAGCTAGAACACGCCTGCTCCTTACGAATCTATAGTAGCTCCCTAGGACTAGATATAATAAACTAGAAGATTATTACTACAGTATATAAAGCAGAAATAGACATATTCTTCTATATGTTCTCTACCCTATTTAACTATAAGTACTACCCTTAAATCTAGAAAAGAGTAACAGGGATTATCCTAAAAAAGCTAAATAAACTAGACTACGCAGCCCCTAAAGCCTATAGGGTAATTGCTCTTCTAAGCTACCTAAGTAAAGTAGCAGAAAGACTAGTAGCTAAACGGCTTAGTATACTAGCAGAAATAACTACCCTACTCTACCCTTTATAACTAGGTAGAAGAGTATAAAAATCAGCTATAGATGCTTCTATACTGCTACTAAACTATATATAAGAATAAAGGAAATTAAAGAGTTTAGTAACATAAACGCTAGAATCCTATAAGGAAGCCCTATCTTACCTATTCTGTTCCTAATATATATTAGACCTCTATTCTAGTTAATTATAAACTACTTGCTATCCTACCTAGACAACCTAGCTATTACAGTATTATCTACTAGCCTAAAGAAAAACATCTACCTACTAGAAAGAGATATAGCTAGCCTATTTGCAAAAGGATCTAGCTGTGCAATTTAGTTTAATGCGCTAAAAACTAAATTTATCTACTTCACTATAAGCTAAAAAGCAGAAACCTATGCTCTTACTCTGCTAGACATGTCTATAATAACTCTAAAAAAGATTGTTAAATAGCTAGGAATCTACTTTAACAACAGGCTCTCTTTTAAGGAGCATACTGCTATAAGGATTAGCTAAGTAAAAAACACCTTCTATAAAATATATAGACTAGCAAACAGCAGCAAAGGCCTTACACCTACTGCCCTCTAATAAATATACCTAGCCTATATTACTAGCATAGCAGACTATAGATGCTAGGTCTTCTAGAAGCAACAAACTAGAATAGCAAAACAACTACAAGGACTACAGAACCTAGCACTTAGGAAAATCTTAGGCACCTTCTAAACCTTACCTATAATACCCTAAGAGGTAGAGGCAGCACTGGCCCCTCCTACTATAAGGCTAAACACCGCAATAAGAAAGTACGCCCTTTACTATTATTAAATATGTACAGTATTAATGTTGCCTAACACTTTCCTTAGCTACTTTTAATGCTACAGCTAGCTACTATGTAGCTGCTAACAACGTTATATGTGTTGCTATCTAGAAACTAAAATAGGACAGGAGTCTTGTCTAGGTTAATAATAACGCATAGGGTGTACTTTGTACCACCTGTTAGTACCTAGGAGTTCTTCTAGATAAAGCAGAGAAAGCTGTTTATTACGCCTAGCTGCTGCTTAGGCTTTAATTAAGCTTGATTGGTAAGCTGTCTCCTAACTATCCCCTACCTCTTAAGGAACTCCTAATACTATCTAACTGTAAACAGGAATTATACTAACATTAACAGAGCTGCTAAAACACCTCTACTGCTATACGCTTAGATTAGCTAGTAGATACTAGCATGTTGCTAGCACACTACTCTAAAAATTAACAATTAATAGTTTCTTTAAGCTTTAGCTAGTACGCTAGGTTCCTTTAGGGTAGTACTCTTCTACTGCCTTTTAGTAATGTAATAATAGTATATCTATTACTCTACTAGTAGCTAACTGTATTATAAGGTACGTAAAATTGTTTACTAACCTTACTATTGCTAGGTAGTTGCTACAACAACCTATTAATAATCTCTACCTCCTAATCCTCTTAAATGCAGTTACACTCAGACGTTACCAGCAGCTAGTTTGCCTTATTAATTATCTACTCTAAAACGTAAATTTTAAACTCTCTACTAGAGGTCTAACAACGCTGACTAGTCTTTAGTAGAGGCCGAGATTAGCACTTACCTAATAGATTATTCTCTTTCTATCTAATCTTTAGTTATCTTAGGGGGGCTTTAGTAGTAAGGTTATTATCTGTGTAAGAGCGTTTAGGATAACTAGTAGGTTTTAATATATCTTAATTACCTAATTAGGAAGCCTATAGGTCTTTAAACAACATTCTCTATTAATTCTCTTAGTTAAATTAAGGAAACGCAACGCTTATAAACAACCCCTAGCTCCCCTAAGTACTCCCTAGCTGCTGACTTTGTAGTGGTGTTATTACAAGTAACAGCAACATCAATTATAAAGTCTTATTAAGTAAGATAGGCGTAATGTGGGTGAGAATATTGCTCGATGCAAGAAGGTGGTTGTCTTTGATAGCAAGCCCCAATAGCTCGCTGAGATCATCTGATATACCCTCCCAACAATCACGTGCCTCTAATCCCTAATGGCCCTTTAAGCCCTCGCCAGTTAACACCCCTAATAATCACGTGCACCCAAACCCCAATGGCCTTCTGAGCCCTTGCCAGTCAACCCTGTACTTTTACTCTACCACAGTAAGTAGTTTATAATTAACCTGCTGCTAGCTTAATAGTGTACTAGGTAACAGTGGCAGATAAGGGATTAATAACTAACTAATACTAGTAGGTTATAGGCTGCTAGTAGGTTATGCATTAGCTAATAGAGGGCTCTAGACATTATTAGGTATTAAAATTAAGCTATATTAGGGCATATTAATGTTACTATAGTACTAATTTACTAGAGAAACGCACCCTAATAAGATTCTGATATCTTGGCATATGCAGAGCCCCGCACCAATATCTAATCGTTACCCAGCTGGCTCGGAGGCTTGCCCCAAAACAGCCTAGCATAGTCCTTGTTCTCCAAAGAGTGCGGTATACTGTGGTTTCCAGCGAAAGTAAAGTCCCATGGCTGGTGCGGTGGGTCTTGTGCAGAAACAGATCACGAAGAGAAAAGATGTGCGCTGACTGGTGAAAAGCCAAGAAACCCTCGGAAGTTGGACATGCCTAACCTCTGCATTTCCTCCACATTGCACTGGCCATGGGTCTCTACTTTCGCCGAAGACCGTAGTATACACTCGCTGGAATGGTATCTCACTAGACTGATTGATCCTCCTGAGGCTCAAAGTTGAGCCGCGAATTCATTGCCCGGGGTGACATGCACTGCAATACGTCATACAAAAAGCGCTTTGCTTTTGCGCACGTACAACCAAACGAAACCGCCAACTGCGATCCAGGGGTAGAAGGCCGAAAGGTCTACTGTGGTATCCGGCGAAAGTAGTGTAGGTGGGTCTGGCATCACCAGGGTACTATCCGAGTCACCCGAAATGGCCTTTTTGACCAGATAACACTGAATCCCCCCTATTTCTGTATATAATACATTGTAGACCTGTCTTGAGCATAAAGGATAGATGCCAGGCAGTCATAGATGCCCGTGGTGGGTACACAAAGCACTGAGTAATCAATTCAATTCACCCAAAAAATACAGCCGAGCACCCCTGTCAAACGTCCCCACCTACACTACTTTCGCCGGATACCACAGTAAACGACCACAACATAAGCGCCCGGACGAAAAGCTGCTCCATCCGACACGCAAGCCAAAGCGCTAGGCCGTTTTGGTCAGATCTGCAGCGGGTGGGGACCAGTAGCCGCTCCACCCGGTGGGGCCGGTGGCCAAGATCGTCAGCGATGAGATAGGCACGGTGGCTCGCAAAGCAACGATCGACATACTATGGTACTTAGCGAGAGTAGTGTGGGTGGATCCGGAGTGGCTGATGATAAAGCCTCGCGTGTTGAAACTGTTCCATCTTCACACAGGTTGACAGCACCAGCAGTCAGCAAATGAAACTGCTACTAATTATCAGCCTCGATAGGTGGTGGGAGTTCTTGCATTTTCGGTCCGTACCCCTGAAAACTGTTCCCCACCCACACCACTTTCGCTAGGTAAGATGGTACTTCGATATATATCGTTCATTGGCTGCATCCCCATTAATTCTGGCCTCATACGGAGGAGCATTTCAAAAGTCTTCCCCCCCCCCTTGTCAAGGCACGGGGCAGTCAGGGGTAGGGTCAGGGGTGAATCGGCCCGGGTTATAACGTGTCCTCTCCGCTTTCTCTTAGTCTATTTTCCTCTAGGACTGTACTCTGTATCTCCTCTACCTTCTCTATCTACCTCTACTCTGTACCTACAGTTTATTATGCCAGTCTCTAATCTTGCAACTTATGCTCTAATTGTAGCCTATAAGGCTAATAGGAAGACAAATTAAAAGATAACTCTATTAACTAGTGTTAAGAAGCGTATAATTAACTTAATCTACGCATAAGCAATTAAGAAAGGCTTTAATCCTGCTGTTAGACCTATTTAACTAGAAAACAAGCATGTTAAAGATAGAGTGCGATCTAGGAGGCCTTTAAAACAGCAAGAGGCCTTTAAGAAGGTTGTAAACCTTGTAAGACAGGATTGTTACAGCAGAGAGAAGACCTGTGCTAATATTGCTAGTGATCTTAGTTAAGATAGCCTAGATATCTTAGCCTCTATAGTGTGGAGAATACTCAGAAAAGCAGGCTATAAGAAGACAAAACTTACAAGGAAACCTAGGTTAACAAAACAGATAAGGAAGGAGAATTTAGCTTAGTATCTTAAGCATAAGGATTGGACTATTAAGGATTAGAAGAATGTTATCTGGACTAATAATGTGGGTGAGAGTTGTCAGATTGGATGGTAATAGTAATAAGTTAATAATGATGTATTAATGTTCTGTTCTTGTTCTATATAAGGGTGATTTTTATCTTATCTAGGTTCTGGTAGGGGCCCCTGCACAGTTTCTTAGCAGGTATATCGCCTAACCTATTTCTCTAATACCTTTTATTTAACACACCCCCTTAGCTTAGAATCCTATTACAAGCTGCGTAAACTAGTTAATTAACTCTTTAACATAAGGCCCTCTAGTTGCTCTTACATCTTCTTAAGCAGGATATCTCTTAATATACCCTTCTAGCCCTTAATAAGTCCTAACTAATTAAGAAAGCTAGCCTATTTGCTAATTAGGAATAACTTTGTAAATCTATCTATAATTATATTGTAAGATAGGATATATTCTACTTTAATTACTTTGTGGTTAACTTCTTATTACAACTAGTAGTTGTGTATATTAATATACTAAAATCTAGTTTATATCTAAGTAATATCTATAGTAACTAGACGTATTGTCTGCAAATTGTTACATTTAATTGTTATTGTTAGATTGCTTAGGGTTACCTAAAGCTCTTTTAATAGTTAAGAAGTAAATATCGCTTCCTTAGCTACATAGGACAGTGCTAGGAGCTTAGCCTTAGTAGTTAACGTTGTAACAGTATCTTGTTTATTTGCTCTCTAGGCAATAAGTCCTCTAAATAGCTTAATAGCGTATCCTTAGGAACTCTTCTAGTCTATAGTGTTGTTAGCAAATAATACGTTACTTGCAACTTTAAGTCCTTTACCCTATCTAAAGTTAAGTAACAGATTCCTTGTCTTCTGTAGGTATAGGAGCACTTAGTTAGCAGCGTCTTAGTGTTTATTACTTAGGTTAACTAAAAAGCATGTAAGTTGCGACGTAGCAAACACTATATTAGGTTAAGTAGTTACTACTACAAATAACAGGGATCTAATCTTTTGCTAATATTAATTAATCTCTAGCAGTTTAGCTAGACTGTTCCTAGGCTTAAGTTTAATTCTAGATATTAGCGTATTATGCCTTACGTCCTATCTAGTTACTAATTAACTAATCTTATTAACGTATACAGCTTGTAACAATTAAATTGTCTATTACTGTCTATTACGTTAGACTTCTACACTAAAGAACTATTAAAGGTTATCTCCTCTAGTATATAGGTATTACTCCTATATCTGTTTAATAGTATTATCTGCCTCTTATTTGTGCTTTAGGTGGTACGCAATTATAATATTGTCTACATAGAAGAAGATAATTATTCTATCCTTAATTATATAGCATAGTTCTTATAGTACTTATTTAAATCTAATTCTAGCTAATATTGCTGTAAATTCCTTCTGCTATAGTAAAGGGGAGATGCAGAGTCTGTATAAGGCTTTCTGTACCTTTAGTAAGGTGCCTGTCTTCTAGTATCCTCTTAGTATCCTTATGTATATTTTGTAGTTAATAGCTATATAAATAAACATATTTATAACATCCTATTATTTTAGTTTAAGATTATATTTTGCAGTAATTACTATTAGTATTCTAAGTAATTAGCCTGTAAGTGTTGCTGTATATATGTCTTATAACATAATATTATATTATTAGTCTCCTCTAACTATAAGCCTTACTTTATACTTATTAAGGTAGTAGTATTTATTAAACTTATATGTATAGACCTACATATAGTTAAGTATTTATTATCTAGACTTCTAAACTAGAGCTGCTAGAACTTTAGTCTATAACTCTATTTGTTTTTAGCTTTATAGGTGTTTATTTTCTGCTTATTTAAACATCTTATAGAGAGGGTGCTTCTCTAGCTTTAAGTATACTGTAGGTAATAGTAGAAGTTTATTCTAATACAGCTTAATTCCCTTTACTATAATCCTTTTTAATTAAGCTTTTTTAAAAGGTTTTCCTTTATATTAACTAAGGTGTCCTGCCTTAGTGCCTGCTATAAATATAGCTGCCTACAGCGTTATTATAGACGTTCCTTAGTCTTATTTAAATTAGTCTGTTGTCTTATTATAGCTTATCTATTTAGTTAGGAATACTGCTAGCAGAGGAGTTAGCAGAGGCGTTAGGTATACCTCTACAATCTTCCTGCCTTAGTAATATTAGGGTTGTTTAGCACGCAGAGTGTTCTCCTGCGTTGTCTTATTCTTATAGAACATTTTAGTTTTAGATGTATAGCTCTGTGTAGCTAGGAGTTTAACTATGCTAATCTAAGTTGTAATTTCTTCTAACGTGTTATGCATAAGGTAATCTATAATATCCTCTATTTTACTATTAAATATTATTTCTTTATTAAACACTATATTATAGGTGCTAATTACTTTAGCTATTAATAGGACCTAGATTTAGTATATATTAGTAGACTAGTATCCTACTAAGTATCTAATCTATACCTTTAGGTCTAGTCTTTATAGCCTTAATTTTCTCTAATAAGTATTATTAGTTATAGTAATTGCTTTGCATCTGTATACTCTTAAGTAAGCCTAGTTTAGTTTTTAAGGTCTAGTAACTATGCTATTTATAGCAGCTATGCGCGTAAAGAATATTTTATATAGTAATCTCTACTTATTTAGATAATTTAGTGTCTAATTGTATAGGTATACTACTGCTCTAGTAATTTCTAGCTAGAGTTCCTATAGTAGATTTGCGTCTAGTTAAATCGCGTGTACCTTCTCTTTTATTACACCCCCTAAGCGTTTAGCTCTTCTATTTTAAGCTTATGTGTCTAGAGCAGAAGGCTTAAGTCTTATTAAGAGGGACGTGCACTATCTCTTAACCTCTTATTTAACTATAATAATTTTATTATCTATCTTAATTACCTTAACTATAATATTAAGCTGTTTCTTTAAGAACTAGATAAAGATCCTAAGTAGACAGATAATAGATCTTACAGGCCTGTTGTCCTTAAAGTAGAAGTCCCACATGTACTAAGAGTGTTAGCAGGTAATAAGCATTTAACTCTTTTCCTTATTAAAGCTTTCTGCTTTATATTTATAGAAGTCTATAGCTATTTATTTACCTAGGCCTTTATTGTTTAATTATGGGGTGCTTTATATTTAATGCTTTAATTTTAATTATCTAGATGCGTTACATTACACTATTATAATACATTTAATCTTTACCCCCTTAGATTAATATATAAGGTGCTTAATTACAGATAGTCCTAGATATCTAAGCCTCTTATGCTATATTATAGCTGTTACTCTCTATAGTAATCTTCTATTATAATTTATACGCATATAGAGTGCTACTATAGCTATATTTAGTTATTTAATAACCTACTATCTAAAGCTTTCTGTTAGGATAGCTATAATGTTGCTGTTTCTTTAATATAGCGTTGTTAGATCTTCTTAGTTATCCTACTATATTCCTTGTCTTTAGAGTAACCTAAATAATACTAGGTTATAGAGGAAATCTAGGCACTACGCAATATTATCTAAGCGTAGTACTTATTTGCCTTAAGATCCCTCTGCTAATATATTAACAGTACTATATCCTTATATCTAGACCTTAGAGTTCCTAGTCTAGATATAATCTCCTATTACTAGCTGGCATACGTCTCTAAGTCTTAAGAGGTTATTATAGATATTCGTAGTTAAGCCAGAATCTAGGAGAAATACCTCCTTTAATAGATATCCTTAATTACTTACGCTATATACTGCTTTTATACTACCTTTATTAACCTATATAATTTTTTAGCTATCTAGTTACTTAATAATCTTGTCTAGTGTTTAAGACGTCTTAATATATAGAGTAATTAATTAAGACGCTGTTATTATTTGCAGTTACTTAGTCCCTTAAGACATTACCTATATTCTCTTTTATAAGTTACTATTATGTTTAAGCTTATACTATACTAGTTTTACAACACCTCTATTTAGCTTAAACTACTTAGGTGCCTTAGCTGTATTTATGTAGTAGCAGTTAGATATATTATAATGCTGTTTACAGGCAGAACATATGTCTTTAGCTCTTGCTGTATTCCTCTCTAGGAACTGCTTAGTTCTGGCACTTTAGCTATCTATCTTTCTTTTGCTTTGCTTAGGGTTTCTCTAGCCTTAATAATTGTTGTTAGATAGCGCTCTTAGTTCTCTACTAAAGGCGTCTCTTTATAGGTTTAAGTTGAATTTACTACTTACTATATATAATGCCTCTCCTACTATAAAGGCACTCTTAGGCCTCCCTCTTAGTAGATGTTAAAAGCTTATATAATTATAGAAGAGTTTTATTATCCTTTTCCTATTTATAGCTTTCTTATTGTATCCTAGCCCTTAGAACGCTGCAGTCTAGGTTAATGCTATCTTAGATATAGAGCCTAGAAAATTATTAATAACAGCTTGTGTTTGCATAACCTTAGCTACCTTAAGGGCCTTAGCTTAAGTTGCTACCTAATTGTATTTACTTAGCTATATCTTCTAATTTGCAGTTATTTATATTAGTCTAAGTGCAGCGTAGTATCTTTCTTATACTTATGCCTGTTCTTTATCTACATCTACTCTAATAGTGTCTTAGAGGGCAGTTATTTATTTGCGTAGCGTTCTATTTTCTATACAGCAGCTTAGCTGCAGATATAGTATTACTATTATAAGAATATACTTAACTGTTCTTAATATTTTACTTTTCTTATCTTAATAGTCTTTCTTAAGTATCTTATATAACTAAGGTAAAGCTTATAGTCTTTATAATCTTCTTTATATACCTCTTATCCCTTTTCTAAGAGGTCTAATACCTGTATTAGGATTATAGGTGTTTACAGCATAGTTATTAATATATCTATTACTTTATATGTTATTCTGCGTGTTCTGCTTTAACCTGCTTAGATAGTCTGTAATAACATAGTTAAGGTGTTGCTTATGCTTATTACTAGTTTATATTACGTAATTTCTAAAGGTAGTAGCGCCTCTAGTTATATGCGTTAGAGTTGCACCCCTTTAGGGTCTGCTAGCAGCTATATATCTTACAACTAGCACTTAATCTTAAGTTAGTAGTACTAGGAGACCTAGTTGCTTAAGTTAGTGAGAATAACTGTTGCGTCCCTCTAGTTTTAGCTAGTTGCTATTTTGCTTGTTGTTAGCGCTTATTATAGCAGCAGTAAGACTCTTAATTGTTAGATTAGGTAGTAATAGTAATAAGTTAATAATAATATATTAATGTTCTGTTCTTGTTCTATGTAAGGGTGATTTTTGTCTTATCTAGGTTCTAGTAGGGGCCCCTGCACGGTTTCTTAGCAGGTATATTGCCTAACCTATTGTTCTAGTATAAGTATCGAAGCATCTCGTTAGCAGGCACATTAGGAAGGATACTTATCATTATTATTGTTAAGGGTTAAAGAGACGAGTAATACGGTAGTTGAATTCTATAAGTAAGTGTTACTAGTTGTTGTTGTAGGTTGTCTCTTCTTAACAGTTCCTGTTAAGGTCTCTTATACCCCTCTGCCGGCCAGATTACGTACACTAGCTAAGCATCCTAGTTCTTACTAAGGAAGTTACTGTGTGCACTGGCACAAACCTCCCCCCCTAAGAGCTTAGCCCTATTAAGCAAATAAATTAAGTTAAAACTAAACTCTAAACTAATTACTAACCCCCCTTATTACTCCGCTTGTTCCTTTCCCTTGCTACCTCCCTGTTTCTGCAATCTTGTCGAGGCCCTAGTTTCCTGAGTGGGTTGTTGACTTGAGTCTCCTAATAGCTTAGGGGTAGAAGAGTCTAGTACGTGTCTTAATAAACCCTGGTCTAAGGCACTGCCTAATTCGTATGTTATCTAGGTAGTAGCCTCTGTTGCTTTAACAGTTAGACTGTTAAACAACTTATTAAGAGCACCCCTCTATGTATGCTGTCTGTCCTATAACTCCTATTCTTTCTTATGTTCTAGTACCACTCCTTTATTAGTAAAGAAGGATTAATTAGAGATACCTAACTCTTTATCAGCCCTAAAGCAATGCTTCTTAGACATCTTTACCTACTGCTAATGCCTCTTTACTATAGCAACGTTGTTATCCCTGCTCTTCTAAAGAAACTTTACAAGCTCCTTGTTATTAAGACTGAAAATGCGGAGTATCTCTTGCTGGACTAGGTAAGAGTTGTACTAAGCCTAGCAATAGATGGCTTTAGAAATCTAGGAAGAGAAAGTTGGCGCTATGTCTGCTAGGAAAGCATAAGGAGCACTACTATACTTATTTAAATAACCTAACAGTATTAAGGGTCCTAGCATAAGCATCTAATAAAAGCTAGCAATGTCCTTATATAATCCCATCTCTAGAATCTCTATAGTTTCTCTATCCTCTGTAACTAACACGTACTAAGGGAGTATGGTTTAGCGCCTTATTGTAGATGGTCTAGTGGACCTATGTGGCAGTGCTGGGTAGGAGATCCTAACGTCCCTATACTTGCAAGGATACTTCTTCTACTTAGCACCTACTGTGTCTTGTGCTAACTTAGGGTAGTTAACTGTATCTACCTACCCCTTAATGTAACTATTACGTTGTTTAATTCTATTATCTTTCCTCTAAGCTAAGTATTCTAGAACTAAATTGTAGAAGCCTTCTAGAGTAATAGTGTAGTTGTCTGTATCTTTATTGTTAAAGGATACTAAGCCCTGTATTATGTCTATTCCTTTACCTAACTCTATAGCGTTGTAGAGGTTGCAATCTACGTGCTTAAAGAACGTCTAATCCCTAGGCTTAGTGTATTTAGTGTAGTATAGGTAGGAGATTAAGTTGGTTTGTTAACAGAGTAATGCATAGTGAAGCCAGTACTGCCGATCGCCCCTTACTAGCTGTTAGATAATAGAGTGGTACATAATCCTATACTACCCTAGGTTGCTTTTACTATACTTTATAACGTTATAAGTATAATAGTTATATATATTAAAGTATTTATCTACTATTTTCTAGAGTTCTAGATTGTTTTAAAACATAGAGGCAAACACAGAGACTATAATAGTGCCCTTCTGGTTTAGACTGTCCGCCTTAGCTTAAAAATGTTAAGATAGGTGCTTAGAGATAAAGTCACTCTAGTTAAGGTTAAGTACTGTAGGAACTGGACAGAATTAATAGGACTGTAGACTATCCATTGTGTTTAGTGCACAGAGCTGTTCTTAAAACAGGATCCTAGTTTTTAGGTTACTCCTCTACTTTCCCTAGCTAGTCTTATTCTTATACATTAGCATAAGCAGGTTAGATATTATAGTAGTGTTAAGAGTGCAGACTAGTAAGCTAAGTTTACTAGCAGTGTACTAGGAATAGGGAAAGTAAACTTGTAATAGGTTAACTGTGTAGTAGGTAATTGTTCTTCTACTAGCACCTTCCTCCTTTTAAGTTTCTCCTTTCTTACAGCGTTCTTAGACCTATGCATCTAGGAGCTTTACACGCTCTAGATCCTTAAGGAGCTTCTAACTAATCTTTGTGCAGAGGAGAATAAAGGCAGATTAGCTGTTAGTGTATTTGCACTTAGCGCTATCCTAGATATTGTTTATTACGTCTTTACTAATCTCTGCGTCTTCCTGCATAGACTAAACGTCTAATGTTAATAGGTAGTTAACTTTAGGGCTTGTAACGTCTTAAAATAATCTAAATTCTAATAGCCTGATTAACGATTGTTCCCTAGTCTAATAGTCCTCTGGCACTAAAGTAACGGAGCTGAATTGCGTTCCCCTAGACTGTTAGTACTTCTAAATTGCATCTATTATGCGGCGCTGCTTTCCTGTTTTATTAACACCTAACTTAAAGGCTATCTAGTTAAGGTTGTTAGGTGTAGCAGACAACAGGTCCCTTTAGTGTTCTTGTTTAATACTTTTAATAACATCCTTAGGGAATTTGTTACCTGTTAGGAATAGCTTTGTATTAGTCTATGGCCTCGTTAGAGTAAGGGATAATCCTCCTGGGGAAACACTTAATTGGCCTGCGGTCCTTATGCTTGTTGCTGGCTTAGTAAGTAACTATAACCTAGATAGTGATGCTAAAGGGGCTAGTGTCTAAACTCTGTTAAGAATGTACTCTAGCGCCGCTTGTATTAGTGTAAGGAAGTTCTTAGAGCTAAACCTTATAGCATTTAATGCTGCCTACTCCTAAGTAATCTTTTCTTTTAGCAAGTAGGGTGTCCTAACACCTTTTAGGTTAAAGATTAGTACTAGTAGTAAGGTCTTCTACAGTGTAAGTGCTTGCATCTACTATTAGTATGTTTTTAAAGTTAGGTCCCTAGTTAGGCATACGTCCTACTCTGTTGCTTTTAGCTTAGGTACGCCTTTGCCTAGTGCTTTTGCTTTTACTATAAGTAGGTAGGTCTTGTTGTTTAGGTGTGTAACAAAGTTTATTGTTTCCTGCTAGAGTATAGTAAGGGCTTAGTAGACCGTATTCTAGTTACTTAAGTTATAGAACTTATCCCTCCTCTTTTGTAGCATAGATAGGCGTTAGTAAATTGCTAAGTTAATAAACTTAGTAAGGTTGTTAGCGTTAACTTAGCAGATATAGTATGTAAGTAAGTTAGGTATTGTATGCTCTATAGCAGACTGTAGACAGTATAGTGTTACTACGTTTACTAGAATGTTTTTACTATTCTTATTTTTGTAGATGTACTTTATAGCTTGTGCTATTTCTATTATCTTCCTCTAGTTATAGTCTGTTGCTGATTAGATTACTAGGTATTAACTATAAAAGTTGCTTATGCCTCTGTATTGTGCAACCAGGTTTAGGGTTTACTAGATAATATCTAATATTAAGTGTATTATAGCTGCTAATTTGTTAAACTTAGTAACTGCTGTACTTATCTAGAAGTTAAGCCTTTCCCTTTGCGCCTGTAGCTCTCCTTAAGTAATCTCTATTACAAACTAGCTAACTGTAGATCCCTCTATGTATAGCATTAGGATATTAGCAACCTTAGTAATGTTCTTACTCTTAATAGCCTTTAAGACTAATAACTACCGCACTACCCCTTCTCCTAGTTCTAGCTCTTTCTATGCAATTACCCTTTACTGTAATATTGTAAACTTTGTATGTAGTTAAGTAGATGTAAAGAAGTTATAAGCTAATGTTGTAAGGGAGAGAGTTAGAAGTAATAGGGTAGCTCTGCTTTAAGAGTGTCCCAGGCAGCTGTAGGCCCGCTTCTCTTCTGCGCTTTCACTTACTGTTTATTTTTTTTACTTACTATTTGTAGTTTTACTTACTTACTTTTACTTGCTATAATTGTTAATTGTTTGTAAACAGTTGTTTTAGTTGTAAGCTGTTAGCTTGCACCCTTCTCTATACTTAGTAAGTGCCTAGGCTAAGTTACTTTTACTAGCGTTAAGTTTTAGCTAATTAGGAGTTAACTAGTAAGACCTAGCAACTGCTGATTAGCTTGTAGCTTCGGCAGTTAGGACGTTACCCCCCTATCTTTAGCAGTCCGTCCTATAGACTACACTGCTATTCCTTATTATTAGGGTCTAAATTAGATAAGTTATTATATATTTTATATTACTGTCTTTTGTACTGTATAAGAGGTTAAGGGTAGATTTTAATGCTTAGTAAATTGCAACCAGTAGGTATTCTGCCCTTGCCTGCTGGATTAGGGGTGCTTAAACTCTTAGCAGCCTTGTTTTGTCTGCTCTGTAGAAACATGTCCTTATAGTTTTAATTCTAGGTATCTTCTCTCTATACCTTTATAAATCCCCTCTCTTTTAACTAAATATCCTCTAGTAAACGCTTACAGAACTTCTTTATTCTCTACCCTAGTACTGTATGTAGCATGCTGGTCCTGTTAAGGTCTTTAAGCAAATAGGTGCCCCTGTCTAGCTGCATTCTGTTAAGTAACACTTAGTATAGCCTAAGCCACTTCTTTCTTAACTTCTTATCTCTAGACATGTTAATTTGTCCTACTAAGTCCTACAGTAGAACTAGGTCTCTAGGGTTAATCTGCTTATGCTAAACTTCGTTGTTATCGTCCTAATATTCCTTTTTTAACGCTCTTAGTTAATTAGTTGTACTAACCGCATCTTTTAGGAACTAATCCTAGAGATCTAACTACATAGCCCTAATTGCGAGTAGTTAAGCCCTGTTCTTAACCTTCTGGAATAGTAGTGTTTGCCATGTTAGTAGTAACAGTTCAATTAGAAGAACTAGGTTCTAGCTAGTAATAAGTTAATATGCTAAGTATCCTATAGATTGTATAGAGATCCTGTTAGCTAAGAGCACTGTTAGGAGGTTGTCTACCTATAACCCCTTAAGCTTTGTAAGTGCGTTAATAATAGGTTTATGTCTACCCTCTACTTTTCCTATTACTTAAGGGTTGTGTGCAGATGCCTGTACCCTCTTAATCCTATAGATTAAAGTAAGCCTCTTAACCACTTTAGTAAAGTCTAGTCTGCTGTTAACTATAAGTCTTCTTATAGTACTCTACCTACAGACAATGTCTTTGTATAGGAACTTTACTACTGTTAATAACTTGTTATTGTAAAGCGCCCTTGCCTCTATCCACCTAATTAAGTATTCTCTAGCTGCAACTAGGTACTAGAAGCCTCTGCTTATTAGCATATGCACAACGTTAACAGTAACTAACTCTTACAGTATATAGGAGTAGGTGCTAGTTAGCATATCCTTTATAATCTTAGTTACTCTAAGTTAGCACTCCTTATACGTGGAGATTTTTCTCTTAACACTCCTATACATGTTAAGCTAGTAGTATTATTAAGAGACTATAGAGAACACTGCGTTTATACCCCTATAACTAATGGTTCAGTAGATGTCCTATATAACTACAGTTTAGATATCTACATTATTAACTACACGCCTAATAGCAATATTCCTTAATGTTTTTTAGAATAAGTAGCTGTCCCTCTTAAAGAAGTTTATAGCTCTCTTCTTCTAAGCCCTACACTCTTTCCTGCTTAACCTAACTAGGGTCTTTAGGGAGTGTAGAAAAACAGCAATGTCCTCTAATTCCTAGGAGTATTCCTGTCTTAGAATCTGGGTAGTCCCTGTGTTAACCTGGTTACCTAACTCCACGTTTGCTATTAGGTTTTTAACAAACTCTTTAACGTCAGATTTAGGTTTGTCTAGGTTCTCCTACCTCTCTGGCTTTAGGTATCTTAATAGTGCGTCTGTAACCATATTCTTCTTTCCTAGTACATAGCGTATTTTAAAGTCCTAGAGTAGAATTGCAGCAAGCTACCTATTTATAACTAAGCCTAGAAGGTCTAACAACAACCTGTTTAGCTAGGTAATTAATGTTTAAGTATTAGTCTTAATAATAAAGTGTATACTATATAGCTACATCCTAAACTTCTTAAGTGCCTAAACAACTGCCTTGCATTTAAGCTTTGTTAAGTGCTACCTACTTTCTGCCTTAGACTAGATAGTGCTTTTAAATCTGCATAGGTGTTGTTTTCTGTCTAGGCCTATTTGTTTAAGGCATGCTCCTGCGCTTTTATTGCTTGCATTAACTAAGAGGAACACTAAACTAGGATTTTTGTAAGATATTGTTATAAGCGCAGGTGCGTTAATAATGTGCTCCTTTAGGAGTAACATTAAGCTCTGTTCTGCGTCGCCCTATTGCTATACTGCGTCATTCTTTAATAACTAGAATAGTGGCTTTGCTTTTAAGGCGAACAAGGGTATCTAGATGTAGTAGTAAACTACAATTCCTACAAACATCTAGACCTCTTTTAGGTTCTGACACTCTAGCCAATTTGCAATTTTGTTAACTTTCTTTTGTGCTAGATATTGTCCTTCTACTAAAACTTTATAGCTAACTACCCCTAATTAATTGTGTCCCTAGTAGCATTTAAGTCCTAATACTGTGCCCCTAGCTCTTTCTACGTCTGTAAGGACCCTGTCTAGTTGCTAGATGTGCTTAAGTACATATTGCCTAACACTAGGTAAAGCCTCCTTGCTATTATAATCTGTCTTTAGGCTACTACTAGTAACATTGTTAAGGAAAGGAAGTGTATCTAGCTAGTGATCCTTAAGAATCAGTGTTATAATTCTTTAGAAGACAGCTACTAAGTTAGTAGCCCCTTAAACTAGGGTACATAATTATAAAAGGCTAATTAGCGTTATAACTGCTGTTATATCTCTGCTGTCTTTATGCAGTATTATCTAGTTTTAACTAGAGAAGAAGTCTATAAGTAACATATTCTTACAGCTTACAAACCTCTTAGAGAACTTGTCTGTAGTTAGAGGGGTTTCTGCATCTTAAACAGAGACCTTGTTTATGTGTTAAGCGTTGTTAATAAACTAAAATCTACTATCTTTCTTAGACACTAAATGCTATAGGTTCCTGTATTAGCTGTCGCATTGCTTAAGTGTTCCTTGTTCTAATCTTTCGTTTAACATCTTAATAAGTTTCCCTTTTAGACTTCTTATAACAGGGAAGGGCTTAACCTACTAGGCTTTGTGTAGGATTGTCCTAATCTAGTATAGAGGAGAAACCTCCTTCTAAATCCACCTAGATTTAGAAAAAGTAAAAGCTATAGCTACTTCTCTGTTTAGGATTATTTCCTTAAAGAGTGCTATATCTGCTAGGAACAGAGTATTACTAAACTTCTAATCTTTTATTCTCTAGGGAGTAAGCCTTTTCCCTCTTAGGAACAGGGCATATTGCCTTTTAAATAAGTAATTAAAAGGCCTAATATTGTATAGCCTTAAACTAAGTATTAGCTGCTGTTGTTTATATGCAACTCTTTTCTAATCTTCCTAACTAAGTTCTATAGGTTTATTAGGTTGTAGATTATTAACAGGTTAAACCTTTACCCCTACTTATTTATAGAGTGTGTTAACTTCTTAATTTTTAACTATGTTATGCTAACCTCTTACCCTTAATAATTGTAAGTTTATTTAGGACAGTAAGATAAGGAAGTCCTTATCCGCATGTACTTGCCTAGGGTCCCCTCCCTTAAAGATCTACTAGAGACTGCTGGCATCATTCTGTGTGAAGATAAAACCACTTAGGCCTTTTAAGATTCCTAAATCTATAGTCGTACGTAGGAAGTAGTAGTTTACTTCTGCTAAGTAACAGAACTTTAGTGTTGTTAGGTCTTTACTAGTATTAGAACATCCCAGCCTAATTAAGGAGTTCCCCTAACTTTTCCCTTATCCTGGTTATGCTTAACTAGGGTGGAGTGGTGAGGAGATAGGTCTGATGCGATGAAAGTAGTGTTCCTCCTTCTGTTATTAGATATAATGCGGCACGTAGCCCTTCTAAAAACGTTGTACTGTATAGCTAGTCTTGCTAACAAGCACTATAGCGTTCTAAGGATAACTAATCTTATTAGGTTCCTTACAAGTCTGAAGTGCGTTAAGGTTGTAACTTCTCTAATCTGGACTAGGACATTCCACAACGTTCTGACAAATAGATCTATGCTACTATTAGCCGTAATAACGCCCTGCTCTTTTCCTATTAGGTGTGTCATTTCTTTGTACACTATTCCTAGCGCTTAAGAGGCACTAAACCTTATTAAATTTATCTAAGCTTTAGTGTTAATTAAGCAGCTAACTGTATGTAACCTAATGCAAGCCTAATATATTAGTAAATCTTAGTGCACTAGCTTCTCTAACCTGGTAGTTTCTATAGTTTTAGCTAGCTTATTTAGAGGATCTTTATTGTCCTATGTATCGCCGTGTGCTTCTACTTAGTAGCTCCTGTAAGCATTCCTCTCTAATCCAACGTTAAAGTATTAAGCCCTGCTGTTCTTAATTGTGGGGTAATTTTCGCTAAACTTGGCTCTAGTGCAGACCCTTATAATTTCTGGCTAATTAGCAGTTAACTAGTAAGACCTGTTAACTCCTGATTGGCTTGAACCCCTAGCCCCTAGGATCGCCACGTTAACGCTCCTGCTGACTACTAGGTTAGAGTCTAACTCCTTTATAAGCTTCTGGAACATTGCTTAGATATAACCCTAGGAGACTAAGTCTCTAATAGTAATCCCTTGTACTTCTTAACAAAGAATTGCAGTTAGAATCTTGTTTTTAGATGGTTTAAGTAAGTCTGCTATTCTATTGTCCGAGCTAGTTATTAAATGCTTCCTCTTTTACTAATTTAATAGTAGAATAGTTTCTAATACCCTCTCTTATAATAGTAGTTTAATGATAGCATACAGCTAACTGTAAGGCTAACTAGTAAAAGGTATTATTTACTTGCTCTCTATTAGCAAAGGGCTTAACCCTAACAAGTCTTTAATATCTACTGCTAACCTATCTCTAGCATTATTGTATACTTGCTTAACTGTAGCTTATTAAAATATTAAAGGTCTTTCTTTCCTAACTACAGCTCTCTAAGCTCTTTCTAGGACAGTATTAACTTGGCGGTCGCGTGCCTTGTCTGACCTAGTTGCTGCGTTTAAGGAGGAGCTATCTTTAACGTTATATGCCCCTAGTACAATGTCCCTGTTATTAATATAATTAAGACTATAAACTTCGTAATAGTCCTTATTAAGGATTTAGAAGTTCTAAAAAGAGTGTAATAACTTATAGTCTGGCTTATAATTATCTATTGTAGTTAGTGCGCTAACACTCCTAATAACCTTTCTCTGTACGTCTAGGCCTGGCCTAGATCTATACATTACCCCTCTAGGCCTAGAGTCTACACCTTTAAATAGATTAGGCTTAACTGCAGAGGCTGGCTAGTCTAGGACATCCTGTAAAACTTCAAAGTACTCTTAAATCTTCTGTTTTAACTAATTAAGTTAATAAGTAGGTAGGACAGATCCTTAGATAGGTTTAATTTAATAGTAAGTAGGACTAAAGTAGTATCTGCGTTAACTGTCTTAGTTAAGTTAAAAACTACACTACTCTATACGGGTAAGTGCTCTGTACAATTTATACTTACAGGCTTAGTAGTTTAGCTCTCTACATATGTTGCAGGAGTTACTGTACTCTCTTCCTTAGGAGTAGTTTACCCCTTATCTTAGGTTAACGTTTCTAGGTGCGTTAGTGATGTAAGAGCTATCGTTCCTTTCCTAGGTAGCACTAGCTCTAGTTGCTTAGGAAATAAAGTAAGCGTAATTAGTGGGAGACTAAAGGATCTCTCTTATCTAATTGTTAGAGTTTATAAGGGTACTAACCTCTACTAGGGATAGCTTCTATCCGCCTATTGCCTAGACAAGCTCTTTAACGTCTTTATTAACACTAGGAGGTAGAGGTGTTTTGCTCTTACTACCCTAACCAGCTAGTTAATCCTTAGCCTAGGTAACAATAGACTTAGCGTTAATTAGCTCCTTAGTGCTGTTTATAAGGTGCTGGGTTTCCTTAGTATGTGTATTATTCCTTCTAAGTGCTAATTCCTCTAAGCCTTAGCGCTGCTTATGCACCCTTTTTATAAAATTATAGATGTTATTAAGTATAAATAAAGATTAATCCTTTATGTCTAGTCTGTTTTGCATGTTAAAGAGGACAAGGTCCTTGTTAACCTTTAGCAGTCCTAAGAAGAAGTAGTATCCTTCCTCTAAGGTTAGAATTTAATTATTCTTCTAACATGTATTACTATACACTATAAAGTTAGTATAGTAATATAATAGTCTAGGGAAGGCTTAAGAGGTTTCTTTAATATAGGCTTTAAAGAACGCTTAATTGCCTATACTTTAAGCAGTGTCCTAGCCTTTCTAGTAATCCTTTATAGCAATCTAAAGCTTAACCTAATTGTCTAAAGCGTATAGTTTAAGGCGTTTAATAAACCTCCTACAGTAATTATAGCAGTAGTTAGGGAGGACCCTAACCTTCGGCTTGTTACTTAGCCCTCTGTTTTCTGCTATGTAGTTATAGTTATTAAGGAACTCTGTAACCTCCTTTCTATTAAAGGATAGTTAGATAGACCTTCCCTTTATTAGAACAACAACCTAACAGCTGTTTCCTGTTAGGGAAGACAGTGTCTCTATAGAGTCTAAAGGGTTGTCTATAGTAGTGTACATTAATCCTTAGTAGTCTATTATATTAAGAAGATAATAGTTTGCTTATAAATAAAGTAATCTTAATTGCTCTGTCTGTTAGAGCAGCTTAGTCCCTATCTTTTATGTTCCTCTTGTCCTAAGTCCTAAGGAATAGGGCCAAGCAGATCCTAAGGAATAGGGCTAAGCAGAACTGTGCAGATAATGTATATAATAAGTATTAGAAATTAGACTAAGATAGTCCCTTAGCTAAGGCCTTTCTAGGTTAACTAGATGCCCGCATTGTTTTAAACTTGTTTTTCTCATTTTCTAAATAATAGGTCTGATAGTAACGTCCTGGTCCAGAATTAACAGGATAATTCCTAGGCCGTGCCCCAGCCTTCAGAGTGGCAGATATTCAGATAATAACGTCCTAGTCTAGAGTTAACAGGATAATTCCTAAACCATACCCTAGCCTTTAGAGTAGCAGAATTTCAATGTTGCCTGCTATACTGTGCCCCCTAGTTAGGTTACTATTTTGTTCTAGTATAAGTATTAAAGCATCTTGTTAGTAGGCACATTAGGAAGGATACTTATTATTATTATTGTTAAGGGTTAAAGAGACAAGTGATACAGTAGTTAAATTCTATAAGTAAGTGTTACTAGTTGTTGTTGTAGGTTGTCTCTCCTTAACAGTTCCTGTTAAGGTCTCTTATACCCCTCTGCCGGCCAGATTACGTACACTAGCTAAGCATCCTGGTTCTTACTAAGGAAGTCACCGTGTGCACCGGCACACCATTTCTCTAATACCTTTCATTTGACAAGAGTATTGCTTAATGCAAGAAGGTGGTTGTATTAGATACGAAGCCCTAATGGCTCGCTAAGATTATCTGATATACCCCCCAATAATCACATGCATCCAATCCCCAATGGCCCTCTGAGCCCTTGTCACTCAACTCCATGCTTTGCTCCACCACAATAAGACTGCTGTAGTACTGCTTCATCGACGTAGAGGATACAGAGTCTAGAGAAAGGTAGATAAGGCTGTTATTAAGAGCTTTTTAGGCTCTTAGCCTCAGACTCTCAGCCTCAGGCATGTGGATGCGTCCACCTCTGACCTGTAATAGCAAATAAGTACTGTTCTGGCCGCTGTCTCACTATCAAAGTGAGCATTGTTACCTTTTTGGCATGCTTAGCACGGTGGGCAGAGCCGTGGCCTTGACAGAGCTGTATTTAGGAGAGATAGAAAGGATACTCTAATTTTATGTTCTAGGGTTGCTTTACATATAAGAAGAAAGGTCCTTATTACTACTAGACACCTAAGATAGAACAAGAGAAGAAAGAGGCTATAAGGAAGATTAATAAGTTAAACTAAGAGATAGAGCCTTTAATAAAAGAGAAGTAGGAGCTTATAACAGGTCTAGAGAGGCTTAGTCTACATATAAAGCCTAGCAAGAAACCTTAATAGAGATAGAATTAAAAGAATAGTAAGCTATTATAAGGCAAAGACTTAGGTATAGACTAGTAGCGCTACTAGTTAACTATTATAAGGCTAAAGCTAATTCCTTTTATAAAGAAGTGTATAAAAGAGAGACCTAGTACACTAGTTTAGGAGGATAAAGCACCTACTTATAACTACTATATACAACGTATAGTGTATAGCTAGAAGTATATAGTATAGCTACTTTAGTATAGTAATTTACTAGATCTAAATGCTATTAAGCCTTATTAGTTCTAGGTAAAGAGATATATAATAAAGAAAGGAGCACTAAAGAGTAGAGCTTAGTCTATTTAGGCATAGAAACAGTGTTAGGATAAGCTACATTAAGAGAAGATTAAGAGCTAGATTAAGCGTATCCTAATGTTAGGACTTCTGCTAAGGTAAGATGGTAACCTACTAGTATGTGTTACAACCTACTAGTAGATTCTATCAACCTTAGTAGAACCTTCCTTTACTTGCCTTTACTTTTACTTATAGAGAGCACAGGCCTTACTACTATAAGTAGGTCTCTCTCTCTGCCCTCTTGTAGCTCGCGGTCTGCTATTTTGTTTAACGTACCCCACGGGCGAGCCGCTCAACGGGCGAGCCGCTCACTTTTGCCAAGCCCCCACCAAACTCCACCCTATTATGGCCCAAAACAACCTAGTTTAGTGCTGCAAAGTGCAGTATGGCCTGTAATACTATTTAGAAACTACTTCTACCTCTTTCTGACATATTTGCGCGTTGTGTCCTGTCTAATTGCACTGTCCACAGCGTCTTTGGGAGGGCTTACCTCCTTCAGCGCGCACCTGCTTCTTTGCCTTCTTCCTATCACTACGCGCCCTAAACTCCTTTAAAGTTGTTAATTGCAGGCTATCCTTAACTATTAGGGTCCCTTCTGCCTAAACTTGCTTTCTTTTATATGATTTTTGTTGTATGGCTGCCTTATTAGTAGCTTAAAGCTAAGTAATCTCCTGTTGCGCCAACACTAGCTTATGCGCAATTATTGCTGCCCCTTTTGCTACCTTCTTAAACGCCTTAACTATAGAGGTAGGCGAACTATCTATATGCCTCTGAATCCTTGTCTTTACAAGCGTTAATTGCAACCTAAGTTTAAGGGTGTTGCTTAGGGTTTGCGACTGCCAGAGCTTGTTGTTAACAGGTAGTGGTGGTGATAGAGTGCGCAACTTCACATTAAGGGCTATTATAACCCAGTCTGGGTCAAATAGGACTAATCCAGCACCTTAGAACCCTCCCTAGATATTCTTAGAAGTAATTGCAGCATTATAGGCGCGTATAAAGCATGGCAGGAACTCTGTCTTTATAATATAGTTAATCTAGTTATATATAAGTATTTTAGCTTAGCGCCTATACGCCTTCTTTAAAGTAGCAAAATAACCTACATTAAGGGGCTGTGTAAGGTGTGATAAGTAAGAAGGCAAACAGAGAGTAATAATCTTGTTATCCTTACAGTATTGCTGGAATTTAAGAGAGTTGTAGCTCTTATAACTATTAATAATAAGCAAATAGTAGGTGCTAATAGTACGCTCCTTTGTATGCCTGTCAAAGTGCTTTAACCAGTCAAGACCAAGCTTGTTAGTAGTCCAGCCGTTATTAGAGACTCTAATAACCCAGTTATAAGGCAGATCCTCTTCTTTGTACTAGGCAGAGAGGTAGTGGTAGGCTTTAAAGATAAGGAAGGCTGGAATAGCCTATCCTTTGGCATTGATGCTCACTATAGCCGTAGCCCACTCTTAGTTGCCTGGCTGGATAGCCTTTGGCCGACCCCGTCGTTCTAAAGCTGTAACAACTGCTCCTGGGGAGATCTGGCCTATTATAAAGCCTGTCTTGTCGAAGTTGTACGTGTCTTCATCCTAGATGCTATACTTAGCTTTAATATTAGCTACTAGGCTAAACCAGCCCTGTAGAACCTTAGAATCCTTACAGAGGGCTCTCTTGTAGTCGTACTTGCAATTAAACTTGACTTTAAGCTCTAGGTGTTGCTTAACAAACGTACTAGGCCAGTTTACGCTAATAGGGCCTAGATTGTGCTTAGTGCGCAAAGAATTGGCTATAGTAGCTACATCTAAGAGCTAAGGGGAAAATCCTCGCGCATCTAGCTCAAGAACATACTTAATAATTACCTCCTTCTTATTATTGTCTAGCTTCTGTAAGTTAGCTATAGAATCTGCGCGTGAAGGTTGTCCTGTGTGTTAGTTGCTTAGTGTCTTTTAAGGGACCCTGTAGATAGCTGCAGCGCGTCGCTGAGAGAGATTCGCGTCTTGTTTAAGAGCCTGGAGCGCAAGCTGTATCTGAGCTTCCTTTAACGCATCTAAATGGTGTTGTTAAGAAGACATTGGTGTAGGAGGAGAAGTTTGGTGGGGGCTTGGCAAAAGTGAGCGGCTCGCCCGTTGAGCGGCTCGCCCGTGGGGTACGTTACTCCTCTTTCGAATCTATCAGTTTACCAGATCGCTACTTTTATGCTTGTGAAGTCTGCCTTAAAGTTACACCTAATCTATGTCTAGAAGATTATTAAGTTAGATAAAGGTAATAAGTATAAGGAGGGCAGAGATATACATAGGACTAATTAACTTATTATCTGTACACAGTATATTAAATCTATCGGGCCTACTACCCCTGACACTACCCCTGACTGCCCCGTGCGTTGACCAGGGGGGGGGGAAAGACTTTTGAAATGCTCCTCCGTAAAAAGGAAGCATCTCGGAAATTTGGCAATTAACATCAGTTGCCGCAGATAACGACACGCTTCAGGCGGTTATTTCATTTTCGGACGCTCCACTATTGAGCAGGTCAATCAGCGCGAGGCAGGGCGATTTTCTACAGAGCATCTTAGAAAAGTGAAAGGGCTCGGCTCGAACTGGAAATCTACCTCAGCCACACTGACCAAAAAGGTACAGTGCTTCAACAGATGGAGGCACTGGGATTCATACAGTAGATACCCGTGACAAAAAGTTAGATTTAGTTTTAGTAAGCTAGTCCATATACTTTTCAGCCACATATAGTTTTTAGCCACCCCACCACAACGCGTTACCTACCATTTAACACATTCTATTACTAGCACTACCTACTTAAAATAGATACCTGTAAGGTTGCTATACAATCTGCTATTGCTGATCTTAACGCTAGTGTTTTTAAGAGCTAGCAACAGGCTGCGCGCGCGTACAGGATCCTAAGGTTGTCTCTCTAGAGCTGTCTTTAAGGCTATTAACCACACGCAATAGCTTACTTAAATTAACAACATTTAACGCTAGAGTAAGAGAAGTTTTTAGTAGAGTAGATACTTAAAGAGAACTTATATGTATAGCTACTATCTTATCTATATATATAAGAGATAGCTAGCTAAATCCTCTATATAAATAGTAACTGTAAGCTACTTAGGCATCTATAGGTACCTAATTTTATTATATAAAACCTATATATTACCTCTATTATTAGCTAAATAATTAAGAGTGTAAGGACTTGTCAGATAATATGCTTAATGTGCAAAGATAATAACGTAACGTACTCCACGGGTGAGCGGATCAAACGGGTGAGCGGATCACTCTGCCAAGACCACACCAAACCTCCACCTTACCACGCAATGCCTCAACAACAACATCAATCTACGCCCTTAAGAGAAGCTGCAATACAGCTTGCGCTCCAGGTAATTAAACAAGACGCAACGCTTACCCTGTAACGCGCTGCAGCTATATATAACGCGCCTTACAGCACACTACACGCTTAATACACAGGACAACCTGCATAAGCTGATTATACGCCAGTTTAACGGATTATAGACCAGACTAAGGAGGACATGATTACTAAGTACATCCTTAAGCTAGATGCACAAGGATTTGCCCCTTAGCTGGCTGCTGTAGCTGATATAGCTAATTCTTTGCGTGCTAAGCGTAATATAGGCCATGTTAGCATAAACTGGCCTAACACGTTTATTAAGCGCCGCCCTGACCTTAAAGTAAGGTTTAATCGCAAGTACGACTACAAGAGAGCCCTCTGTAAGGATCTAGAGATTATTAGGGGCTGGTTTAGGCTTGTAGCGAATGTTAAAGCTAAGTATAGTATCTAGGACAATAACACGTACAACTTTAATAAGACAGGCTTTATAATAGGCCAGATATTAACAGGAGCAGTTGTTACAGGCTTAGAGCGTCAAGGACGGCTAAAGGCAGTGCAGCAGGGCAATTAAGAGTGGACAACGGTTATACAGGGCATTAATGGCACAGGGTAGGCTATTCTACCCTTTATCATCTTTAAAGGCTGCAACCACCTCTCTGCCTGGTACAAAGAGGACAATCTGCCCCATGACTGGGTTATTAGAGTCTCTAAGAACGGATGGACTACTAACAAGCTTGGTCTAGACTGGTTAAAGCACTTTGATGCCTATACAAAGACGCGCACCTAAGGAGTGCACTAGCTGCTCCTTATTAACAGCCACAAGAGCCACAACTCCCTCAACTTCTAACAATACTGTAAGGAAGCAAAGATTGTTACACTATGTATGCCTCTATACTTATCTTACCTCTTACAACCACTAAATGTGGGTTATTTTGCCCCTCTAAAGAAGGTATATAGGCGCTAAGCTAAGAATCTTATACGCAACTATATTACTTATATTACTAAAACTAAGTTCCTACTATGCTTTATAGACGCCTATAAGGAGACATTTACTTCTAGCAATATCTAAGGAGGCTTCTAAGGCGCTGGAATAGTCCCCCTTGACCCAGAACGGGTCATAATAGGTCTTAATGTCCGCCTACGTACCCTACCGCTACCTACTATAGAAGATGAGCCCTAGCAGTCCCAAACCCTAAGCACTACCCTGCAATTAGGGTCGCAATTAACGCTGGTTTAAGAGAGGATTTAAAGGCATGCAAGCAGCTTACTAACTTTAATAGTTAAGGCCTTTAAAAAGCTTGCTAAAGGCGCAGCTATAGTAGCGCATAAGCTAGTGTTGGCTTAAAGGGAGATTACTAGGCTTTAAGCAGCAAATAAGGCTGCTACGCGACGTAAATCGCATAAAAGAAAGCAATTACAGCAGGAGGGAGTCCTAACAGCTAAGGAAGGCCTTTAATTAACTACTCTAACTGAGTTTGGGGCGTGTAGTAATAGTAAGAAGGCAAAGAAGCAAGTGCGCGCTAAAGGAGGGGAAGTAACCTAAAGACGCTGTATAAAGTGCTATAACGTTAGACATAACTTACGTACATGTAAGAAGGCTGTAGAAGATGTTTCTAAATAATATTATGTACTGCACTACTGTATATAAGGCCAAAGTGGGCTAATGCAAGCTATAATAGGGTAGAGATTTGGTGTGGTCTTGGCAGAGTGATCCGCTCACCCGTTTGATCCGCTCACCCGTGGAGTACGTTAATAAAGGTGATTAATTGATAATTATCTGTCTTAATGGCTCATTTTATGTGTGTGTGCCGCTAGCCCCTAAGTTAACCAAGGTTAACCTTAAAACCCCAACTTGGCTCGGCAAGGTTAGTTATCTAACACACCCCCTTAGCTTTAAGGCCTTATTAAAGCTAGACACAATTAGCTCTTATTATACCTCTAGGTCAGCGAGCTTTTAGTTAAGTAATTCTATCTAGGTGTTAGCTGGCTTTCTTTGTTCAGTATGTTTCTTTAGTCCTAGCTGCCTTAGAAAGGTTAACTACTTGCTTACAGGCAGAGCCTTTATAAGTCTGTTAGCTAACATCTTAGTAGATAGGATATATGTTACTGTTATAGTACCTTTATTTGCCTCTTGTTACAGCTAGTGGTTATAAATGTCCACATATCGTAGTTTAGTTTAGAGTTTTAAGACTTCCTTATTAATTAATTAGATAGTCTAGGTATTATTATATTAAATAGTAATTGTTAATTGTAAGAGGTGTATGCTAAGTTCTAACAATAGTTGTAAGATAAAGATAGCTTCCTTAGCTACCTGTGCTAGGGCAAGTAGCTCTGCTTTAGTTGTTAATATAGTAACTGTGTCTTGTTTATTAGCTCTCTAGGTAATAAGTCCTCTATATAGTTTAATAGTATATCCTTAGAAGCTCTTCCTATTAAGAGTATTATCAGCAAATAATGCATTACTAGCAACTACTAGGTGCTTGTTACGTCTAAAGGTAAGGGATAGGTCTTGTGTCCCTTGTAGGTATAATAGTACTTAATCTACTGCGTTATAGTGCTGCTGTCTAGGGTTAGTTAGAAATTGTGCTAGCCTAGATGTAGCAAAGGCAATGTTAGGCCTAGTAGTAACCGCAGTAAAGAGGAGAGATCTAATCTTTCTCTAGTATTTGTTAATTTCTAATGCTGCAGCTTCCCCTTTATTTAGTAGAAGCTTAACGCTTAATATTAGTGTGTTGTGTCGTATGTCTGTCTTATCTGCTAGGGAGACAATTTTATTAATATATAACGCCTGTAAGAGAAGGATCCTTAGGTTGTCTTAATCTTAGGTTATCTCCACTCCTAGGAACTATTGCAGATCGTTTCCCCCTATAACAGAGTATTTGTTAGTAATATAGCTAAGGGCCTTCTCTGCCTTATGTCTTCTAGTTAGGTAATAAGCTATAATAATATCGTCTATATAGAAGAAGATAGTAACTCTATTCTTAAGTAAGCAGCAGGGTTTATAGGGAATAACTGCGAATCTATAGCTTGTTAGAGTAGATGTAAATTCCTTCTACTAGAGGAGTAGAGAGATTCTTAGTCTATATAGTGCCTTGTGTAGCTGTAGGACTATGCCTAGTTTCTAATGCCTACGTGGCATCCTTATATAGACCTCTCTGTTAATTAATACATAAATAAAGGCGTTTACAACATTAAACTACTTAAGTTCTAGGTTATGTGCTGCCGAAATTGCTATAAGCATTCTAAAGGACCTGCTAGCTAGTGTCGCTGCGTAGGTATCTTTAGAAGTAATGTTTTATTGCTAGTTACCTTAGACTACTAGTCGCGCCTTATATTTAAGTAGGTAGTAGTTCTTATTAAGCTTATACGTGTATACCTACATACAGTTAAGTATCTAGTATCCTACTGCCTTAGTCTTTATTAGGGGTACTTTAGACTATAACTTTATAGTCTAATAGCTGCTAAGGTGCTCTTGCTTAGCTTCTTTAAACCATTAGTGAAGCAGGTAGTCCTCTAGGTTTAATTGTGCCGTTAGCTCTGGTAGAAGTTGGCTTTAATAAGGCTTAAGCCCTTTTATTAGCATTTGTTTTAACCTAGCCTTATTAATATTGTTGCCCTAGTATGTGCCTATGTATCTGCCTTATGTGCTAGCTATAAATGCAGCCTTCTACTAGATAGTTTGTAAAGTTCCTTAAGATTGCGCTAGCGTTAATTCCAACTAATCAGCAGTTAACCAGTGCCACCTGCCAACTCCTGATTGGCTGTCACCTCTTGCTAACTAGAATAACAACAGCGTGTTTATTAATAACGTAACTAGTAGTAGAGTTAGAGGAGGGGTTAGATATATATGTCCAGCTTTCTGTCTATTATTATAACCTAGTTAATCTTCTGTAGTAGTTAAGTGTGTAATAGTGTTGTCCTTATAGAATAACTAGATTTTAGCCTTATTTTAGGGTAGAGGTAGAAGCTCTACGCTTCTTGTCTATATTGCTATTTCTTTAAGAGTGCTGTGCATAAGATTGTCTATTAGGTCCTAAGTCTAGCCACTAAAGACAGTATCCTTATTAAAGATCACATCTCTTATGCTAATAACTTTTACTAAGGTTAGAATCTATATCTAATATATGTTTAAGGATTAGTATCCTACTAGGTATCCTACCTATGCTCTTAGGTCTAGTTGCTAGAGTTGTGACTTTCCTTAAAGGGTGTTACTTGTAAGAGCAAAGGCTTTACATCTATATACTTTTAGATTTACCTAGTTTAGTTTCCTACTTTATATGTTTAGGCTAGCTAGTTAAGCTGTATAGGTGAAGAACACATTATAGGGTGTTTTCTAGTTATTTAATAACCTTAGTGTTTAGTTGTGTAGGTACACTGCTGCCCTTACAATCTCTAGCTACATTTCCTATAGTAGGTTTGCGTCTAATCTTATAGTGCGTGCCTTATCTTTTATTACACCCCCTAAGCGTTTAGCACCTCTGTTCTGTACTTAGGTATCTAGTGCAGAAGGCTTAAGCCTAATTAATTATGCAGCGCACTATCTTAATACTTCTAGTTTTGTTGTAGTAATTTCACTATCACACTTAATTACCTTAACCTAGATCTTATATTGTTTTAGCAGGAATTGTGTAAGAGTGTCTAGGAAGTAGATAATTATCTTTCCTAGTCAATTATCTTTAAAATAGAAGTCCTAGAGGAAGCTAGATTGCCTGTTAACAGCAAGTAATTAGCTCTTTTCCTTAGTAAAGCTTCCCTCTTTATATAAGTGGAAGTTAATTGCTATGCATTCTCCTAGTCCTTTATTGCTTGTTTGTGGTATTTAACTAATTTGCCTCTTAGTCTTAGCTTGTCTGTAAGCATTATATTAGACTGTAGTAATACCCCTAACTCTTACCCCCTAAGATTGTTAGATAAGGTGCTTGATAGTAGCAGCTCTAGGGTGCCCTATTCGCTTGTGCTATAGCAGAGCAGTAGCAGTCTTAGGTGTTTAGCTTTATGTTAATTTTATTGCAAATGCTGTCTGTAGCTGTTCCCTAAGTACCTATTGTCTATGTTGTTTATCTAAGGATGTGATAGCTATGTTGTCTACTCGTCTAAGCTGAGTTAGATCTCCTTTTGTGTCCCACCAGATGCCCTGTTAACGTAGTTGTTAGAAAGAGACAAGATTGCAAAGTATGTCTAGGCACCATGCTACGTTGTGTAGTTTAAGAGTGGTTAGTTAGTTTGTGTTTAATAGATAGAGATAGAGGGTGCCATATCCCTGTATCTATACCTAGGAGTTTCCTACCTATAGGTAGTTGTTTAATGCAGGTAGAGTAAGGTCTTATATCCAGTCCTTGTTGTTTATAATATAGATAGTTAATCCTAAGTTAAGGATAAAGGAGTTTCTAAGAGGGTAGCTTAGTAGCTCTATATTGTATAATTCTTTAACTAGACTTATATTAATTATTAATATCTTCTGTCCCTATAGTTATCCTAGAGGTGCCTCTAGTGTTTAGGATGTTTTAATAGCTAGTGTCTTAGTGCAAGCTCGTTTTGCAGATCTAACCTAATCTTAAAGGTCAGCATTTTGTTCCATCCTGAATTGTACCATCTTAGCAATTCTATTACGTAGGGTAAACTATTCTAGTGCTTTATCTTTGTAGACATAGTAGCAATCTTCTAGTCTATAGCGTTGTCTATAAGCAGGGCATTTTGCTCCTCTAGCTGCTGCTGTATCCCCTCTTAGGGACTGCTTAGATATAGTTATTTAACCAAAGTTCTGTTTTTAACAAGGTCTTCCCTAACTCCCCTGTGTAGTAGGAGTAGATAATGCGTCTTTAACAACATAAGAGGCGTCCCTGTCAGTGTCTAGGGTGGATTCACTACTAGCAGCAAGAGTTAAGTTGTTCCCTGCAGCAAAGGCGCCCCTTTACTATCTCCCCTTAGGGTAGTACTTGCTTATATGCTCTTAGAAGCGTTTTATTATTTCTTTATAAGTTATATTTTGTTCTTATCTGCTATAGTCCTAGAATGTTATTGCCTAGGTTAGCGCTATCTTTATTACTAAATCTAAGAAGTCTTAGACAGTGTCTTGTATATTATATATTTTAGCAACACCCTCTATTTTAGCGTTAGTTGCAGCATAATTATACTTAAGGAGCTAGGTATCCCAGCTCCTAGGTTGTCTTATTAGTTTAAGGGCTGCTAGGTATTAGTGGCGTACGCGTAATTGTTCTTCTTTAGTATTAATGCTAACTATATATTTAAGGCTAATAAGCTATATTTAAATTAATTTACCTAGTTAGCAGCAGTTCTTTATAAGGTAAGGTAATACTAAGCTTTAGATAAACATGACCACCTTGTCTAGGTTAGCTTGTTCCTTGTAGTAGTCTCTATCCGCTATCTTGTAGGATTTAAGGCAGCTCTTCTAATAGTTATTATCTTCCTTCTATGCCTTTAGGCTGTTAGCTAATAGTTTAGATAGGATTTTAGGAAGCTAAGGGTTTCCTTGTTTATTATTGCTAAGGGCTGGCCTCCTCTTATAGTTAGTAATGTCTAGGGCGTTAGGCACTTATAGCTTAGTCCTTAGAGGAATAGTCTGATTTAGGTCTATCTTCTCCTATACGTCGAGAGAGGCGCAGCAGGTCTGTAGTTAATGCAACTAAGGTGTGTAGGTTGTGTAATCTATAAGAATTATTGTTAAATTGCGCATAGTTAATAGCAACATATTAAAAGGGTATTTTTAGTAGTGTTAGTAAGACTCTTAATTGTTAGATAATATGCTTAATGTGCAAAGATAATAATAAAGGTAATTAATTAATAATTATCTGTCTTAATGGCTCATTTTATGTGTGTGTGCCGCTAGCCCCTAAGTTAACCGAGGTTAACCCTAAAACCCTAACTTGGCTCGGCAAGGTCGGTTATCTAACAGGACTACAGCAGCTAACTATAAGACAATTTGTGCGTTTCTAGAGTTATTTAAGCATACTTAGATTAAGCTAGGTATATAGTATAAAGACATATAGAATATAGATAAGACTAGTATTAGTCTTAGGGTATACACTAATACTAGAGTAATTGCTAATTTATTAAAGAAGAAGGCTTATATTAAATTACTAGAGAATTGTAAGTAGGTATTAATCCTAGAGACTATCTCTGCTACTAGCACTAAGCTCTAATGCCTACTTATCTTTAAAGGCAAGCATCTACAAACTACGTGGTTTCTAGTATAAGGGGTACCTAATTAGCTCTACATAACGTTAGAGAATAGATAGACGTTAAATTTAATTAGATTTAAGTGGCTATAATAGATATTTATACTAAATACTACACCTTTATAAGGTAGGTAGCGGCTACTACTATTAGATAGCTATAGCTCCTACACTCCTATTAACTTTATATAGACTTGCTAGCAGTATTAGATCTATCTTCTGTACCTTCTACCTTACGCCTTACACATCCTCCAGCCGCTAGATCTAGCTCTATTCTCTATTGTTAAAACCTACTACTGTAGTTAAATCTAAGCACTCTTAGCACTTAATAACGCAGTACTTATTAAGAAGGAGAGGTTTGTTACCTTATATAATAAAGTAAGAGAGGAAGGACTATCTAAAAAGGTTATATAAGCTAGGTAGAAGGCTGCTAGCTTATGCCTATACAACCTAGACCTAGTACTACTCTTATCTTAGATATTAGGCTAACCTGTTACGCCTCCTCTATCTACTTAACCTATAGATAACATATTTACTATGCCTTAGAGCTTACAGGCCCTTTATAGGGCTTATTAACAGCTTCTTTTATTAGAATCTCTCTCTTAAAGCACCTGTGTGGTGCTTTAGCAAGGTAGGTAAGGCTATTGCTAGCGCTAACACTTATGCAGCTTAGTTTAAATCTAAGAATTAATAACTTAAATATTAACTAGATAGTACTAGGGTTACCTGCTTAAGAAAGCGTGTTTAAGTTAACCTAAATAAGCGCTATAGTAACGTTAAAGCTATTAAGGCTGCTATTAATTAGGCAGCAGCATTAAAAGCTAAGCAGGTATTATGTTTAACTAAATAAGAAGCTTAAAAAGTAGTAGTAGTAGTAGTAGTACTTACGCTTTAGTCTATGTGTACAGAGTAGCAATTATAAGCGTTATTATTAAACAATTACAACTCTAAATAGTAAGGCTTACTTTAGTTAGGTGGCTAAAAACTATATGTGGCTGAAAAGTATATGGACTAGCTTAAAATAAAGGAGCTCCTTGTCCTTTAAATCTGTATTTCTACTGTTAAAGACTTTTCTTACTATTACGTATGCGTATAGAGAATCAATCTCTAGAGTTAGAACTATGTTTAAAAACCAAGTGTATAACAACCGTAATGATCAACTTAGTAGTATTTAAGCGTCCTAAATACTATCGATTGTTATACCCGTCATTTACCTTGCGCATCGACGCACGTTGAAAGTGCCATGAGATCGTGAACTGGCCATTGACCTGCGCAATGTAGGGTTTGGGTACATAAAGATGACAGAATCCATCTCATTCTTTGATGCCTTTCTCATGTAGCTTCTCTACTGGCGCATCGATCTGGCCGTTCATCCGCTGTTTCATGTTGTCGATGAGCAAGACACAGATTGTGCCAAGCGTGCCAATCACTGCGCTGATGATAAAGATGAGGCGGATGGAATCTGCCAGTGCTTGTTTATAAGTTGCCGCACCGATAGCAATGATGCTGGGCGTCGCTCCAGCCACTGCCGACAAGGCGGAAGGATTATTGGAAGTTAATGCCTGGATGAATTCTGGTAGCGAGGACACAGGAAGTCCAGCAGCGATGACTGCTTTCGGGATCCTGGCTGGAATAGCCGAGCTCAAGCGCGCTTTATAGATTGCGGTATAGATGGAGGTTGTGATCGAGTTGGTAAGTGCTCGAGAAGATGTTGCAACAGAAGTTGCAGTGGCGATCAGACTGTGCGGCACGGATAGTTGCACGCCGGTCATGATCATGACCACAGGTGATGCGAACCCAATTCCCGACAGACCCGCGAACGCCACGGCATTGAAGTCTGTGCTGGGTTGTAATGTTGCGAATCCAACAACGCCTGCGGTCCATATCATGAAGCCGCCAAACATAGGCCACCGTACATCTCGGTAGTAGGAGGACAAAGCAGCCCAGATCGGTGTACATATAACCATAGCGACCCAATATGGCGTGCCTCGTGCAACTATTTTGAGAGGGTCCGATTCATACAATGCTTGGGTCCTGAGAGCTTCTTAGCACGTACATCAGAATCGCCCGAGGGCAAAGCACTTACAGAATGGGATAAAAGATGGTGAACGAGATGAAAATAATGGCTTCAACAGCAAACAGACCTGTACAAATAGCGAAAGTGCGACCGTTGGGCTTTCCGGGTAGGAACAAGTCGTGATGAAGAATGCCGCTGTTTGTGCCCTTCCACTCATATACGCCGAAAGCAATAACGAGCACCCCGCCAACGACTATGGTAGCAATGACTCTTGAATTATCCCAGCTGTACTGGCCACCGCCCAGATTAAGTCCAACAAGGATAAGTGTAACGGCAGCAGTCAATAACAAGCTGCCTAAAATGTCGAGTTTTCTTAATTTTTGCACCCAGCTTAATGAGTCGTCTTGCGTCTTCCGTTTGGGCGGGTTGTAGCCGAAAAAGATGCTGATAAGACTGGCTGCCCATAAGGCCATTTCGATCCACTACATGGTGCTATGTCAGCTCTGAAAATCTTGCTGTACGTTGATTGACCTCGTTGCTTACCCAGTACTTGCGCCACCCACGCACCGGGTCAGCCTCGACCAAAGCACCTATGATAAGCGGGCCAGATACAGAGGCGCATGATGCAGCCATGTTGACGATACCTTGAGCCACTATTACTGTACGTTAGTGTGACACAATCGTGGGGGTCAGAACCCCGATGCGAAACTTACTGGGCCTCCACTTATTCGGCAGTATTTCACTTGGGATGGCGTACAACAACGGCGTAGTGGCATAGCCAAATCCCTTGATCGTCTGGCCGACGATGACCCTCGAGATACTGGATGAACCAGGAACGATAGCGCATCCGATGACACCCATCATACAGCCAATGAGCAGTATGTTCTTTCGAGCCTGGAATATGTCCGAGGCGGATGACAGGATAGGGCCTATGGCACCACATACCAGGTTGGGAGCATTGGGAATCCATGTCTGGGTGTCTGGTGCGTTCAGAGAGTTCCCAATAAAACTTAACTAGTTGTTGTATGGCATTAGCTTGTGTTCAGCGTCGAGGAGAAGTGAACTCACCACTGCTGGAGGGGCTTGGAGAGAAACGACAGCAACATAGTTGATGAGGCCCATGGCCAAGAGCGCAACATAGGTCCGCCAATGAATTTCGGGTTCGAGTTCTGCGTCCTCATATCCGTGCTCATGAGAGCTGGTATCGCACTCGTTGTGGTCTGTCATACCCTTTTTGTTCTCTTCAGAGGGGGAGATAGCCTGGACAACTGAATGGGACGACATGATCACTAGACAGCATTCGATTAGCCAAAATCTATTACGATTGATATTGTGCTCCGATTCTCATCTCCTGGTGGTGTGATGGACATTTGTACGATCTTATATAATGATTTCGTGGCTATATATCATACAACAGGGTGGGGACACACGAATCGATATTGTGATAGGCATTTCATCGGGTATTCGGATGGCGGCGGCGGCGGCGGCGGCTCCACAAAAGGGTACTACTTGCCAGACAGACAAACATCATGAGAAGCGAGAGCTTAGGGGTGAGACATGTAGAATCTGGGACCAAAGAAATGGCCGCTTGTATGGGTGTTGGCTCAGAAATGACAAGCATACGAAGATGAGTCTGTACAGAAACAGACCGGCTCGCTTCCACGTCCGAGCACTTAGGTAAGTACGCGGGGTACGAATGTGCCACCCTACTGACCCACCAGTTCGTTGCCACCCTGAAATTCCCAGGGGGCCTGGCATTAACCTTATCAACAGTGAAGAAGGTCCTCATACCGGTATTGGCAGGAAATCCTAGGCGTGTAACTGATATACTAATAAAAATTTATAATGCCAGGCGACATGTGCGTACCCACCCAAGAGTTCGCATAGGGTTTTTTTACCTAATAACACCCGGGACAATGATGTATTAGATGTGCCGACAAGCAGGTGATTGGTCAGCAACTACCACAGGTATGGTTCTCATGTATTGGCCTGCATTCTATCATCTAAACTGTCACATAAGCTGTCAACGAGCTGTTAGTTAGCTGTTAGTTAGCTGTCAACCAGCCGCAAGTAGCCAGTTGGAAGCTTTCGCTTGAGTAGGACATGTTTCCAATTGTCCTGACACGAATCTGGGGTGGGTGCGTGCATATCGCCATGCACCAATCAGACAATTTACTATCGTATTCTTAATTTGGTGTAAGTCTCTACAGGTTAGTTGTTACACTATTCAAACATGTGTACCCTAACGTTCAAGTATCTGGCGAGGCATAAGATTCACACCTTCTGTCCCATTTCAATCGACAGTCTCTAGTGAAACTTGAACCTGCCGCAGCTATCTACCTATAGGTTCGATTCAGACATACTTTGCCTGTTCACCAAGCAGACTTCTGGCACATGCAGTCTTTACAAAATGGGGACAACACTCTGTTGTCATGACGACGAAGTGACTCTAGAAGAGCAGGAGTATGCGGCACTTGCAAGCGATCAAAGATCTCATTGTGGACGGTACCTGGATTCGTCGAAGAACAGGTTCGTTCTTTACTGGCCAGTCTTGCCAGATCATGGAGAGCTGACACTCACCTCATGTAAGGTTTTAGTATCCATGAGGGCTTTGTTAGTCAAGTCATCCGATTTTCTTGATCTTGGTTTCCAGAATCTGGCCATCGCATCTCAAGCTCCTACTTCGTCGAACAAATCTTTCACTATACCAACCCAGCAATCCCATATCCCTCACGATATCAGCCACGTGGTATCACGCATTAGCTCGTACGAAGGGCGAGTACCAAGGCCAAGCCGGTTACCCTCAGCGACACGGGGTTGAATTTGGCCAAGCGCTCTCCGGACTCAAAGCAGCATGGGATCCGTCTTTCGCTCAGTCTAGTCGCGGCTCCCGTAGTGTCGCCTTCAGGAATCGACACACGCATTTCTCAGTGGATGCAGGTCCGCAGTTCCAGGACCCACCACAACTGGCTCGACAGTTGGTGCCGCCAGGTTCGCTGAACGGGTTTCTTCCCGCCGTCCATCATACCAAGTCCCGGGGATCACTATCGGGCAGAACGCGCCAATGGTCTTGCAGTACTGTTTCCTAGCTCATGGGGGCCTAATATAAAATACTGGGGTAAATGGAGCCTTGGAAAGGAGCGATCTAGCTGTATAGTGCTCCGCGCTCAATACGGGCAAGCGTCGTCTTGGCCTACGATTTCACAAAGTATATATGTAAAGTCGACCAAATGCACTTGGACTGTATCGAGGCTGCTCGCTCTCTCAGATCTTGACGTCAGATCCAAGGAATAAGATGCGCTGCGACGTTGCCATTACGGCGTTTCTGGCTTCCGGCGCCACTGCCGCAGCTGTGAAGAAAGGATTTGTTACTACCAAGGGTACTGCCTTCAAGCTTGATGGCAAGGACTTCTACTTCGCTGGAGCAAATGCCTACTATTTCCCTTTCAACGACGTGAGTCTTCTGCGCACAAGTCCCAATCCTCTCGTTCTAACAGTATCCAGCTCGCCGCCGATGTCGAGAAGGGCATGGCAGCAGGCAAGAAGGCTGGTCTGAACGTATTCCGCACCTGGGGCTTCAACGACCGTAACCGTACGACCGTTGCCGGTGGTCTCCCCCAGTACGGTGGCGAGGGCGCTGGCCCTTCGCCCAACGTGCTCCAGTGGTGGAACAACGGCACCGCAGAGATCAACCTTGCTCCCTTTGACAAAGTCATCACCGCTGCGGAGAAGACAGGAATGAAACTCATCATCGCCCTCACAAACAACTGGGCCGATTACGGCGGCATGGACGTCTACACGACCAACCTGGGCGGCAGGTACCACGACGACTTCTACCGGGATCCCAAGATCAAGGCCGCGTTCAAAAAGTACGTCAAAGCCATTGTGCAGCGCTTCAAGAGCTCCAACGCCATCATGGCATGGGAACTCGCCAACGAGCCCCGCTGCGGCGCCGACGGCGTGCGCAACCTCCCGCGGTCTGAGAGCTGCACGCCCGCGACCATCACAGCGTGGATCGACGAGATGAGCACGTACATCAAGAGCGTGGACAGAGAGCACCTCGTGACATGGGGCGGCGAGGGGGGCTTCCACGTCGCGAGTGACGACTGGGCGTACAACGGCGCCGACGGCGGCGACTTCGACCGCGAACTCGCGCTTGGCAACATCGACTTCGGCGTCTTCCACAGCTACCCGGACTGGTGGAGCAAGACGGTCCCCTGGACGGTGCAGTGGATCAAGGACCACGCGGCCGCGGGCCGCAGGGCGAAGAAGCCCGTCGTGCACGAAGAGTACGGCTGGCTGACCGACGACAAGAGGCTGGAGTACCTCGGCAAGAGCGATAACCAGACGCGCGCAGACGTCCTCGGTCTCTGGCAGAAGACGAGCTTGAAGGAGAAGATGAGCGATATGTACTGGCAGTTTGGATATAGCGGGTTCTCCTACGGACGGAACCACGACGACGGGTTTACGATATTCCTCGAGGATGCGGAGGCTACGTCGTTGGTCTATGAGCATGCGAAGAAGGTCAACGCGCTGAACTAGTAGACCTGGAGCTTATGGATTGCTGGTGCGAATATAGACTTCGCCTCTTTAACGCTCTCATGCAGAGCACTTCCTCTTCACCATTCTACCATCACCATCCCGTTTCCAACCTTTTTTCTCCTTAGTTGTTAGAGCCGAGTCTTTCCCCTGGTCTTCATTTGCATTAGATATCACCCCCGCATCATCAGCGATGTAGCCACTGACCTCACCATCGGAACCAGACAACGTCTGTCCGAAGAACGCCGTATCCTCCGGCAGCATGGGACCCAGCTTCTCGAACGGACCGACACTAACCTTCCTAGTAGCCAGATTGGACTGGCCACCGAGCTTGGAAATGTGTGGCTCTTGCGCTGTCTGTCCGCGGGACAAAACAGTTACTTCCTCACGCGCAATCTCTCCATCTCCGTGCTGCTCGAGCACACCTCGAACCCACCAAGGCCCCCGCCCGACACCCAGCGGACTCAGCCTCCCCCGCGTCTCCAGCCCCGGCATATACATTACCTCCAGCGTATCCCCCGCGTTCCTAAGACGCGGCACATCCTTCGTGTCCGGCTGAGGATTCTCCGCGATCTCAATATTCACGCGAAGCCCTTTCGTATTCCTCTCCCTGGCAGAAAAAGCCTTGGGCGTACACACGCGATCAGCCCTGGCCTCAAGCTCCCGGATGACGTGTCTCCCGACACATTCCCTCGTCTGCAGCGCCCGCTGCACATACACCGGCACATCACGCACCAGATGCGCGAAAGCGCACACATCCGGTACGGCAGGCTGTCCCAATCTCACGGCGAGCTTATCCGCGTACTTGTTAACAGCTGCTTCGTATGCGTTTGTCGCGGGTTCGTATTTATCTAGACAATTGGTGAGTTTGGTAAAGGTACGTAGGCGTTTGGCTGCCTGTTGGAGCTTGGTTCCCACCAGGCCGAACAGCTCCGAGAAGAGTGGTGTTGGGACGCGGAGGGCGATGTATAGATCTAGCGTGTGCAGGAGCTGTGCGCAGGCGCTGAAGGCGCGGATGAAGAAGGTGGAGTATTTGGTGGTGCCGTGGCTGAGGAGGAGGGTGCGAATGTACGAGTTGCGAATCGCGCCCAGGGCGCTCTTGAGGTGCGATGATCGATGTGTAGATAGAGTGTCGAATGCTGCCATTGCGGTTAGGGATTCTTGCTCGCATGCTAGGAGGCAGTCACGTTGGATGGCGAGTTGCTGCAAGTCGTCTTCTGCGTACTCCCCAACTTCCTCTACAAGAGAGGCGGTGGAGTCGGGCAGTGCAGCATCCAAGTCGAGATTTTCCTTGCAAGTGTCGCAAAAGTCAAAGACTGCGTTCGTGTGCACGACCGCACCGTTGCAATCCCCCCCAGTGAGGTTCTCAAGGTCGTCGCCGAGTGGAAAGCACGATGCGGGTGCGCGGTGGACACCCTGTTTCAGCTTGAACTGTGTGGCTTGGGGACAGAGGAGAGTGTGCTCGGGCGAGGAAGAAAGTACAGAGTGATCGCAGCTGTTCCAGACGATGCGTGTGTATCGGCACATTGTTGGTGCTTTCGAGCCAGCTTGGATGTAGCGGATTCTGATCAGAGTTCAACGTGGATGGCTTTTGGTGTCACTGAACTCGCGAGTAGTGTGTGCGGTGGAGGGGGTTGATATAGTCAGCATCAATGGATGCAGAGACAAGCTTGTTGAAAACACAACTTGATGCGCACAATGCGAGACCGCCCGCTGTGCACAACGTTGTTGGCAAGAGACAAAGCAAACCTATTGTTTGAGTGCCAACAAAGCTTGATGCCATGCAACACTATGCTCTCGAAGTTTGATCAGGCCGAGCGAGGAGTGATTAATAGACAAGCAATTCAAGAGAAGACGTGTCTGGAGAGTGATCGAATGGGAGTAGCTGGCTCTCTCAAATAGTGATATCCTATCCCGTCTCCATGCATCGACCCCAATAAACAGCCATCGCTAGAGCTTCTCAACACACTGTCTTCCCAAGTCTACACTTTGAACGTCTCACGACGGAAGTGAGCAGGCAAGGCGAATTCCGAGCAGGATCTAAAATCGAAGCTGGTATGGCATAAATTCAGTCCACCAGGTGCTGATCTGTGTTCTAGTTTGCGACGGCCTACTAGTCTGTAGACGTGGTGAGGACAGGTCCGGAAACTCATATGTTTAGGTACAGCGATCCAGCGTCCAGGTCATTAGAGTCAATCCTAGCCCGTGGATGCTATGGCGAAGTTTCGTTATTTGCTGCGATTCTCTCGCTTGTTCGTAACTTTGCTGGTATCACGATCTAGTGGTGTGATTTACTTACTTGCTTGTACCCGCGTGATGCGTCTGGGCCACGGTGCATGAATTGCAAAGGACCGACGTCGCTCCGGTCGAAGGCGACTACGAATGTGGGGTAGTGGAGAATCGGTGTGTGGAGAAGTGCGGGGGAGGCGTCAAAGCTCCGAATCACGACACCTGCCGGCGAGAAGACTCGGCAGAGAAGGTCGAGCGACCGAGGACAGATGACGAGTGGTAGAGCTTGGTTGTCTCGCGCTTTGATTACAATTACGTGCACCCTCATATGTACCATCGTCTCGGGTGTTGCCTCTCTCCCCAGAACCTCCAAAAAGCACTGTGATGTCTCCCTCATCACCTTCTCCAGCTCAAACCACCGACTCTTACACAAGCACCACGTGCTCAACAACAGTCAAAACTCCCCCAACACGCACACAGTGCGCGAAGTGTTCAAACCAAGCCGCCTTGAAAGGAATAAAACGCTAAAGCAGAGCACTGACATAGGAAACCGACGTCGCGTCATGCGAATCAACCGCAGAAGCAAACAAAAGGCAGAAGGGTTTGTACAGTCTAGAACCGCGGTACTTTTGGTAGGTTGTGCAGCTCCTGGATGTCAGGAATCCGGGACGCAGGACAGATGGGCGTGGGGTGGTGGTTGTCGATGGTGTTCAAAGTTTCGATCATCATGTGTCGTCAGCGTCTGGCGTCGGTGTCTCGCTCTCGTCCTCCGGCAGGGTGGGTGGAGCCTGAACAAGACTTCTCCGCTTGCCCTTCTTGTCCTCCTTCTCTGCTGATGAGGATCCGTTCGTCTCTGGTGTGTTCGCTGCCGGTGCCGGAGCTGCGGACTTGGCGTTGGTGGACTTCTTCGTCGGGGCAATGGTTGCCATGCTGGTGGACATCTTGGACGTATCCTTGTTGTTGGTACTGTCCGAGTCCTTTGCAAAGTCCTTCCATTTTCGCCACCCGTCGAAGTCGATGAGGGCTTGCATGCAGCCCCACTCCTTGACTTTTCGCTCCAGCCAGACAAAGTTGACGGGCTGAATGAATGCGTTAGCGTGCAAGGACGTTGTTTGCGTGTGAATTGCTTACCTTGGTCAGGAAGTCGTTGCAGCCAGCAGCCAGGGCCTCATGCCTGTCGCTCTGCAGGGAACTGGCTGTAAGCGCGACAATGATGACGGGGCTCTTGAAGAGGCTCCTATCGCCCAGCTTGTCGTCTTCTGCCAGTTCGGTGTGGGAAGCACCCTGCTTGTCTAAGCCGTTGTGGGGTGTTTCGCTGCTCCCACTGCTGAAGACGCCGATGCTGTTGACACGCTCTAGTCTCCTGATTTCCTTTGTGGCCTCCAGACCGTTCATGACGGGCAGCTGGATGTCCATGAGGACCAGGTGGAAGCCGCCCGCCTTCCACTTGGTTACGGCTTCTCTGCCGTTCATGGCTCGCTCCCATCGGACCTTGAGTCTTTGCATAAAGGCGCCCAGGACGCGCAGGTTGATGATGTTGTCTTCGACGATCAAGACGTTGATGGGTGGGACGGAGCCATCGAGCAGGCCTGCTGGCAGACTGGGCGTCTCGGCGGGCGCTGGCTTTCTCCGCCTCTTCTTCTCTGGGCGAGGCGAGGCGACGCGCAGGGTGGGCGGGGTGTCGTGTTGTGTGCGGGCGGGGGGGTCGATGGGGGCGGGCGGGGTGGGTATGGGGGCGTTGGAGGCCTGCGAGTGCTTGTCGTTGGAGGCCGAGGAGTTGTGGCGATCGCGGTTGAGAGGGCGGGCGAGGGTGGCGGCGGAGGGGATGCCGCCGGCCAGGGTGGTGGGCGAGGCCGTGTTCTGGCGCGGGCCATACTTGGGGCGGGCGAGGTGGGTGCGGCGTGCTGCGGCGGCGCCGGGCGAGGGCAGGGGCGGCAGCTGGCCGCCGTTGGTGAGGACGGCTATCGAGTGGGGAGGCTGAGGTGGGCCGTATGCGGCGGCGGCGGGCGAGGGCTGGACGGCGGGCATGGGCGGGAAGTACTCGGTCTGGGCATGTTGAGCGTCGTCGTGGTGTGCGTAGTAGAGGGGCACTCGCGGTGAAGGCTTGGGGGTGCGGCGTACGGGGACGTCGATGATGAGGGCCTCGGCGACGCTCTGGCCGCCGGGGAAGTAGGCGTCCAGGGTGCGGCACATGTGCTCCTCGGGGCCCAGGGTGCGCTCGTGGCCCGGGCCGGCGTCGCGCGGGACGATGCCGAGGGTGACGTCTGGCGAGTCGAAGCTGCGGCCGAGCGAGTTTGCGTACTTGCGGAGGATCATGTCGCGCACGTCGTCGACCAGGTCGTCCTCGCCGATCTGCACCAGCGTGGCCGAGGCGTTGGGGCGCTTGACCCAGATCTTGCGGTGCAGCATGGCGGCGGAGAGGGCGGAGAGGGCGGGGAGGGCGGGCTGGGCGGCGGCAGCGTGGTCGGCGGGCGGCGGGGGTGCGACGAGAGACTGGCGGCGCAGAGGGCTGGCGGGAGGCGGCGCGGCGGTGCTCGCCGATGCAGACAGAGCAGACGCGTCGTCGGCCACGGGAGCAGCAGCAGCGACGGGCGGCGGGTGGGTGGGCGTGGGCGCCTCGAGCGTCACCTGCGGACAGGCCGTGGGCGCGGCGTTGCTTGCCAATGCAGACAGAGCAGACGCGTCGTCGGCCACGACAGCAGCAGCGACGGGCGGCGGGTGGATGGGCGTGGGCGCCTCGAGCGTCACCTGCGGACAGGCCGTGGGCAGGGCGGCGTCGGTCGAGGCCGTGGTCGAGGTGCGCGTGCGGGCGGGCGAGGGGCTGCTGGAGCTGGTCGCGGTCGTGGTCGCGGTTGTGATCGTGGTTGTGGCCGTGGCCGTGTTCGTGGCCGTGTTGGTGTTGGTGGTGGTGTTGGTGTTGGTGTTGGTGTGGTGCGAGGGCTGCGAGCGCGGGTGCGGGTGCGAGTGCAAGTGCTCGGCGCGCCCCTCCGGCTTCTGCACCTCCGACCTGGCCAGCCGGGGGTCGCGCTCTGCGTCTGCGTGCAGCGCCTCGCCTCGCAGCTCCGTCGCCGAGTGCGCCGCCAGCTTGGACAGCGACAGACTCTTGCGCAGCGTGCTGGGCGTCCGGGGCGAGGCGTCGTTGCCGCCCGAGGCGTTGGACCGCGTCGCCGTGCTGGTTGCGCTGCTCCGCCGCAGGAAGCGCGGCAGGAACCGCCGTGACTTGACGCTGCTCATGCCAGCAAAGAAGCCGTGGCCGCGGGCATGCAGTTGTGGGAAGTGGGCTTCAAACGCCGTGGTGAGGCTGACGTGTCTGTTGTGAGGCCAACACCAGCCGCGCAGCTCGAGCGCCGAGCTATGCTGTCTGCCCTCAGTTGGCAGACCGTGGTGGCATCTGCCTGAAGCCGCCACAACAACGCCTGCAACCTCCAGCAGGGACGCTGCTGAAGCAAAAAGAAGCCGAAGAGGACGAAGACGAAGATGACGAAGAAGAAGAAGAAGAAGAAGAAGAAGAAGAAGAAGAAGAAGAAGAAGAAGAAGAAGAGGAAGAAGAGAAGGAGCAGAAGACGGTGTGCAGGCTGGGTCAACAGCAGTAAGATCGGCCCCCTAGTGTTCGGCCACCCCTAGTGTTCGGCCACCTCACCCAAGTAAGCTTCACTATTTTGAGTTGTGATTTTTCAACAACAACGATTACAATTGCCACTCTGTACACATAGACTGAAGCGTAAGAGCTGCTGCTGCTGCTGCCGCCTTTTTAGCTTCGTCTTCTCCTTGCCGTGATGCCTGCTCAGCTTGTAATGCTGCTGCCCGATCTATAGCAGCCTTAATCGCCTCAACGTTGCTATAGCGCTCATTTGGATTAACTTGAACTCGCTTTCTTGAGTAAGTAATAGTAGCACTATCTAATTGATACTTGAGGCGTTGATTTTCAAATTCTAGCCGAGCTGCGCGGGTGTTGGCTCTGGCAATAGCCTTGCCTGCCTTGCCAAGCATCAGGCGTGTGCTCCGTGAATGAGATTCTGATAGAATAAGCTGCTGAGCCTTGTACAAGGCCTGTGAGCTCTGAGGCGTAGCAAACACGTCATCTAAGGCTTGAGTAGATGGTGGAGGAGTGATAGGCCGGCCTGATACTTGAGATGAGAGCAGTACAAGGTCTGGGTTGTATGGGCAGAGGCCAGCAGCCTTCCACCCGGCTCGTATGACTCTCTCAGATAGTCCCTCATCTCTCGCCTTATTGTATGATGTGACAAAGCGCTCCTTCTTGATAGGTGCTGCGTCATCAAGTGCTGAGAGGGCTCGGATCCCGCTACGGTAACGAGATTTGAGTACTAAGAATGGAGCCAGATCTAGCGGCTGGAGGACGTGTGACGCGTGAGGCGGGAGGTATAGGAGATAGACCTTGCTCTGCTTACAGAGCCACATGAAGTCTATCGGGATATAAGAGCCGTGGCCATCCAGTATAAGTAACCGCCAGCGACCGGGTTGAGGTGTAGTTTGAGGCAGAAAAATCCGCTTCAGCCACTCAGATCTAATAGCATTTAACGTCTATCCATTCTCTGACGTTGTATAGAGCCAATCAGGTACCCCTTGTGCTAGGAACCACGTGGATTGTAGATGCTTGCCTTTAAAGATGACTAGGCATTGAAGCTTCTTGCCAACGGCTGAGATGGACTCAATAATAGACACCCACTCACGATCCTCTGGGGATTTGACGTAAGCCTTCTTCTTTGACAAGCTAGCAACCACACGGGAGTTGCTACATACCCCAAGGCCTACCCCAGTCTCATCCATGTTCCATATGTCCTCATATTGTATACCCAGCTCAATCCGCGTACGCTCAAACAACTCTAGAAACGCGCGTATAGTCTCATAGTTGGCTGCTGTAGTCCTTGCGCTCTCAATCTTTCGGCCAACTATAGAGGCGACGCGTGGGTTACGCGTGATGAAATGGGTTACCCATTTATGCCCGAGTGGCTCGTAGTCGCCGTTCATGTGGAGGATAAGGGTAGCCATTTCTCGTACGCGTGGATGGGAGGGTGGCTGTGCGCGTGAGTCCTCTTCAAGTATCCAATTTACTAGAAATTGCTCTTGTTCTGGAGTCAATCGCTGCTGTTGATGATGAGCTATCGCGTTGGGTTGGCGACCGCTGAGGCGCTCTTGGATCGTTGATCGGGGGACGCCATAGGCCTTGGCAGCCTGCCGTTGGCTTGTAAAAACACCAGAATTAAGATCAGCGATAGCAGATTGTATAGCCACTTCACGGGGATCCATTTTGATGGCGTGGCGTTGAGAGTATAGAGCGTCAAAAACAGAGTAACGCGTTGTGTTGGGTGGCCGAACACTAGGGGTGGCCGAACACTAGGGGGCCGATCTTACAGCACGCAGGAAAGGAGCGCGCTATCGTACTGGTTGTTATTGTCGTCCATGTCCATGTCCATGTCCATGTCTACGTCCACGTCCACGTCCACGTCCAAGTCCACGTCCACGTCCATGTCCATGTCCCCAAGCTTGGCCGTGCGGCCACTGAGTCCCTCTAACGAGCCTGGCCTGCCCTGTTCACGCTCGCATTCGCTGCACCACTTGCAGCCCACCGGCAGCGCTTCACTGCTCTCACTACCGCCTATGGCCACGCCCACGGCAGACGCACCTACGCTCTGCGACACTGCAGCCCAAGACAGCCTGCAGCAAACGCGTTGCACTCTCCGCCAGCTGCTTTCCACCCAAGGCTAACCCTGCCACCGGACCGGACAGCTCACGCGCCTTTGCACGTTCCCTGCGCTCGTGTCCACCATGCCGCCTGCTCACGTTGGAGTGTCTGGTGCGGACGGCCCCTTTCCTTCCGCTCCCCACGCCGTCGTGCTGCCTGGTCCTTGACACGGCCACACTGCACAGGCTGCTTGCTGCACCTTGGTCGAAACCTGAAAGCATATCAACCCAACCTGCGGCACACCCTACCGCCATGCCTCTCGACGACCGCCATGCCTCTCGACGACCGCCATGCCTCTCGACGACCACCAAATCAACGGTATGCGGCTCGCCGACCGGGGCAGCGTCTGACCCACCGTCCTTCTTTGGGCACGGCCAAGCGCGTGCCAACGAAGACGTCGTCCGCATCTCCTTCACGTCTGTCAAAGGCAACCTCATCACCGCTCTTGGCTTTGTCCACGCCTACGTCCAATTGCACTTGTGAAACTGCATCAACTCCCCACCATGATTTGCATGATTTACATAATGTATCATGATTTACATGATTTACATGATTTACATGATTTACCACGACTTACCACAACTTACCACGACTTACCATAATCCACCCACCACAATCCACCCACGATCCACCGCATGCAGCTACCTGCAACCCCCACACGAACCGAAAACAGTGCACCCCACGCCAACAACAACAACGACAACGACGACGACGACGACAGCAAAACACACCTTCTGCTTCTCTACACTTAAATCGCTAAACGCTACACTTTAATCGCTAAACTCCAATCGCTAAACTCCAAACGCTAAACTCCAAACGCTAAGCTCCAAACGCTAAACGCTAAATTCTAAATGCTAAATTCCAAACACTAAATTCTAAATTCTAAATTCTAAACACTAACGTACCCCACAGGCGAGCCGCTCAACAGGCGAGCCGCTCACTTTTGCCAAGCCCCTACCAAACTTCTCCTCCTACACCAATGTCTTCTTAACAACACCATTTAGATGCGTTAAAGGAAGCTTAGATACAGCTTACGCTCCAGGCTCTTAAACAAGACGCGAATCTCTCTTAGTAACGCGCTGCAGCTATCTACAGGGTCCCTTAAAAGACACTAAGCAACTAACACACAGGACAACCTTTACGCGCAGATTCTATAGCTAACTTACAGAAGCTAAACAACAATAAGGAGGAGGTAATTATTAAGCATGTTCTTAAGCTAGATGCGCAAGGATTTTCCTCTTAGCTCTTAGATGTAGCTACTATAGCTAATTCTTTGCACGCTAAGCGCAATCTAGGCCCTATTAGCGTAAACTGGCCTAGTACGTTTGTTAAGCAACACCTAGAGCTTAAAGTCAAGTTTAATTGCAAGTACAACTATAAGAGAGCCCTCTATAAGGATTCTGAGGTTCTATAGGGCTAGTTTAGCCTAGTAGCTAATATTAAAGCTAAGTATAGTATCTAGGATAAAGACATGTACAACTTTAACAAGACAGGCTTTATAATAGGCCAGATCTCCCTAGGAGCAGTTGTTACAGCTTTAGAACAACAGGGTCGGCCAAAGGCTATCCAGCCAGGCAACTAAGAGTAGGCTACAGCTATAGTAAGCATTAATGCTAAAGGATAGGCTATTCTGGCCTTCCTTATCTTTAAAGCCTACCACTACCTCTCTGCCTAGTACAAAGAAGAGGATCTGCCTTACAACTGGGTTATTAGAGTCTCTAATAACGGCTAGACTACTAACAAGCTTGGTCTTAACTGGTTAAAGCACTTTAACAGGCATACAAAGGAGCGTACTATTAGCACCTACTATTTGCTTATTATTAATAGTTATAAGAGCCACAACTCTCTTAAATTCCAGCAATACTGTAAGAATAACAAGATTATTGCTCTCTGTTTGCCTTCTTACTTATCACACCTTACACAGCCCCTTAATATAGGTTATTTTACTGCTTTAAAGAAGGCGTATAGGCGCTAAGCTAAAATACTTATATATAACTAGATTAACTATATTATAAAGATAGAGTTCCTGCTATGCTTTATACGCGCCTATAATGCTGCAATTACTTCTAAGAACATCTAGGGAGGGTTCTGAGGTGCTAGATTAGTCCTATTTAACCTAGACCAGGTTATAATGGCCCTTAATGTGAAGTTGCGCACTCTATCACCACTACTACCTGTTAACAACAAGCTCTGGCAGTCGCAAACCCTAAGTAACACCCTTAAACTTAGGTTGCAATTAATACTTGTAAAGACAAGGATTTAGAGGTATATAGATAGTTCGCCTACCTCTATAGTTAAGGCGTTTAAGAAGGTAGCAAAAGGGGCAGCAATAATTGCGCGTAAGCTAGTGTTGGCGCAACAGGAGATTACTTAGCTTTAAGCTGCTAATAAGGCAGCTATATAACAAAAATTACACAAAAGAAAGTAAGTTTAGGCAGAAGGGACCCTAATAGTTAAGGATAGCCTGTAATTAACAACTCTAAAGGAGTTTAGGGCGCGTAGTAATAGGAAGAAGGCAAAGAAGCAGGTACGCGCTAAAGGAGGTAAGCCCTCCTAAAGACGCTGTAGACAGTGCAATCAGACAGGACACAACGCGCAAACGTGTCAGAAAGAGGTAGAAGTAGTTTCTAAATAGTATTACAGGCCATACTGCACTTTACAGCACCAAACTGGGTTATTTTGGGCCATAATAGGGTGGAGTTTGGTGGGGGCTTGGCAAAAGTGAGCGGCTCGCCCGTTGAGCGGCTCGCCCGTGGGGTACGTTAAATCCTAATCCTAATCCTAATCCTAAATGCTAAATGCTAAATGCTAAACTCTAAACGCTAAATCCTAATTCTAAATCCTAAATCCTAAATCCTAATCCAAAATTCTCGCTAAATGCTAAACTCTAAACTCTAAACTACAAATGCTAAACTCTAAATTCTACATGTTAGAAACCCCTTGAACCCAGTTCTGGGCGTGAGACGTGATGTGAATCTATGAGATGGGTTCTTTTTGGCATTATCATTGTTGTTGGCATGTCATTGTCATTGTATTGTCATTGTATTGTCATAGTCATTGTATTGTCATTGTATTGTCATTGTCATTGTCATTGTCATTGTCATCGTCATGCTTGGCTAGGCTCCAAACCATGCTTCGCTCTATCCAACTGTAGACCTGATGTGGTGATGTGAGGGTGGCTCTTCACCTCTCTCTCTCTCTCTCTGTCTCTCTCTGTCTCTCTCTGTCTCTCTCTGTCTCTCTCTGTCTCTCTCTGTCTCTCTCTGTCTCTCTCTGTCTCTCTCTGTCTCTCTCTGTCTCTCTCTGTCTCTCTCTGTCTCTCTCTGTCTCTCTCTGTCTCTCTCTGTCTCTCTCTGTCTCTCTCTGTCTCTCTCTGTCTCTCTCTGTCTCTCTCTGTCTCTCTCTGTCTCTCTCTGTCTCTCTCTGTCTCTCTCTGTCTCTCTCTGTCTGTCTGAAATATTATGCTTCACCATCCTCTTCTTCCTCTTCTTCCTCTTCTTCACCTTCCTCTTCTTCACCTTCCTCTTCTTCACCTTCCTCTTCTTCACCTTCCTCTTCTTCACCTTCCTCTTCTTCACCTTCCTCTTCTTCACCTTCCTCTTCTTCCTCTTCCTCTCCATCTTCCTCTTTCTCTCTCGTCTTCTTTCTCTTCATCATCTTCATTATCATCATCTTCATCATCATCATCATCGTCATCATCATCGTCATCATCGTCATCATCGTCGTCATGTTGCTGAATGCACAGGCTAAAAATCCTTGAAATACTCGTCCCACCGATCGCTCAGCTCCTTGGTGTACGGATCGCGGTTCCCGCTCTCGTCCTCGTAGTCGTCGAAATTGCGCGTGTCGGCGGGCCCGCGCAGGTGCGGCACAATCGGGCCCTGCACTTCGCGCCTGTACATCTTGTCCCAGTCAATGTCTTGGAACCACTCGTGCTGCCGCACCCGCGACGCGCCGCCGGCGATGTTGCCCAGCCGCTTCGACACGTCCACGGTGCAGAGCCCGGAGATGAGGTCGCGCGCCGGCGCCGACATGGCGCTGGGGAAGCGCACTTTGCCTTCGACGATTCTGCGTGGGGTCAGCAACGTGGCGAGGCCGAGCGGGCGAGGCGTACTGTTCGTAGATCTTCATCGGGTTCTGGTCCCAGAAAGGGGGCTGGCCAACGAGGAACTCATACACGAGGATGCCAAAAGCCCACCAGTCGACTGCGGTGCCGTGGCCTGGTTGGGTGTCAGTCTGTGCAAGCTACGTCGCGGCATGGAGCGGAGAGGTACCGGTGTTCCTAATGACTTCGGGCGCCAGGTACTCGGGCGTGCCGCACAATGTGTATGTCTCCCCTGCTCATGTCAGCGCCCTCTTTGGCTTCCCGTGACGCGACGTACGGTTCTCTACTTTCTTTGCGAACCCAAAGTCGACCAGCTTAAGGTGCCCCTCGGCGTCGATGAGTATGTTCTCGGGCTTGAGGTCGCGGTAGGCGACGCCTTCTCTCTCGTGCAGAAACTCGAGTATCAGCACAATCTCGGCGGCGTAGAACTGCGAGGTGGGCTCGTTGAAGCGTCGTGCCCGGCGCAGGTAGCTGAAGACCTCGCCGCCGGGGCAGTAGTCGAGCTGTGCAGGTTAGCTGGGCCGTGGCGGACGCGGCGCGCGGTGTGACGTACGACCATGTAGAGCGCGTCCATGGACTGGAAGCTGGCTACCATTGTGGTTATGAAGGGATGCCCTGCGACCTTGGCGAGGACATTGCGCTCGTTCCGCACGTGCTCGACCTGCTTGAGCCGGATGACTGGCGTCGTGTTAGCAGCCGTGTGGCTTGGGCAGGGCGGCAGCACGCACCGTCCGTCTTGCGTAGGATCTTCAGGGCAAAGACCTTGTCCTGGTCGCCCTGCTGAGCGTCTTTCAGGCGCACCAGCCACACGCGGGCAAAGGTGCCTGGCAGCTGTCAGTGGCTGTTCACGGCGCAGGCGGGTGGTGGATGCGCACCGGTGCCGAGCGTCTTGATGAGCTCAAAGTCCTCCTGGCGCAGGACCTTGCTGGAGTGGCCGACGGGCTTGTGCTCCGGATCCTTGTCGATCTCGTCGGGAGTGAGGGCAGAGCGCTGGGCCTCCCACTGGGCGAGCGTGTGCTTCTCGGCCTCGCGCGGCTTGTCCATGGCCGAGTCGTTGCGGTCGTGCAGCGGGATCGAGGGCTGGCGCGCGCCGCTCTTTTTTTCGCGGTGGTGTTCGATGGGGTGCAGGAGGCGATTCACGGTCGCCATGGCTGCGGTTGCGGTTGCGGCTGCGGTTGCGGTTGCGGTTACGGGCGCCGAGCGCCGGGTACGTCGGGCGGTTGGGCGTAGGGCAGGCGCGCGAGTCGCGAGGCGCGAGGTGCGAGGTGCGAGGTGCGAGGTGCGAGGTGCGAGGTGCGAGGTACGAGGGGTGGCTTGTTGCGGTTGCGGGCCGGTTCAGCGCATGGCAGGCCACGGCGGCGGGCGAGTTGGGGCTGGGGCTGGGGCTGGGGCGGGCAAATCGAGCGGCCTGAGGTGTTGCAGTGTCGGCGCAGGCCCAGGGGCGCGCTGGCTATAACGGACGCTCCCTCAGCATGGCGGGGGTCAGCCTTGAGCTGAGGCGCTTTCTTGCAGGATGACGCATGCGTGGGGAACCCGTTGCTTCTTGCAACCAGGCCGACCGGCCAGCCCGTGCGGCCCTCGTCTTACGGCCGGCTTTTGCGTGGCAGAAACAGCCGGGCTGCAGACAATACTCAGAGTCTCAGATACTGCAATAGAATCACGCAGCTAGATCAGGAACCTCATTCACGCTGCAGACAAGACTGCAATAGAATCACGCAATCAGATCAGGAACCTCATTCACGCTGCAGACAAGACTGCAATAGAACCACGCAATCAGATCAGGAACCTCATTCACGCTGCAGACAAGACTGCAATAGAACCACGCAATCAGATCAGGAACCTCATTCACGCTGCAGACAAGACTGCAATAGAACCACGCAATCAGATCAGGAACCTCATTCACGCTGCAGACAAGACTGCAATAGAACCACGCAATCAGATCAGGAACCTCATTCACGCTGCAGACAAGACTGCAATAGAACCACGCAATCAGATCAGGAACCTCATTCACGCTGCAGACAAGACTGCAATAGAATCACGCAATCAGATCAGGAACCTCATTCACGCTGCAGACAATAGACTGCAAGATCATGATGCTGCCATGGACTGTGACGGACTGCAAGATCAATAGCTCACTCGATGCTGCCATGGAATCACGCAATCAGATCAGAGCGCAGGGCTGACAGGCGTCGAACCAAAGGCATCGCGCCGGCGTGCTGGATCGCAACCAGCCGTGCCAATCAGCTGCGGCGTGGACGGAGCCAGAGCGGCAGTGGTGCGTGCCGTGCCGACCGGGTCACCCACGATACTCGAGACATGGTAGTGGGCTGGCACGGGACTGACGACGTTTGGGCGAATGCGCGTATGGTCATGTGTTTGCAGAGCCGGTTTGATTGATCGACTGCGGCTATGGTGGTGTGTTTGCAGAGCCGGTTGATTGATCGACTGCGGCCATGTACACATCCCCTGGGCCTTTGCTGACCTGGCCCTGACTGCTGCCGTCTCGGCCTCCCTGCTCGATTCCAACGCCTATGAGACATGCACTTGGACTCGACTCGACTCGACTCGATCCAAGGCAACCCAAAACTCCCTGTCCAAACGCCCAATGTGTTGCATGCAAGTGTCGTGTTTCTACACCGCGTATTCGTACATGAAGACGAGTCCACGCGTCCCTTCAGCCAGCGGCACGCGTGTTCATGATCAGCGCAACAATGAGTCTGCCAAGGTCAGCCGCAGACGTAGAGACGAGCCCAGCCAACGTACCCGTAGAGACCGAGGACTTCGGCGAAGATGAGAATGAGCACCATGCCGACGAAGATGCGCGACTGGCGCATGAAGGAGCGCACGCCCTGCGTCTGTTAGCCAGCTTGCTCTTGTGGTGTGGCGGCTCGCACGCACGGCGTCTCCAACGATGCCAATGGCATAGCCCGCGGCCAGACCCGAGAGGCCCACGGACAGACCGGCGCCCATGTGCATGAAGCCGGCAAAGAGCGAGTACGCCTTCTCGGGCGGGGGCTTGATGTCGCTGGCGATGAGCACAGAGATGACGAGGGCGTAGACGGCCAGGATGCCGGACATGACAATGGGGATGAGCGACTGTGCCGTGTCAGTCAAGCGTGTCTGCGTCTGCGTCTGCGTCTGCGTCTGCGTCCCCGGCGCGCACCTTCATGATCAGGTCGGGCCTGTAGGTGCCAATGCCGGCAATGCCGACGCCCGCTTTGGCGGTGCCATAGGCGGCTCCCATGCCTGCGTGCCGTTAGCTGCGATTCCACTCCCGCTCCAACGCGTCTCTGCTGCGGCGTGGGGGGTGGCCTACATCCAAAGGTCATCTGTTGCAGGTTCGTGGATTAGTCCTCAAGCGGTAGCGGGCGACTGCGACTCACAGCGAAGAAGATGCCGCTCTGCAGGCCGTTAGCTTATGAAGTCATCGCTGGCTGGGGGCGGCGCTCACCATGCCGAAGAAGGGCGCGAAGCTGGGCGCGAGGTTCTCGATCTCGCCCGACATGCTGTGCGGGTGTCTCGAGTGGTGCGTGGAGAAGGGGAGGGTGGCGCGAGGCGGGGGTGGGCGACGGGCGATGGGCGACGGGCGATGGGCGACGGGCGATGGGTGATGGGGTGTCGACGGCGAGCGGACGACTCTCTAGCAGACGACGACGACTTGGTCCGTGGGGCGATGGAGCCAAGACCCAGCACGGCAGCACGCAGCCCTCCGCACTCGGGCACTGCAGCGGAACGTCTCGTCTGCTCGCCCCCCGCCGCGAACAGCACGTCGAGCCCGTCCTGCCGGTTGCCAGCACTCGCTCGCCCGCACACCACGCCCTGCTCCCCGCCCCCTCGCTCGACCACTCGACCACCCGGCCCCCGCGGACCCCTCGCTGGGGAGACTGCACCTGCACCTGCACCTGCACCTGCACCTGCACCTGCACGCATTCTCGCGCCTCGAGCACCAGGGCCAGCACCTCGAGCACCAGGACCAGCACCTCGCGCACCAGGGCCAGCACCTCGCCAGCACCTCGCCAGCACCTCGCCAGCACCTCGCCAGCACCTCGCCAGCACCTCGCCAGCACCTCGCCAGCACCTCGCCAGCACCTCGCCAGCACCTCGCCAGCACCTCGCCAGCACCTCGCCAGCACCTCGCCAGCACCTCGCCAGCACCTCGCCAGCACCTCGCCAGCACCTCGCCAGCACCACCGCCGCCGCCGCCTCCTCCTCCGCCTCCGCCGCCTCCACCTCCTCCAGCCGCCCTGCCGCCCGCCTGCGCTGCAAGCTGTCCACACCAGCACCAGCACCAGCACCAGCGCCCCGCGTGTCTGTCCCCCTCGCGCTTCGGCCTCTGCACGCAACCCGCACCCCCTCCGTCTTCCTCGGCGAGCCGGCGGACGCGCATGTGCCTCGGACCACCGCGAACCCTGCCGACTGACGAGCGCCCATGGCCAACTACGGGCACCAGCACGCGGGAGGGCCGCCGCAGCACGCCCAGCCCACGGGCGGCGCCAGGGACGCGGCCTTTGCCAACATCTTCGGCGCCAGTCCTGCCATGGCCGGCCGCTCGCAGACCATGACCTCGCACTCGCACGCCCGCATCCCCGACCGCGCCGCCACCATGTCCGCCCAGACGGCCGACATGATGCAGCGCGCGCCCCCCATGCGGCAGCCCGTCAACGGCTACGGCTACGACCGCCGCCCGCCCGCGCCCTACGACCAGCGCACCCCGTCCGCCTACGACCAGCGCACCCCGTCCGCCTACGACCCCCACCGCCCCCAGACCCACGACCAGCCGCTGCAGGGCCACCAGCGCCCCATGCTGCCCCCCAACGGCTACCACCCGGACCCGCGCTCCTCCCAGCCCGGCCCGCACACCCAGCGCCAGCCCCAGCCCCAGCCCCAGTACCTGCCCCACCCCCTGCGCCCAGACCGCCAGCCATACGGCCAGCCCCAGCGCTTCGACCCGCGCCCCTCGCCCCCGGGCCAGCCTCCCTTCAGCAAACCCACGCCTTCGCGCTTTCCCGGCCCCGCTGCCCCAGCCATGAACAACGACCCCTACCGCTCGCAGTCTCTGGCCACCGGCCCGCGCCCCAACTTCAACCCGCCCGCCCACAGCTACCAGTCGCCCGCAAACACCTTCCGCCAGCAGCCCTACATGAACCACATGGCCAGGACCACGGCCCAGGGTCGCGTCGTCCCCGAACGCCCGGACGAGCGCACCATGTCCATGACCTCGTACAGGGCCGAGGGCGACTTTGGCCCCCAGCAAACCATGATGAGCGGCAGGGTCATCCCCGGACGGAGACGAGAATCAGACGGCCACGACATGGCGCCTGGCGAACAGCGCTCTCTAGCCGTTTCCCCGCCCCTCAACCTGGGTCCAGGGACAAAGACCAGGAACGCAAGCCAGGGCAGCATACCGCAAATGCGCACCATGTCCATGGCCTCCACCATAGCCCCTTCGATAGCGCCCTCGCCCTCGGACCGTACAGACACCATGTCTTCCTCCGTCACGCGCCCCAGCTCTACCCAGACCACCAACAGCAACAACAGAGCTTCAGGCCAGTCCCACGTCGCGCCCGTCGTACCCGCACCCCAGGCGGACAAGCAACGACGCGCTCCCCTTGTCTACCCTGCCTTGTTGTCGCGTGTAGCCACTACCTTCAAAGACAGAGTCCAGATATCGGAGAAGGAGAAGGATGGCCTGGTCTACCAGAGCGCCTTCACCGGCGCGGATGCCGTCGACCTCATCGCCTTCATCATCAAAACGACGGATCGCAACCTCGCCCTCCTCCTGGGTCGCTCCTTGGACGCGCAGAAATTCTTCCACGATGTGACGTATGCGCACAGACTGCGAGACTCCACAAACGAGATCTACCAGTTCCGCGAGACCATCATGGAAGAGCAGGCAGAAGTCAACGGTGTCTTCACCCTGCTCACCGAGTGCTACTCTCCAACTTGCACACGCGATCGTCTCTGCTACTCCATCGCCTGTCCCCGCCGCCTGGAGCAGCAGGCTCGCCTCAACCTGCGGATTCAGCCGGGCCTCAAGCGCGAGGAGTCTCGTGCCAGCCTGCACGAAGACACGAATGACGAGGAACAAAAGCTCTGGATCAACACCGTGCCCAAGGACGTGGCCGATAGCGTCTCGGACAAGGAGAAGAAGCGCCAAGAGGTCATCTCCGAACTCATGTACACGGAACGAGACTTCGTCAAGGATCTCGAGTATCTCCGCGACTTCTGGATGAAGCCTCTCCGGAACCCGGCAACCTCGCCCATCCCAGAGCACCGCCGAGAGAAGTTTGTACGCACCGTCTTCAGCAACTGCCAGGAAGTCTACATGGTCAACTCTCGTCTGGCAGAATCTCTGACGAGACGCCAACAGAAAGAGCCGGTGGTGCGAAACGTGGGTGACATCTTCCTCGAATACGTTCCTCACTTCATTCCATTCATCAAGTACGGTGCGAACCAGCTGTTCGGAAAGTACGAGTTCGAGCACGAGAAACGAACGAATGCCGCATTCGCAAAGTTCGTGGACGAGGTCGAACGGATGAAGGAATCGAGAAAGCTCGAGCTGAACGGATACCTCACCAAACCAACGACGAGATTGGCTAGGTACCCACTTTTGTTGGAGGGCATCCTCAAGGCTACTGCCGACGACAACCCTGATAAGGAGGACTTGCCCAAGGTGGTCAAGATGATCAAGGACACGCTTTCCAAGGTCAACGTCGAGTCGGGTAAGGCTGAGAACCACTTCAACCTGATGCAACTCAACAAGGACCTCAAGTTCCGCCCGGGAGAGTACGTCGACCTGAAGCTGACCGACGAGAACCGTCAATTGGTCTTCAAGGGTACGCTGAAGAAGTCGCCAACTGAGACAACGGGCGACATCACGTGCTACCTCTTCGACCACGCTGTTTTGCTTGTTCGCACCAAGACCGTGAACAAGCGCGACGAGCAGAAGGTGTACAAGAAGCCGATACCTCTCGAGCTGCTCGTCATCACCCAAATGGACGACATCATACCTCGTTTGGGCATAGCGAAGAGGCCCTCGGGCACAACGTTGATGGGCGCTGGCGCAAAGGCCATTCAAGCCGCTGCGCCGAGAGCTGACCCAAACAAGCAGCAAGGCTATCCGATAACGTTCAAGCACCTCGGAAAGGGCGGTTACGAGATGACGCTGTACGCCAGCACCCCCATCTCCCAGCAGAAATGGATGGAGCACATTGAGTCCCAGCAGCGATCGTTGAGAGAGCGTAGCAACATCTTCACAAAGACCATCATCAACGAAGGCTTCTTTTCTGCAGCCATCAGGGTCACCTGTGCTGTGCCTCTGGGTAAGTTAGACCTACCGCCCCCATCGATGCAACTAACCCGTCTCCAGATGGTGGTCGCAAGCTGGCTCTGGGTACAGATGCGGGTGTCTACATCGTAGACCGCAAGCCCAAGGACGCCTCGATGCGACCCAAGCGAGTCCTGGATACCAAGGGTGTCACACAGATCGATGTTCTTGAGCAGCATCAGATCCTACTCATACTTGCTGACAAGACTCTGTACTCGTACTCGACCGAAGCACTGGACCCGGACGAAGCGCAAGCCGCAGCCAAGCGTCCCAAGAAGATATGCCACGCCAACTTCTTCAAGTCTGGTGTCTGCATGGGCCAACAACTCGTGGCGTCTGTAAAGACGTCGGCATTGTCGACTACTATCAAGGTCTTCGAGCCGAAGGAGAACATGGCGAACAAGGCCAGGAAGTCCGGCTTCGCCAAGATGCTCGCCCAAGGACAGGATCAGCTCAAGCCCTACAAGGAGTTCTACATCCCAACCGAATCGTCATCGATACACTTCCTGCGCAGTAAGCTATGCGTTGGATGTGCTCGTGGCTTCGAGGTCGTCAGCCTTGAGACCCTGGAAACACAATCCCTCCTGGACCAGGCCGATACCTCACTTGACTTTGTGGTGCGCAAGGAGAACATCAAGCCCATTCACATTGAACGCATGGCGAGCGAGTTCTTGCTCTGTTACTCGGACTACTCCTTCTTCGTCAACCGCAACGGGTGGCGAGCCAGACCAGACTGGAAGATTACGTGGGAAGGCAACCCGCAATCATTCGCCATCTTCACACCATACATACTCGCGTTCGAGCCTAGCTTCATCGAGATACGGCATATGGAGAGCGGTGGCCTGGTGCACATCGTCACGGCGAAGAATATCAGGTGGCTGCATTCATCTACAAGAGAGGTTCGTCACGGCGTTTCCTGCGCCGATACCACCATGCTAATCCAAACACAGATCTTATATGCTTACGAAGACGAGCTGGGTAACGATGTTATCGCCAGTCTCGATTTTTGGCAAGCGGCAAACGGACCTGCGCACAAGCAACTACTTGAGGTACGGTAAAGCTAGAAGCTGCCAACACAGCAGGAACAGCCGCCAAACAGGGCGCCCTGTTTGTTTCACACCACGGCCTGAACCCGAACGATCATCTCGTCAGACATGCGCCAGCATCTCTGTCCGCTTCGGCACAGCATCAAGATCTCTACACAACCCACTGCTGAGCCGCACATGGACGTCGATGCTATGTGATATCGTGCTCATAGCAGACATTGAGAGTGGGGTGTGCAACATTCAGCACCACAATATCGGCGCCCGAGATGCAGATGGCGCGCCGCAACGAATCGCAGACTCAACGAAGGGTGCTGCGTGTTGGTTGATCTACTTGCTACTTTGGCTTTTGTATAGTAGTACACATGGCTGGGCGTGGTGTCGACCAGGATAGAGTATGGTCTCGAGTGGGTGGCCAGAGGAAGCGTGTCTGTTGACGAGATACCATGTCAAATTAGCGGCCTTGATATTGGAACCTTTGTTGATTGTTGTTGAATCTACTTGACCCATCAAAATTTGACTTTGACTTTGACCATGGTTCTCTTCGTGATGCGAGTATGAGGGACGACGTCATACTCTCTTGCCTGTGGTCAGGGTGGGGGTTGCTGGGCCAACTTCGGTAAAGATCCCTGAAACGGCATTCTGCAAACAGACCCTGGCTGGTGCAAGCCGCCCACCACGCCTCCACTCCAGCACACTTCGACACCCTCGCTCACGCCGCCGCCATGCCTCCTAGGATCGTATACGGCAAGAAGGCTACCGCAAGGCCCGTCTCTGCGAGTTACATAAAGTTCTTGTCCCCTGGAGAAGACCAGCTTTTCTCAAGCACGAACAAGGAAGAGGTGCAAACGCAGACGAACAAAGGGTCGAGCCAGTCGGCAAGGACAACCGAAGAAAGAATACAGGATGAACTGGTAGCGTTGGAAGCACAGTTGGGTGGTCTGGCGATCGACAACGATATCATAAAGCAGGATGGTCTTCCGGTCGAGAAGAAGCTCACGAGCAGGTCGAGGAAGGTACTTGAGGATCGCGATGCGAACACAGTACCGAAGAAGACTAGCGAGCATATCGAAAAGCCAGACAAAGCAGAGCTGAAAGGAACCACCCAGCCGACGGAGCTTGCAACACCTCCACAGACGCCCGTTGCCAGACCAAGGAAGAAGAGATCGAAACCGACGACAACGAAGAAGAGAGCACAACCACCTACACCCGAGTCCACGCCAGAGCATGATGATGTCCATGTTCGATACATTTCGCCGCTATTCTCATTCAGCGACGGCAAGAGGATCACAACGTTTGAGCAATGGTCGTCAGAATTAGAGCCACACTTCAAGATTACGAAGATTGCAGAGGCGTCTTTCTCGGAAGTCTACCGGCTATCAGCCATATCCGCTACCGCTGGCCTTGGTGAAGAGTCGGTCTTGAAGGTCGTTGCACTGAAGACGCCTCCTGAAGCCCCGCTGCCCTGCCAGACGTTAGAGCGTGCAATCAGAGACCGTAAAGGGCAAATGGCGAAGGAGCTGGAAGAGAGAGAAGAGAAGGATGCCTACAAGTCGCACGTCGCTGATGTGTTGTCCGAAGTGAAGCTACTTCAGAACCTCAACCAGATCCCTGGCTTCACAAACTTCCGAGCTCTGACCGTACTACAAGGGCGACCGTCATCATCGTTCAACAATGCGTGGAAAGTGTGGAACAAAGCAAGGCCTCGCGGTAAGAAGAGCTACTTCCCCGATCCGAGCAAAAAGACCAGCTACGAAGACACACAACTGTGGGCTGTTATAGAGATGCAGGATGCGGGCATGGACTGTGAGAAGCTCATGGAGTCTGAAGGGCTGGGGACGATATGGGAAGTTTGGGATGTCTTCTGGGGTGTCTGCATGAGCGTCGCAAAAGCAGAAGAAGCGTGTCAGTTCGAACACCGCGATCTGCACATGGGCAACATCTGTGTACGCTCCTCGCGCCCCGAGAGCGATGTTGCCATGCCCACAGCCAAGGATCCACTACGACGCCGCTTCCGGTTCACTGGTCTTGAGACAACAGTCATCGACTACACACTCTCTCGCGCGGACATCGTCACGCATCAGCAAACCCCCACATCCTCTCCTTCAACACTCGACGCTGCATCTCAACCGCGCCCCCACTTCACGGGGAACGAAGTGGCCTATCTTGACCTCAACAAGGATCCCGCTCTCTTCGAAGGTGATGCAGCCGAGGAGTATCAATACGAGATCTATCGATACATGCGCGGTGCAGCTCTATACGACAACCCGCTCCAGTCTGAGCCTTGCCCTGAGCCAAAAGTCCCCACAACACCGCGCCCTGCACCAAAGAAGAACATACACATTCGTTTCGGCGAGATACCCGAGACGCCGCAGAAGCCATCGCTAGAGACAGCGACAGACACTAACGTATGGAGACGATTCCACCCCAAAACCAACCTCGTGTGGACGCATTTCCTCCTGCACAAGCTGCTCAACCACCTCAAAGGCTACGAGCCAGAGCACCAGTCCACTACCGACATCATGGCCAACGTCGACCTCGGCGACGACGCAAGTATACCCGGCGCTGCACTGAGAGTCAAGAAGAAAGCCATCAAGCTCCACAGAGTGCTGCAGCGGGTCAGCGAGCTGCTGTGTCCCGTCGCGCTCGGCCAAGCAGGGAGTCTGAAGAGCGTCAAGGAGCTTGTCATCCTGGCGGTCGAGGAGCGGTGGTTAAGGGTCGGTGACGTGAGTGGCTAAGCCAGCATTGTGCAAACTTTCATACAAACTAGCATTCACCTGTAGCGTTTCATTTCGTTTCGTCTCATTGCTTTGCATTGCACCCGGTGTTTGGCCTCTTGTCTTGTCATCTTCCATACCCTGACTTGCCATACTGCTGTGCACCACTGTACCGCGTAGCATACACAGTGCGAGACTTCATTGCATTTTGCATTTCTACACACGATGATGATACATGCATAGATATCCCTGTACGTGCATTTCTTTGCACTCTTTCATCTCCCTCGCCCCGCGTCTCTAGGTTTTTTTTCTTTTTTTTCTTTTTTTCTTTTTTTCTTTTTTTTTTGGGACTTCCACTCTTATCAACTCCTGTGGTTTTTTTGGGGGGTTTTTTTTTTTGATTATTTGATTATTTGATTATATGTATATATGTATATATCACAAAAGGGACTGACTGGTCGTGCTGTGCTGTGCTGTTCTTGCATGGTTTGGTTGTTATTCATCTCCTTCTTCATCTCATTCTTCATTTTTTTTTTCTTTCTTCCTGCACCAGCGAAATACAAGATTCGGCTCTTTTCTATCCCTGCGATTGGATGGCATGCAACTTTATTGTTTTAGCGCAAGAGACGAGATGTCTCTCTCTCTCTCTCTCTCTCTCTCTCTCTCTACCCATGCCATCCTACAACGCCTTTAACCACCCCATCTGCATCTTCCCCCCTCCATCCCATCACGCCCTCAGCGATATTTCCGCCCTTTTGTTCACTATCCGCTATCCGATCTCTACACGCTGGACCCCTAGTTCGCCACTGCGGGTGCATGGGGGGGTTTCGAAGACGCGGGTGGAGAGCTCGAAGCTTGGTTGCAGATCTAGATGTGTTGCCTAGGCATGTAGGGTCTTAGGTTAGGGTGTTTAACTCGCTTGCAGGGACTTAGGATTTATTAGCTCTCGCGTAGAATAAAGGAATCCTTCTATGCAGCGGCTGTAGGTATCATTGTGTCTGCTGTATATATACGTAAGAGGAGGCTTTTGATACGCGATAGGTAGAGAGAAAGCCGTGAAGCAATCTGAGAGCATGTCGCATATAGTAACAAGCTCACATCCAAGAATGATTTCGGACTTTCTGATTAAATGCGACAAACAGCAAATCCACGAATAATTATCGTATCATCTGCACTCAAGATCGCCATTGTGGTTGCCTTTAAAATGCGTAGATATAATGCGACCGTCCGTCTCCTGCCAAATTCACACAGCCATATGCAACGCACAAGTATATGCTTTGCTTAAACCATCTCTATAGTGACAGCACCCGGCCACTGCTATGGTATCCGGCATAAATAGTGTACATGGCCGGTGCACGGCAGGGGTGCTGCCTCAGATAAGTAAAATGACTGTAGCGACCAAAAATACGCTAAATACTATATAATCTGTATTAAAAATTAGGCATCTCTGTCTTCCACCTCATCAACGTGTCATCTACTATCACTATCACTAACGTTACCTCCCATGACGCCCCACCACCGATACCTTACCCGCGATGAACAACTCATAGTCCAGACTCTCTCTCGTGCTGGCCACAGTAAACCCTCAATTAAGCGCTACCCTGGTTTTACCTGGCGACAGATTGGGTACGCTATTGCAGCTATTCAAATCACACCTAAGAAGAGATTAGGCAGACCTCTAAAGCTCTCTTGTGAGCAGACAGATAAGGTAATCTACTTCATCTGTTAGTCCCGAGCCAACCGGCAGATGAGCTATTAATCCCTCGCCAAGACCTTTAAGCACCGGGAGGCAACTGAATACTTTGTACGCTACGCTCTACGTAGTAGAGGTTTTACACGCTGCGTAGCCTTTGCAAAGCCTCCTCTCTTAGAGGAAAATAAGAAGCACCGTCTTATGTAGGCTCTGGCTTATGGTGATTGGACTATGGACGAGTGGTGGATCATATTGTGGAGTAATGAGACGTGGGTGACTGGGGGCTGTTACAGGAAACGATGGGTTACCAGGAGACCTGGAGAGGAACTAGATGATACCTGTATTGTTGACAAGGTGCGAAAGAAGGCTGGTTAGATGTTCTAGGCCTGTTTTTAGGTACTACAAAGGGACCCTATCTACTCTGGGAGAAGAAGTGGAAGAGCATTATAAAAGAGAGATACTGTGATAGAATTGTCCCTTTAAATGATGGCTGGTTACGTATGAATCCACACCTAGAATTCGTGCAGGATAAGGCTCCTCCTTACGCAGCCAAGTACACTAGAGAGGATCTTTAGGAGATGGGAATTCATCCTATCTGCTGGCCTGCCTTCTCCCCTGACCTGAACCCTATTAAGGCAGCGTGGAACATATGAAAAACTATATAGCGATACGCCATCCCGATCTCCCAAACGGGAAGCAGCGTACCCCTGATTAACTCAGGAGTATTGTACAGGAAGCTTAGGAGGCTATTACCCCTGATTTCCTTTAGAGGCTTATTGAGACTATGCCAGCACGCTGTTAGGCTGTTATTGATGCTTAAGGAGGTCACACTAAGTACTAAGATCATATGTAACAATAGACTGAGAGAAGTTTAGTCTACTGCAATCTCCAGAGGTGAGCTGGGGCGGCCAGTATGGGTACCGTTGTGCTCACAAGCACTCCTAGAATCATTTGCAATCATTTTTGGATCACTATTTTGGCTGCAATTGATACTATTGAGATGCTGGAGAGTGACTGTAGGAGTGTCGTTGAGCGATGGGTCACTAGTAACGATCCGATTGGCCCTCGGTGATGTCCCAAGGAAGCCTAGCAGATATCATCTTCTCCAAAGGATGCGGTAGTAGGCGACCGCTGTGGAGTGTGATCCACTGGGTCGATGTGGGTCGGCCCACTTGACCCAAACTCCATACACTGGCGTGGTGTCACGACTCAGGTTTTGCCGGAGCTGTCTTTTTCCTGTGGCCAGAACTCCAGCACATCAGGCGAGCGAGGTGTGCCGTCACGCGGCTTGTGCTTAGATTGTTGGTCGTGCTCATGATCTGCAGGGCTGTGCTTTCTTGTTTGCGCTCTTGGTGGTTCTTGGCTGTTGGGGTAGCCGTGGCTTGAGCTTGCAGGTGATTACTCAGCGCTGCGATTGTGTATCGAAGCTGTTTATGTAGTAAATACGTCTTTTGTAGGTGGTGTAAAGGGGAAGGACGTTGGGTAAGGGTTGGGTACCACGTATTCTCAATCCAGTTAATTGAATATTTGCTTTCGGGTATCTTTCAAATCACACATATCAGAGATGGATACCCGGAAGTGGATTTTGGTATACCATCTCCATCAAATCCACTTCCGGGTATCCATCAGCGCCTCTTCTTTATAACTAATTCGTGGTAAGTACGACCGCAGGCTCCCTCGATCAACACTGTACTCCGAGTGCACCATGATCCCCCCCAATGGAGAACCAGTCACCGGCGCCGCCGTGTCTGTCAACGATTGCACATCCTCATTTGACTTAAACGAGTGGTTCAGCGATCTGTCCGAATAATGCCATGTCAGGCTTCCACCCTCATTTGTTCCGCCTGTGCGAACGCCCTTTTCAAGGTCGTCCATGTGTACGAAGTCGTCTTTGTCAACTGTACTCCGGCCCAGAGTGCTCAGCTGAGACTGGTCGGTCTTCGGTGACCAGATGCGAGACTTGAAATACTTGCTACCATTCTTCTTGTTGCTATCTCGTGAGTTTTCTTCGTAATACAACCTCCTCGCCGTATCTTGTTTGGGCCAGATTCGTTCGCAAATGGAGCGTTGCAGTTGGCGTATAGCAGGTAAGCAAGCGACGATGACACCGACGTGTGCTTCAACTGCGGACCAGTATCCAATGGGTAGGTAGTCCCATGTTACGTTATCGGTATGGGCGAACTGAATCATGTACTTTAGGCGGAGAATGCTGACGATGGTGACACTGAATGCGTATTAGCATACCTAAGTGCATTGGTATGTAGGGAGTGGACTTACAAGCCACCACCGAGGAACATGAGCATGACGCCAATCTTGCGCCAACGGCTCATTGCAAGTTTGCTGAGCTCTCTCATTGGTATTATAATAACGACCAGATCGAGGATAATGTTGACGGCTGCAGAAGCCCAAGCATCAGCATTCAGGTTGACGCATTTTCCGTGATGCTCGCCATCCCAGCGCTCCCAAGCAAAGCGTATCGGAAGACATTGCAGTGCGGTTGCTGTAACGAAGGCGATGATGTACATGGCGCAGATCACTATGGTAACATAGATGATACGTCGGAGGCCCTGGTGAGGGAAGATGCGGAGGTAAAAGAGCAAGACTGATATCTTCGTCAATGCGATCGACGCCAGGTAGAGAAGCTCAGTATAGTAAAAGATCTGGAGTCGTACGGTCATCAGTTTGGAATTTTAGTATTCGCAAGATCTATGACATACCTGGAGGATCTTCGTGATATTTTCGAAAGACACTAGCCACATATCCGTTCCCATGCCGAGTTCGTTCACTAGAAGCTTTTATTAGAAGGGCAATGGTCGTTAGTAGTGATGCGACCTACAAAGGATTGCGCATGCTGTAAGTGGTATGGTGATTATCTGCAATCTGTAAGTATTGGCACATGACGCGCGAGGAAGTGTACAGGAATACACACAATTGCCGCAGTCATAACCCAATCGTCAAAGCCCCAATTCCCCCCAAACCAGGTAAGGCGCGCGACTATGCGCAGGATGTAGGCTAGCACGGCCATACCTCCAACTATCAAACTGGTTAATGTTCCTTGCATTGTCTTGTTGCGAACCGGCGCATCCATCAGCTTTGTAAGGAACCTTCTTGCGGCTGCAACTTCTGTCAGTGAACTAACCCAGCACGGTTACATCTAGCAAGACTTACTCAGTGCATCTTTGGGACGACAGCTGGCCTTTACACATGTGGTCAAATTGTCTATAAGCTTCTGGTTGCCTTTTATGCACTCGATGTCTGTAAGCGCGCATGTCGATGATTTAACAATCGTCAGTGTGCAATTTAGCTGTACGTGAACGTGATCAGTCTCGGTTTGGTATGCTAACTTGGTTTACATACCGCGCATGGAGGCAGGTTCTTCACGGCGAATGCAAGAACATCAGTCCCATTCTGGCTTTGCGCATAGGACAGAGGCGCGAAGACGAGGAGCAGCAGTGCTGAGAATCCCTTCATATTGGAGCCCACATATGTTGAAGCTGTGCTCCAGTATGTCTCCAATCATACGTATCGAGAGAGACACTTTACAAGTCAAGCTGTGCGAAATGCACTGCGTGCAAAAGAGAGAGAAGAAAAATTGTAAGCGACAGTTTGCGGTCGAAAAGGGTACCGTGTCCGTGCGCGCAACGACCGGAGTCGCGCAACGACCGAATCATCACAACTACACCATACTTTGACGCGTTGTAACTTAACAACTATAGCAGCTATTAACAAAGCGCTTACAGTAATTAATGCGCTAAAACTAGGCAAAAAACTTGTGTATTAGCATTTTGCTACTAGGTTTAGCGTTAACTGCGTAACTCTAGCTTAGAGACACAAGCACGTTTAGGACTCCTAGGAGACTAAGGATATTAACTAGCAACGTTTAACGCTATAACAGGAGATAGAGCTTATAAAGTATATAGAGTTGCTTAGTACTTGTTACTTACTACCTACTAGAGAGATAATCTAGAATTTCGCGTTGCTAGTGGCTTAAAATCCAGTTAGTAAGAGCTAGGTTACCTGCTTTATTAACAAGTACTCTATCTATCTTATCTTGCGTTACTCTACTAGGATAGATTAACTATGTTATAACGCTAATTCCTACAATAAATATACACTCTACTTTAACCTGCTACAGCACAAAATCTCTAAATACTCTATTAAGGGTTACTACACATATAATATAGATAAGAAGGGCTTTATAATTAGTATTATAGGTAAGATAAAACATATGTTTAGTAAGCATATGTAGATAAAGGGAGAGATTAAAGCATCTATCTAGGATAGTAACTAAGCTTAGCAGACGCTTATAGCGTGTGTGTGTAGTAATAGGACAGTACTGCTACTAGGCATTATCTATAAGTTAGCTAACGCTAGCATTAAATTAGACTAGGTAGCTAAAATTAAGCTAGGAAAACACTCTGTAATAGTTATATTATCTTTCTTAGGGTGGACAAATAGGGATATAGGCCTTACCTGGCTTAAGCAGGTGTTTAATTACTACACTAAGGAGAAAGCACAAAGAAAGTAGAGGCTTTTAATACTAGATAGCCACAGATCCTACGTAACAATAGACTTAATTAAGTACTGTAATAACTACAAGATCCTCCTAGCTGTCCTTCCCCCTTACTTAACCTAAACGCTCTAGCTGCTTAATATAGTGCTGTTTAAGCCTCTATTAATAGCGTACTTAAAAGCAGTTATAACACACATCTATAAGGCTTAAAACAATACACCTATTACTAAAGCAGACTTCTTCTGCCTATTCTGGCTAGCGTAGATATGTAGCTTTACTAAAAAGCTAATACTTAAGTCCTTTAAGGCAACAGGTATCTATCTACTTAATCCTAACGTTATCCTCTACTGCTTTATTAAAACACTAGAGAGCTTAGATTTAGATAGGTCCTTATTGTCTGTTTATAGTAACAAGGATTAGCTTAAAATAGAGACGTTGTTGCGGCGTGTAGTTAAAAACTAGAGTAAGAGTAATGTTAAAAAGATAAGACAATTAATCTACTACATCTTAGTTAAAACCTTACTCCTCTAGCATAAGATAGATAGCCTTAAAAAGACTCTAAAGACGCAGAAGAAGCACAAAAAGAAGAGCAAAACCTTAGACTTGCAGTAACAGCAGGAGTACTATAGTAGTGCAGTGTTCTAGTTACCTAGAAAGGTTAACAAAGCACGCTTCTGTAAGCAAGTCAGACAACGTAAGGAGAAGGAGGAAAGGCTTAGAAAAGCTACTAGTAAGGAAGTAGCAGCTGCTAAGAAGCTGGTTAAGGAGAAGGAGAAGGAGGAGAGGCGTATAGCGCAAGAGGCAGCTAAGGTGGTACGTAAGAAGGAGAAGGCTAATACAGCAAATTAGAAGGCTAAACAGGAGGCTAAAAAGCAGCATTAATAATAAGAGCTTAATACTGCAAAAGCTATACAATTACCTTAAAAGAGTAAGAAGAAAGCTTTATAAGCAACCTAGCTAAAAAAGCGTTAAAAATGTGGTCCTAGGGATAATGTTAGTGGTCGTAGTCCCCTATTGCTGTCCCTAGCTCCCCTACTTAAAACCACATCACGTAGCCACAACGTTAAGTTACTAGCTAAATTTAAATAGTACATCTTTTTTGTAAGTAATTAATTAGTACTACACTATAAAATTATAAAATAATAGCTGTTGTAGGTGGCTCTATAGCCTTATCTAATTTTGAGCGTTGAGGTGGTTTTTGGTTGTTGCGCGACTCCAGTCGTTGCGCGCACGGACACGGTAGGCAGGATACCATATGAATCAGGGTAGAATAGAGGATTGTACACGGAAGTAAAAGGCTCCCCAGATTGGAAGATGTCAAGATCTGTTAGCCTCCTGACTTAAAGGCGCCGTTAGCATGTTACAGGTTTTGGGCAGCAGAACTACTACCTCCGTAACGGAGACTCTTTCATCTTGTGCGCCAAACAATTGCGTTTGGGCGTTATCGGCCGTCTACGAGCTAGACAGTGCCTTGACCTTGGTTCGCAGCTATGCCGCTACTACTACGGCGAATTCCACGTGGAGCATGAGCCCAACGCCCGGAAAACCAGTAGTGTATTGCTTTCCCTTGCTGGTGTGACACCTTGACGTATCTTGTAAACCTACGTACTTTAGAAACGAGGTGTTCAGTATAGTTGACTGAGGAACAGGTTGTAAAGATATACCACGAACCAAGCGAGATTATTGAAGTCGGTAGATGTACGAATACTTGTGTTCTTACAGTGCTACCAGCTGTCGGTATCAGACACCACGAGGCGTTGCACATGATACGAACCTGGTCTGCTCTTCGGAGGTAACGATTCTTCTAGCGTTCACTTTATCGCCACAAGCTTATGTTCATTCACTAATGCGTGATAATTTCGATGCAAATGCTAATCTGGCGAAGGAACTCTTGACCTGTAGTAGGAGCGAAAATCATCAGAGATACAAAGACCCAGTGGGCATCGGTATCCGATTGCTGTCATTTAGCGATGGCAGTCTTCTTTGCGGAAAACGTGGGTCTGCCCTGCATATGACATTCAATGTTCGGCTTCGCTAGTAGATCCGTCTTATGGTAGCGCAAACTCTACTTCGGATTGGAAATACTAGCGTAGTCGGCCAACCAAGGTCGCCGACACTTTTTGGGTACGGTAGAGCGCCGTTGAGAGAAAGACAAACCACTTCTCGCGATCGCTCTGTTCTGGAGAGCTTCTGTAGAAATTCTGTATATACTCTCATGATCTGGTACTAGCTGTAGCAATTGACATATTGTCGATCAGCTATGGCTATCGTATTGAAAATGATCACGTCCAAGCCGCTCGCCTGGGGTGTATTTGGGAGAGAGACGTTGCGACTATATCATTGCTCTCGACGAAGTAATTGCTACAGACAAAGAGGTCCATGGCTACCGTGAGCGCTGTGGTAATGGATCCGATGGCTTTTCGAGTCATAAAATCGTACTCAAACGGGTGTGCGAGGTTTGGCTCGAAGCATTTAGCGCTAGCCAAAACCGCAGCTAGAAGAGAGAACAACAGATGTTCTAAACTTGTACAGTCTACCTGGTACGAAGTAGAGTTCACGCATGAGAAGATTTGGCTGAGTGACATTGTACCCCGCACTGACTGGAGCTCGGGCCGCACGGCTTGACATCATCGCTGATGTGACCTTTCGGACTCGTTCACACCAGCGCGGTATCAACGTCTGTCACAAGCTTCGTATGCTCATCAACTCTCTGAACAGGCACGATACTTTGCAGTTCAGCTTGTGTCATCGTCTAGAGTACTCCACATCTCGACATATCGTCGTGATATCACGTGAGAACCTTGACGGCGCACACACGTACTAGGCTAGCTGATCAACTATAGCTAAGCTAGGCAATTCTGTTAGCTATTATTACAAGCTCGTTGGCGATTTGAGCTTGCTGCGGTAATATAAAATTATTTCAAGCACAATATTACACCCATCGCTACGAGCTGAACATATCGTTCCGAGATACAACCAGGCCTGGTCACCACGTAACCCTTAAAGCTTCCATGTATCAGCGTCTAAAAAGCCAAGCGACTATGTCTTGTCATTTCTGCGAAACAATGGGCCCAATGAAGCGACATCATCTTCTACCAGCTTCAGTGCTTCAACCTATCCTGGCTGTAGATCCCACTGCTTTCCCGACTGGAATGGCGAAGAAAGCGCCTTTTCAACACATCGCCAATGCTGCGAATCTCGGCTGCAGGTTTTGCAGTATAGTGAGAGACGGTATTCTTTCTTTTGCAGACGGCGAGGAAGTGGAGACAGTCGCGCTCGCTCAGAATATGGAATCTAGATCTGGAAACGACATGAAAAAGTTGGGTCACCTGTATCCCCTCAGCGTGAAATTTCAAACTCTTAACAGAAGCACTGAGCTCATTTTTTACACCAACGATGGTTAGCACGTTTTCGTTTGTTCGATTCTAGAACTGGACGTGATCTAGCTGACTCGCGTCTAGGATTCGTCACGAAGCTGATGCCTCATTTCACAACTGCAGCACATGTCTCAGCGGATCCATCCTCACCAGAGTGTTTCCTCAAAGCTCGCGAGTGGTTGAACTGCTGCTTGCAGAATCATGGCTCTCTTCAATGTCCTTCGGTGGAGAGGGCGACTCTCCCAACGCGGGTCATCTGTGTTGGTGATGAAGTCAACCAGCCTTATCTCTATGAGTCGAAGCCGGGTGAGGAGGGTGTCTGGGCTGCCCTCAGCTATTGCTGGGGCAAGACAAAGGTTGTGACGACTACAATGGCGTCGCTTCCCAGACATAAGTCTGGCATCGTTTTAGAGGATCTCCCCAAAACCTGCAGAGATGCGGTACTGGCCGCACGTGCGCTTTCCATACCCTATCTCTGGATAGATGCTCTGTGCATCGTGCAGGACTCGTCAAGCGACTGGCAAAGAGAGGCTGCTCGTATGTGCTACGTATACGAGAACGCCAACGTTACGCTCGCAGCTCCACAGTCTGCAAGCAGTGAGATCGGGCTGTTTCTCGCGAATCCGAATCGTGGTACGACCAGAGTCAAGATCGATATAGACGGACGAATTGGTACTGTCTATGTGAGAAAAGATCTTTCTCTTCCCATGTTTCCGATGCACAGACATCGTGGCGATCCTTTCAACACTGTCACAAATAACACGGGGATCCTCGAAACGCGAGCCTGGACATTGCAGGAGCTTCTTCTGTCTCCACGGACGCTATGGTTCGGCTCAGCCGAGCTCGGTTGGTCGTGTCGCTCGAGCACAGCTTGTGAGTGCGAACCTGAGCAAACGTCGGAACATATGCAGAACGATGAGGAATTCGGTGCCCACCAGACGCTCAGAGTATCGTCATTGCCTCTACCAAAACACGCCAAGGCCATTGATTGGACGAAGACTTGGCACGAGCTGGTGCAAAAGTTCACGATTCGCGACCTCACAGTATCAACAGACCGTTTGCCCGCCATAGCTGGTCTAGCATGTGCTTTAAAAACCCATATTCAGAGCGAATACCTTGCTGGCTTGTGGAGGTCTGCTCTTGATACCCAGCTTCTGTGGGTTAGCTTGTGGCTGGCCCTGAACCACTCCAACGGGCCCCCTCCACCCTTTGAGGATGATTATGCGCCTTCCTGGACCTGGACTTCTGTTCCAGGGCAGATTCGCTTCCTGGAAAGGCTCGGGCATCGTATCTCAACACCAATCTGGCAGATTGCTGATGTCCAATTTCGTCGTCTCGATGACAATGAATTTGGACGGGGCAAAGGCTCCATCGCAATAGAGAGCTATCTGCTCAAGTTGCATTGGGACAACGACCAGCTAGTGTGGGCCTCGCTACCGGACGGAGATGGGTGCGTTGAAGAATCCACGTTCGCCGGCAAAGACGATGTTTTGTGGGACCCAAGATCACAAACACAGAATCGGAGCGATTTAATGCATGAGCCCCTATGGTTCCTTCCCGGACACCTCTCCAGGAATCAGAAGCAATGCCACGGTCTTGTTCTTGAAGGTCCCTCCGATCAGAGCGCGTTCGTACGGCTGGGCTATGCAGAGGCCAAGTTCGATTCTTCAGGTGCACGTTGTTGGGATGTCTGGAAACGAAGGTCCACATGGAAAGCTGTGGAACTGATGTGATTGGACATTACAGTGGCTACGAATGAAACAAACGCAAGAGACACGTTTTTGCCCTCTTGCGAACAAGGATAAATTCAACGAACGGCAAGGCACCGCGGGGGAAGCATAGCTGCTGCACAGTTTTACGTACTGGTCTTTAGCAGATGGTAGGCCGTGGAAGAGTCCCGGCGACGATCCGGTTTGGGGTTTCTGGAGTGTAAGAACGGGGATGAAGATTGCGGATTGCTTTGCGCGGCTTGGAGACGGCTATGTGTGGGATGTGGAGAAGCACTTTACAGCGAGGTATCATGTGTCGCCGGCTATTCTGGAGCGAGATGACACGCGAGGTACTGTTATTGTGAGGCAGGATCGTAGTCGAGAGAACGCGTGAGGTGTTAGAAAAGTTGAAGGGGATGTTTATTCTGAAGATGGTTGAGATGAGCAGAGAAGATCTGTATGTACAGCACAACACAAATCTCACGTGTCCATCATTCCCCTTCCACGAGCACCGTGCTATCCTCGACCTTTTTCTCCCCCACCTCCTCCTTCTCACTAGGCTGCACCACCTGCCGCCCCTTCCAGCCTCTCATCATATTATCCATCTTCTTGCGCGCGCCATACTGCGCCCAAAGCGGGAAGCTCCTCAGCTTGGGGGCAATCGCCCAACTCAACTCCGGCAGCACCATGTGCTTGCTCCTGCCGCCCAGCACGGCTTTGACAATCTCCTCGGCCACGGTCTCGGGGAACAGCGCCTTTGAATTAAAGCCCTCGAAGAGCTTGGTGCGCGTGTAGCCCGGGCACATCAGCACGGTGCGCACGCGGGGGGCTTTGTAGTGCGTGACTAGCTCCGCGGCGAGGCCCTCGTGGAAAGCTATGGCTGCGCTCTTGGAGGCGGCGTAGTCGACCATAGAGGGCGCAGTCACGTACCCGGCGAGCGAGGCGACGGTGACGACCATACCGTGGTTGTTTGCGACCATGTGCGGCAGGAACTGCTGGGTGAGGTAGTAGTGGGCGAAGGTGTTTACTTTGAAGGTAAGGCTGAGGTCCTTTTCGGTCGTGTCGAGGATGGTCTTGCCGCGGGCGACGCCGGCGTTGTTGATCAGGATGGTCGGGTTGCCGAGGGTGCTGCGGATGGACGAGGCAGCGGAGCCGATGGAGGAGGGGGAGGTCAGGTCACACTGGAAGAAGCGGACAGAGGGCGGTGCTGGGGAACGGCGTTAGTAGAGGTTTGCATGCAGAGGGGAAGAAATTCACCCTCGTATGTCGGCTCCTGGACATCCAGCACGGCGACCTTGATGCCCTTCTCGGCCAGCAGATGCACGACAATCTTGCCAATGCCGTCACTTCCTCCTGTCACAACGACGACCTCTTGGCTCCAGACATAGGTGTCGTTTGACCAATTGTTCGTAACGGCGTTGTCGAGCCACCGGCTGAGCCTGTCCAGCAGCCCGAGGGCAACCAGCGTCTTCAGGTGCTTCCACGCCGTCGCATGGCCGGCAACCACGCGACCTCCATCGAACGTGTACTTGCCCGCAAGGAAGAGCGGCAGCGTGATCAACGGATTGAAAGCCGTGAGTTGGAGAAGACGCGTCAGGGTGTCGCCAGTGACGCCTGGACAGGAATCAGCCATACATCTACCGAATCGCGTCGCGTGCACATGGCATACCTTCACGCGCAAGACTCCATTCGCTCCGGATGGGCATGATGGCGGTCTGCTGTTGTCGCAGAGATGGTGTTGGGTAGACTGCAGCGCACGCAGCACGACAAGGAAAGACTCATATGGCGCGCACGCCCCCTTTAACAGATTCCACGGCTTATCGCCTGGAGGATCGCAAAGGCACAGGCGCGCTGCTGTGTTCCCGTTGTTCCAAGCGGGGTCACGGGTCTGGGGTAGCCGTGCCGAAGCCGAGGGCCGCTGTCGTCGAATCGGGAAACATGTGCGATCGCCGGCCGTGCTTTCATGTGCTGTGCACGGCTTGACCTCTTGGCCAGCATGGAGCGGAAAGGTGTTGTCAAGTATGCAGTTTGCGTTGGTATCGTGCTTAAATGTACAATCGCTTTGTATACATGCAGAGAAAGAGACAGAGAAACGGAGAGAGCAAGAGAAAGAGAAAGAAAAAGAGAAAAACAAAAAGAAACATAGGAAAATATAGGTATCCAATCCAATCCAAGCACAACGCCAAACCCAGGTCATGATGCTGTCGTACCCAAACTCCAGATCGAGCCGGTACTCAAAGCAAGCCAACTCCGCTCAAATCATATTGCTATCGTCCAAATCCATAACAGAACTCTCCGGCGCCAAGCTTACCGCGCTGCGCCCCTTCGAGCTGGCTCGAGAGTGCATGCTCATCGCTCCGCTCATCACCCTCACCACCTTCTTCTTGTTCGGCTTCGCAATCAGCACCTGTGCAGGACAGACCACAATCTCGTCTTCGCCCTCGCCAAAGTCGTCGCCCTTCTTGACAACGAGCGGGAAGAGCACGACCTTGACTATCGCACCGCGTGCCTCGAGTTCATCGTTGGACGTCGTCTCTCCTGACCGCTCGTTCATGAGCGATGCGTTGAAGGTAACCTTGGCCACCAGGTCGCCATGGATGTCGTACTCGGGTTGCAGTGGCGGAAGCATGATGTATTCCGCGCGCTGGGTGCGCATCTCGATCGAAAGCTCTACCGCTAGGCGCATCACATTTCGCAACGATGCTTGGATCTGCTGTTGCAGATGCGATGGCGGTGACAGCAGAGTGGAAAGTGTGCTGTAGATCTCGTGCACAACGGCTTCGGTGTCTTGGGCGCGCTGTTGCATGAAAGGCTCTCGCTTGGACAGCAGCGTGAGCGTGATTGCTCGCCATTGCGCTACGGCGCGTGGTGGGCCTGGAGCTGTTAGATCATGCAAATACTCAGACTTCATGCCAATGCACTCACCGACTTCCGACAAAGTCTTCTCTAGCGACTTGAGCTTCTGTCGCTGATCTCTGTCCATGCCAAACAGGTAGCGTGTGAAGACGTACTCCCAGATCATCGACATGACGATCGACATGAACACGTCTCTCCGCTTTACCCGGTCTGCGAGAAGCGAGTCAACGTCTGAGCCATCGAGGATGGCATTGTCCAAGCGCTTATCCATCTTCTCGCGCGTCGCGGCATCCAGTCTCGTATCAGCCTGGATGTCGGAGGAGAGACGGCAAGCGCGAGTGTCCGAGAACTTGGAGAATCGCAACACCCACTGCTGCACGTGTTGACAGAGTTGTTGGCATGCGCTGTCGAAATAGTCCTCATCGCGGATAGTAAGAAAGCTCTCACTGGGTTTCTTCGAAGCTAAAATCTGCTTTTGCAGGCCCTTGATCTGTTCTCTTGCGCTTGACAGCTCCGTTTCCAGGCGGTGGATCTCTGCATTGCGGTCGTCGAGCGCAGCACCGATTTCCTCACGAAGCGCATCTTCCATTCCTCTCGTCATTCGATCATGCTGTGATCGCAAGCCCTCCAGTTCCCTTTGGGATGTCTGCCATTGCTGGTGGACTAACTGACCTTCGGACTGAAGCTGAGCATAGCGCTCGTTAGCATCGTTGGTGAGGTTGCGGTTCGCCTCTGTCAGCGTGTTGTTGAGTTCCGTCAGCCTCGCAATCTCTTCTCGCAGTCGTTGCAGTGTGTCTTTGAGTTGCGCAATGTCAATGTCTCGTTGGTGAATCTGACGATCACGTGCTTCGACTGCTTCGGCAACCAGCTGCTCATCGATTTGGCGCTGATGTTGTTGGGCCTGGAATACTTCTTCAGCTCGCAACCTTTCAACCTCGAGCAATTTATTGTGCTCTGCAAGCTGATCGAGCTGAGTCTGTAAATCCATTATCTGCATGCTTTGGCGTTTGCGCAGACTGGGTGCTCGCGTCGGTGACATCGGCGATCTTGGCGCCTCACCCATAGCCTCCTGAATATCGTTAGCATCCGTTGCGACATTGACAGGTAAACGAATTCTACTTACAAATGTTTCGGCCATGCTGGCTCGACGTCCTTTGCCTTCACCCCTCAACTTCGATGCGGCTGCGACGGCTGCGGTCGCTCCAGCCGCAAGTGCGATGCCCGAGAGGTTGGGTTGTTCTACGCTGCTAGCGTCTAGCGCACTGGCCTCGCCAAGCCTCGATGCGGCTCTCAGATCTCCTGATTGGGCCTTTTCCACTCGTCGTAGAGAGTGAGTGGAAGCATTGCTGTTCATACTCATGGAACTCATCGGTCGTTCGGTCTCGGGTGATCTGAGCTTCCCAATGTTACTGAAGGATTGTTGGCTTCGGACACCTGGTGCATCTCGTATCTCAGCTAATTGCTGCTTGATCGGATCAGGAGTTGTGTGAGGCAGTCGACGTGCAGGACTGAGAGCTACACTGCGATCGATTGGATCGTTGGCTTGATGCCACGGGGTCTCCCGTGAAGGCGTCTCGCGACCAGAGACCTCTTGTGCTAGAGGCGTGCTCCTACGATTCGCAGGCGTTGGCGTAATTGGCGGTGGCGACATCACACGGTCAGAGAACGATCTATTGCGTTCAGTTCGGCGCAACGACTTGACCCCTCGTTCTGCAGACCCGACATCAGTGATGGACCTGCCCTTCTTGAGCAGCGAGGAGTCGTCTGGACTATTCTCCGTGATTGTGCCAAGTGACTGTGTTCCAGGAGTACGTGCACGCTTCGGTGCAGGTGTTGTCGCATCTTCCTTCTCGGTTGGGTCCCCAAACACGGACTGGTAAGACTCTGACTGCTTCGAAGCTCTGATGGGCGATACTTGCTCTTGACGAGGGCGGTCGACAGGAGTCTTCCCATGAGACTCATTTGTTTGTGGGCTGTCGAAGTTTGGTGTTTTAGGTGCGACTGTAGGCGAGGTGCCATATGCGCGTGTTGAGGGCGAAGAATCGAACAGATATGACGTTCGCTCCTTGGTAACAAAGTCAGACGTAGGTGGTGATTCGAATCTCCTGGGGGTTGAGTACTCCGGAAGCGCTGGGCTAGCCTCTGCCTGCTGTCGATCGATAGCGTCACGCTCAGACTTCTTTCGGGGCGTCCTAGGTCCTTGTGGATGTTGTCGCTCTTCGTGCACTGTCTCCTTGACTTGCGGTGTTGGTGCCTTCATCGCAGAGTCTGTGGCATGAATGGCACCGTCGTTGAGTTCGTTGAACGACCATAATGGTTCGACATTGGCTGCAGTGGCTCGGTTGCTTGATGGCGCTTCGATCTTGTGCAAACGCTTCTCTTCAGGTTGCTCTTCATGAAAGGAAACCGGGTGCGCGCGGCGCTTATGATGCTCCTGTAGACTTGTCTCGGTGACAGCCTCCACTCGCTCTTTGCCCTTCCGGCTCTTTTTATCCTTCTTCTCTTCTTCCAGAACGCGGACGGTTGACTCCCTTACCTCGGGTGTCAAGACTCGAGGGAAGGGATATTCGCCGACTTCGATGCCGGCAGCCGGTTTGGATTCTTGTTTCGGCGTTGGTGGTAACCCTGAGGGCTCGTTTCGCACCATAGTCCTTCCTCGCTGTTCACCATCTTGGCTTGTTTTGCCGATTGTGATCTTATCAACGCTCTTATCCTTCTTCGGTGACTGCTCAAGGGTATTCAGAACTCGCACAGGCTCGTTGACAGGCGCACCAAAGCCGAGTTCGCAGGTAGTGGAGTCAGCTCGAGCCTCTACAGCAGGAGGCCTAATATATGAGGCTTCGACCACCGGAGTCTCAGCAGCTGTCTGCTCAACACTGTCCTGCATACTCAAGGCTGTTTTTGCTGTGTCAGTGATACGCTTCTTTCTCCCCTTAAGTGTTTTGTTTTTTGACGATGCGTAGAGTTCCTCTGGGTCAGCCTCTTCGAGTACACCAGGAGGGGACTTTCGCCTTCCGAATGCCGGGTCGTTGAGCACATCCATTGGATCGAACGATGGCACATCAGTCGCCGCTAGTGGTACCTCGATTCCTTTAGGGATCGCGCGGTCGATAGGTTCCACGGTTTCTTTTGTAGGCGAAGTGGAAGCGGAAGCTCGACCCATCGAGCCGAATTTGGAAACACTGGCTCTTCTCCTGGCTGTTGCAACCTCATCGTCAGGTGCAACTTCGTATTCCTCTTGTCGAGAGGTGGAGCGAGAGCGATAGAAGGAAGGGTTGTTGATCACGTAACTTGGATCAAACCCGGACTCGTTTAGACCTGCAGCAACGGTCGCTGCAAAGTCCACGTCGTGTCGTGGAGATGCTGACCGCAATCGGTCGTCTGATGCTGCTCGCGAGATCGACTTCGATGTTACAATCTGAAGTGGGGTCACGGATCTTGACTGGCTCTCATACTGCTCTGCGAGGTTCTTGACACTGCCGCTGCCTCCGCGGCGGAGGTTGCGCTCAGCTTCTCGCAGTTGCTCCGGTGATTGTTTCTCGAACAGCGCAGCAAGCCTGTGCTTCTTAGAGCCCTTCTTGTTCAAAGTAGGCAGAACGTCCTCTGAGATTGTGTCGAAAGTCTTTGCAGGAGTGGATGGCTGTGTGGTGCCGACGTTCGTGTTCTCGACTGTTGTACTTGTCTTCTCAAGAGTCTGTTCAGTTTTTGCTGAAGTGGAAAGTTTCTCCTTCGAATCTTGGTCTTTATCCTTGAGAAGCTGAGAAGGTAACACAACATCGAGCTTGACGTTACGACGTGTTTGTGCATTGCCTTGGTTTGTTTGATCAAGCTCAAGTTCCCGAATCGCACGCTCAGCTTGCCGGAGCTCTTGGACTTCGCTCATGGAGGGAGTGTTGTCAATAGGCTCGATTCGTTGGTCCAATCCAGTCGATGGCACCTCGAAAACAGGCTCTGATGGCGCAATTGCCTGCTCATTTGACACAGTTGTATCCAAAGATGATATCGATTTCTTGCTCTTCTTCTTGTCTTTCTTGCTCTCTTTGCGTGTCAGAGCTACTGTAGCATCAATTTCCTCTGCTGCGGGAGCAGGGACAAGGGTGTCTTCGAGACTGAGCTCGCGGCTGTTGTCAGAGAACACGGGACCAGATTCAACGTTCACCGGTCCAGGGAGTGCTACCTCGAGGGGTGCAGTAGCGATGTCTGGGTCAACCACCTGAGTGCGCTCTTGCTCTTCAATCGTCGCAGGCCTGTTGTTCTGTGCAGGCGAGGTGTAAGGTGCCACATACACATCTTCATGAGTTTCTGGTACTGACTCCTCCTGAGCGGCTGCAGCAAGCCTAGCCTGCTTCTTTTTATCCTTCTTGCTGAGCTTCCTTGACGGCAGAGGCAATTCTTCGGTGACTATCTCCCGAGACGGTGAGGCAACATCAACTGCAATGCTGTCCGCTCCCAAGATTGGCTCCGCCAGATTGGTAGGCTCAGAGTCTTGCATCCTGGGTTCTTTCGTCTCGACTACCTTAGTAGGCTCATCCGTACCTAACACATCAGCCATCGCAACATCCTTAGTTGCGAGCTGTTGGGCCTTCCTCTTTTCGTCCTTACTTCGCTGGCGAGATAGAACTGTGGTGAGTTCATCAGTCTTCACAGCAACATCTTCAACCCGAGCCGTTGTCTCAACCGCAGCCTCAGGTTCGGCTGCAGGAGTCATAGGCTCGGGGAGATCGCTATTTCTGGACTTTCTCGCCTTCTTCTTGTCTTTCTCGCTGAGACTGTTGACGATGTCGAACATGGACGTTGATTGGGAAGTGGAAGGCTCATCGAGCCGGTCGTTGGATGCCAGTGCGAGCTCAAGGGCTTCAGAACGTTGCCTCAGGTCTACGGCCTCATCTCGAACGGCTTGCAATGATGAGAAGCTTTCTTTTGTCTCGGCATCTGCCTGGATATCGCTCGGAATAGGAGATGCAGATTTCTGAGCCTCGCTTTCGTCTACGATAGTGTTCGGTGGCACCTCGGGTTGCATAGTCGGTTGCTCTGGCAGTACCGTACGTGATACCTCCTCAACGCTAGTCGAAGCCACGGTGGACTTATCTTCAGTCTCATTCATACGATCTGACTCCTTCTTGCCCTTATTCTTCTTTTTCTTGTCTTTCTTAGAGGTTGATCGAGCTAGCGTGCCTTCCAAGTCTTCAGCGGGAACGGGCATTCCTTCAGTCTCGGCGACCTCTGGCTGGATGGCAATTCCACGTCTTGACGATATTGTAACAGGCTCAGTTATCTCAGCCTTCGGCTGCTCTGTTGGCGTGAAAGGTCCTTTCGGCACAACGTTTGCCGCATCCGGTCGAAGGTCTGAAGATACATGGGATTCCTGGACGACCTCAGTGGCCATAGCATTCGGCGCTGGCTCTTCAATTGTAATCGGCACAGCGATGGCCTCTTCCGGGACAGCAGGAGGCGTGTTCTCAGCTGGTGTCAAGTCCTCGGAAACACCCTTGCTCTTCTTTGCCTTTTTCTTTTCTTTCTTTGCTTTCTTGGAAGGAGTGGAGCCTTGCTCGTCTTCTGCGTTCACTCCTATGGGCACTTCAGGAGCTGTCTGTGCAGGAGTGGACTCCCAGTTTAATTGAGATGCTTCCGGTAACGGTGGAGAGTTGACTTGCATAGGCTGAGCAACATCGCCACTGGTATGCGCTCCAGTTTCTACTTGTTCGGTAATAGGACCAACATCAGTGTTTTGGAGTTCAGGGTCTGGAATGGGGACTTCAGGCGACGGCTCAACGAATGGAGGAGGCTGTTGCGCAACAGCATCCTCGATCATTGGATCAACCTTGATTTCATCAAGAATCAGTTTAGACTCGACAGACTCTTCCGTGGCGCTCAGTGTGGGCTGGCTGGCCAAGGTTGTGTTCTCGGCCAGGTCTTTGTCCGTCCTCCCTTTGTTGCTTTTCTTGGAAGACTTCCGGCTGAGTGGCGCCGATGTCTCTTCCTGGGTCACCTCCACCACATACTCCGCCTGAGGCAGAGCACTTGCGCTGTCCAGGGTCTCTTGCTCTGCAGAAGGAACGGCAGCTTTGAATGACTGTCTGATGACCTCTGGAATATCTGCGGGGAGATTTACATATTGTTCTTCCGTTGAAGTCGGTCCTGGCAAAGGCGTGTTGACCGTTTCAGACGTCTCATGCTGTGTTGTGTCCACAGTCTGGCTATTGACAACGTCTATAGTGGCAGATACTTCCCTTTCAAACGGAGTTTGCTCAGGCAAAGGCGTGTCTACTGCCACAGATTCGATGACAGGAGCCTCAACGGGCAGACTTGGTGGTAGCGAAGCTGGCTCAATGGTCTCAGGTCGCTTGTCCTCAAACTCTTCGGCGGCGTCGGGAGCAAGTGATTGTTTCTTTGCTTTCTTGTCCTTCTTGCTCTTTTTGCTCTTTTTCTGCTCAGCTGACGACTCATTCTCCGCACTGATCTCTCGAGCCTTGATATCGATTGATGCAGAGATGGGCGTATCGGGTGCTGGTAGTTGTAAGTCCTTGACCTCTTGCTCAACAACAGGCTCGACAATTGGCTCAGCAAGAGGCTCAACAGCAGGCTCAACAGCAGGCTCAACAACGGATTCAACAGTGGGCTCAACGACAGGCTCCGGCTCGGACAATCCAGCTTGTGGTGATATCCGAATATCTTGATCGGTAGGCGAAGGCTCGCTGGGCACTGCAGCAGATTTTGTCTCGGGGCCCTCAGTTGATGCCATAGTCTCAACAACTGATGTCTCTTCTGTCGCTGCTGTATTGCTCTTCTTTCCAGCCTTCTTCTTCTCCTTCTTGCTGAGCTCGCGGCTGAGCACGAGCCTTTCAAGTTCGGCGGGTTCCAGAGATGGTTCCAGGGGTGTTGATGCTTCGACCGAGATAGGCTCAGATACCGGCTCTTGTTGTGCGTTCTGAACAAGTGTGTCTTGACTGTTTCCTGTGGCGACATCTTCACCCTTCGCAACAGCAGAGTCGATAGTCTCGTTGTCTGTTGTCTGAGCAGCGCCTGGGGTAGTGTCGATCTCAGCAGGTGCGGGTGCATCAGATAGAATAACTCGGTCCGTTTCTGCGATGATGTTGCCTTCCATAGGTACAGCAGGATCGAATACAGGACCAGTGGCTCCAACCTCCACCAGAGCAGGGTTTCCAGCCACAGCGACCGACTTCTTATTTTTCTTTTTGCTCCTCTTCGAAGTAGACGAGGCAAGATCATCATCAGCGGTAGCTGTTTCGATGCCAGTTTGAACGGCTTGCTTGGAACGGTCAGTCTGGGATGATTGTTCGACGATGATATTTGTCGGGGGCGGAATAGCAGGCGTAGCTTCAATATCCCTGCTTGCCACAACTGGAATAGGCTCAGTCTCGGTAGTTAGGTGTGAGGGATTTGTTTGTGGTGCGCGATCGTCCATGGGAACACCAATGTTCCCCGATTCTGTGTCCGCTGGCTCCTGTGTGTGTTCCTGCTGAACAATCGGAACGTCTTCGGCGACAGGTGTAGCAGTACCGGAAGCCTTCTTGCTCTTCTTTGCGTTCTTCTTGTCTTTTTTTGACACCGATGTAGAGATCTTTTCCTGGACAGCTACATCAGGCGCCTCGGTTGGAGCGTCCGGGGCAGGGAGTGGGTCGAGTTTCTGCTCTCGCACAGTCGATTGTTGTGGTACCGCATCTTCGACTATATCTTTCCTGACAACCTCAGACTGCTCAATAGCTTCGATCGAAGCAGCAGAGGCAGAACCCGCTTCTTGAACTTGACTATGAGAAATGATGTCGAGTGGTCCTTCCGTGACCGGCATCTCTACGCCTGACTCTTTCGCTTTCTCGCGCTTTTTCATCTCTTTCTTTGATGGAGTGTGAGCCCAGTCGTCCTCAGCGGACTGAATAGGTTCAATGGATGCGTCGGGCATAGGCTGAATCTCCTCTTTCTGTGAAGACCCAACAAGAGCGCTTGTTGGTTCGAAAGCTGGCGCAGAGCTGGCGTCAAGAGGCTGAATCTGCTCCGCGACCCGTAGACCCACATCGCTTTTGATAGCTTCAGCCTCAGCTTTTGGCGATTCTTGCAGGGACACCGGAGCAACATCCATCGAGACGTCCTTTGACTCAACGACAGGCTGGATTACCGGTTCGACAACAGGTTCAACAAGTGGCTCTGCAATAGGTTCAACCGCTTGCGGTGCAATTTCAGGCGCTATTATTCCCTTGACTTTCTCGGTGGCCACGCCAGATGTTGCTTCCTCGGCTAGTGTAGCTGCTCTAGACTGCTTCTCGCTCTTCTTCTTCTTTTTCTTGTCTTTTTTAGATGAAGTGGGAACTGCTTCAGTCTCTACAGGCACATCCACTTCAGGCTGATTGTCAATTGCAGTTGACCCCGCTTCCATGAGTGTAGGCTTGACATCGCGCTCGACGGTAGACTGGACATCTTCCTGCTGTGGCTCAAACTGGGTAGTGAGTTCAGCAGATTGTTCTGGCTCAACTACCTCGGGCGCGAGCGTCTCTACGTCTTTGGATGATCCCCCGACGATGGTCTCCGGTTGAATGGCGATACTGTTCTCTTCGACTGGCGGCTCAACGACGGGAAGCGACTCTTCTATGGGCGTTGCAGAGCCTGATTGCTTCTTCGCCTTCTTCGCCTTCTTCTTGCCTTTTTTAGAAAGCGCAGGCTCATCAGTAACTTGCTCTGGTGTGGCATCGACCGACTGCAGATTCTGTACGTGTGGCTCTATGGTAGCTTTTGAGACGGGAACTGGTGCAAGTTGCTGGTCTTCTGCGGTAGCGGCAGACTCTTGAATGTCCTCGGCAACATCGACAGCTGGCTCGGCGGTAGGCAACTGTTCTTTGACTTCAGCATTAATGCTAGCTGGAACTTCAGGCTGCATATGGCTCTCAAGAATAGCTTGGGCTCCTTCAATCTGCGGTGTAGTCAGTGTGTCCAGCGATTCGATGGGGATGCTCGATTCGATCTCTGGGAGAGGTGTTGCGGTGCCAGACTGCCTTTTGCTTTTCTTGCCCTTCTTTTTGTCCTTCTTGGTAGGTAAGATAGTAGTCTCCTCGAGCAAACTCTCTGGAACTGGAAGTTCGGTCGAAGCCACCACAACTCGACTGGCATCATCTGTAGTATGCTCAGTTGCTGGTAGGTCGATAGTGACAAGATCGATCGTCCGAGGCTCAGTGACGAGCTGCTCATTCATATTATCTGTCATAGCCGCGGGTTTCGAGGTATCTTTCGGTGCTCCAGCAGAAGCTGTGACTTGCTCGGCGATTTGGTCATCTGTAGCCAGCTGAGCATGATCATCATTCACAGAAGCGCCAGGTTTCAATACAGCTTCCTCAGGCTCAATGATCGGCTCTTCAGAGGCAGAGGTGCGCTTGCTCTTCTTGTTCTTCTTTTTCGTTGTGGACTGTGTCGTAGTATCAACATCCTTTTCCTTGGTCGGCTCGATCTGTGCAACGACAATTGATGCGGGCTCGTCGGTGGCATCCTTTTTGTCTTCAGCGAGTACTATATTGGAAGTCAAGGCCTCAGGTTCTGCCCTGACCTCCTCGACTGTTGGTGCCTGTGGGTGGTCGACTGGCACCAGTGCACTCGGCTCCGCAAGCGGCTCGGGCTGTGCAACAGATGCAGATTCTGTTGGGTGGACGCGAACTGAAGGCTCGGCAATCGCAGCCTCTCCAGTGAGCTCTTCCATCTTATCCTGCTCCTTTTCTGTCTCCTGCTGCTCTATGGCAGCATCCAAAAGAGTGACATCGCGCTCTCCATCAGCGCTAAATTCCTTCTCTTCTACAACGTCCACGTCCTTCGACACAGACATCGTATCATCCAATCCATGCGCACTAGTATCAGCAATTCCAACACTGCCATCGGTGTTGGTCTGGGGATATTGGGCCGGTATCCCTGAGAAAGTAAGAGGTGTCTCCGAGGTTAAAGGGGGTGATGGAGACGGCTGGGGTTCAGAAACGTTGGCTGCCCGAGTCGCCTCATCCGCTAAAAAAGGATCAATCGCGGTCTGTTTTTGTTGCTTTTGGTTTTTCTTTTTGTTTTTCTTGATGGAAGCAGCACCTGTCCAGGCGTCGGCTTCATCATCAAGCATCTGTGCCAATTTCGGCTCATTAGTAGCTGGAAGGGTAGATGGCGCAGCCTCGGGCGCGAGTTCTTTTACTACTTCCTCTGCAGGAGTTGATGGCTGTGATGTCTCGCCATCAACTGTAGAAGAACGCTTCGCCTTCTTCGCCTTCTTCTTTTGGGCCTTGGAGAGTAGAGCAGACTCGTCCATTGCGGATTCCTGTACTTCCACAGACGTCACAGGCTCAGGCACCTCCACTGGTGCAGGTGGCGGGCGATCATCTGGCACAGCTTCAACTGGCAGGGCGGGACTGCGGGCGATGGTCTCTTGCTTAGCTTCGACCAACGCTCCGACTGTAGCGGAAGCTGGCGGATCTGCAGCCTGTGTTGGGGGCCCCTCGACATCTGGGCGCTCTGTGATGTCTGTAGAAGCCTCTAACGGTGTCACGGGCTCGAGCTGTTCAGTATCCACAACAGAAGCGCGCTTAGCCTTCTTCGCCTTCTTCTTGTCCTTCTTTGACATGGTTGCAGAATCTTCCTGGACGTCAGCGTCGTTCGTGACTTCAACAACTGATGCTACAGGATCTGTAGGCTGTACTGGTACAGCATCTTCGGCGATCTTGTCCTTGGTAGTCTCTTCAACAGCAAGCGAAACAGTCGGCGCTTGTTCTTCAGTCGGAGGCACTTCATCAATCTCGCGATCCGAAGTTGAAGGCGAATCAAAAGTAAAGTTGTTGAGCTCTGCTGTCGGTGTCTCGGTCGGCGTCGCTAGCTCGCTGTTCTCAGTGGTTGATGCACGCTTGTTCTTCTTAGCCTTCTTCTTCTCTGCCTTTGACAACGGAACAGCTCTTTCTTCTTGGATGGGGTCTGCTGCAGAGGGTTCGATGGCGGAAGGCTCCAAGGTGGGCGGCTCAGTAGCAATAGGCTCAGAGGCCGTGAGTACAGTAATCTCTGGCTCAGACACAATTGTAGTCTCGACCTGAACGGGCGCTTCAGAGGATAATTGTCCGACATCAGGAACGCTAGGGACCGAAGGTGTGACAACCTGCTGCTCATCAAGTAAAAGCTGTCTATCCTCTTCCTTGACAGGTGTGCCAGGAAGTGAGTCCTCCACGATGGAGACACGTTTACCCTTCTTTGCTTTTTTCTTGTCCTTTTTCGACAGTGGTGCGGCTTCGTCCTGACCTGCCTCCTGCTTTGCAACCTCTTCATTGCGAGACAGCAACGTGTCGTCCACTTGCTTGACGTTCGTTTCGATCGACGTTGACCTCTCGGGTGCTGGCTGCTCTGTTTCAGTCAGAAGCGGTTCAGCAATAGCATCCTTGAAGGCTTCTGGTCTAGCGGTAGCAACGACTGACGCAGCTTCAGACTTGAGTTCCTTGTCCTGCTCCCCAGTAGGCGTGCTGGGAGCAGACAATGCATCCTCAGTGATAGATACACGCTTGTTCTTCCTCGCCTTCTTCTTGTCCTTTTTGGAGGGGATAGTTGTATCTTCCGCTGGTGCTTGCTCGATTGGTTGCGCTTCCCCAGGTACGACGGGGATCGGTGTTGGTTCAGACGCAGATTCCAGTTCTGCAGCAACGACGGCATCAGGCGTTATTTCGATCGTAGGTACCGTCTCGTTGGTCTGTGTATCAGTACTCTCTGGAACTTGCGAAGCCGGAGCTGGGTCATCCTCAAGGGACACAGTCGTCGCCTCCTCTGCCAGTATATCGACTGGTGCAGAAAGCTCACTCTCAGCAACGGATGTACGCTTGTCTTTCTTAGCTTTCTTCTTGCTCTTTTTAGAAGTTGCGACCTCCTCAGCGGCCTCTGGCTTCTCCTCGGTAGTAGGAGTGTCTGTAGCCACCTCTTGCTGTTCATTTACGGGTTCAGAGTTGCTGACTGCTGTGCTTGCGCCAGTAGTTGTATCGTCGGTAGACTCCAAGACTGGCTCAACAATAGCTGCACTCTGGCTCTCCTGTGGGGCTTCGACGGCGTCGGCGGGATCAGTAGCAACTGAGTCTTTCAAAGCATCTTCGGACACCTGTTTGGCATCTGCAGATGGCAGCACGGGCTCGCTGATCTCAGTGACTGGGGTCTGAGGCTCAGAGATGGATTCACCCTTCTTGCCCTTCTTTTTCTTCTTGCTCTTCTTGGAGGTAGTCGTTGTGTCTTTCTCGAGTAGAGGAGTCTCGATAGGCTCCGTGCTTATTGTCGAGTCTGGCAGAGGTACGTCTTCCTCAAGAGAGGGGTGTTCTGCCACGGTGTCTGCAGCCGGCTCTGGTAATGACTTTTCGAGGGCGGGTGCGGCCTCTTCTGGCATGTCCATTCGAGCGAGCTCATTTGTCTGTAAGGTCCCTTGCTCTGGTTGCTCCTCAGAGACAATATCGGTGGTGGGAGCAGGCTCGAAAAGTTCAGCAGGTGCCACTTCGGGCTCGAGCTGAGATGGAATTCCTTTTTTCTTCTTCTTCTCTTCCTTGTCATTCTTAGAAGGCCCAGAAGGCTCCTGGATTACGACTGACTCTTCAGCAACGATAGCAGATGCATCAGCTGGTTTGCTGAGTTCTTCTGTTACCACTGCTGGTTCCAAAGCGTCATTTGAGCTGCTCACGCCCACATCAACCGCCATAGATGGCTCGAGAATAGTTGTTGCTTGTTCAGTGGGGGCAACGGTCACACTGGCATCCTCTGTGAGCATGTCTTCCGCAGGCCACGTATCATCGATAACAGTCTGTTCCTGTTCCGCTGGTTGAATTGAAGCGCTGGCATCGACGGACGTGGTGGGCTCAGCACTCTTGATCTCTTCCTGTGCTCGCGCAGCCTCCTCGTCTATCTCTTTTTGGGCAGCTTCGGCTTTTAGTTTTTTCTCGAGCTTTTTTCTCTGAGATTTGTTGAGTCCGGCGAAGGGGTCGACCTCTGCTGTTGCTTCGGCGATGGACTCGATGACTGACTCCTGAGCGGGTGTGGCGGCAGATTGCAAGGCGAGGTCTGTGGTACGCTTTTCCTCCACATTGTCACGAGCAACCACATCCTGAACAGGTACACCAGCTGTCGTTGTCTGCTCTGTAGCTGCAACTGCCTCTTCGGTCGCAGGTGCTGGCGTCTGGATTTGCTCTTCGGTAGCATCGTCCGCAGAACGAGGTGCACGGGCTTCAGATGCAGCCCGTTCGGCATCTCGCTGGTCAGCCTCCGCCTTGAGCTTCCTCTCAAGCTTCTGCCTTTGCTTCTTGTTGAGGCCAGCAAATGGATCGACAGGAGTTTTCTCTTCAGCTGATGGCAGTGCTGATTGGCTTAAGGACTCGTCCTGGGCAGATGCATCGACAGCCAAGATGGCCTTCTCACTTGACGCTGCTTCGGCCGCCTCCACTTGGGCTTCCGTCAATGTTTCCGTAGCAGCTGGTGCTGCCACATCGGTCGAAATCGGTTTTGCGACCGTGGCTTCTTTCAGTGCCTGTACCTCTTCCGTGGCTGCAGGCGTGCCAGCAGGGACATCTGTAGCAGTTGCAAGACCTTCGATATTGCCTTGAACAGATTCGCTAGCAGTTAGGAGAGCATCTGCTTCCTTCTCCGCTGCTTCGGCTTTCAACTTCTTTTCAAGCTTTTGCCTCTGCTTCTTGCTAAGACCAGCAAAAGTGTCGACGGCCGGGGCTTCATCAACGACTGGTGTTGTTTCGGCTACAGTCTGATCCCCGGCTGTAGGCTGCACATCGCGGGAGGCATTGTCCTGCGTGAATGGCTCGGTGGCTGGTGTTTGCGCCAAGGTCGATGCTGCTTTGATAGATGCTGGAACCTCGACAGAAGGAATTGACTCTACAACAGGCGATTCTGCAGTGTGCGCTTCTTCGATGGTTGAAGCCATTTCGGATGGCTTATCCGCCGCAGAAGCAGGATCTTGACTGGGTCCCTCCATAGGCTCAACGACAGACGCAGACACCTTAGATTCTTTCTGAGCAGCCTCAGCTTTCATCTTTTGTTGCAGCTTCTTCTTCTGCGTCTTGGTAAGTCCTGCGTGAGGGTCAACCGTCGAGACCTTCTCAGCAGTCAATGTTTGTTCGACCGCTGGCTCCTCTTTAGGTGTCGGCTGCGCGGTATGATGTGGAAGGTCTTCCTGAACGGACTGTTTGATTTCTGAGGTCTCTTCGGCGGCTGGCTCCTCAATGGGTTCTTGGGCATCCAATGAGGGCAATTCCGCCGTGACGGGCGCTTCCTCTATGACTGCTGCCGCCTCAGACGGCACTTCCGCCGCAGATATAGGATCTTGGCTGGTTTGTTCAACAGACCTAGACTCAGTCAAGGCAGCTGCTTCAGCTTCTTTCTGCGCAGCTTCCGCCTTCAGTTTTTGCTGGAGCTTTTTCTTCTGCGTCTTGGTAAGGCCAGCGAACGGATCAGCTGCAGGCGCTTCCTGGACCACTTGCATATCTGGAAGAGCGGGCGCATCTTCAGGAACTGACATCTCATCAGTTGTCGAGGCATTCTTGTGGGCAGGTGCCAGCTCGACGATGGGTGTCTCTTCAACGACTGGCTCCTGGCGCTCAGGAACCAATGCATCCTGGGTAGGTATGTACGTGGCAGGATATTTCTCGATGGCCATGGAAAGATTCTCAGTCGGGGCCTCATTCGCAGGTGCTGCCTCCTGAGTGTCTTCCTGTACAGGCTCAGTTGAAGGCAGAGAAGCTCCTTCTGCCTCCTTCTGTGTGGCCTCAGCCTTGAGCTTCTTCTCGAGCTTCTTGCGCTGGGTTTTAGTAAGACCTGCAAAGGGATCGATGATAGGCTCCTCCTTGGCAGGTGCCCGATCAATGGCTTGAGTCTCGTGAACTGCAGATTGCTTATCGACGGCACGCCCAGAAACATTGTGAGGGTCAACGTGAGCAGGTATACTTGCTGTGAGCGGCTCTTCGACAGCAGATGCGGTTTCGATAGGTATATCTGCAACAGGTGTTATTACCTCGACCTCCTCCCTGGCAGGCTCAGTTGTGTTGGGTGTGTGCTCAAAGGCCGGTTCCAAGGTATCACGAGTGATTACATCCTGGATGGGTAGTCCTACAGTTGGTACTTTTTCAATACCCGATGCATCGTTGTTGAGGGTTTCTGCAACGTGTTCCTTCTTCAGAACATCTTTCTTGACAGGCTCCGTTGCTGACAAAGCGGAATCGACTTCTATAACGACGGGTGGCTCTTCGGTGGCAGGTGTGCTTGGCTCTGTGTCCACCGCTTTGCCCTTCTTGCTCTTATTTTTCTTACTCTTCTTCGATTTCACGACGGACTCATTATGGGCTACCGCGGCACCAGCGACAGTTTGGTCTTTGGTCGTATTCACGAGCTCTCGTCCGGCAGGGTCGGTCTGTTCGGACTCAAAGAGCTGGGCATCTTGTGGTTCGGACGCTAGCTCAGCGTATGAAGCTTCGCGATCCTCAAACTCTTCAGGCAAAGGAACGTTGGCTGGCTCGGGCAATGCTTGCTCAACTGCTGCAGTTTCAGGCGGTGGGAGCTCCTTTTCCGTTGTATCATCAGGCAGAGGAACATCGACAGGGTCAAGCAGTGCTTGATCAGCTAGAGCTAAATCGCCGATAGATGGTTCGCCAGACGTCTTGATGTCGATAGAGCGGGGCTCAGGGACGAGCTCGGATCGGTCAGCTTCGACAGGCAAAGCAACAGATTCGGCCTCCAGGGTTGGCGTGCTTGACTCGTCCGCTGATTTACCCTTCTTGCCCTTCTTCTTTTTCTTATCCTTTTTGGACGTGGAGGCAGACAGTACTACTGTCTCGTCTTCCATGGCAGGTCTGGGTTCCACAAGCTGCGACTCGTTGACAACCTGTGGCGCTTCAACCTCCGCTGGCGCTGCGGTAGCTGCATCCTCGACCTCATACGAGACAGCTTGTGTATTTGCTGTAGGTGAAGTAGCGCCAGGAGCTGGCTGAACAACTTCTGTTGCCTCCACAGGCTCTTGGGCAGGAACAAGCTCGGCGGGGATAGCCTCAGAAGTTTGCTCAGCCGCAGTGGACTTTGCAACAGTTTGGGGCTCTTCGAGGATTGCACAAGCCTCCTCGATAGGCGTTTCGGTGCCCTTGCCCTTCTTCTTTTTCTTCTTCTTGTCTTTCTTGGAGAGCACAGCAACTTCGTCATCGATAGCAGGAGTGTCCGTTGGCAGCGCAGTGTCAGCCAACTCCAGTGGGTTCTCTTTCTCTAGAAGTGTTGAGGCATGGTCCAGTGGCTCGCCTTCCAACCAAGCGTCAGTCTCAATGTTAGCCTCAGCTGGCTCGAGGGGTGTAGCGAGGTCCCTTGGTGTTTCGGTAGACTTCTCAATGACTGGTGTGGACTCAGGATGCTCAATCGTCAATTCTGCTGTATCTTCGATCTCGTCTTGGACGTCTGGTAGCGGTACTGAGGCCGGGTCGATCATGTTGTCAGCCGGTATATCGACATCCTTTGACAAGTCCGCTGGCTCCTGAGAACTCGAAATGGGCTCTGTCGTACGTGCCATAGGTTCAGCGACGGACTCAAGCGCAGACTCAACCTGTACCTCTGGGGTCTGAATACCGCTCTTGCTCTTCTTGCCTTTCTTACCCTTCTTCTTAGGCGTGTAGCCCCAGTCCTCTTCAGCCACCACAGCTGCAGGCGTAGGGGTTTCGGTGGACTGTTCGGAAAGAGGTTGAGCGAGCTGATCATTCTGAGTCTCTGTATCGGCAAGCGCAAGTTCGACGGGAGCTTGTTCGGTTTGCGACAGATCGCGTTCATCGTCCTGGGTATCTGGCGGCAAAGGCACCGCGGCGGCATCCATTGGACTCGCGTGTTGCCTTGTCTCGTCTGCAATCCCAAGTCCTGATTGTGCACTGGACTCAGCGACAACGGGAGCTGAAGCTGGTACATCTTCGACGATAGAATCTCGCTGCGCCTCTCCAGTAGGGCTCGACGGTCGTGTGTCGACAGGAGTCGAAGGTTGCGTGCTCTCATACTTGCTCTTCTTCCCCTTTTTGGACTTCTTCTTGCTTAAAACAGGCGCAACTACCTCTTCAATGACGGAAACGGCTGCTACCTCCTCATCTTTTGGCACGACAGCATCGTGAATGTCAATCGTCGGCTCGACTCCAGGCACATCAGCAATGATCTCCCGTATGCTTGGGACTAGCTCGACTTCGGTAGTCTGCTGTGCTTTCTGCTTGTTTACAGAGTCGTCTGCTACCTTACGAGGCTCAATGAATACGTCTCCGGTGTGCTCTTTGGTGAGTGGCGTATCCTCAAGCGTGAAGTCGCGGTCCTCGGCAGGTGCGGAAATGATGTTTGGAAAGGTGAAAGCTGGAACGCCACCGTCGCCGAAATAGGAAGTTTGTGGTGGCACATACTGCTGTGGCTTGTCCTGTACTGCGGCAGGCTCCGATGATGCCTGCTGGATTGAGGTCGCCTCTACAGCGGCAAGCTCTACTTCCCTGTCGAGTGTAGGCATTGACGCAGGTTGCGGGAACGAAAAGGCGGGGACTCCACCGTCGCCAAAGTACGTTTTCTGCGGCGTCACGTACTGCATTGGTGTTTCCTGCACAGCATCTGGTTCTGTCGCCTGCTGAGCTGGTGCTTCTTCGACCGCAACTGGCTCGGGCAGCTGGGTGCTAGCTTTCTTACCCTTTTTACTCTTTTTCTTCTTACCGGGAGTTGATTGAGCCACTTCTTTGTCTGCAGCTGCAACTGGGGTATCGAATGGCACAGGCGGCAGGGCTTCTTCGATCGTAGGCTGCTCAATCGTAGCAGGTACTTCTTTGCTAGGCTCGGAACTCTCGGCCTCAGTCGCAGACAGAAGAGACTTTGCAGCTTCCTTAGCCGGTGTCTCGACATCTCCGGGGGTTGCCACTTTGTCATTCTGACCTTCAGACAAAACCGGCATCATGCCAAAGCCAAAGGGCCTTCCATCGTCGGTAAAGAAGGCGGTCTGCGGCGTGTAGGTTCTTGGAAGCGACTTGTAACTATCGACTTCCTCTTCCTTGACTGGGGCGTCAGTGACAAGCGCGAGCGGAGCAATGGTTCGCTCTTGAGTAACATCTTTGGCTAGTGATGTTCCATAGGCGACAGCAGCGGCAGGAGGCACGTAAGCCTCCTCCTTCTCTTGCACGGTTGGAATATCAGCAGACGGCTCGATTGTACTCTTCTCTTCCACAACAGGTGCAGGTGTAGAGACCTCGGGCTCCGGTGTCTCTGTCTGAGCTGGTGTCTGCTTTTTCTTGCCCCAGCCACCGATTGCGCCCCAAAGACCGGAACCCCAGGATGACCTCGCAGGCTCTGGTGCTGGCACTGATGACGATACCGAAGCTGGTACTGAAACTGGAGCTGGAGCCGTGATGGCTTCCTCAACAGTCTGCTGAGCAACTTCGGGTTCTTCAGCTTTCTGTTCCGGGACAACAGCAGGCGCCTCCTCACCCGCAGGCGTCAAGGCCCCATCGTCCTTGACCAAATAATCCATGACATCTACCTCGTTTCCCTTTTGGACTTCAGCAAAGGCAGGCTCTAATACCTCGCGCTCGGTCTCGTCAGATCGTGCGGAGCCTACAATGGAATGTCTAGCGTCAACGTCTGGCTCATCGTGTGGCTGGGTGGCATCTAGGACTTTCTCTGTTTGCGCTTGTTTTGAAGCCGCGAGCGATGGGCCGGCGCTTGGCTCACCGACGAGTGTATCATCATCAGTGACGATCGAGTCTGGTTTGTTTTTTGACCAGTCTTCTTCATTCTCGACGAATTGCGGGATGTATGGCGTGACACTTTCCTCTGAGTGGTCTTCACCGGACTCAGAGAAGGGAAACTGGCTTGTTGCGGGCCCTTTGCCTTTGTCCTTCTTCTTCCTTTTCTTGGAACTCGAGGAAGAAGTATGGGTGAGCTCAGGTTTCTTCAGCTCAGGTGATGGCGAACGGTGACGAAGTGCTGTGGCTACAACACCTCCTGCAAGAGCTCCTAGGGCGGCTTCCTGCAGGAGACTGGACGATTTGGTCGGCGAAAAGTCGTCATCACGGTCGGTTGGTACCTTGCGCATCATCTTTTCATCGAAGAATGGGCTCGCTGCAAGAGGGCTTGCAAGCCCTGGAGAGGATGCCCCACGATCTTCTGCCTGGGCATGCTCCAAAGCCGCAGAAAGCGCCTCATGACTTGGACCAGCAGGCAACAGCGGTTCCGTTTGCGCTGAAGCAGCAAAATCGGACGCCTTGGGTGTTGCCTGTCCCGACTCGGTGATCTCCTCGATTTCACGATCAACTAATTCCGGATGTTTCAATTCAGGTCCGGGATGAGGGGAAATTAGTTCCGACACAACGCTGAGAGGGTCAAAGAACGGATCGTCAGACGTCTCACTGGCGCTTAAGTGGGGTGACTCGAGAGCAGACTCATAATCAGCAGACTCGTGAGCAGACTCGTACTCGCCTTCGGTTTCTGTCTCTGACTCCTTGGCGGACGAGGCGCGAGACGGACTGCCGCTTGATGGCAGAGCTGGTAGGTACTCATCAATCTCATCGGATTTACGGTTGCGCTCGACGAGGTATAATGGTCGAAACTCGCGGGAAGCTATAAACTCTTTCGATGGAGATTTGACATGACGGCGGAAGGGTGAGCTCTGGGTGACTGGTATTGGTGTTGCTTCGTGGTCGGCGCCAAACTCGCGTTGTTGCACAGCTGGTGAGACTGGAGGTTTGCGGAAGCGTATAGGCACGGCTGTTGAAGAAGAGAGTCGACGTTCACCGAACGATGATGTCGGTCGTGCATGTTCTGGTGATCGAGTAGGAGAGTTTGGACCGGAAATAGGCAGAGGAGGAAGCTCGTCCGGGAACGCCTCCAACTGCCATGGCTGCAAGCCCGTGAGGCGCGTCAACAATGCACGTGAGTCCTCGATGGAAAGGTGTGGCGGTGTCCTTGGTCGATCAATAGCCCCAGATGGCGTAAGATATGTGTGGATACCCTCCAGAGTCGGAAGAAGAGCCTCGGCCCGATTGCCAGGGATGATCCCATCCCCTTGGGCTTGGGCATCAGTCTCATCGTCGGGCAGTGGAGTGGCTTCGGCCACCACCCTATCGTCTAAAAAAGACTGCTCGTCGTATGGACTTCCTTGTCGATCGGACTTGGCAGGCGGAGCGGAGTGTCGGGAAAGGGAGCGATCCTGTTATCACAACATTAACATTCATTTTAATTACATGCGTAGAAAAGCGCTATCACCAAGCAAGACACAATGTCCGGTCTCCTGCATAGCTTGACGAGTTTGCTGTTACACAGGTCTTAAGATGTCGAGTCTTAGAGCTGACCAGGAGACTGGCCGTCCTGTCCTGCATGGTGGTGCTATCGCAAGGAAGAGCGATGTACCTTTTCATCATCCCGGTCCCTCCTGTCTCTATCTTCGCCCCCTCGTTCAGAGCGGCTACTCCTCTTCTCGCGGTGACTGCGACTGCTCGTCGAGATGGTCGACTTTGCGTCATCATCGTCCGAGCCGTACGTAGAGCCGCGGTCTGACCTATGCTTTCTTCTGCGATGCTTGCGCTCTTCGTCGTCTTCGTCATCTCTAGACTTGGACTTGGACGACTTGCTGGACTCTGCCAGGTTCTCCTTTGACTTGCTGCTAAAGAGGCCAAAGAGACCACTTGAGCGCTTCTCCTTCTCTTTCTCCTCTCTCCGTCTGCTGCTCCGATCTTCGTCACGGCGCGAGGAAGTGGAGACCATGGATGCACCATCATCGAAGTCGTCGTCTCGCTTTGACTTCCTGCGTGAAGATCTGCGTTCCGCATCGTACGGGTCACTAGGCTCAGACGCAGCGGAGGACCGCGATCGGACTCTGCTCTCAGTTGATCCATCTCTTTCACTCTCTCTCCGTTTGTGTTTGCGTCTACGGTCACTGTTGGCTTCAGAGCGCGCCTCAGATACGGTAGACTTTGTATCCGAGATGTAACCACTCTCGTCAGCATGCTTGCGGCGGTGGCTGCGTTTGCGTTCGCTGCCATCGTCAAACTCGTAGCCTCGATCACGGCTCTGTTCGCGACTGCCAGACTGGGCTGCCTTTGCCTCACGCCGGCGACGACGCCTTTCTTCGCGATCTGGGTCCTCTTCGTTCTTGCTTCTGGAGGAGACTGTCGACCGCACATCATCGTCACCGTCATGCTTGGTTCTTGAGGCAATGATGGTACTTGTGTCGTCTTCAGGTCGGCTGAATGCAGAGACAAACGTGCTTGTATCATCCTGATCATGCTGGCTTCGCGAAGAAGGCTCGTATGCGTTATACGCGTTGATGAGATCGTTGCGAGTCCTCTCCGACTCATCATCTGGTCGACTAAACGCAGTTACATAAGTACTGGTCTCATCGTAATCGCTTCGTGCTTTGGGAGGCTGATATGCGTTGTAGCTGTCAATCATCTGCTCACGAGCCTTCTCTGACTTCTCCCTCTCCCTCTCTTCGGAGCCGGCAGAGAAGAACTCGTCAGAGTCCCGCTCCACAGACTCCTTACGTGGCTGATCATCAGGAGCGTAGTATCCAGAGTCTTGAATGTTGCGTGACGTTGGAGGCTCAGGTGCAGGTATGAAGGAAGATTGAGTGGGAATCCTGGGGGCTTCGACACGGTGCTGTTCAGGCGAAGTGTACCTGACCTCCCGACCTAGATAGTCGTCATACCTCATTTCAGACCTTAGCGGAGAGCCAACAGAGGGTGACCATTTGCCACTACTGTGCCTTTTCTCTGGCTTGCGGCGAGGTGTCTTAACATCAGCTGATTCCTCGCCATTTTCAAATGCATAGCTGGGAATCGTGATAGTCTGGTCGTTGTTGTCGGGCAACCGTGTGCCGTTGGGTGGAGGCCTTGGCTCTTCTCGACGAGGGTCATGATTACTGGCAGCCTCCAAGGCTTGCCTAGCATGTTCGCGCTCAGCGGCTATGCGGTCTTGATCCTGTTTCGTAGAAGCGCCCATGAGTGCGGCAAACCCTCCAGCAAGAGCAGCAGAGGTGGCTTTGCTGTAGCTACTGCCGATGTCGCTCTCACCATGTCGGGGAGCATCTCTGGAGTTTGACACCTCTTTCGGTCGTGCGGGCACGTCACCAGAAGATGACGTCTCCATGGCTCGTGCTTCCTCGACGGATGTAGGGCGAGGGTAGGGCACAACAGTAGAGACCGAAGTTGACGATTGTGTGTCGTCGCTAGCTCCCCAGTTGTAACTTGACACTTCCGAAGCACTGGGAAGGTCTCTTGGTGGGGCGTTGTAGCTTGGTTCAACGGTTCGCAGAGGTTCAATATCCCTGATGTCGTGCTCCGCAACTGGGCTTGATGGCCGGCTGTCATCACTCATTTCCCAGCTTTGTACACTCATCATGCTCATGCGCTTAGCCTCCTTCTCCCTTCTCTGCAGCTCCTTGCTCATAGTGCGTAAGCTCTCTTCCTGCAGGGGCTCACGGGCTCGGACTGGCTCTGGTTCCACTCGCGGCAAAACGTTAGGCAGTGCTGTCTCTTTGTCAGTGTCATCACTCTTTCTCTTACCATTTTTGCGTTTCTTTGACGATGAAGCGATCCAGTCTTCCTCGGCCATAACCTTCTTTGCAGGTTCGCTGAACTTATTGATCGCAGGCGACTCAACAAATTCACCCGGCATGTGCAGCTCATCCGGTACGACTGTGACGTTGCGCATGTCAGGCATGGTATCTCTTGCTTTTGAGGTCGAAGACAGACCTGTCTCGGACTCGGTGATGTAGTCGAAGTACGGCGACGGTGACTTGTAAGCTTCGCCCATCGACGGAATAGATGAGACAGTGCTAGCAGCAATAGTTGATCGTGCGGCCTTCGAGTCAGAGAATGGGTTGCTGATAGTCGATCGGTTGTCCATGTGCTTGTAGTCCCAATCACTAGGGTCGTCATCTTTGTCGTTCTGAGCGATTGCTGCTGCAGTGAGTGCACCTGCAGCGACGGCAGCCGCTGCGGCAGCCTTCTTCTGCTTTTTCTCTTTTTTACTAGATTTCCTGGACATGGCGCCTTCAATGCTGTCCCAAGTGGGTTCGTCTTTCTTGTCAGAAATATACTGCGTACTTGGTGCAGCGTCCTTTGGCTTCGGTGTCTTGGACTCAGCACCGTTGTAGGGCTGGTGGGTAGTTGTCTTCGGTCCAGACTCGGGCGAGTCACGCTCTACAATGATCTTATCTTGAGAGTACTGCTTGTCATGCTCTTTCAGTTCTCGATCCGAAATGAATTGCTCCTTGTAGGATTCAGGAGTTGGTACGTCAAAGTGATGAAATTGATTCTCGCCCCAGCTGACTCTTGATGGCGCGTTCTTCGGTCTCGGGTCTTCCTTATCCTCCACGGGCTCAATGTTGGGTGAGGATGGCATAGAGACGCTGCGGATCGAGGGCGCCCTGCTACCAGGAGGGGTCGCTTGAATCAGGTTCAATGTCGGAACTGGGTCTGGTGTTCTCGGCCCACGGCCGTCTCTAGTCGCGGTAAAGGAGTAAGAGGGAGGATACGGTGGACCTTTGGGTTGGCTGGCTCCATAATCGTCGAGCGACTCATAAACATGGAGGTCAGGAGCGCCTTCATTGGGATCGATAGGACGAACTTTGGGCAGATTATCGTTCTCCAGAAGATCCTTGGGTGCGAAGAAGTCAGCTTGGGATACTGGCTTGGCGGTGTATCTGTCTTCCCAGTCCCTGAAGATATCCTGAGTTGTCTCTTTCTTCTTGAATATGGTGGGGTCAAAGATGTCCTCGTCAGCATAGTCCTGAGCTATCTTGCTCGGTTCAATTTGAGCGTAGCTCGGCTCATATGACTTGACGTTGGTTGGCTTATACTCGCTTGCTTTACCGGGCTTGTACGCTTGGTAGGACTGTTCGACCTCCTTCTCAGAAGACGAGGTATGGCGCCAATTCTCACGACGCTGGTCTCGTTCTTTGTTAATGTTCTTGTGTGACGAGATTGCTGCGCTTGTGATGGCTGCAACGGCACCTGCAGCTACAGCACTTGCTGCAGTGGATTTCCAGTTGTCCGGCTTCACAAGATCACGCTCACGGTCTTGTAATTCCTGCTCTTTGCGCCGAACATCGGTGGCCACGGAGCTGACTGAGCTTCCTGTAGGCTGGTAATCCAGCCTTTGTCGATCGCGGTCGCTATTGTACCGATCGGCAGCGTCTTGCTCGCGTCGTCGACGGTCCATGTCTGCTCGAATCTCGGCTTCACGTCTCTCGGCTTCTATCGCATCAGCCTCGTGGCGCTCCCTACGTCTTTGCTCTTCTTCCCGCTCCAATGCCTCTCTGCGCTGTATTTCTGCTCGAGCTTCGCGTTCTCGACGGTCGCGATCTTCTGCTTCTTTAGTCTCACGCGCAACCATCTCATCGTGCTGACGACGGCGCTCTGCCTCGATTCGGTCTGTCTCGATCTTGGCAAGGCGCCCCACCTCCATGAACTTCCGGGCTTCCTCCTGCTGGCGTTGTAGCTCACGGCGGCGGCGCTCGTCCTCGTCTCGACGAAGGTCTTCAGCTCGACGCAGCTCATCTTCTCTACGAAGTTCTTCACGCCGCCGCTCGTCTTCAGCCGCACGAAGTTCGTCTTCGCGACGGCGACGTTCATCTTCTTCTCTGCGTAGATCATCTTCCTTTTGCTGCTGAGCGCGGCGTTGCTCTTCTTCCTCGTCTCGTCGCTCTTGCTCCTTGCGTCGCTCGCGAACATCCTTCGCGGCTTGCTCCTTGGTCAAATTGAAGCGAACGTTACTCTGTGCGCTAGAGGGGCGATCACTATCACTGCCCTTGGCAGCGGCGATGGCAGCTGCACCAGCGGTTACGGCAAGGCCCGCGATAGCTGCGTCACGCTTCCACGATGATTTTTGGACGGGGGATGAGTTTGCTCGACGTGGCAGTGCTGGAGGTGCTGGATATTGATGATTGTTGATGATGATATTCTGAGCTTGAGCCTGCGTTGGGTAGGGAGGAGGTATGGGTACTTGCGAGAAGACTGGAGGTCCAGTAGGAGTAGTATAGCCTTGTTGAGACGTGGGTTGGGTAGAATAGATGGATCCTGGGACTTGGTGCATTGGTTGAGGCTGCTGCAGGCTGACCGCACCGGGACCGGTAGTGATGAGAGCCTGAGGCGTGGAGATTGAGCTTGTGCGTCTGGCATCGAAACTAGTCGGATCGCTCGAGGCGACAGGGTACACCGTCTGCAGCGTGTGCTGGCTGCTTGACTCACTATCATGATGTGAGAAGCGTGAACCAGCTACAGTCGCGGTAGCGGCCCCTACCGCAGCGGCAGCAGCGGGGCGAGCGAGTGGTGTGCTTGCAATGTTGTCGTAAAGGTTGTCAGACGATCGCCTCTTCTTCTTGCCAAAACCCCATCGCCAACCCCACTTGTTTGTACCTGAGCCATTGGAGTTGAGCGACTCGCGACTCTGAGTCTTGCGCAAGTCAAGATCGCCATATACAAGGCCGCCATCACTCGCGGATGACGACGTGCCATCGTCAGGCAGGTCTTCCCACTCGTCGTCGCCATACTGTGAGCTAGCTCCTGGTCGACGGCGATCGCTACTCCTGCGGCGATTACGACGTTCACGTACCGCTACGACCTCAGGCAAAGGCTTGCCAATGTCACGTCGATTGGCCTTAGCCACTGCAATGGCTGCTGCGGTTGCGCCGAGCCCAGCCAAAGTGGCCTTGAGACGTTCGTCCGAAGTTTGCTTTTTGAGATTCTGTGACGAACGCTTCGTCTTGGTCCTTCGTACGAACCCACTACCAAAGGCCATGTCGGATTCTGATGACGACGACGACGAGCCGTTACCGAAATTGAAAAAGCCCTTCTTCTTCGTCTTGTGCGTCGAGCTTGCCCTCTTAGCACGCTTCTCTTTCGGTGGCTGGGCGGCAAAGAAGCCTCCTAGGAAACCACCTTGGGCTTGATGCTCTTGAGAAATGTCGATGAAGGAGGCGCCAGATGCTGAGCTTCGCGAAGATTTGTGGCGAAGTTGTTGTGATCGTCGGCGCCGGCGCTCGTCCTCACTACTACTGTTTCTTCTGTGCTGCACAACGACCTTGTGGGGTGACCTAGAACGACTGTGACTTCTGTGCTTTCGTCTGGCCGCGGCACCGAGCGCAGCTCCAGCAAGTCCAACGCCGATTGCCGTACCCAGACCTGACTTCCGGTCTCGTGATCTAGAACTGGAACTCGACCGCGAACCATGGCGCCTCACGGTCCTGTGTTCCTTCTGTTCTTTGGTAATTCCTGTTGACATGATGGAAACTCTGTCCTGAGAACGGCTGCGATGACGGATACCAGCGCTCCCGTAGCTGTAGCGTTTGTTGCGATCAGACTCCCGGCTGCGACTGCGGCGCGAATGTCGTGAGTGAGTGTCACGGCCGGACTTGATGCTATAGGTGTCGTCGAAATCGTTGCGACCCGAGGTGAACAATGCTTTGCCAGCGGTAGCAAGACCCATGCCGCCTAACCCTGCAGCTAGCCACCCTGCACCACTGCTGCTCTTCTTACGCTTGTCATCACTAGATGAATGGAGTGAAGTGCGAGAGGTCTTCTCCTTCAGGCCGTAACGAGACTTTTTATCGATGCCCCCTGAAGGACGATCGTATTCGTCTGAGCGCCGTCTACGATCGTAGTAGTGGTGCTTGCGGGGCGCATCCAAGACGGAAGAGCGAGGATCGAAGCAGTATCTGCACACACCGATGTATTCAGTGTACTCCTCCATCTTCTGGACATCTTCATGGTCTTTCCACCAGTCCACGAATTTCGAAACAGGACCGGTATGGTGGTGTTGGTGCGCCATGCCACCAGACATGTAGGGGCTCGGCGACGGACCAGCACCGGTGTAGCCCTGACCAGGGAAAGCCCCAGGCATTACGTGGGTTTGATTCTGAATGTGGGTGTGGGTGTGGGTGTGAGCGTGGTGAGCGTGATCAGAAGTGTGGTGGGAATTATGATTATGCAGCCCATAAGCTGCGAGACCGGCAGCACCTGCCATAGTATACATCCCAATGTTCGAGCTGCTCGAGTGCTTGTCCGGCTTCCCTGGCCGCGGTGGCTTTGGTGGAGGCACATCTGCCGTGGCTTCTTGGTAGGCAGGAATGTTACTGTAACTACCATTGACGGCGGCGGTGGAAGGCAGGTCAGCTTGGTAGTACATCGATGATGAACCACCGGGACCTCCAGGAGTGCTGGTGTTGGTGTTGTTGTATGATGTAGAGTGATGCACATGAGAAGTGCTTGCGCTGGTAGCGTATTGCGCACTTGAAGAGCTGTGGCCCATGGCATAGCCGAGAGCGGCTCCACCAGCCAGGCCTGCGGCGGTGGTGGGGAAGCTATTGGTCTTGCTGGGTTTGGAGCCGTCTGGTCGTGGCGGGTTCTGGGTCGCTATACCATCGTCGACGAAGGCGCCGGGCATAGAAGTGGGTCGGGGCGGCTTCGGTGCAGATGCAGGTGGGTTTGTGCTGCCACCATAGAAATCAGCAGCCGAGCCTGTGCCGGTATCAGCGACAGGGTTGGCTTGCGCTGAGGCAGCGACGAGGTGAGGTGTGTCTTGGCCGATGATGACTGAGGGCGGTTGCGGTCGGACACCAGGCTGGTTGTTTACAGACTGGCCCTGGTCGTTGTAGAACTCGGCGGCAGCACCAAAGACGTTGTGGCCGGGCATGGCACCCGAAGCATATTGCACGGGGTCCTGGCCGGGGAACTGGTCCTGCACATGGCTGGACATGTGAGGTGAGGCTGGGTACTGGTGCCCAACTGGCAGTGCGCCGCTCATCATTGGCGCACCTGCCTGGCCGGGGAACTGCGAGAAGCCTTCGCTGCCAATCTGCCCGCTGAAGCTGCGGTTCAACGCGCGAGGCTCGTTGACGATTTCGCCCCGGTAGCCGCCTGCTTGCGACTGCGACTGCGACTGCGACCGTGAATGCGACTGCGACTGCGACTGCGACACGCTCGACCGGTCTGAGCGCATCGACTTTCGCTTTTCGCTCTTCTTGCCGTCTTTGCTGCCGCGCTCCTTCTCCTTCTCCTTCTCCTTCTCTTTCTCCTTCTCCTTCTTGCGCTCTTTTCCGTCGCGAGCCAGAGAGACGGACGACTCGGCGTAGCTGGACCGCCTGTCTCGGCCGCCTCGGCCGCCGTCGTTGTCGTCGTCGTCGTCGTCGTCGTCGTCGTCGTCGTCGTCGTCGTCGTCGCGGCGCGCATATCGCTCGTCTCTGGGGTCGTGGTAGAGATGGTCGTTGGTGGGCGCGCGGGCGCGCGGCGTGTCGTCGAAGGCGGTCGCGTACGAGGCAATGGTCGAGGGCGTGCTGTCGGTGCGGCGCGACGACGGCTTGCGCGTGGAAGCTGAGGATACGACCGACCTCATGTCCGAGCCGCGGTCGCGCTTCGATCGCGCAGTGTCGCTGCGGCGGCGGCGAGCTTCGTCGTCGTCTTTCTTGGGGGCGGACGAGCCGCCGTCAGTCTTGCCTGTGAACCTGCTCCACATGATGATGTGATGCTGGGGAAACCGAGAGGGGCGGACGTGCGGGTGGTCGTGGGCGTGGGCGCGGGCGCGGGCGTGGGCGTGGGCGACGCTGGGCGCGAATGAACTGGCGATTCAGTGTCTGGGGTATCCTTCCACAGGTTGGGTATTGCGTGTTGGGTATCGTCGCGGCAAATGAGAGGCATTCGTGGCGTCGTGGCGTCGTGGCGTCGTGGCGTCGTGACGTGGTGGCGTCGTCAATTAGGGTACAGAATAGAATCGAGATGCAGTATTAGGGTGGTGCGCGCTATGCAAAAGAGACAAGACGCAGCCTCTCGCCGTCTGCCGTGAGGTGTCGAGGATGGGAAATGTCCAAGCAGCCGTGATGTGAGCTAGCCGCCTCAGCTGCGTTGTCGAGATCGACATGGTGGCTGGGGCCCAATCACGCATCGACTTGGATGTCACCTCGCATCCCCGGCCGTCTCTTCTACTTGATACCTCCACGGGACTTGAAAGCTCCCCGGCGCCTCTCGCCTTGCCATCTACGAGCCAATTCGGCGACGTTGACCATCACAAACCACACAGGCATCACTTGTTGATGTCCTTTGTTGACAATTCGGCTGGGAGCCTCGGGCCCACTAAAGCGGGTACAGGGGTCAGGGTCTCTTAGTGACCTCAACGTCGCCGCTTTGAGGGCCTTGGCCTTGGTCTTGGAGTGTGTCTAGAGGAAACCACGTAGGGAGTCGTGAGATGGTGAAACGGAATAAAAAAGAAAATAAAAATAAAAATCAGTGAACAGACGGGGTATCTATTGCCTCTGCTACTGCTGCCATGTGACATGTCAATGCGGGTTCCAATTCCTATGCATCACATCTAGTCAAATCTGAAACGGCATTCCTACCGCTGCAGCTCCTGGGAGCCTCCCTCTGCGGCCATTCGTGGGCTCAGCATCGCACCATGCCTGTCGACACGCGCCTCTTCGTGAGCGCCCTTGTATTGCACTCGGAGTAATGCCATCGTCACCTCGCCCACATGTGCGCGTGGCTTTCCGTCCTTGGCTACCGTGCCGTGTCCCTCACTGTTGCGGACTCCAACATACTTCTTGTACGCTCGGCGAAGATCCACCGTCGCTTTGGCAGTGGGCGCAGATGGACCGCCAAGAATGGCTTCCTTTCGCCATTCACCGCGTTGTCCACGTCGTCGCACGCCGCCATGCTCAGAAGCAACTTGGAATCACGGTCGTTGTCCAGCCATGAGCATCTGGCGAATCTGCATAATCTGATTGCGCTGATCAGGCGGCAGCTGCGCGATGTGCTCGGGCTGCAGAGCCATGACCTGCGCGTACAGAGCATCGTTGTTCATCGCCTGCGCTTGTGCTTGCGGTGGGGGCTGCGCGTATGGCTGAGGCTGCGGCGGTGTAGGAGCAGCTTGCGGTGGGTAGCCGGGAGGCATGGCATAGCTGGTAGGCGGCCGTGCAAGTGGTGTCGGTTGCGGTTGCGGTTGCGGTTGCGGTTGCGGTAGAGCGTGCACTGGCGGCGCGGCTGCAGCAGGGGCTGTCTCCACCAGTGCACCCAACATCGAAGGATCAACGAGGTTCAGGAGCAGAAGGGACTGGAAGATGGCGTAGGCAAGCTGAGGCGCCTGGCGCAGCAGTTCTGTAGCCTTGGCTGGATCTGTCATGACGAGACCCTTCATCTGTGAGAGGATGTCGAGCAGCTGCGGCGCAGGAAGTGTAGACAGTGTGCGCGAAATGGCGTCGGGGCAGGTCAGGTTCGGTGGCAGATCGACGCCAGGCGGGAGGGGGCCGAGCGTGCTCGAAGGCTGGGCCTGCGCAACTTCCGGTGCTTGTCCGTTCATCGGCGGCGGCGCGCTCTGGTTCGAAGGCGCGTTGTCGCCGGAGCCGTTGTCGTTTGACCAGTCAACCCTCAATTTCCTGCCCATGATCTCATAGTCGTTCAGGTTGCGTACAGCCGACGCTGCTGCATCGGCGTCGGCGAACTCTGCAAATCCAAAGCCCTTGGGTCGGCCAGTTTCCTTGTCGTAGACCAGCCGGAAGTTCAGAACCTGGCCGACACGGCCGAGTGTCTCGATGATGAGCTCTTCGGTGCCGCCTGTGTACACGGTCAGTGAGGCTTCTGGTAGACGCGGAGAGGACGTCGGGACCATAGGGGATGTTGCCGATGAACACGACGCGCCCGGCTTTGTCGTTCGGAGCCATGTTCGGTAAACGTGTCGGTATTACGCGGGGTAGGTCGACAATCGGCACTGACGTCCCGGTGAGCTGGCGCAAGATGGGTGGGTGTTTGTTGGAAGCTCAAGTCCACCTCTGGGGATCCACCTCACTAGCGCGCACGGGCCTTCCTTCTCCTACCAAGTACCCTCACCTCACAAACGGCTTATTCACCGGGAGACTTGTCGAATGGTCGACAAACATGTTTTCAGATTGAACGACAGCCTACAGAGCATGGGACGCCCTCGTTACTGCGATAAACAATGGGAGAGCAGTCTTGCTGTGTCTGACCTCCGATGCTGATCCTCGCACCCTTCTCCGACTCTAGTTTGAGTCAAAGGGCTGCCTACCTACGGTAATGGACAACCATGCACCCTCACTTCACTCTCACAGCTTTGGTCCGCAGCATGACCCATCCTGTCCAACCCTGGCTTCCACGCTCGGCTGTTGATGCTGCTCGCTCAGCAGATTACTCTTGTTGAAGCCCTGCTCAGACGGCGGTACATCGAGCGCCGGGTTCTTGTCGAAGAAATTGACTGGCTTCATGTGAATCTTGAGAATCTCACATGGCATCACGGGGAAGTCCTCGATCCTGGGCACGTGGTTGATGCCGGCCTGGACGTACAGCACAAGATCCGTGTCCATTACGTTCTCCTTCCTCTCCGCCCAGGATCGCACGCCGGTTCCACCTCTCGACTGGTTCGTGTACGTGCCTCCGGCATAAAGCTCGCCATCGCGGTGTTTGACCACGTACACGTTGTGGTCCGAAAACTCGGCGCGCTTGTAGTTGAAGCTGTCCTTATCAGACAGTATCTTTTGGAAGGCAGGAGCCTGGATCTTGTATGCAACTGGCTTGCCGTTGATTGGATTGCGCACGTTGTGATTTTGGATCTTGAACGTTCGGTTGTTCTCGTATGCTGTATCGTATCCGCCCGACTTCTCGACGATTGTCTCTTGCACGTAGTATCCAGTCCCGTGTGGATTGAAGTCTGATCTGGGCATGGGGAAAGCTTCATCGTAGACCAGCCTATTGTCGTAGCCGTCGATCATGGGGTCGACGCGTAGCGAGAAGATATGTTGGTGGTGAACAGCGAGAACGCCAGGGTGCACGACGGTACCGAACGGAACCTCGACACCCTCATCGATGGGCTGCGTGCTCAGAATACCGGTAGCGCGGATCTCGTAAGTGACTTCTCCGGCCTGGTTGAAGATGAAGGCTAGGATGTACTCGTAGTTTGAAACTGTGATGATCGACTGCAACACCAACTCGCGCGATCGAACAACCGCCGCTCGACCGGTACGATAGTTTGTGTGCTTCCATCCAATGCCAGCATCTTGCTCGTGAATACATACGACATTCGGCATGTCGATCACGCCTCCTTTATCATCAGAGAGCACAGAGCTCAGGTAAAAGATCGAGCCTAAGCAGTCGCAGCCGAGCTTGAGGTTGTTCGCCATGATGCCAGCACCGGCATCGCCCAGATCAAACGCACCTGTTCAGCGTTAGTTTAGGGATTACGCATGGGCTTCTGGGCTACTTTCTCTTCTTGTGGAAAGGATGACGCGGATCGGCGTACGGAATGTTCATGTCGCTCAGACTCAGTCGGTAAAAGAGAGGGCGGCTGTCGTATCGCACATCATACAACACCATACCCTCACGCTGGTTGAAGCCGACCCTGAAGTTCCATTTCTGCCACGATAAGACACTCGAAGTACCTTCTTGCTGTACTTTGAAGCTGGCTCCCTCGGGTTGTACTACGTTCAGTGGCTTCAAGTCCGTTCGGAGAGCCTGCGCTTCCGGAATGTATTCGTTCGGTGGCTGCACCTTGTACTTCTCGACTGGCTTGATTGTGTTGTCGGCTCCGGTGGGCATGATATCGATCCGAATCACCTTCATGGATTCAGTACTGAGCACCGGTGAGATTGGAATTGGCATGGCGTAGTGATTCGAGTCAGCTTCGGCCGCGTTGTTGGGGTCCCGCAAGTACAAGAAACACTGGTATAGTCTGTCCTCGTCATTCACGCCATCGGATCCGTATATCCAAGGGTCGCTGATCACAACAGTGCCTTCTGGGAGCTGCAACTTGGCAATCTCGGCCTGGACGTTCTCATCGGCTAGAACAATCTTTTCAATAGCCACGATCTCGTCTCCGTCACCATTGGCATGAATGAATGGACCCAGTAGTACATTGTGTTCGACACGCCTTGACGTCAAATCTACGACCGCTTCGTGGAATTTGTTCTAAGGATTTATTAGATGTCGATTGTTAAGCACGATTGCCCCACCCACGGTGTTTCTAATGTAATAATTGAGGAAAGCTTTCCTCGCCAGATGTGGTCGTGACTCTCCAGCGTGCTCCGCTTCCAGGTAGCGCAGGACTTGAGCTTTGGGAGGTTCCTGCAAAGTAACGACCTTGAAGTGCAAATCCGTGTGAGCCGGCCATGAGGCTCTGATTATCGATGCTGCAGCCGTGATCTCCGAAGCCGAAAGTGGTGCAAGGGGATGGGACGACACCGCCTTCATGGCTTGCGGTGCCGTGTCGGTGGCGACTCCTGTCGACATCTCAAGTATCTGAAGTGCAGTCGAGTAAGAAGAACTGGTGAGAGACTGGAAGAGAAGTTGAGCCCCAGACAGTTACTTATGCAACTTCGCTAGATCTCACAATGTTTCCCTAATACAGACTTTGTAGCACGCAGTTTGCAGTCTGACACTTGATAAGAGAGTGGATCCGCTATCTCGAATAGCAGCGCCAACCGAAATCGGAAGGACTTCCCAAGGTTGGGCTAGTGTTCGCTCGACTGATGAAAGTCCGCGGCGTGGGGCGACATCTTACCCCGCCTTTGTTGCGCCGTGTCGCATCTCTCGCTTGTTATCCCTTGAGCCATCAAGAAGGTGCCTTTCGGTCACAGACTACCACCATCTTTGCCTTTTCATTTGCAACATTGCCTCCAAGCGCCCTTACGGGAGTGTTTGCAGCGGTAGCAGCAGATCAATTGGTCACGATCGATAGCGTCATTTGGCTGGGCGTCCTCTCACCTATCTTGATGCGCTCCTTCAGAGTCAGATATGAGACCGCGACAGGAGTTGTTACGTCCAGGACAGGAGTTATTACGTCCAGGATTGAATGCCAACCTGCTGTCGTTCACAAAGCTTGCTTCCGACAGACTGAGTGTGCCGGTAGTCCTCTCGGCCCTTTCAGTCGACATCTAAATACAGCTGCGAACTCATCCTAAAAACAAATGTTTCTGCCTTTGCGGATTGCGAGCTGTCGATGCCAACATCGAGGAATATTAAAGAAAGAGTAGCACTCGATCTCCTGGTAAATTGGAAGGCCAAGTGACATGGCTTGCTCGCACACACGGACTTTACACCTGCGCTGCAGGACCTTAGTTCGGCAGAACATACTGTCTTATATGCACGCCGATGTCGTTTTCCATCAAAACTGCATTCTGCTTCAGCGAAGAAGATTTCCGTCGTTCCTTGTTTTGTCTTGCTTTGTTTCTTCAGCTTTCTTGCGTGCCGCCTCAAACCCAGTACTAATATGGCATACTGCAGCGTATATTAATCTACCCGACACGTGTACTGTTCGACCATCTACATACCCGATATCATTAATGAAATCTTAGCTCCTTAACAGAAAATCTCGAGTAGGATGGTATGACGACGTTTCGGACGGGCGTGTAAAACATGGAAGCGACATTCAAGGATCCCGGTTTAAATTGCCTGTCCTACCAGTGCACGCCCACAATATGTCCATGTCAGTGTTCAAGCCAAGACTGGCCCACATATGACAGCCGCCGGCAGCGAAGACAAAGTCTCCGCCTCATGATCCGGCTCATTAACCGACGAAGCAGCAGCGCTGCGACGTGGGTTCATCCGTAGGCCGATGCTTAACCGAATCAGGAGTGGGCGTACAATTTGGATAGACGAGATTTGAGTGCTACAATATGGGTATAACTATACGTCAGGCCACTGGACTGGGCCTTCAAAGGGCTATATAACCTAAGAGATGCATTGCCGTTGGAGTCCAGCAACTTCAACTGTCTTCACAACATCCACATTCGCTCTATCCGAACATCGCCAATCATGAAGTCCTTCGCAGCAATCACTCTTCTCTGCGCTGCGCTCGCTGAGGTTGCTCACGGTCACTGTATATCTATCCGGTGCTTGTCATAAGTCCCCGCTGACCAGTCCGACTAGACATCTTCCAGTACCTCACAGCGAATGGTGTCAAGGGTGCCCAGTACCAGAACATCCGCAGGAACACAAACAACAACTCGCCCGTCACCGATCTCGCATCCACCGATCTGCGCTGCAATGTAGGTGGTGGAAGCGGAGCTTCGACGACCACAGTTTCAGTTGCTGCCGGTTCTTCGGTCACTTTCACCGCAGACCAAGCCGTATACCACCAGGGACCTGTTTCCTTCTACTTGACCAAGGTTGCCAGCGCAGCTGCCGCTGATGGCTCGTCCGACTGGGTTAAGATCAAGGAGATTGGGCCCACATTTTCTGGTGGCCAGAGCACATGGGACCTGAAGGGTACGTTTTGCTTGCTTAACAAAAAATCATGTTGACCAACCTCTAGACAACTACTCCGTCACAATTCCCACTTGTGTCGCTGCTGGCGAGTACTTACTCCGCATCGAGCAGCTCGCTATCCACAACCCCGGCTCCCCACCCCAGGTAAGCAAGTCTACAGCCATTGCTGCAACCTTGGCTAAACGTGTCAGTTCTATATCTCTTGTGCTCAGATCAAGGTCACTGGTGGTGGCTCAAAGACTCTTACCCCTACAACTAAGATCCCTGGACACGTCAAGGCAACTGACCCCGGCTTTACTGCGAACATTTACAGCGGCTTCACAAGCTACGCTGTTCCCGGACCGAAGGTTGCGACCTGCTAGACGGGGAGATGAAAGTTTAGATTATTACATCCGTCTTCTATATTTCAATTTAAGTAACACTCAAGCAACATACATCTCGTGAGCTTACATGACATAATCCCGTGCTCTTCAGTCTGTACGCAAGCCTCTTCTACACGCGACGATGGCGTTTGCTCGAGACAAACACTACCCACAGTTCAGACGCGTTCGAGGCATAACTCAAATTCACGGGTTATCTCTACTTCACGCTATTTTGTAGGTTTTCTGACTCGCCCGTTCACACATGGCTACATCGATGCCTCGCGTTCGCAATGTCACTTCTCAATACCAACACATCAATCTTCACGCTCCACTATTCAAGGTAGGCGCTCAGCTCAGCAGTATAACAATGATGGATAGTTCCAAGCAAGAGCATTCATCTTCGTCCTTCATTGCTCTCACAGTAGCAGGCGTCGAAGAAAGTAGCAGCCACCAGTTGTCGCTCTAGTGATCTCCTCGCTCGTACTGCTGATATCTCAAGGTCCGTAGCTTCATCTCTCACCCTCTTCATGTCTGCCGGACCCCCTCTTGGTCAACCTTGGTGCGCGAACATTGGAAGCAACCCCAATATCAACCGCGATCCTCCACCTCCGCCGCTCAACGTCGTCCAAGGCAGTGCCCCCCCTGCATCAGGTGGTCAAGCATTCATTGAACGTCAACAGTCGCCCATCTACGGGCCTCCAGTACCCATCGGAGTCGCACCCTCCTTCGGCATCGCACCTCCTTTCGGCGCAGGCATCGGCTTAGGTATGCTACCGCCTATGCCCTTCATGGACCCCTTCATGTACGGAGGCGGGGGTCCATTGGCCCCAATTCGCTCTGGTGAGTCCAACCTAGGATACGTGGCGGTGACTTGAAGACTGACAGCCTATCAGGTAACTTCATTCCTGGTGCTCAAGGCGGAATAGGTTTCGGTCTACATGCAGCTGGAGGCATGCCATTTCCACCTCCACCTCCTGGAGCACTGGCGACAGGCGTCGTCCCTGCCTTCGCCCCCGCTGCACCACTCTGGGCCGGTGGCGGTCTAGCCTATGGCAACGTTCCCACCGTCGCCGGCGGAGCGATGGGTGGGATGATGGGCGGGATGATATCCCCAATGGTGGGCATGGGAGGCATGGGGATCCCCGGATACCGACCCGCACCCATGGCCATGGACGGCAATGGCGGAGCGCCTCCCCAGCCCGAGCAAGGCGATATCACGCAGATCCCTGGTGGCGTGCCCCCCGGTATCACACACGTCGAGGCCGGAGAGCACACCATCTTCATCCAGATTAAAGGCAATGTATGTCCATGGCTGTCTCCCGGCGCCCAGTTCCTGACTGAGGTGCTCAACATATCAAGCTCCACCGGCCTGAATCGCCTGATTCAAATCTGCAACAATAACGCAGGTTCGGATGACTGCGAGAACCTGGCGATCACCGAGTGCATTGAGTTGGGTAATGGTCTGTGGGAAAAAGGTCAGACGTTCAAGTATGGCGATGCTGTTGCGAGGGTTCTGACGATGAAGGACGCTGGCTGGGATAATAAGAGGAACAGGACTGGGGGCCAGAGTCTACATATTTGGCTCCACAGGATCTGATTTCAGATCCTCTTCCTGTACGTACTGAGCTTGATGTTCTTTCGTATACTTCATGAGTGGTAACTACCTTTGATCATTTTCTATCACCTAGTATTTTGTCGAGATAGGCAGTTCAATATTTCAACCAGCGTTCTAAGAAAACGTTAACTAACAAAGGGCTCTAATTTGATCACTGAGCACTCTAAAGAGCTGCATGGTACCTCAGATTTTCAGGTTCTGACTGTCATCTTCATTTTATCAAGCCTGAAGACATCAGAGTCAAATATCTGTTACCACAAAAGTAAGGAGCATAGGGCTGGATCCACATCTGAGCAAAATCATCATTCATTTCGGCGATCTAAGGGGAATCAGGTATCAGATGGAGCACGCATCGCCTACGGCCCCTGGTGAAACTACATTATCATGAAGGAAATGCCACCACAAAACATTGCTTGAAATCTAGGCTCGTTATTCACGCTGCCCACCACGCCGTCCATTGTTTCTGTGCAGTCTAGTATGGGCTGTTCACGATATCGCCGCGACCTAAGTAGCTGCTGCGGTTTCCACCACGTCTTGGAGTAGACAACTGGCCGACACGCGAAGGGAATGCAATGCTCTCACGCGTCGGCTTCTGAAGCGCACGGCGCGCCACCATGTCAACCTCATTGGGTAGGGCGACGATAAGGTTCTTGTCTGAACCAAATTTGAAGTTGTCAGCCTTGACCTCTTCAGCGTAACGCTTGATGTTATACGGGTCCCGGCGATTCGCAAGGACCTTCTTCATACTCCAGGTGATGATGAAAGGTCCGGTAGCTGTGATGATCGTAGTCTCCGTGTCGTCGAGACCAGTGTTGAAGTGCGCCGTAGTGAATGAGATCGGCGCCTTAGTCTCGTGCTGGAACTGCGCAACGTGGGCCGGGGTGAGAGCAAGACGGCGGGGCTGTGGCTTGTCATCCTTTGCAAATGACTTCTCGAAACCAAGCTTGCCGTCGTTCTTGCCGCCCTTTTGCAGCGCATCGATAAGGAGGAGGTATGTTCGCGTAGTAGCAAGCACCCATCGACCGTCGGCAGACACGTCCATACCAATAATCGGATCACCGAGCGCAGGGATGAGAGTCTTTGCATTGATACCGAGGCGGTCGAACAGTCGAATATCACCCTTTTCGGACGCAACGGCAATGTGGCCCTTTTCTGTCGTCGCGGCAGCGGAGAAAGCGTTCTTGGTAGCGTACTGCTTAAGCTGGTCATCGACAAGCTTGTTGCCGTTCAGACGGGGATCGACACGGTACAAGGCGTTGCCCGAGAGACCCAAGAATGTCTGCTCTCCACTCATCTGTGCAAATTTCTACACTTGTGTCAGCCCGGAAATCTAATGGCTAGTGGAATGCAGTATGACTTACACTTTCAGGTGCAAAGACCTTGACTGGGATATCGTCGTGGATGTTCCACTCGTCAACAACCTTACCGGTTTCAAGGTCCATTCGGTAGAGCGAGTTGGGGTTGTCGAGATTCTGCAAAATCATGCCCTGATCCTGCTGATGAAGCATTACCTTGTTCGGATTGAAAGCTTTGCCCTTGGGTGTCATGATGTTGGAAATAGTAGTCGAGAACTGCAGTTGGTTGTCGGCAGTGTGCTTGAACACTCCAATCTTGTTGCCGCGGACGACAAAGGAACGGTCGTGCTTGTAGCCTACAGCCAGTTGCGAGTTCTCATCACCGTCCTTGGGCGCAGTTTCTGTATCGTCTTCAGACTCATCTGAGTCGTAGTGCTCGCTGTGCTGATCGTTCGCGTCTTCGAACTCCTCCTCGTCCTCCTCTTCCTCTTCTTCCGGGGCATCTTCCATTGTCATATCCTGGAAAGCCTCAAGCACGTACTCTCGGTCTGTGTCCTTGGCCTTCTGCCACTTGACCTGATTCAGGTGCTCCCACAGTGCCTGCATGACACCATTCTGGATACTCTCGAGGTTCTCTTGGTTCTTGAACCGTAACAGCCAAGAGTAAGCCGAGCCGTCCTCAAGGTAGTGGTTGAAGATGAACGACTTGAACTCGTAGTTGAAGACAGGGTTGATATCATCGACGATTGGCTGGCCCAGCCATTCGCGCTCGTCACCAACAATGTGCAGCCAGTATTGCCAGTCACCGATCTCGGTAACCGTAGCTGTCACGTTTGCGTCTTGCAGCTTGAACGTACCAGTAGGGAAGTCGAAAAGGTGCAGCTCAGCATTCTCTTCTGCCAACAAGTCCAAGGCCTTTGGCTGCGCAGCGGATAGCGGTGCAGCAGTTGCCTCCTCCTCCTGCTGCGGGGCAGCTGCCTTGCTCGTCGTCTTCTTAACCATGACTTCCTTTGTAGTGTTGGGAAACAGATCTTCGTGTGTAGGCGGCAGTTCGAGAGCTTTGCGAGTGGGACTAGGAACAGGGCTTGCGTCTGGGATAGAGTCCTCGTAGTAAGCTAGGGCTTCAAGGTCGTCGTCGGTTGCGTGCTCGTGGCTTCTCCTAAATTTGCGTTCGTACTGGCACTGTAGGGCAACGCGCTCGAATAAAGCAGCAGTCTCGGGCTTCACAGATGGATCGCACACAAACTCCCAAAGATCGTCTACGTCGCCGCTGAGGTCGCGCCAAGCGAAGATCTTCTCACCAGTTGAGCGTACGTCGGTACGGAACTGCAAGCCTTCGTCGAGCAAGAACGTTTTCTCGTCCTTATCGCCTGCAAGAGCGTCAAGACCTGCGTCTTCACCTCCCTCTTCAGCTAGCAGATCCTCCTCTCCTTCCTCGTATGCGCGCTGAACAACGAGCTGGTACTGAAACTCCTGGCCCGTGCGACGAACGGTAGCGGCGGCGTCCTTGAAGATGAGCTCTGAGTAGCCCTTGACAGATCGTGGCCGGACGAGATAAAGCTGGCCTTGCGAGATTTCGACGATGGTTTCCTTAGAGCTGTCGCCAAAGACAAATTTGCTCACTAGATGTGGAAGTCAGTTACCAGAGTGACGACAGCGGGGGAGGGGTAGGCACGAAGCAAACAAACATACAGTTGCGGAGCATGAACATGACGAGAAGTGCTGGAACACGGAGGGTATCGTGTCGAAGAAAGCTTGGCTAAATACTAAAGCGCAGAGCCACCTCGCACGTGTGTCCATCCAAGGTGAAGCTTGAGCTTGCCTATGATTATTATGATGCTAGTGGCGTAGGAAAGAAACAAGGGTCCAAGCGCCAAGCAAACAGACACGCTAGGGTGCTCTGGAGGCAGAAGCGCCACTCTAGGCTGAAAGAGAGGCAACGATTCTGATTGATGTCTTGGTGGATAGACCAATGGTCTATTCACAATATCTTTCTATTCGTCTCGCCATCATACCGGCTACTACGCATGCGCTGCCAGATGCTCCTTGCATATACCATTCGCTAAGACAACTCAACACCTATACTGCCCCTGCAACACAACTAGAACAAGTCTAATAGATCCTGGTTCGTTTTCTTGCTCGCCTCTCCTCCCAGTTGTTGAGTGGCAGGCGGGGGTTGGTTTGTTTGCATGCTCATGCTTGCAAATCCGTTCATTACGTCGTCGTTACTTGTCTGTGCAGGTGCGCTAGGTGCTCCTCCTCCGCTTCCACCGTCTCCGAAGAGACCTAATAGATCATCCATGTTGGACTGTGGTTGCGGAGCACCGCTTGCTGCGGGAGACGCGACACGCTGCGGTGTGCCTGCAAGCCCTTCGAGACCAGACTGTCCCTGCGAAGGCTCCTTCTGTAGCGAAGCAGGCGCAGAGCCGTCGAAGTCAATGTCCAGCAGATTTTCCATGTTCGATTGGGGCGCCGACTGCCCGCTCGCTGCCGCTGCGACTGCTGCTGCAGCAATCGGGTTCTCCCGTGCATCCTCTTGCAGCTCTTCGATGGCAGCGCGCTGCATAGCCTCGGCACCAAATCGACCTTGTCCGAGGAATGCCTCTGGCGGCTTGTGGTAAACAGACGCAAGTGTCGAGAGTTCATTCAAGAGACTGTCAAGTAGCTGAGGTGGAAGAGAACGGATTGTCGAAGTGATCGGTGGTTTGTCGGAAAGTACGATGTCCTTCGCAATCTGGGGATCACTCGAGAGCAGTCGCCAGTAAACGTAGGCTCGATCTCTGATGTCAGGGTTGTCGTTTTCGGCTGTCGCAGCTTGCAAGACCTTCTGTACGAGGTCCTGAGCCTGGTCGGGCTTCTTGAGGAAGAGCTTGACGACTGCTGTGAGGATCTGGAGCTGAGTCTGTTGTTTGTCAGTACTTCCATCTTGCGCTCAAACTTTGCCTCCAGGCTTACCTGAGTGAATTCTTCTGCAAAAGCATCAACGAAGTTTGATAGAATCTCTCCAGCATTGTCGATCTTCTCAGCGTACTCGCCCACGATCCAGATAAGTGAGGCTCTTGCGTTGGGCTCGTCCAACTCGTCAATGCATTGACACAAGGTGGGGATTATTCCTTCGTAGCCGGGGTACTTTCGGAAGATGTCCTTGATCACCACGATCGCTTCTTGGACCACGTAATTGACTTTGGTGTTGATAAGATCAAGCAGTGTGTTGACGCACTTCTCGCTGGCGCTCTCAATCTTGATCGCAACCTGTCCGATGGCTTTGACAGCTCGTCGAACGAAGTCCATGTCAACCTCCAGTGCGTACTCTTTAAGTTCTGCGAGCAGTTGGTCCACGTTCTTATCGTTCGCTATCCGTACCATGATTTCCAGCTTCTCCATCTTGAGGTAGTTCGGGTCGTTGTATTTGCAGAAGAATACGCGCATCTCTTTACTCAGGATGTCCGGCTGCTTCTGAAGAAGGAGATCGATGTTTCGTAGCGCAACATACTGTACTTCGTACGCTGAGGATACAAGTGTGACTGTCGCACATTAGTACATTTCAGCCTGCTGTGACAATTCATTCTTACCGAGAGGTGGTGCCATTTTCTTCATGTACGATTTTAGCAACTCGGGAGAGATGTTCTTCATGTGCAAGAACACAACCTTGACGGCGGCCAAGACGACACTTGGATTAACATGCTGGAATTGTGGGACAACTCGTTCGCAAATGTGTTCAGCTTCCTTGATATCCACGGCCTTGTAGTCTGCTAAGGTCGTGAGGATTGTCACTCGCCCCCACTCTGTGCACTCGTTCAGTGCCAACAACATCTTCTTTAGGGTCTGCGCAGTGATAACCATTGCTTTTGTCTCTGGGGCTGCTTCCATGATCTCCACCAGCGCGGTCACCGAGTTGGCTACGACCATAGGGTTGGGATCACCGACCAGTTCCTGGAGCTGCTCCAGGAAGCCGTTCTCTAAGCACATCGAGGGAGACAGGTCGAAGAGCTTGGCAACGCAAAGAGCCGCTGTTTTTCGCACGTAGGGTGATTCGTCCCTCAGCGTTTTTCGTAGTGGCTCTTCCATGTAGTCTACCATTTTGTCTACCCGGATACATCCCATCGTTCGTATCGCAAGCGCTCGGACAAGGGGGTTTGGGTCTTCGGAGTCCTGTACGAAAGTATTTACGGCGAGGATACATAGATCCGGATGTGATTTCGCATAATTCCTGTGAGAACGGTTAGAGATGACTTAGACCGGTGTGAATTTGGCGCATACATCAGGTATAGGTATACAAGCTTCTTCTGGTCCAGATCTCCCGTTGCAATGTTCTTCAGAACATCGGGAAACAGGGAAGACACATCCTTGCCCAATGTCATGGACATGATGGTCTTTTGGATAGCTTCTTTCCTAGCATAGTCTCAGCATTCCCGCACCTATAGGGCTTGCCTGCGAGGCTGCTTACCGCTCATAGGCATATTGAGAGCTGTAGCATATGTTAGTTCTGGACAGCTATACCAGTCTCTAGGGGTCCATCGTACACCAGGCCTGCTCTCAGCTCAAAAGTCTCTCCCTTCTTTGGAGGCGCAAAAGCACCTCTTATCCTGTTGACCGCCATCCTTGTGCTTCGATCACAATCCCCAGCTGGGACCCCTCATACACTGGTTGCGTTGTCTTGTGGCTGCAGCGACCGCAGGGTCAGTCTCGATCGCGGCGCAATAGGTCCGAATGATCCGGCGATGTGGTCGGTATTGTTCCAAGAGGCCTTAAAGCTGGAAAAGACACGGGCGTGAGAGGTTTACTGTTGACGTTCACCTGGAGTGTGGCCTAGTGTCCGCTTCAATTGCGGCTGCCACATTGACGATGTTGCATGGTCTGTGCGTCATTATAGCCCGGTGATCATCGCCCCTGACCCTGCCGCACTCACATCAACACCGCAATTCGAATCGCAACATGGTGTGTAGGTTCAATTACGGTGAGACTGTAGCTAATGAAACACAGCCATCCAATTTGCCCAATCTCCGCCGTCTTTTTGTCGAGGCACGTACCGATGCAGAAGAGAGTGAATACTCTAGGAACGCTGTATGCTCTTCTCTATCATTGACTACATCAACTGCACTAACGAAGACTTTTGAATAGTTTTACAACCTCGTGATATTCATGTCTTCAATAGCTGGCTTCAGCCTAGTTGCTCAGCGCATGATGCCTAGCAAGACTGTCACTATATGAGCAATCTTGAATGTCCGTCACCGTGTACGCCGTTCATGCTTTGTAATTTCACGGGATGTCGAAGGCCATCTCTTCGCCTGCTTCTCCTTCGCATCGTAAAACCGACTAAGCAGCTTTGACCATTCAATGTCCCAAACCCAGATCTTCCGCGCTTCGTCCCAATCGACCTGGACTGGCACATCAACCGTCAAGCCTGCGAAGGAAAGTGAGCTCATGCTGACGTAGGCAGGCGCCTCCTCTAAGCGCTCCTTCGGCAATGTTCCTGCGTCTTTTAGTTCTTCTAAGGTTCTTTCGCTGGATCTATCCTTCACTACGGCTGGAGATTCAAGCCGTAGGTGCTTTCCATCCTCGCTGAGTCGACTGTACGTCATCTTCAGCTGAGACCCTGGAATTGGATCGCCTCGCCATCGCATCTTGCCTGTCGCTGGATCTCGACGTGGGAGGGAAAGCGCAATGGAAAGCTTGGGCAAGTACTTCGAGGTGAAAAGACGCTCGACGCAGTCTCTGTACATGCTGGAGCTGTTGCGAACAGAAAGCCACATATGCTTGGGGTCGTCGTGCTCTAGGATTTGTAGCCAGATCTCCGTGGGGAGGGGCGGTATGCATGTAATGGCCTGGCTGGCATCGTGCTTGGCTGTCGATGTGTGGGTCATTGTGGTTATAGACTCGAGGGTTGTTGACAGTCACCTTGTCTTATGGTCCCCCTGCCCAGGGCACCACCTCAGCCACATCTGACTCATCGCCGATGGCTGGCCTGACTAGTGGCGCCGCCTTGCGCAACGTTCTATCAATGTCATCTCACTTTCGAGTCATCACTCTTAATTTGCAAACGCACCAAACTTGAATACGTCGATTGACACCGCCAAGCAGTCCCACGTTGTACCACACTCAAGGCTGGTCGGCTGGTCTGTGCTCGATCAAATAGGTGCATCGAAGCGCCGAGCATCAAAAAGAGCACAGAACAGCGGTGTGCATACGATAACAACATACATGAACCCGCATTCGACTTCCCGTTGATCGGCTCTCAGGAAAGTGCCGTGTGTGCGGCTACATCCGAGGCTAGAGTCCGCATACTGTCATGCATTTTTACCGCTTGATCGGCGTAGCTGAGACGCTCGCCACGTTTCGGTGCCTGCATGCATGAGTGCCTTGGGGAGACCAAGACCTACCAAGCCTGAAGGCTAGTGCAGCTTCGTGTGTCCTGAGGCAAAGCTGTCACTGCGTGTGTGCAAGGAAGGAAATCAAGGCCCTTGGTTATGTAAGCGCAAAGTTTTGTATTGGTCGTAGGTTTACAGAGGTATATCGTAAGTGCATTGAAATAAGGAAGGAAGGGAGAAAGAAAGGAAAAAGGAAAGAAATTTCATGTCGTTTGTCCTCTGTAGAGGAGCTTGGAGTCCTTCCTGAGGACTGAAGCTGTAGAAGTATTACCGCGTACCACCACTCGAGCCATTCCGTGGCTGTAAGTTTCTCTAGGCGACAAACCCACGGGCAGCAAATCTGGACCTCCCGAAACGTCCACGTCCACGACCACCTGCACCTTGCTGCCCTTGCTGCTGTCCTTGTTGACCTTGCTGCTGCCCTTGTTGACCTTGCTGCTGCCCTTGTTGACCTTGCTGCTGTCCTTGTTGACCTTGTTGGCCCTGTTGACCTTGATTGTTCTGAGCGACGTTGTTGTTGCCACCATTGTTATTTCCGCCGCCATTGGCAGAGACCTGGAACCTGACACAATCGTCTTGAGCACCACGTTGGGCGACAGGCATGAGCACCGGCTGATGATTGCTTGACGAAGTCATGGAGCAGACACGGTAGAAGCCTTCAGGAAGCCCGTCGGCAAGATCAGCGCTTAAAAGCCCGTTGCCATTGCCTTTGTCGTTGATGCCCTTGAAAAATGCGAATGTCTCGGCATCAAGAGGCTGCGTAGGGTTAGGGTCGTTTCCGAGGTCCTGAACCGTGATGTGAGTGTGTCCGACAACCTGGCCTCCTGAAAGTGTTTGAGGGGCTGCGTAGTAGGTGTTGTCGGGGTTTGTAAAGGTTCCAGCCTGCAAGTTGGCAATCTGTACTGAGAACTTCATTGCAGTGTTCGGAGGCACGACATCGCCATTCTGAGGACTGGTGAAGACAGCAGAAACCATTTGGTTTGCGGCTGGGATCTCTCCCATAGCTAGTAGCAGTCAGAATCTGTGTTTCTCAAAGGGATGGTCGGAACATACGAATGCCGTTGCACGAGCCTTCACGAACCTGAAGTCCGTTCGTGAGCGTCTTGCCAGAGCAAACGTTGATGAAATTGGCGTTGTCACTATCACCAGGTCAGCCGCGAAGCCTTTTCGATCAGCGTAGGGTACTCACGTGTCAGATGCAGCCTGACCTGCCTCAGCGCCTGCTTCCAAGCCAGTCGCCGCACTATTGGCTTGAACGTTGTTCGGGTCCAAGGCCAGATTGGCATTTCCTCCTCCTCCTCCTCCTCCTCCACCACCACCGCCGCCGCCGCCATTGTTGTTGTTGTTGTTGTTGTTGTTGTTGTTGTTGTTCTGGCCGTTTTGTGCTTGATTCTGCTGGTTTTGCTGGCCCTGTTGGCCTTGTTGGCCTTGTTGGCCTTGTTGACCTTGTTGGCCTTGTTGACCTTGTTGGCCTTGTTGACCTTGTTGACCTGGATTGACTCCACCGAAGCCACCTCCGAAGCCTCCTCCGCCAAAACCTCCAAATTGAGCTTTGGCGACCCCAGCTACAAGTAGCATCGGAAACAGTGTTGAGAACCGCATGATGATGAATCGAAAGGGTGGTAGAGCCAGCAGGATCGGGCGTGACTAGAAAGTAGGGTTTATAAAAGAGTGGTCTCCGACTAGCGGTAGATTAGAAGAACACGCAGATACGGTCAACGTAATCTGAAGATTAGAAGAAAGGAAGAAAAAGGAACGTAACCCTCGACGGACAGTCCTCGAATGTGAAAGAGCAAGCGACTGAGGATGGTGTGATACCAAATAACCTGAGCGGCCGTGGCAATTCTCTTATGTGCTTGGCGACATACACGATGATGTGCAAACCAGCAAGGCGGCTGGTGATTCCTGGGGCACGAAACCCAGGTTGAAGGCCAACATGTGTCAGGCCTGCCATTCAAGCCGGCCTGAGGGTAACGCACAGAGCGCCGAGCTTCCGCAGGCGCCGTGTGCTTGACTGAGGCCGTCACAGGAGCCTCGTCAGGTTGGAAGTACGTTAGGCATGAAGAGAAGGCGCTGGAGACAGGTCGTGTATGAGGTTCGAAGAAACTCAAGCATGCAGCGTTGGAGAAGTGCGCGCTAGTGTCCCATTGGCTGGCTTGGGCCAGGGTGCCACTCACCCAAAACGTCACATACTCCAGATTCTTACAATAACACCAATTGCGAGGACAGATCCCTCAAACCTTTGTGATGCCTTACGGTACATTCGGCAGCAACCGAATCCGCAGTAAGCATGGTCCAGACAATTGCTATGCCTATTCAGGCGGTTCCATCGGCCTTGTGGATACTTCTCCACTCAAGTGGCTGTCGTTCACGTCTCAAACCAGCTGTTGATCAAGGCTCTCCTGCTCGCTTGTGTGCCAAAGCTGTCGTAGCGGCTCTGACGGCTGTGACGGATGACAGCGCGGGCCAGTCTAGCACGTTCTGAGAACGATCGATATCATTCTCGATATCTTAACAGCACCGTGAAGACCCCTTTCATTTCACTTATGAGTTGCGACCGGAACTCTTCAGGCTCAGAAAGTCTGCCCTTCTCACGATTACACACAGTTGGTCGATGCGGTCAGCATACTGGAGTCAGTCTTTGTCATGACTTGATCGGTCATTGTAACCCATCTATCTTAATTAGACCGTCAATCTTCCCTCCATCACCTGGATCGCTCCGCCTTCGAGGTACACTGTCTCGATCTCACCATTCTTCGCCATGACAACATCGATAAAGATCTCGCTCCTCCTTCCCATCTCAACACCCTGCACCAGCTCGTACTTGAGCGTCTCCCCGGCTTTGCCTTCGTTCAATGACAGGTAAGCAACCAGATCGCTCGCTGCTGAGCCTGTCGCCGGATCCTCCAACGGGCCCTCGATCATCCTCGTCCTTAGTTGCGTCGCTCCTCCGTCGCTCTTGCCCGTCCGCACATAGAAGTAAGTTCCAATGAAGGTGTCGTCCCATCCCTGATCCAAGCCATCGATCTCGATACTCTGGCCCGCCAACGACACCTTCGCAAGGATTTCCACGCTCTCAAGCTCCACGAGGATGAACGTCATGCCTTTGACAATGGAAACAATAGGACAATCGTCTTGGGTTTTGATTTGGCTTTGCTCATAAGCAGCTGCAAGACCAGGTTGTAGCTTGAATAGGTCGTCCTTACTCCATCTCTTCGTATGCACGTGGACGTCGTGGGGAATAGCTGCCTTGGCCCTCTTCCTCGCAATGTCGTACCGGAGCCCGACAGGGCCAGCCTTGAGGGTGAAATTTGCTTCGATGACGCCCTTAGTGATGCCGCGTTCCTCTGCGATTCTCGAGAGGACATAACATGCCGTGCCGACCGTGGGGTGACCGGCAAAGGGCAGCTCTTTGGATGTCATGAAGATGTCCACACGCCATTTGTCATCCTTTGCATCGGGCTTGTTCTCGTGTAGGAAGGTCGTTTCGGAAAGGTTGAATTCACGTGCAATTCTCTGCTTCTGCTCCTGAGTCACGCTAGCGCTTTGAGGGATGCGGACAATGGCTAGCGGGTTGCCTTCGTACTGCTTGCCCGTGAAGACGTCAACAGTGACAAAGTCGAGTCTGAGCGGAGATGCCATGTTTGGAGTCATGTCTCGAACTGATGATTGTGGTTGAGTTGCATTGAAACTGTTGCATGTGGTGTATCCCAAGGGTGCAGATGACTCATCAAAGCTGCAGGGCGCGGTAGGGCGTGAAGTAGCATGCAAAACTTACTCTTTGTATTGCAGTCTCTACAGTTGAAGAGTCATCTGATGACATACTTTGCAGGCACGTTTCCTTGCAGACACAAAGTGATATGGCGCGAGGCTCTGGAATCGCTGGAGCAAACAGCCCTTTGAATACGTATTGGGACAGAACACCCAGATTTGGCCGTGTCGAACGAACCATTGCGATGTTCGCCCGCCCGTCCAGGTGGGGCTGAGAGCCACTTTGCAGTTAACCATCTTGACATCAATACTAGTGACTATTGGTGACCCCAACATTCGTATATGAGGGAGTACGGCGTACGGCGGCGCATCTAGCGGTGCGTGGACGGTGGAGCTGAGTGTTGTGCCCCTTTTCTAGAAACCAAAGCTTGAAACATCAGCGCATGAATCTTGAGTGCGACCACATGTCTTGTCCGCCAGCAACCTGAGTAAGTTGTTGACGATCTGCGCTAGATGCTGTAGTCAGTGCGCCTCATTTTCGCCGCGCGCGATTACATTGCTCTCGTTTGGAGGCTGCAGCAAATCATCGCACGCGATGTGTTTAGTGGGGGCTTCTGACATTGGCTGCTGTGGCACGTTTGGACGCCGAACTAGAGTACCAATAACACCAGACGACGGACTCGACGCGACATCAGTCTGTCTCTGAGTTTCTAGTGCGCCCGGAGTTTCTAGTGCGCCCGGAGTTTCTAGTGCGCCCGGTGCGCATCGCCGTTGGACTTGTATTCATGCGACAATCTTTGTCGAATTGCGGAAAGCAGGCCAATGCCTCTAAGCACCTGGCAAGGGTGATGATTGACAGGCAGCACGCATTGGAGCCTGAGGCTGCTTGGTCAACGGGTATGTTCAGAGTGATCCTCGCCGAAGATCGATCTGCCAACAATCTGTAATCTCTTTCCATTTGGGCTGGATCGTTGTGGATCAGGTTGTAGCTAGTTGGCCCACTTGGTGCCCAGGTAGGCAGGTGGGGGTGCCCTTGTCACTGGTGCTGATGTGTGCTCTGCAATGGTCTGTGACACAAGATGTGGTGCTGCATACCTTCATCAAGGCAATTGTGTGCAGACGAGAATACCATGCACTGAATCGTGCTTGGCGATATTGTCGTTGTTGTTGACCACGCACAGCGCGCAGTGACTTGTTATGGACTTTGTCCGGGACTACGTCGGGGACTATGGCACTTGTCAATCTCCTCATGTGCCTGCAGCTTGAGGCCGGAGCGCCATCGTGGTCGCGCGTACCAAGCTTGCGTCGTGTTGTTGTTGCTGTTGTCGTTGTCATTGTTGTTGTTGTTGTTGTCGTCATTTCTTTCCGAGCTGAGCCGTCTGGCTCGCTGCAAGGCTGTCTGTCCAACGGCGTGCTAGGGACCCCTCGGTCATGGCGATGCTCGAGCCCGGACGAGCACGGCGACGCTCCCTGTCGCTACAGATGCCGTACGCCTCGAAGGGTTTGCAACGGCTGGCAGAACGAGCAGCAAGGTTCGTGGCTAGCCATGTGTAGCGTGCCTCGCTGTGTGAGAGACAGGATTTGAAGCTTCGCAGGTAGTGGCAGGGCAGAGAGTTTCTGCACGGCCCTCGTCGCTGTCTGGTGTGATGCAAGGAACGTGCAAGGGCGGCCTGGTTGGTTTCAGAGCAACAATGGCATCGTAGAATTATTTGATTGGCTGCGCGGGAGAGGTTGCGCGTTCCTAGTGGCCAGCTGCAGCGACTTTTGGCATGCTGCACGTCCAGCCGAAGCCAGGGGATGATGGTGCAACAGCTCCGAGTGCCCTGCTCACGGTATTTCTGTGGGCCTCGCAATCAGGCGTGGTGACGAAAGGGGTTTGGACGGTTGAGCAGCTCCACGAGTCGACGCAGCGGCGTTCGGAACGACAGAACCCCTTGCCCCCTTCGCACCCTTTCTGCATGGTGTGGGAGAGAGAGGCCCGGTTGTGGAACCGGCCGGGTCCAGCTGTGGAGCTTGCACCAGCTGTTTTGACAGGACGAGTGGACGTCTCAGCCAATGCAGGGCAAGCTCGCGAGGAGCTGGGTGGTGCAGGAACGCGCGCTGACTGCAGCCTCACCTGGCCCGGCCGCCGCGGTGCAGCAGCAAGTGCAGCACTGCAGCACTGCGAGAAGAAGCACGCCGCCCACAGGCCGGCGACTGCAGTGACAGACGTGACAAGCGTGACGTGACTGTGCTGCAGCGGCCAGCAGGGTTGCCCAAGACCAGCAGCCCAAAAGGCAGCAGGCAGTCGAGTCGAGGTTAGCCTTCCCAGCTTCCGCGACCTGAACCCTGCACTTGGTGCCAGCGCCACATGCGTGTCCGTGACGGCCGACTTTAGCGGCTACCGACAGGTCCAGCAGGTCCAGAAGAAGCGCTGCAGGGGTTCACGCGCAGTGCATCTGCGTAAGAAAACCCTTCGAAGCTCTCGACGCCTACGGAGGCTCTTGCTCTTGCTCGCCCACGTCTCTCGTCACACCACGTTCTAGCTGCTGTCCAGCCCGCCCTTCTCTTCTGTCTACCGTGGGTAGCAGCACAGCACGTTGCTCCCACTACCTCTGACCCTCTCGGACCCTCTCGGACCCTCGTTCGTGCACCTCGCCTACCTACCTGCGTCTGCCAGCCCCGGACTCAAAACGGCGAACCAGGATCGACCATCTGGATACGCCAACATCCGCGCACCACCCCAGACCCTGAACACTCGACTTGCTTGTGACGGCCGCTGAGCTGCAGCACTCTTCCTGCTACCTCACTCCTTCCTTCTCTTTACCTCGTCCCGTTCCTCACTCTCGGCTTGCGCCTTCCCTCTCTTCTCTCCTCTCTCCTCTCTCCTCTCTCCTCTTCCAGCACACCACGCCTTTCCACCCACCCCACTGGCCCCACGCCCGTTCGTTAGCACCAAGCCCGCGGTCCGACTTGTCTTTCTCCGAAGCTCCATCTCCCAGGTTTCGCGCCCCTTCATCAAGGCTGAACATCCCTTTCCCTACGGCGCAGCTGCCCCAAGCTTTGCGGCGTTGTTTCCGCATCTCGCCAAATTAAACGGCGCAGATTCTGAAATAGAGCCTCAACCTGCGCATTCCACTTAATCACCGTCACCACCACCACCACCACAATGTCTTCGACACACTCCCGCAGTGGGTCTGACGACACGAACGCCACGTCCATTTCTTACATTCTCGAGCATGTGCTGCAGTATCCTGGTAGCTATGAAATCCCTCTGCGAACCATGTACACACTCAACTGTGTGCCTCGCGCACAGCCTCTACCCAAGGACCTTGCCCGTGGCCACACACCGAGCAATAGCAACGGAGGCGCTTCGCCTACCTCGCCACAGTTTGCCTGGAACAGCACCGAGTCAGCAACGATGAGCTTTACCTCGGAGCTCATGACCCACCTCAACAAGCTGCCCTTGCAGCCTAGCTCGCTACCGCCTACCTTCATTGTTAACTTTGTCAGCCGGTGCTTTCATCCCGACTTGAATCTTGTGGATTTCCCTCAAGCCCTGACCGCCTTGGATTATTTACGAGATTTGGAAAACAGGAGACGAAAAGAGATGGTGGCCGCCTTTGAAAGGCTTCACATCCACCCCGACACCTACGAGAATGACATGGAAAGCATGGCTGAGACGTTCCCTGGTATCGCACTGTGGGTGAGGAATGTCGAAGCAAAGAATAGGAAAGCCGAGAGCTATTATGCTCAGATATGGATTGGTGTACGTCGATGGGTAAGCAAATGACGCCTCACATGGAAAGCCCACATAACTGACGTGGAGCTCAGATCATGATCAACGAACTGTCCATCCAGCCATTCAACAAACTTAACTGCATGGGCATGCTCAACACTCTGTTGCCACCTTTGCACGATTCATCTAAGCTACCTTCGCCTGTCTTGAATTGTGAAGTATTGAAGGAGGAGCGAGACTCGTTCTTCGACTACATTCGTCTCGTCCAAAAGAACGGGCCTGATGTGCTCAAGCCCATTATGAACCACGCCAAAGATCCCGGAGATGAGACAAGTTGGTCCGCCATCCAAAGGACAGTGGACAAGTATCTGAGGGTGACAAAGAACATGATTGACGATTGCCTCGCTACTACGGGACCCGAGTCATTCAAAGCCTACGCAGAAGAGAGGAAAGGCAAGAAGACAGATTCCGGTGTCAGCTTTGGCGCTGAGCGCAGGCCAAGTGTAGGATCCACATCGCACGAGCAGCATGAAGAAGAGCCCATGCCTTCTTACGCATCTGCGCCCAAAAGCGCCTCAAAACTAGAGAGGATCACTCGCGAGTTCAAGCGCATGCGAGTCAAGCCTCGACCCAGCGTTGAAGAAATTGTCCAGGTCAACTCTCGAACGGATACCGACTACGTTCCGCAAGCTGCTGAAGCTAAAGGCAAGAAGCTTAAGAAAGCGCGATCGTTTGCCAGTCTCAAGTTCGGGAACGGCAGCTCGCTGTCCCTGACCAGCCGAAAGGGAAGCGATGCAAGCGAGGCCTTCGACCCGGAGCAGATGAAGAAAGCCCGAGCCATGTACGACGCAACGGTGAACAGGCACTGAAACACCAGCTACTCCCAACCACAAACACTCGCACTTGCAAGATGCTGCGAGACACGCATGGTCTCTTTACGAATTACGACAACCTCTCTTTTGTTTACGACGCAATGCATCAGAACCGGATGTTTCTGACCAACATCACGTTTTATCAACGGTGCAGATGTCGATCCACAAATGCTACACCGCGCCAGTGGGTAGCAGAAGACGTGGTATTTCTCTTTTTGTGTTTATCTTGCACCGCACCGAGGTCACCCACCAAGGGTCATGCGATACTGTCGCTGCCGCATCTCCTACTGTCTAGCGGGCGTTTTAACAGAGGGGACTTTCACAAGTCGGAAAACAGGTGTAGTTTTTTGCATTTGTACTCTCATGTGTTCATACCAACGGCGGGATCGTTCTGATTCACGGGCCGAAGAGCGGCGTTCCAGCATACAGCTGCATTCCCGGCGCACATCTTCCTTTCTTCTTTTTTTTTTTTTTTTTTTTTTTTTTTTATATCTTTTTTTCAGCGAGCGACAACCAGCGCTTTTCATGTGTCATCATGTACAAACAAACGTAGTTAAAGCCACAGAGGGCATTAATCAAGATATTGCATTGACAATGCGCAGCTCCAGCTCGTGACGACGCTCCGTGTTGGTGTTGGCGTTCAGGTGCGCGTCGCGAATGGGAAGGCGAGCCCGCCTGTTGACAATGCTCGTTTGTTTCACGCTTGCCAGACGTAGCACACAGCAACACGTCACTCTTTCGTTAGGTACCTAGCCCTGCGACGATGAAGGCAGCAGCACCGAGATCGACTCCGTTGCCGTACTGCCCATCCGTTCATTGAGTTAGTCGATCAAAACTGTTTTGGGACGCAGCTGCAGGTACGTGCAATGCCCCGCCACGGCCTGCGTGATCTACGGACAGCATAACAACCCATGCGCTGTAGATCCTCAGACCTCACCAGTCTCGTCTCTACCCATCATTGTTTTGCAACTGCTTGTGCTTGCCACCATGCCTTCTCGGCTAACAACCATGCAGCGTCCTACGCAGCTGCAGACTCGGCAACTGCCGTGACCATGAGCACCTCAAGGGCAGCCAACCCGTTACAACAGATGCACGATGACGACGACCGACTCGCCCCTCCTTCCTCAGCTCAAAGCAATATCGCCTCGAAACGCGCAGCCAAGCTCCACCCGCTAGCATTATCCACCGCTGCAGCCCCAGTAAGACGCACCTTCTTTGCTCCTTGGAACAGTAGCTCGACTGGGCACCAAAGGGCCGAGAATCGACTTTCAGGGTCGACGTCCTGGCGCGCTTCACGTAGTCTGAAGCTGGGCGAGCAATACAAGGGCGGCTTGGCTGGTGGGAAGAGGATTGCAGATGCAGTCGGAGCCGGTAGCGAAGATTTTGGCAAAGACGGAAGGAAGGCAAACGGCTGCTGGGAGAAGGGTGCGCAGGGTCTCCGGACAGATGGACAGCAGAGCTTAGCAGACATCTGGAGCTCCAGCAAGGCTGGCAAGAAGTCTGTCTCTGAGAAGAAGATCCTGCTGGCAGAGTCCAGGCTGGATTTAGATCAAGGTAGGTTTCGCAGAGGACGTTTTGTAAAAAGTCACAGCCCTGTTCTTGCTGATCAGGATGGCCCTCAAAATATGCCCTTGCCTCCCACTTGTTTATGCAATACGCTTACTGCATAGTAGATACACTCGACGCAACATTGGAACCCCAGGAAACCCCCATATTCGAAGGCTTGTGCTTTTACGTGAACGGCTCAACAGCTCCGCTAGTCTCAGACCACAGGCTGAAGCACCTCCTAGCAGCACACGGAGCCCGACATTCGATTGCACTAGGTCGAAGGACTGTCACACACGTTATACTGGGTACAGCCAACGCAAATGGGGGCGCAGGTGGTGGTCTAGCTGCCACCAAAATACAGAAAGAGATCGCCAGGACTGGCGGGAAGGCTGTCAAGTACGTCACAGTGAACTGGTGAGTCTTAAAACTACTGTAGCAATATGCTTGCCTATCTGTGGCTGATGTTACGACCAACATGAAGCACTTTTACTACAGCAATTACTGACATATGCAGGGTCCTCGAGTCCATCAAGACCGGCCGTCGCCTCCCCGAATCACGTTTTGCGCCACTCAAGCTTGCGCATCAAAACCAGGGCAGTGTTCTAGGCATGATGAACCGCAGCAACGCTACCAGGATAACGCACGGATGAGGCCGGATACTCAGCTTGTAGAACAGGCCAGGCAAATACGGCAGTGCCCGCACAGATGCGCTTTGACAGAGTTCCATGCACGATTAGCCTGGAGATGTCGGAAACTTTACCTTCCAAACCTTATTCCAAGCCTACATGCACCGTCGCCATATGCAATCCACTAGGTGCCCACCACACTTCTCGGAGCTTCGAAACCTTCCGCATGCACTAACGATCCCTGAGCCAATCTCATCCATGCAGAATCACATCATCACAATAACGTTTACGCGAAACATCGCAGCGAGTCATTGCAAAGAAACCAACGATATCAACAACGATTCTGGTACTGTTGCGCAATTTATGATTCAGAATGAGTGCGTGATTGCCCGGTCTGAACTCTAGCTGATTGGATCCGGGGAGCTTTGCCCTCTTGCGCCACAGCGCAAAACTCGAACCGGCGCACCGAACTTACGTCTTATCTTCCACGGGAGAGTCCGCTCACCATGTGTCCATCCGCTTTAGCGAACATGTGGCGTGATGGTGCCGACTCGTCCAAAGCTTGATACCCATCGGTCAGATGACCAAAGCACGTCTTGAGTTTCCATAGCACGGGTCTACAGTAGGCTATTTCTTCGCAACCAAAGTATATACCCAGTACCCAAACTTTGTTAGCTATATTGGAAGCATGCCCCCATAGACTACCCGTACTCGCTCCCAAAGCCTCGCCTGCTCTGGGTCGCCTGGTCAGCTGTCTCGCGTGCAGCAAGCACCTGCGAAGCTGAGGAAAAGCGTCTTCGCTTCTTGCCATCTACACTTCCCTGTGTTTTTCTGGGATTGGACGTGGACTGTTTCGCACTCGAGACCAGGCAGGGGCTATGATACATATTCATATATATACATATGTCATCTTCGTGGTCTCGGTCTCGGTCTGGGTCGGCCATTGTATTTCATCTCAGCTGCATAGTACGACACAGTGCTGTGAAGCACGGGCGTGCGCTTGTCGTGATACGATGCAGACCTGTCTCGTGAAGTGGAGAGGGGGAAGCTGCGAGCTTTAGTTTTTGACACCAGAGTGTTCTATTCTTTGTCGAATGTGTGAGATGTTGCGGACGATTATACAGTCTTGTGTGAGTTTAGCATGCATGTATCGCGGACTCCGAGAAGATTAGGCTCTCATGCAGCTTTCACTGCAGCACTGCGGTACGGCGTGTTGATGTTAGTGTAAAGAAAATGGGTGGCTACGTGTTTGTTATTGGTATCTCTGGCGCTGTTCTTACAAGCGCATGGTATCTTCTCCTTAGGCCGTAAAAGGGCTGCTATCCTGATATCCCCGTCACTTCCCAGCAATGTGCTGTAGCGAAGGACAATGACTATAAACCCCCTTAAACGCCAGCCACTGACCTCGCCCTTGAATAAGAGAGAGAAACGTGGCTATAAAATTACGAAAGGTTTGCCGAATAATCCACCAGCCTCATGCAGCAGTCCTGGGCTTAGCCTTAGCCTGCTTCTTTGCCTTTGCATCCTCCTTCTGCTTCTTCTTCTTCGCCTCGAGCTTCTCATCCGCCTTGCGTTTAAGGCTTGCCTTCTCTTCGGCCGTCTTCTCAACCGGCTTGAAGAAGCCCTCTAGTCTGCTCTGCTGTGCTGTCTTCATGTTTTTGCTTAATTTTGCCGCACCATTACGCACCCTGTCCTCGTTGAAATGCTTCTCCTCGACCAGGAACTTGACAAGACCTTCAACGTCCGGTGCTTCCCACTTGAAGTCACATTCGGGAGCATCAGCGGGCCGCACGTCTGGCTCGAGGAAGAGCGTGCGCGCGTCGGCGAAAGGCCAATCCTCGGGTATGGTGAGTTTGGTGTTGTTCTTGATGTGTTCGACTACACCTTCGAGGTCTTTGTGGTCGCGAATCATCTTGAGGGCAGTGCTGGGGCCAATGCCCTTGATGGGGTCGAGGTAATCGCAGCCGAGGAGAATGCAGAGATCGATGAACTGGGAGGGGTCAGCCTTTGTGTTGCTAGTTCATGGGAGTGTGATTATACCTGCTTGCGCTCCATATTTAGTCCCTCGAGCACCTTGTCGAGGTGGATCTCAAGGATGGGCTCCTTGCGTTGCTCGCTGAACGTGAGATGCCTCAGCAAGATGGGTGAATCGAAGGTCAATGTGTCCATGTCTTCTGACGCAGCAGCATATACCTTGCCTCCCCTCGCAAGAACGGCGCATTGTGCCTCTGCCTCGGTAGGCGCAATGATGAACGGGATGCCCATAAGCTTGAGCAGCTGCTGGCATTCTTGGTTGTGCTCCCTCGTCACTCTGACTGTCCGCCGCGAGAACTTCTCGACATCTTCTGCTGTGCCTGTCTCCTTTGCTTCCTCCATACCTGCCTGCGCCTCTGTCTTGCGCTGGAACCGCTTTGCGAGCTCGCCAGACTTGAGCTTCGGTGGGGCGCCGTCAAAGACGTAGAGGGGCTTGATGCCGTTGTCCACCATGCGGAGTGTGCGATAGAAGAGACCCATAAGATGTGATGTCGTCTCGCCAGTGTCGCTCATGAGTTGCTGGCCATCAGATCGAACGGCGATGAGGAAACTGTATATGCTCATAGACCTGGACATGGTCAGATGGGACGCGTGATAGAAGAGTAGAGGCATGCATACGCATCCTGGGTATGTTAGCTGAAAGCCTGAGGATATTCATTGTGAGGATACGTACGATAGCGACTTTGCGACCGAACTGGTTTTTGATCTCACCGGTCTTGACTGCACCAGGCGAATGCTCTTGAATGAGCTGGAAGAGGTGCTTGATACCCATGTTGGCTGTGCTTCTGGCTCGATTGTGTGCGTAGTGTTCGTGTGTCGTTTCGTCGTTGTGCGCGGATGCGCGGAGAGGATTTGTTACAGGCAGCAGCTGGAGGCTGGCGGAGGAAGGGTCGATCGCACGGACGACGTCACGTCCGAAACGCGTGCAGGGATTACGCGCAGTCACGGCTCTTGCCCTTCTTGGCCAAAGCGTGCCGCATCTCACAGTGAGCACTCAACAAGCCCTCAGGGCGGAATGGAATTCTGGGCCATAGTCCTGAATTCTTCATGCTGTTGTGACTCGATTACGAAGCTATATGAAGGCTTTGCAACGGCGTTGGAGGACGCTTGGAGACGATTGTGTCGATGTTTGTCTTCGTGTATGCGAAATACATGCTTCAGTGACAACCTAAATCAAGACAAGTAAGCATCTGACGTGTGCAACCACTAATTGCCGTGCGTGGACAGATCCGGGGTTGAGCAGATCGTCGCCACCTCTGCTGCGGCGTTTGCTCCGACGTTTGCTCCGGCGAGCCGCGGTTCCTTTCAATCCGAGGGCCATTCATGTCTACATTTATATTCGAGCGCATCAATCGAGCCATCGCTCTCACTACTCAAAGTCCAATATTGTGATCTACCTATCTTATCATCATGCTTCGACCCCTTTGCAGGCATGTCTCAAGGCCGTTGAGTGGGAGCGTACGCTCTGCGACTATCGGAAGGCGGCACATGACTACACCTGTGTCGTTCGATTGGAAGGACCCATTGAATGCCAACAGCTTGCTTACAGAAGAGGAGCAAGCCATCTCGGAAACAGCAGAGTCATACTGCCAGGAGCGTATGCTCCCGCGAGTGCTTGGTAAGTCAGACGAGTCTCACGGCATGCAATTGCTGACGTAACGCATAGATGCATATCGCAATGAAGACTTTGACAGGAAAATCATTGAAGAGATGGGCGGATTGGGGCTGCTAGGTGCATCGATTCAAGGCTACGAGTGTGCTGGTGTAAGCAGTGTAGCCGCTGGTTTGATCACAAGAGCAGTAGAAAGAGTAGACTCAGGATACCGCTCGGGCTACTCGGTGCAGAGCTCACTTGCCATGGGTGGTATCGAGGAATTTGGATCAGAGGAACTAAAGGAGCGACTTCTGCCGCAGATGGCGAAAGGTAAACTTCTTGGCTGCTTCGGTCTGACTGAGCCAAACCACGGATCCGACCCAGGGTCCATGGAGTCAGTCGCCAAGCCACATCCTTTCAAGGAAGGTTACTACTCCCTCTCTGGATCAAAGACGTGGATCACAAACTCGCCCATCGCCGATGTCTTCGTTGTATGGGCAAAGCTGCAGGAGACAGGGAAGATCCGTGGTTTTGCCATTGAGCGCAAGGATTGCCCACCAGGTACTCTCGAGACACCAGCCATCAAGAACAAAAACGGGTTGAGAGCCTCCATCACCGGTATGATCCAGATGGACGAGGTTCCTGTTCCCAAGGAGAACATGTTCCCAGACGTGGAAGGGTTGAGAGGGCCTTTTAGCTGTCTGAACTCTGCCAGATATGGTATTGCTTGGGGAACAATGGGTGCATTGGAAGATGCTATTGCAAGGACCCGGGAGTATGCTCTGGACAGGAAGCAGTTCAAGGGCAATCCGATTGCCAAATACCAGCTTGTGCAGAAGAAGCTGGCAGATGCAACCACAGACGCTGCGTACGGTATCTTGGCTGCCTACCAGGTGGGTAGACTGAAGGACGAGGGCAAGGCTGCACCTGAGATGATTTCCATGATCAAGAGGCAGAACTGTGACCGTGCATTGATCAACGCCCGAACGTGAGTGTTGTACTGTATCTGTGACAGTACTGGCTGACTTTAAAACAGGCTCCAGGAAGTATTTGGCGGAAACGCAGTGTCTGATGAGTACGGCATTGGCAGGCACGTGGCAAATTTGTTTGTTACTCAGACATATGAGGGCCAGAGCGATATCCACTGTGAGTACCCTAATGTGTTTGTTCTGAGCTTGACTTGACAATCGCAGCCTTGATCCTCGGTCGCGCAATCACAGGCATCCAAGCGTTCTGCTGATTGTAAAATGTGTTGCGAGAAAGCTAGCATGGAGGGGAATGAGCTGCTGGATACTAGAAAGAGAGGGGGGGGGAGGGGCTGCTGCTGGAAGTGGACAGGGAATCAAGCACACAAAGCTGATAGCCAATACATCCACCATTCAATAGTCAACCCTGTGTCCTTTTCGACATGCTCTGCATAGCGTGGACAGCGTTGGCAGTGGCCGAACATAATGTTGTTGCTGCAAGGTCTCACAACTGATTGCTTCCATGCGGCTGCCCTCCCCTGACGTCTCCACATGATGCATCTCGCTAAGAGGCGAAACGCCGTGCCATCACGAGAGTGACCAACATATTGGTCAGGCTACGGCAACAGCAGGAGGAACGTGAAAGCCAGGCTGAAGGCCGTTCTGTAGGATTCTATTAGTCGCCACTCAGGCGTGAATACTATCCCGGACAGCGACTGGCTGGCCTCGCCTGTGCGGCGCATTCGATACATATAAGAGCAAACTGCGCCTCCTCCACTTCACTGTACAGAGTCCCCTCTCACCACAGGCCGTCTCCCTTCACTCTCTCCCTCTTCCTTTCTCTGATTCGCATCGGCTCCTCTTGCAGGTACGTTGGAGTGGGCGGCGGCGGCGGCGGCTCTGGGCGGTCTTTCCGCGCTGAGACGCCGCACTTGCTTTCTTCGGGGGCCACCCCACTAACGTCGACAGGCTTCATCACTTCTTCCACAGCCCAACCACACACTCTCTGCGCAACACCGCTCCACCGCACGCCACAGCCCACAGCCCACAGCCCACACCACCACACCACCACACAACACCAGTCACCATGGCTCTCAAGCGTATCAACAAGGAGCTCACGGACCTCGGTCGGTACGTGGACACTGCCCTCTGCTCTGCGCCTGCGGGCCTCGCCGCTTGCTCGCATGACAGTCTGCGGATGCGGGGTGCTCAACCATGGCGACGGCGCCACCACCTTGCGCTGCGCTCCGCGAACATCTGGCTGACTCTCCGTCCACAGTGACCCTCCCTCTTCCTGCAGTGCTGGTCCCATAGGCGACGATCTGGTGCGTCACTCTTTGTGCAAAGGCTACCCCCGCGGCTGAAGCGGTTTCGCCGATGCTGCCGCGGTCGTGGGCCCCAACCCACAGCCATGCTAACGAGGCCAACAGTTCCACTGGCAAGCAACCATCATGGGCCCTGTACGTACCAAGCAGCCTCCGCGCATCGACCGGCACTCGCCAGACGATCCGCGCTTTTGCCAAACCACAAGACGTACATACGGCACTAACGCTGCGAACAGAGCGACTCACCATACTCCGGCGGTGTATTCTTCCTCGCCATCCACTTCCCTACCGACTACCCCTTCAAGCCCCCGAAGGTCAACTTCACCACCCGCATCTACCACCCCAACATCAACTCGAACGGAAGCATCTGCTTGGATATTCTGCGAGACCAGTGGAGCCCGGCGCTCACCATCAGCAAGGGTATGCACACGCCACTGAGCCTTCACCAAACGTACGCAACTAACGTTGTCGCAGTGCTGCTGAGTATCTGCTCGATGCTGACAGACCCCAACCCCGATGACCCGCTCGTCCCCGAGATTGCACACGTCTACAAGACCGACCGATCCAGGTACGAATCGACAGCCCGAGAGTGGACTCGCAAGTACGCCATCTAGGTTCCAGCTCAGATGCGCGCGGGTGGTTTCTTTACGGTTCATGATGGCATTTGACGGACGTACGGCGGAGGATATCAAGATCAGACTTCTCACGGCATGGCGGACCGATGGAGTTAACCTTTGCGATTCGGCTTGCACGCCGAACAGGATTCACAGTACTTGCTATCATCACTTCTGGCTGAATAGGCTTTTGTTCCTCCCACGACCCACAGTGACATGAGTGCATTGCTTGACACATGCACACAATCATCAAAAGCCTGAAGGGTTTGAAATGGAGTAGTTGTGTGACTTGCTCGGCTCGAGAGAACCAGACTGGTCCTCGCGGCGCGCCGCTTGCTCTTCGTCTCTTGCCCAGGTCCAGAAGATCGGCAAGGACCCGCCCGGTCTCCTGATGACCGAGCTTCTCTACGGTCTCTTCCAGCCATGGACTCACTCCGTCTTGTCCACCATGTTCTGCTGCTTTTGCCATGAAACGGCCTCGGGCTCGTGTGCTGACCGTTCACTAGAAGCCTCGTTCTCTCCGACTGCCTGCGATGTAGCAGCCAGGTTTTTTCGGGTGGCCGGTCCCGCAGCTTCGTTGATCGTCGCGGCTGCCCTTGGGGCGACTGGTGCACCCTGTCTCTCGATCGCAGTACTGACTTTTCTGAAACTCCTCGTCATCTCTCCCATTTCAGCGTGTTTGCCGCCTTCCGTCGCCACGTACTCTCCATACTTGGTCAGTCTCTTGCGGCGCGCCTGGTGCAGCATGTACATGGGGCCAACATGCGGTGCCAGCAAGCTGGGGCGCGTGTTGACCTTCACGTCTTCTCGCAGCTTCACCGCAAGGTTTCCAAAGGTTGTTTGTATGTGTTTCCATGCGATTGTCTTGCGTCCCAAGTCGTTGGTTTCGTCGGCGGGGTCGCGGAGGGTGAGCATCCACGCGGGGAGGGGTGGTGTGTGCCCTTCCTGAGAAAACATCAGTATGTGTACATAGCAGTAGAACGGTTCATGGACTTACCTCGATATGACTCGTGGCTTTGGCGTGCATGACGACTTGCTGTGACTTGTCGAAGAACTCTGGTGGCTCAATGGAAACGCCAAGCCCCTTCGTCTTAAACGAGCTCCAGAAGCGCAGGAAGAAGGTCAGCGCGCCCCCTACTCTGTTACCCGGGTACGGCTTGTGCTTGAGGCTGGCGACTACCATCATGAAGAGAGAGTAAGAGCCGATGCCTCCGCGAAAGACATCTGAAAGCCCCCTGATGTCCAAAATAGCCTTGACGACCGAGTAGAGCTGCGGTAGGTAACTGTACTCGGTCATGTAGCGTTGCATCAATTCCCTGCTGACAGATGTATCGTTGGAGAGCACCAGCTGTACATCCAGTCCTGATGCCCGGTCTTGCAGGGTGATCAAAGGGTATCGCGCCCATCGCACCGTGGGAAGCATGTAATCGTGTTTGTGTTTGTGCAGCAGGGCGCGGTGTAGACGCTTCAGATCTCTTCTCCGTTTCGCTCTGTCCTCGGGAGTGGGCGGAAGCTTGGCTTGAGCGGTATCCGCCATGATATGTTTGGGGACCAAGCGCAAATCGATGTCTGACCCGGCAAAGGCAACCCCAGTCCGTTCTGAACCAAAAACCTCGAGGACGTATTCGGGGAGAATCTTCTGGACGTGCCGCCGGACCTGCTCGATGACATGCTTTCGAGCAATACTCTCGGCTCGATTCGGTCGTACGTACTCGTGGAAGGCTTGGATTTCGAGTTCCAACCTGCACATGCATTGTTAGGGCGAGCAGATGGAAGATGGTCAGGCGCAGCACTTTACCTGTCTTCTCCTGACTTTGCGCCCTTATTGCTGGAAGCCCATGGTAAGTGGCTCTCCTTGAACAAGCCATGGGGGCGGATTGGCTGCACAGTGACACCTTGGTAGTCCGACGCCTTCTCGTACGCCTCCTTGGCGTAGATGAGCAGCTTCTCAGCATCTTGGCGAGTTCCTGGAATGTGCCCTCTACGAGATACGCCTTGTTTCTGCTCGCCGAGCTCTCCAGGCTTTGGCGATAAGTCTCTGCTCCGCCAGTTGCCTCTATCGGTTTTGAATCTTTTGATTAGTATAGAGCCAGATGCATCCTTGAGCTCCGAAGCGCCCACTCCTCTATCTGGAACAAGAACTCCATCATCGTGGCTTCGCGGAGCCTCGGTTGCGAACGGAGACTTGAGCTGCCACGGCTGCAGGCGTTCGTTGGGCGCAATGAAATGCTGCCACAGAGCGATCGAGGGCGAGAAGTTGTTATGGGCGCGACATGTCGGCCGTGGGCGGATTGCGTGCATGGGAGGTCCTCAGTGATGGCAAGTCGCAGCAAGACGTCTGTCGGTGCTGCTCAATCGCGCTTTCCACCAAGTCTGCTTGCGCGATGGGAAGGAAACGCCAAGCGCAGCTAGCTTCTTCAGGCCTTCGAACGGTGGTGGGGAGACCAAGCACCCCCGCGGACTTCCTGCACGACCATTGATTCCACGCATGCCCTTTCTGCTTCCTGAACACACATTGAACACCTTGGATTCTTGCGGGCATGCAGGGGTCCGGCCCGTCATGGGTGAGCCAAGCGCTTTCAAGGCTGTCACTATGCGTGTTGCTACGTGACGCGCATTGCTTGAACAGCCCTGCTCGGCTGCACGTAATGTGGGCTGCGCCAAATGGAGTTACATCATATTGACACTCGTCTCAACAAACTCGACGAGGCGGTGACTGGGCGGAGGATGGAGAACGGAGAACGTGCCAGCAACAGCGGAACGCAAATGGTCGAGTCAATTTCCCTGCTGCGCTTCGATTTCGATAGGTTAGGGGCCCGTGCCCAGGCGTGACGTACCGAACAAAGTGGGATGTCGAAGCAGCCCACCAAACGACATCTTTTCTTGCTGCCCAAGCCTTCTGCGGCTCTTAATTCACTCACTCACTCCCGCCCGTGGTGGTGTCTCTAGCCAGCCTCCTGAGCCCCCCTCCCTGTTCGCTTGCAGTCTTCACGCCTCCTCTTAGACCGTGCCGTGGACAAGAGGGCTAGTGCATCGACTTTTGGAAGGTGCTATCTGCAAGCGCTCCCTTCTCAACAATACTGCACACGCAACAGCACTCGGCTAGCAGGTGAGTACTCTAAGTTGTATTTGTGTGTGTGTGTGTGTGTGTGTGTGTGTGTTACGTGCGCGTGCGCGCCTCGATCGCCATGGCCATGAAGCGACGCATGTCGCGCTCCCGGCCTATTGCCTTTATGATTCCTGCAACCCCCGCTACTCTTCCGCCTATCACTCTCTAACGCCGTGCAGCGCAACAGACGGGTAGCTACGCGTGCACCATGGCACCAACCCCACGCCCCACCAACGACGGCGCCGAGTCGTTCGAGCCGCAAGAGAGCGAGCACCCAGCGCTTCACCCCTCCATCACCAACGTTCCGGTCACGCCTGGCTTCGGCTTGAACGAGGAGAAGGAGCTCGCCCGGCAAACCAACAACAACAATAACAACAATAACCTGCCCTTTGACCCAGAGACGGCCACACCCGGGCCCGTCTGGGGCGACAAAGGCTCATACTTCCCCAAGCACCAAGAAAAGGACCGTGCCAGCTCCACCGAGCAAGCAGAGGGTGCACGCACGGGCGAGGAGCTGCTGAGAAGGCTTAGCGTCGTCTCGGATTCCTCGAAGAAGAATGATCTGGTTGATATCGACCCCCGAGCTGCGCACCCGGGGCTCAACCTTAGCGGCAGGTTGATCAGCGCGACCTTTGCGGTTCCTTACAACCTTGGCTACTCAAAAGGCAACGACTGGGAGATGAACCCTCGCCATGGCACATCTGCTCTGTTCGACTCGTTTTCATACCTAGCTTCTTCGTCTTCGCCTTGGAACCACACCCTTGTCGGCTGGACAGGCGAGATCTCGAACGCGAAAGCTGCCGTTGAGACGCCCATCCAACCCACAGTCAACAAAGCGGCTGCGCCAATTCCAGTCGATTCCAAGAAGCCGGCACAGACACCCCAGCAGCCATCGGGCATACGCGTTGGACGCGAGGATCGCGAACGACTAGAAAAGCAACTCGAGCGTGACCATGGTGGCAAGATAGTTCCCGTATGGCTGGTCGATGAGGTCGATGATGGCAAGGACGAGTATGTCATGAAAGACCAGAGCCGCTGGCGCACATACGCAGAGCACGAACTCTACACGATCCTTCACTACAAGCAAAACGAGCCGGCCGATGGACGGGCCGCACGCAAATCATGGGCAGATTACTATCGTATGAACAAGCTTTTCGCGGATAGAATCCTCGAAATCTACAGTCCTGGCGATATTATCATGGTCCACGACTACCAGCTGATGCTTCTTCCCAGCCTGCTGCGACAACGCTTGCCGAACATCTACATTGGCTTCTTCCTCCACGTCCCGTTCCCCAGCAGCGAGTTCTACAGATGCTTGAGCAGACGCAAGGAGATACTGGAGGGTGTTCTGGGCGCAAACATGATTGGCTTCCAGTCTTTCAGCTACTCGCGCCACTTCTCGTCATGCTGCACTAGAATTCTCGGCTTCGACTCGTCTTCGGCCGGCGTTGACGCGTACGGAGCGCATGTCGCCGTTGACGTCTTCCCAATCGGCATCAACTCCATCTCCACCAAGCGACAGGCCTTTGAGGCGCCAGAAGTAGAGGAGAGGATCAAGCTGATCCGTGAGATGTACGCGGATAAAAAGTTGATTGTTGGTCGCGACAGGCTCGACGCCGTTCGTGGTGTGGTGCAGAAGCTGCAAGCATTTGAGATGTTCCTTGAGAAGTACCCCGAGTGGCGGGAGAAGGTCGTCCTCATTCAAGTCACTAGCCCCAGCGCTGTGGTTTCTGACGGGGGTGACAACACACAGGAGAAGATGGTGAACAAGATCTCGGATCTTGCCGCGAAGATCAACGGCAGCTATGGATCCCTTAGCTTCACACCGGTGCGCCATTTCCCGCAGTATCTATCCTCGGACGAGTACTTTGCTTTGCTTCGTATCGCAGACGTTGGACTCATCACCAGCGTTCGTGATGGCATGAACACTACGAGCATGGAGTACGTTGTCTGCCAGAAGGAGAACCACGGTCCATTGATTCTCTCCGAGTTCTCTGGCACAGCTGGCTCCCTCAGCGGAGCCATCCACATCAACCCGTGGGACTTGGGTGGCGTTGCAGACGCCATCAACGATGCACTGAACATGTCCACACAAGAACGCGATGAACAGCACCAACAGCTCTACAGCCACGTTGTCGGCAACAACGTACAATCCTGGACAAACAACTACCTCAAGAGGCTCCTGACCAACCTGTCGTCGTTTGACCAATCCTTTGCTACACCGGCACTGGACCGTGCGAAGTTGCTCTTGCAATACCGACAGGCGAAGAAGCGTCTCTTCATGTTTGATTATGACGGTACGCTGACACCGATTGTCAAGGACCCGGCGGCTGCCATCCCCTCGGATCGTGTGATTCGCACGTTGAAGACGCTGGCGGCAGACGCTGCCAATGCTGTTTGGATCATCAGTGGTAGAGACCAAGCCTTCTTGGATGAATGGATGGGTCATATCCCTGAGCTTGGTCTCAGCGCCGAGCACGGCAGCTTCATGAGGAATCCTCTGAGCGATCAGTGGGAGAACTTGACAGAGAAGGAGGACATGAGCTGGCAGCAAGAAGTCATTGACGTGTTCCAGCACTACACTGACAAGACACAAGGTATGTGGGTTGCGGGTGTGCACGATGGGCCCCACTAAGACGATGTAGGATCCTTTATCGAGCAGAAGAAGATTGCGCTCACCTGGCACTACCGAAAGGCCGACCCCGAGTTCGGCGCGTTCCAGGCACGCGAGTGCCAGAAGCACCTCGAACGGACGGTGGCCAAGAAGTACGATGTTGAGGTGATGACGGGCAAAGCCAATCTGGAGGTGCGGCCGAGGTTTGTCAACAAGGGCGAGATTGCAAAGAGGCTGGTGCTGGAGTACGGCGAGGCGGCTCCCGAGTTTGTGCTCTGCCTGGGCGATGACTTCACAGACGAGGGTACGTGATGGACATGCATGATGGAAGCAAGAGCGACGATGAGCTAACAGGAGACAGACATGTTCCGATCGCTGCGGCAGTCGAAGCTGCCCATAGACCATGTGTTCTCGGTGACGGTGGGTGCCAGCTCCAAGCAGACACTGGCTAGCTGGCACTTGGTGGAGCCGTCTGATGTGATTTCGGTCATTTCGCTGCTCAACGGCTCAGCGGACGCAGGGAACGTGGGGGCGGTGGCGGTGGTGGAGGGCTATGTGCCAGAGACGCGGGTATAAGGGCTGCTGGAGCTGGAGGGGACGTGGATTAGACAGCGATATGGAGCATTTTGGCATGGAGCACAGGAGCATCCGGGCATAGAAGACTTGTTGATGCATGGCCAGCTCAAGCGTGTCCTGGTTCTGTTCTGGGTCTGCAGCGTGCGCCTATTCGCGAAATTGGGGCGGCCTGTTTGGGGCGAAGGAGCGGGCCCCAGGCCCAAACCCCTGTCTCCACGCGGCGGTGCACTGACTCGGATGACGGATAGCGCAGACGAAGCCAGAACAGGAGCGGCGGCACAGTGTTGCGTGACGGGAGGATGAGGATGAGGATGCCATGATGCGCATACGCTGACACTGGCACTGACACGGACACGGACACGGACACGGACACGGACACGGACACTGTCTGCCGTGCCGCGCTCAGGCAGAAGGGGAGAGCGAAGAAGCTCCCTGCAGCGTGCAGCGTGCAGCGTGCAGCGTGTAGCGTGTAGCAAGAGCGATGCAGTCTCGGCCCAGGGCAACGGCTGGATGGGGGCGCGGTGGTAGGTGGCTACATGGGCCAGTCGCCGTTCCGCAGCACCGGGCGCGACTGCTGGTTCTGCTCTGGACCGTCTGGCTAGACTGCTTGCGACATTCGAGAAGCCGCAAAGGCCCAAGCGAGTCGTTCCGCCAACCTTTCTGCAGCCTCTCCTCGAGCCTCGAGCGCTCGCACACCCCGGGCCCTACTGGCTGCTGCACCCCCGTCCCATCCGTCTCGCTCGCTGTTGTCGCTCGGTGCTCCTGCCTCGTGTCTCTCTCTCTCCATCTCTCACGTGTCTGCCCATTCGCTCCTTGACACTGACCTTGCTCTGCCAATCGCCGTCCTACACTCCTGCCACCCCAGCCCTCATCTAGCAGATACGAGACGTGGTTTGCATCACCGTGACAGCCAGCTCCCTGCTTCACTGCCCTCCCACCACCACCACCACCACCACCACCACCCACAGCAGCCATAACCAAGACGCCACCTCCCTGTTCCACTGCCCTCCCACCACCACCACCACCACCACCACCCACAGCAGCCATAACCAAGACGCCACCCATTATCTGGAAACCTCTGTTGGCAGCAGCAGCACCACCACCACCACCAACATCTTTGCTCGGCGAAATACACGGCATTCGTCTACAATCGCAATGGGTCTCTTCGAGAAAATGCAAGCTCGTACGTCAGTCCCTACGTCTGCCCCACAATCTACAGCCCACAGCCCAGAGCACACAGTCCAAAGCATTCAACACCCAACACACAATGCACAACTCAGAGTACACATCACACGCGCACACCACAGCCCACAGCCCACACCACACGTACGAGCCTCAACATCTAACAACAACCCCAGGCCTTGAGCTCTACCGCCTGGAACAGCGCTACACACGCCGCGATAAGCGCTCCACATTCATCAGCGAGGCACAGTATGTTGACGGCGAGTACGTCTACGCCTCGTCACCGTCACCGTCGTCGTCCACAAAGTCCGCCGGCACAACCAGCTCCCGCCGCTTCAGCAAAATGCCCACCTTGCCCGCTGTGCGGATAAGGGAGCTCGCTCGCGCGGGCACCAGCCGTTCGTAATCGCCAAACCCTGATGGGTGCGATGGCGAAGTTGGCTCGGGATTCCGCCCGTAGAGAGGTGGGTCCAGAGGAGAGAGAAGAGGTCAATGGGACCATGGCACACGTGTTGCACAAACACAGGCGCGTGGCCAGGCATGTGTTCGGACGACACAAGCCCTAGAGCGGCTATCGACAGGTTGCACGCGAAACATGCAAGGAATTCTGCACCACCTGCGGAGCGAGGTCTAGTGTAACGGCGCGAGCTTGGTGCGACGGCAGCAGATCATAAACCACAAACGAATTACCACGGCATTCTACACATTCTCCTACACACCCCTTGGACGACACTTGGACGCAACAGCATGGGACGGGGGAAAGCTCTTACGTCGTTACGTTCTTTACACGTTTCATTGCTTATCTTTCGATTCATTTTGTTTGTACAATACCCAGCCCATACCAGCTTGGGCCCACCATTTGGCGACGCACTGCATTGCATATAGACTTGCCATCTTGCATCGAATATCACTAAACCACTTCAACCTTCCATCTGCATGCTCTGTTACACGATAGCCGACCGTCATCGAGCTCATGCGTGTGTCGTGATACAGAAATGTGGAAGCATGTATTGAGGGTATCATCTGATCTAAACACCTGGTCGTAACCGCGAAATACGACGTACGAAGAAAGTATAGCCCTCGAACAGAGAGGCCAAACAACGCTCACAACGCTCAAAACGCCCAAGGTACGCCAACACACTGAGTGCCAATCCGTCCGTCTATACGCACATCCCTAGCTCTCTGCAAGGAGAAGAAAACAAAAGAAGAAAAAGATGCCAAAACAAGCAGTCGTGGAGTACCCCGACACGAGTCTGGAGCTACCAACCTCACGGCGTATACCGGTCGTCGTAGTCGCTGAGAATATCCTCCGGATCCTCAGGCGGCAGCCCGCTAATGGTATCGCTCGTGCGCGGGCCGGTGTAGCTTTTCCTCGCACCCGCATACCACCAGAGGGCACTGAACAAGCCAATAAACGCAGCGACGCAGATGGCGTAGTTCATATTCGAAAACGTGACCGGATGGACCGTGGGGAAGAACAGCACGGCGCTGATGAACAGAACCCACGTCACGGCCACGCCGTTGACGGGCTTGCTCCACCGGCCCATGGTGTACGGTCCCGGGTGGAAGACGACGCGGTCCTCGTACCATCGGTGCGCGATGATGACGGCGATGTACGACATGTCGAGCGCTGGGGCGGTGATGTTGAAGATGGCTGTTATGGTGAGCGTCGAGCCGATCCCGATCAGGTCCAGGCAGCTGCAGAAGGCTACGACGAGCCACACGGCGTTGACGGGCGTGTGAGTCCGGCTATTCACTTTGCTCCAGAAGCTGCGAGGGGAAGGAAGACGCGTTAGTGGCGTTGTAATCGCTTACAGAATGGTCATGACATACCCAGAAAAGGGAAACGCAGCGTCCCTCGAGAACGCCCAGGCCATCCTGGCATTCGCCAGCATGGCGCTGCAGCCCGTGAAAAACTGCACCAGCATCACGAAGAACCACATAATCGTCCCGCCGGTCTTGCCGCCGGCGTTGAAGAAGATCTGTGCCACTGGCAGCCCGGTCGGGGTCGACATGATGCCCTCGTAGTCTGACATGCAGAAGCAAAAGGTAACGGTGAGCATCCAGCCAGTGATGCCCGAGACGAGGATGGCGGCGCGGATCGCGACTGGTCCACGGATGGCAGCATCGTGCGTCTCTTCTGACATGCTGTGTGAGGCGGTTAGCCGAGCTGCTCGTGCATGCATGCATGCATACATACATGCGTGCGTGCGTGCGTGCGAGAAAGGAGCGGAGCTTACTGGGTCGTGCCGTCGTAGTCGGTCATTGTCCATGCCACGGACAGGAAACTAGAGCTTATCAGATGGATTGGTTTGGTTGTATTGTGCGAGTTTGTCGTACCCGAGTAGAAAGGAGAAGCCTTTGCTCCCCCACCCAGAGCCGTCGGTGACGGTCGTGAAGACCCAGGACGCGCTTTGCTTGTTGGGCGTGAGAATGAGTAGCGCGATGCAAATGCAGATGGATGCAATGACTGCGCATTTGTTAGATACGGCGTTGCTGCAGAATTGAATCGTGCCCACTGTTGATGGGGGCAAACCACAGGATGATGCGGTGCAGCCAATTGGTAGGGAAAGAGCAAATAGCGCCAAACAAGCACAAGACGAAGATGGCGAGAAGCACAGTCTGGTGCGCGTTCCTAGGCTGTGTGTTAGCTTGGGCGAGTTCCAAATCCTCGAGCTTCGTACGGTGTGAATGTAGCCTCGCCTCCATCGAACGTGTGCATAACGGCCGTAGCCAAGATCATCTGAGAGATTGTGTATGCCAGGCTAGCGACACCAGCCGCTTGACCCAGGAAGTTACACCAACCAATGATCCACGCCCACGCGGCGACATGCTCTGGGGGCACCACGTGTTTTGTGACATAGTACATGCCACCAGCCGTTGGGTAGGCGGATACTAGCTCGGCGACTAGAAACGTGTTAGATGCTGGTCTGGAGGATACTTGGAGTCGACCTGCCTGAACTGGCGATGCAGTACGCCATTATACTACCGATAAACCATGCCCACACACATGTTGCTGGACCGCCTGAGCTCATGGGGACTCCAAAGGTTGCTGGTACAGATCCTAGCACACCGAGAATGGATATGGCATAGGACACAGTGGACCATCGTGAGAAATGCCTTTGCAACACCTGCGGGAGAGATCAGTTATGGTACCTAGTAGAGCTTGGAGTACCTACCGGTGTGTACCCGATTTTCACAAGGAGGCGATCATCATCATTCTCAATGGTCGCCATGATGTTTTGGTTCTGGTTCCCCGTCTGTGGCGTCGCCTTCGCGTCCTGAGAGACAGCTGGCTCTGTAGATACTCCGTGTATGGAGTGACTGGCCGACTTGGCGGATTCGGATTCTGTGTTGAAACTCATGGTCAACGTTCAGTCCCGAGCATGGACAATGGCAGGGAAAGAATGGATGTCGACGTCGACTGAAGAGGCGTCGAAGGAGAATAGAAGGGTCAAATAGACGTTAGTGGGTCCCAAGTGGACACACACTAGGAAGATTGACGGCAACGGCGTCGGATCACAGACCCAAACGTCGGGGACTCGTTACTTGAAACAGAAGGGATATGGATCTGGGAACGATGCGAGGGAGCGAAGACATCTTTAGCATGCAGAGTGGCCAGCGGAGAAATGCTCCGCCGCTTTCGGAGCTCCACATGAGGCACAGTGGTATTACAGTGTGGATTGCAAACCTACCTCTAGTCAGAGCTGCAGACGTGCTGGCATGTTGACACGTGCAAGCGTGCTGTCGAAGGGGCAAGCATGAGAGAACAGCTAAGCTTGGAAAAGACAGGGCCAGGAAGTACAGCCAGCGAGTAACTGCTTGAGGATAGTGGAAAATCCTGAAAGCTACGCGGTGCTCGTGGTACTTTCATCAGTGGGCGTAGAAGGAAATAGAGGCGCTTGAGCCAAGAGGTGCCACCACAAGGCGGTTTGGCGATCCAAGACTCCGGGCCGTTAACCTTGCATCCCTGTCTCTGCAGCTAGCCATGCCATTACGACCATGAGCGCGGTATGGCCGTAATTAGGACCGCTCAAGGTCTGTGGTGTTGAGTTTGTGCGCTGGCCTTGGAAGAAAGGGTGCGTCTGTCAGGGTTTCGAGAAGAACGCTACGCGTCACGCTCATCTCACATCACCACACCTTTGCCTCAAGATGACAGGAAGTCAGGAAGTTACTGCGGGCCCTAGCAAGGACCTTGATGGACACGACGCATGGCGCATTTCGGATGAGATGACGGTCTTGCGTGATGTTCCCGGGCGATGCGAATCAAAGGTACGGCGGTATGTTCCTGACCGGAGGCTGGTATTTCCCATGGAAGCGGTGAAAGCTCCGTCTGATTGGACCCCCGCGCAGGTCGTTGTGCACGCTGCGAAGATCTCAAATGCGAGGGTGGTCAGAGCAGTTTGGAGCTCTGTGCTGTACTTTGCGGGATGATAAACCGCGTCATGATAAACCGCGTCTCGTGTTGTTGCAGGAGCAGACCCAAAAAGGCGGGCACAGCCGAAACGAATTCTTCCACGTTGCCGTATTCGAAATTGACTTTCGCAGTAACGATTTGGCCGACTTCCTCAACAATTCAAAGTCGCACTTCAATATATTTGCGGCAGTGTACTGACGGTGCGACCTCACTCGTCAGCTTATCGCAAAATTCATAACCCAACACCACGCCACAGCGCTGCATCTGCAAGGCGGCTAACACGTGCGGTTGCATGACCTTTCCGCGGCCAATGTCTATCCGACACGATGTTTGTTCCGTATTTTAGCTCCAACTCACCGTCCTCTTGGAGTAATTCTTTTACGGACAAGGATATGTCCCTTGCTTGCACTCCATGTGTCGATGCATACTTTCTTGCGGCGAGGGATATCCGGCAAACCAACGCAGACCAACGCTGACCACGGGGTGCTCACATGACTGTCTTCATGCCGACGATCTTCCATCCATGGCCCCCGCCGTGTCGGTGCTTGCGATTAGTAACATTGAAAGAGCGGTGGAAGTTGAGGCAACCGCATAGGGAAACTGCAGCGGACCCGTTTGACCGGACCCGCAGCCGCTGAAGGTAGACAGTCGACGTCAAGTCTGTGATGTTCACACCAGATCAGGCAAGCGGCCTTCAGCTGCAGACGAAAATTCGCGGCGACGCATCAGGGGCAGTATTCCAGGTTCAAGCCGACAGCTGTTTGTTGGCCAACTTGGGCATCAGCACAACAGCTGCCGGTCAAGCTGTCCAGAGCCTGAAAAGTAAGCCTACAAGTGCATGCATGTGTTGTCCGCATCCATTTGGTTCGAAACCCCGCAAAACATCGCCAGAGCGGGTTGCACATCAAACAAACCCGGGGAGTTTTCTGGACCCGGTCTTCCAGAAGATATACTCCGCAATGCCATGGTTTCAGAATGGTGCCGGGACCTTGGATATTGGACCGCTACTGACTACCCTAACTCGGTATCAACCAATCACAAATTGGGTACGAAGCAATGCAACTCCGTAAATCATAAGCCTGCTTGCCTTGGGTTACGGTGAGCTCTAAGTCTCTCGCACAACAATACCGGTACATCAATTGCATCGACGTCCATGCTTTCGTGCGCCAATCATGGCTTTGCAGGTTCAATGATTGCGTCAAAGCGTCTGCATTTGCAGCCCTTTATTAGTTCATGTAATGTATACAGGCGTCCTACTACCATGGAATGCAGATGCTACGGGCGGGAACTCCGTGTATGGCAACAATCGCAGAGCACACGACTGAAAAATTGCTCGCACAACAAGCGTCCACCAAGCTTCGATAATCAGGTTTCTGTCCCTGATTCCTTTCTGCTCCATCAGACTTACCACCACGTCGAGCTGCTCCGGATGTACATAAAGCTGGAACGCTTGAGTCAATCCATTGGCCGGTACTCCATGCAGAGCAACAAACCTGTCTCGATAAGGGACATCAGTACGGGGGGGGTTTGCTTTTCGTCCAAGCGGCTGCGCCCAAGTGCAAGTGAGCTAAAACGAGGTCTTTGTACTCTATGCCACAGCGCTTTCGAACGTCGACGAAGTATGCAGTTGTCTCGTCAAAGACATCATGGGCGAATTCGATCAGATCAGCCGGACAACGTGACTGCTGACTCATCTGGAAGTGAAGACTCTCGTAGAAGAAATGCGGCCATCTTGCAGCGTAAGTAACGAGATGACCGAGGAGGGATTTCAGGTGTGTTGATTGAAATTCTTGCAATATATATTGCTCCAGGTGACGACGAAGTAGAATCCTGGCCCAGTGAGTGGCAAACGTCTCAACATCGGTGCACAAAACGTTGGACATAGTCGTGACGCTCGAACCACGCAATGGTAGAAACGGACAGAACATGCTGCGTAGGTCGCACATGAGCTCAAAGTTTCCGTCTTTGCTTGTGATGCTTTCGATTATCTCTTCTGAAACACCGATAGATTCGAGCGAGCCGCGGATCATTGCAAGGCTGGGATCACTGAGTATCTTGCTCGGATGCGCGATACTGCCGCTGTGGCTTGTCTCCGTGCTGCCAACACTAGGTACAATGTGAACATTCGGAAGGCCCAGCGCCTGGCAAGCTGATCCACCCCACCTGATCCGTACTCGTCTCTTCACGGCCTTCGACCGGTATCGAGGTGGCATTGGCGCCAGAGTGGTCGACTGCAACAACCTCTCTCTTGACAGGCAACCGTGGAAGCATTTTGCGGCTGACTGGCATAGGCACATTCGTCTGCAAAATAATGTCAGGGGTCGTGAATTTGACCTCGAATCGAAACTGGCTCCGTCGCCAGGTCAAACGCGTCTTGCGAGCCCATGGTCCAAGCACCGAATGTTGACATCGACGGTAGCCCTCGGCCGTGCTGAACACTTGTTGGAGAAGCTGCCCAACGGCGATGGCGAGAGCGGTTAGAGCAACTGCAAGTGCAGCGCCTGCTAGGCTGATCTCTCCGTTCGCCATTGATTTGGGGTGATGCTCTGATGATTAATTGATGAGATGTGTTTGGAATGGTCGCGCGATGTCGTTCAGCCGCAGTTGCGTAGCGGAATCGTACCACAAGATATTAGGCGCTTCCACTCGGTGTTCTGCGAGAATTCAAGACGCAGGAGGTCGCTACAACTCTGGATATTCTCCTCGAGGGTTATCTTGTAAAGGGTTATGTTGCAAAGGAAGATCAAGAAGACACCGACGAAGAAAGCTCCGATGATTCGGACGATACGTCTCAGTCTGTAAAGTGTGACAGTGAAGGTTGGGTTAGGAGCTGGGCCAATGGGTATACCCGACATGAAGATGGCGAGCGCCAAACACCTCTCATGCGTCTCACTGCTTTCCAAAATGAGCATGCGCGCTTCTTTCGCCAGGTCAAACCAATCGGGATGAGCTAGCCAGCTGGAAAGATGACCTTCAACTTACTAATATCTATTTTCATGTGAACGGACACTCGATCTACAGTTTCCTTGGACCTGACGTTTGCGATGGAGAGTACTTCGGCGACAGCACATTGCTGGACTCTACCACTTTTTCTACGCTACCGTCGCTTCTATCAGTGAAGTATTTATGGGTCCGTGAAGAGACCAATGAAGAGACAGATCTATGGCCAGCAATAGTCACGTGCAGCGTTGCTAGCTCACTGCCCATGCTTGAGTGTTTGAAAGCTGTGGGTATAGAATACGAGTTGAGAGGGCCGCTGGTCAGAAAACATCTTCGTCAAGGTAAGTGTACTTCATTGAAGCCGGAGCGCACATTTCACTGGCTAGCCTAGCTCTTGCAGACCAGATACGGAACCTGCCCGCATCTCTTAGGACTCTGTACCTTTGTCTCGAACACGATGGCATACAAAACCACGAAATACAGCCGACAAACTTCTTGGTAGGAAATTTGGATTGTCTATCAAAATCCATACACCACATCTCAACCCATCTAACTACACTCGCTATACGTCTTAGCTACATCTCTGCCGCGCTTTTCTGGGGCCCTGAAAATTCCTCTTCCGGCTCTTGTGCCACAATATGGCCAAATCTTCGGGTTCTTGATGTCAGCACTGGACTTGAACGATCAACTGGTGATTACTGGCTTCGCAGCGCAGCAGAATACCCTTATCGCGAACGTTACGACTTCCCGGAGCCCGAAGATTCAGATTCGGACCATCCCGACTCTGAAATGTGGCGACTGGCGGGTCGATGGCCTTCGCGGCAGTTCCGAACGCGGCCTGAGCCCAAATTCTTCGACGAACTCGCCATCAGTATCGCTCATGCTGCAGCCAATATGCCAAAGCTAGAATACCTCGATCTTGAGTTCAACGCTTCCCATCAGTCACTACTTGATCCTAGTATCACGTCGTTCCACCAGGGGATGCGCCGTACTGGCGGCCCACCAATACGAGGGCTGGGCATTCTATTATCGTGCGTCTAACGAAGCGAGATTCGCATCAGAGTTTCCCAAACTCTTTTTTTTGATCACGAACCCGGCTTAGACCGGACAGAAATAGAGTGCCCACGCACTGAGTGGGTATTCCAATGTCCATATTGGCAGGTGCAGTGGAATGAACCAGAAGCAGCGAGGACGCTTTGGCGCGAGAAATACCCGAACATTAATTTCGACCTTGTGACTCTTGACAACGGTGGTAGGTCCTGGGAAAGGCGGAGAGCTGGAGATTTAATACCTCTGTTGGGTGAAGAAACCATAACAAAGTTTCCTGGTAGACGTGACTTGGAGGAGAGGACAGAAACAACTGATCGACGTTGCGTACAAGTCAAGCTGGGGTGTAAATACCTACAACAGGATGAATTGAATTTCTTCTACTCATCAAACAGCGCCAGCTAGGTTCCAGCAAGAGGGATGCAGCAGATATTGATGGCAGCGCAATACTCCCACAGCCCGACCGAAACCCACTTGTCACCAAGAAAGATCCCTTAAATCAAAGTTTCCTCAAGTGAAGGCTCAATCAATGCTACAGTGTCCTCCCCTGAACGGATCGTTATCCTTCCTTCGCGTGACATGGGCATGCCACTACCAGACATAGCAGCCAACCGGATTTTCTGTACTGGCTCTAAACCTCAGTGCCTCCCTGGTCGCCAAAAATCAGGCTGACGACTCGTGCAAGGGGATTGTACTGTACGCGAATCGCGCTTGAGTTACCAGCAGGATCGTTTGTCAATCGCAGCCGCGCAAGCAAACCAGACCGCGAGTGGTTCGCAGGCTTTGGTGGAACTAGACCTCGGCTGATTCGCCAAAATGGTTGCAGTTCGCCGAAACTTACCTAGCGAGATGAAATCCTCCCCGCCCACCATGACGCAAGACGCATTCAAATAGAGGGTGAGTACCTGTTCCAGAGCCCTGCTGTCCAGATTATGTGAGAACATATACATCCAAATTTTTCTCGCTTCCATCAAAGGATTAATAACTCAATTCACGGGCTTGTGGTTTAGTGGTATAATACTCCCTTAGCATGGGAGTGGTCCAGGGTTCGATTCCCTGCAAGTCCATTTTTGTCCTCTTGTGGAGGACTGTTTCGTTTGTTGTTAGGTATTCAGTACCTTTTTTGTCGCCACAGAGAGGTAAGCGTAGACAAACACTACTAACATTTGAATAAATTGGTCTGATTGCATGCTCCTTAACGACAGACGGCTGGGTCGTAAACCGCGTGTGACCTGTTAAAAGAACGTAGATACATGTCATGTCAAAGTACGTGAGCATGATTGAAGCAAATGAGCTGCTCACTCTAACACGTGTGTCTGTGTTAACAGCAAATCTTTGCTATACTACCAACTGCGAACTTGCAAAATTTGTGTACATACTACAGCAAACCCGGGAAACGTAGCACTCTCTTACAGGCTAGTGACCCCGTCGTAGGTTCGTTCTTTTGCATCCGTGGGCGCCTATTTCAGAGCTGCTGGAAGCCTGGGTGGTCTGGATGGCTCGGAGTGAACAGTGGGCACTAGCGTCTTTTTGCACCACCGGAACCGCGATACAATCGCGCTAAGTGCTGATCCGTACCTTTGGGGACATCAGCCTTGTTCACTGTGTGTTTTGAACAGTGGTTCTTTGATAACAAACCATGGATTGTATGACTATGTCGATTTCGAAGGAGCGACCGAGACACTTGCTTTCTCAATCGAAGCCGAATGCACACACGTCTGCGACTGTCCTCTGTTCCGATGGCAATCTTTTCCTGTACTTGTGTGCTGTATATAGGAACTTCATCGATGTTAGTTGGCTCAGCCCGAATTCTGTTTTTGCATGGTAAGTTTGGTCGACATTCTCTAATCCGCGCTTGGAAAGCCGCGTACACGCCTGTCAGAAAAAGTCTATCTGGTCTGCATCATGTGGCTCGTGAGTACGTGTTCATCATGTATTCTAACGGTTCACATCCATGCATCAGCTCTGCGTGAAATACTAGACGGAGACCAAGAACCTATATCAATACCCCAACTCCGTCCCTGACCAGCTCCTTATACAACATCCCATCATACACCACACTGTTGCCACTGCTCTTATCTCACCACCAGCAACCACCATAGACCACTAGGAAATTGCTCCAAAAGACAAGACGAAACAACTTGATCACACATAGACATCGCCGCACCTCGTACTGACATATCCACACACGCGCTTGATTTTCCCACTCGCCCAAGCAAGCAAGTAAGCAAGCAAGCAAGCGACACAGCTACGAAGCACACCAACCACTCTCTCCATTTCACTTTGCACACACAGTAGCTCTCTCAGATCGTCCACACAGTATCTGCTCTCCTAACAGTCCGCGTCTCCAATTCACCCACCCACAACTCCAGTCTACACCACCCACCATGCACCTCCCCACCACCACCATGCCCAAGGCACGAACACAACCAGAACAGAAACCCCGCAGGAGGCCGCGTGGTCAGACAATAGTCCACTGCCTGGCGTTCTTGTATTTTGCGTTCGAGCTGAATCGCAAGGTTAATGTGAAAGTGAATGAGGTGTCACGGGCGAAGTCGAGGAGATGAAGAGAGAGAGAGAGAGAGGTGGTTTACCTTGTCTGGTTTTGTGCAATGAAATGGGTGGGAAAGGGGCTTATGAGATGCAGATGGAGAACAAAGAGAGAGACAAAGAGAGAGACAAAGAGAGAGAGAGCGTGATGTGAGATCGATCAGTGTGTCTCTTTGTATTCATGTAACAAGTACTTTTGTACACGCCGCGTGTTGGGTATCAATGCGCTAATTCATTAACGCTGCCTTCAAACTCCACGTCCCTGTTTCGTTGTTGTGCGCGACACCCGCCGTGGATGTTTCTTTTCCCTGCCTTCTTCCATGCGGAGTCAACTTTTTTCGTGGTACAGAGCTGTATCTCGACTAGTGCGGTACGAGCCTCTCCCCATGTTCCACCTTTGTCATCTCGAAGTGACTGGTGGTGTGACCGGATGTGTTGGTATCGCGCGTGGTGTGCGTGTAGAGTTCTGTCGTCGTTTCCTGCCTTGGTTCATCCGTCCTTCTGCGCGCCCCATACGATCGATTCCATCAACGCATATGGCGAAGAGTCTAGATCCAAGCCCAGCAATGGCGACTGCGAGAACGCATTGCCATCGCCGTTCGTTAAAGCAGCGTTAATGTCGTCTGCCGTAAATGTATTCATTGGAGGCGAGGCCAGCGATCCGGACTCGCTGGTCTTCCGGTTGACACTTGTAGTAATGCGCAGTAGCCGCTCGAGTGCCGAGACTGAGCGTGTAATGGGGGTCGCGAGTTCATTAGGATCAACATCTTTCGTGAAATCACCCAGCACTTGAATGATGTTCTGGAGGAGGCCGCGAGCTCGCTCGTTGCGATTGTGCTCACCGAGGATGCCGAGGAGGAGCGCGCAGCTGAGTGATCGGTGAAGGGCGGCCCACGAGCGAGTAGCGAAGGGTGTCATGTTCTGTAACCCGAGGAAAGCTTCGACAGTGTTTGTCAGACTATCAATACAGGTCTTCCGGAGTGTTTTGGAGAGGTCGAGACCAGCTGTTGTGGGGCTGATGGCGGGCCGACATAGTTCTGATGTGATGTATGAGATGTGGAGGTACAGTGCCCAGTGTTCTAGTTGATCGCGCATCGAACGGCATCTTCGAGAGTCCTTCAAGTAGTCTGCTGCGTCCACCATGATTTCTTGGAGTTCGTTTCGATGCTCAGTTATCCTGATCAGAGCATCCTGAGATGTTTGTGGTTTCTGGCGTTCGCGCACAATGTCGAGTCCAACTTTACATAAGCGGTACATGCTTTCGACGTAGGTTCGAGTGCCGGGTGCTGTGTGGTTGCTGAGAGGCACGGTGTGGTCGATAGTGGTAGTCGAAGACGCCCGATCGTATGACACTGAGAGTAGCGAGTCTTGCCAGAGTAACGCCCACCACACCTTGCTTCGTACTATCCTCTGCTGCACAGGTGTCGACGATGGGCACATGCGGTGCAGACCAAGTGTTTGCGAAAGTCGAACCGTCAGGCCCATCAGGCTCCATGCAACGCCAGCGTTCATGTTGTTCGAGATGACGTTTCCGAGGATCAAGAGCGTTTGTATGTTTTCGATGTTCGCGTGTGAAAGAAAGTTTGTAAATCGTAAGCACTCGAAGCTGCAACATATGTAGACCTGTGATGTGAGTTCCCTTTCTCTTCTCGACAGTGTCGAGCACTGGCATCCTGACGCTAACACAGCAAAGACCAAGCCAATCCAGTGGAAGTCTTTCCCATAGATTTGCTGGTCTGTGACACCACTGGCCCCTTGCGAGCTCGCACGGTTGATGAGGAAAAGCAGGAGGTCGGACTCGACGCCTTCGATGTCGGCAACGGCAGGGTAAACAGCGTGTGCGGTCTCGCGGTAGCAGCGGAAGAAGCTGAGGCATTCCGAATCGCTCGGTAGTGCGTTTGCCAGTTCTGTTGCGCGTGAAATGGAACCATGTGGCAGTCCCCAGAGATCGACAAAGGGATAGGTAGCGCTTTCGTTGTCCAGACCAAATATGGGCAACATGCTCTTTTTCCCCAGCAGGTCTTGTAGCCCTGGCGCCCACTGCGCATCCTCACCCCGGCCCAAAGCCATGACCAGCGCGGGCACTGAGCTGGGCCCAATGTGGATCGTCTGACCGGTGATGTCGTTGCGGGTGTGTATCCCTTGTGTGCGAACGTGGCTCTGCTCGCCGTCGATGGGTGCCGCGGCAGCGAGCGCTGTGGAGGTGGAGGGCGAGAAGCCATTGAGGGGTGGGGCGACTTCGGACACGCTGCTGATCGAGTTCTTCAGCTCGTTGAGCGACTTCTCAGCCGTCTGGAGCTTTGCGCAGATGTGCTCCCAGTCCTGCTGCTGTCAGCCATGTGTGTTGCTGCCTGTCCGTTTGTCATGCGCACCTCGCGTGGTAGGGTGACGGTGCCGCCGTGGATGTGGACCAAGCCGTTGACGTTGAAGTCGTGTCCGTTCTGGCCCAGTCCCATGCTGATCCTCTTCGCCGGGGGATGCGACTCGCTCGGCGGATGGTAGGTGCATAGCTCTGGGTGCTCGCGGACGACGCAGGTTTTGCAGGGCACGGTCTGGTCGCATTTGACTTTTCGTTGTCGACACGGGTAGCAGGCCTGACCAGACAGTCAGTTCAAGTCCAGCGCGGGGTTACAGCTGCTGTTCAGCTACATGCTCAAACGCGCCGGGCTGCATAGCCCAATGGGGCAGGACTTGGAGCCGTCTCCTTTCCCCTAGCTCTTGCCCCTCTCTTCCCCAAGGCATGACGAGTGCGCGTGACTGCGTACCTTGTATTCTCGCGCCTTCCGTTTCCTCCGCAGGATCTCGTCGACATCGGCGCGCGGTGGAGTGTCCTGCATGTCCGGCATCAAGGACGACGGTGCATGCGCCTGCGACTGCGACTGCGACTGCGACTGCGCCTGCGACTGCGACTGAGACTGCGACTGCTGTGCCTTGTCATCCATTTCCACGACCTGGGAGTTGACGATGGCTCGGCGCGTTGGTCTACTCGCTCTCGGGTGGATTAGCGTAGGGTAGATCACATCCACTAGTCACGGGGATAGGAGGCTTGGCCGCTACGACTTTAATTAATGACGATGCTCGTGCGCTGCGGGAACGACGGCGGCCCTCGAGCTGATCACACCGATCAATCAGCGAGGTTGCACAGAAGCATCGCCGATGGGTGCCTAGCAAACGTGCATCACTCAATCGCAGCACGAGCGTTCGCAAGGCTAGAGCGGTTTTGCCATGACCCCGCCTCTTCTTCCTGGCCCAACCTTCCGTAACCAGCAAGTTGCAAATACTATCCAAACCAGCACCTAGTAGTGTTACACAAGACCCGCCACCAACGTCCTTGGATGCGCGCCGGCGACTTCGAACCTGCCGCATCTAGCAACTTAGCAACCCTGCATTGATTGCGGCTTTGATGCTCTGGTCAAGCCCTGCATTAACTCCATCGAACACGAGGACGTGGCTTGGCCAGGCTCTCATGTCACAGAAGAACGTGCTGTAGAGGCCTTCACTGGGTTTCAGGAAGCGTTTGTCCTGTGCAAAGAGCTCTACTCCAACCAACGAGTCAAGACAAGCTTTGCCTACCACCGTTTTGCGAGAAACCAACCGCTCTTTTGCCTTGAAGAAGTATCGTGCAAACACGTTTCACACCAATCATGACAGTATCGAACAGCGATTGCAGTAGATAAAAAAAAACCTTAAGTTAGATGGAAAGTTCTATGTTGTGTAGGGTAGGTATCGAACGCCTCAAATGCCTCAAACAATGCTACCAGCGCATTCAAGTCGCTGCGCAATTCTCACTCCGCCACCTCTCGCTGTGCGGATAAGCCTGGGCGTAGCCCGGCCTTGACATGACAGAACCAGTTGGTTGTCCTTCAGCTTGGAGGACCCTTGGCCCTCCGAAGCCTTGTCTTCTTGTGGAATCTTTCACAGCCTACGCGCTGAAGACCCCCGCGAAACTCAAGCACGCTCACAAACGACAACGAAATCCTACGGCAATGCTCGTCGAAATACTCAGGCCGCCTGCTTCTCGCCCTTGTTCTCCTCATCCTCGCTGTACGCGTAGTGTGAATGCGCGCGAATCTTAGCGCCATGGAAGAAGAACACAAAGGGAATTGCGCAGCAGGCCAGGCCAATAAAGGCAAGCAGAGTGCTAGCCCACTGATCACCAAGGCGGTCGTACATCTGATTGGTGAACAAGACGACGCTAGCGCCCCAGAAAGAACGGATGAATGTCTTAGCAGCCAACGCCGACGCTGCTTGGTGCTGGTACGAGTCGACGAGGTAGTTGTTGGCCGAGTTGTACAGGAAGATGAATCCGAACCCGACAGGGAAGCCGCCGAGTGCTGGACCGGCCCAGTGGAGATCGGCGTAACTCGTCCAAGCAAAAATGAACAGGCCAATGGGGATGAACCAGCATGACAGCATCATAGGGTAGAGACGAGCCTCAGCGGGTGGGTGGCCGTTGTGCTGCTTGACTAGCCTCATGTAATGCCTGTTGACCAGCGGCGCACAAGCTGCGCTGAGCAAGACCCCGACGATGAGAGGAATGAACATCAAGCCGGTCGAGCTGGCCGAGTAACCCTTGCCCTTCTGGTAGACGATGGGGAAGGCAACAAAGAACATGTACAGCAAGCCGTAGAGAACCGACATGTACAGAGAGATGAAGAACACAATCAGTTCGCGGAAGAGCAGCTGGAAGGGCCGAATGAGGAATAGCGTAAGACGCTGGCTGAACGGTCGAGTGTCAATGTCCTGCTCGGTAACGTACTTGTCCTCGCCAGTTTCCTTGCGCATCTTCTTGGCCCGCCTTGCAAGCAGGGTTGGAGTGTAGGTCTCAGGAACAGTGAAGGTGATGAGGATCCAAACAATGGCGCTGAGGATAAGTTGAATCCAGTATAGCCACCTCCAGCCCGCAGCGTCACCAAGGAAGCCACCGCAAAGAGGTCCAATGCCAGGACCTATGAAGGGAGCAGCTGAGAAGGCTGCCATGGGAACACCACGCTCTTCGTTCTTCCAAAGATCGGCCAATGTACCACCGACAAGAGACATGGGTGCGGAGAAGGCAACACCAGCGATGAAACGGGTAACCAGGAGGGTGCCAATGTTTTGCGCAACGGCTCCGGGAATGGTGAAAACGACGGCAAAGAACAACGTGACTCCGTAGATTGGACGACGACCCCAGATTTCCGAGAACGGTGCAAACGCCATCGGTCCGACACCGAATCCAACGACGAACAAGGTGATGGTAAGGAGGGAGACTTCCTCGCTGACGTGGAAGGTCTCAGACACACCCTCGAGGTCAGCAGTGATGACGGCGGAATTGAAGGCGACTACAAAGCATGTGATAGCTACACACATTGTACACCACCATTTGTATGCCTTTGACCAATTCTTGGGGTTCTCTGGGTCGTCAACCTTCCACGTAACCAGTTCGTATCGCTCAATCTTGCCAGTTTTGTTCGTGTGGATTCTTGCAATCTGACCATCGAGTGTCTCTTGCGTGTACTCTTCCAAATTGGCGTCATTACTGAGCGTCCGGATTGGAAGATTGACTACGTCTGCACCATCGTGTGTTGTTTCGCGTACAACAGGTCGGTGTTTCTCGTGGTCTACGTGGGTGTGTTCTGAGGCGCTGGTATCTGAAGATGTTCGAGCAGGGTTGGATGATGAGGAGAAATCCCTAGTCTTGGGCTGTACAAGTCCTTCTTCAGCCATGGCGGGCTTCGAGTAGATGTCCGCTTTCTTCGATGGAGGGCTCGAGTCAAGCAATTCTCAGGGATTTGATGTTGATTGGTCTGAGGTGTGTGTCCAGATAAGGGGTTTGGTAACGATCTGCGACAAGGACAGAGCAGTCGTATAGAAGAGTGATGAAATGATGATTGCGCTCAAAGGCCAGTAGTCCTGCAGTGATCTACATAACGGAGGAGGAGCGTCCACATCTTATATATACTGCGGTCAGTCAACCTCTGCAAGGAGCACGATAAGAACATTGAAAACGAAGACTCTTGACGGAGTTCGCTCGGATTCAGGTTCACGTTGAATGTCGAATGTTCTGCTGATAGATGCTTGCCGCACGCTAGAGCAAATCTGGGATGGAGTGATTGCCCAAATCAGCCAGTAGCCCAGGAGAAAACTCGGGCTTCTTCGTGAGAGGACGATTTTCAGTAACCTCAAACACGTGCGGGATCTTTTGATATTCGCTCCACTGTAGTCGTGTGGGTTTCGAATGAAACATCGCAGGGTCCGGCCTTCTTCCCTGCGGACTTCTCTCCCCGTTGGATGAGTGACGTCACGATACCGATGCTCATGGCAACGACGCCGCAGAATCTAGTAGCTACCAGTCCTAGGAATACACAACTAAGCCTGGGTCCTTTACTAGGTTTCATGCAATTGTTAGGTAATTGCAAAAGCTGCTGGAGTTTTGTACCTATTTATTAAGTCGAACTTACCTACAAAGCCAATCTAATGTGGCTCCTAAGATCTGGTTAGCGAAGAACAGTTTGTTGACGCGTCTCTAGCGAGAAACTCGGACGGCTTTAGACAACGCTCATGTCGTAGGAAGCCTCCGTGGCACGTATGGCTGGGAAGTCTGAGAAGCAAGCCTCTGTGCAGTCGTGCGACGTGTTCTTCGTGTCGCACTCCTGCTGACCTCGTTGTGCATGTTTCCCAGACGATGAGATGGCATTCTCCAAGTGTGAGCGTGGTGGCCATCAACTCTGGGCTAGATGGCGTCCATGCATGCTACAATGTTTGTCGTACAGAGTCGGTGCAAAAGTGGACCGCCACGTGCAACTGAAGCTCTGCCCTGGAGAAGACTGATGCTGCCGCGAGCCTGATGATAAGCGCAGACGCGTGTCCAGATTGGCTGAGCGTCATGAGGCGCATTTGAGTTCCAGAGCTCACTTAGGTCTAAGCTCGGGCTATTGCTCGAGAAATTGAACCGCCAACGTCTTTCCGCAAACACCCTGTCCGTCGCCCAACAACACTGCGTCTGTTATGGCGACTTATCGCTTCGTCTCAGTGTGACGCAACAGTAGCGTTACTCGAAGCAACAGGACGCTCTTGTCACGGTGACCGTACCCTTCTGCTGACCTCCATGTCTCTCTTATCTGCAAAGCACACCAATCAGCAACCGATCGGTACTCGCAGGGTACCACCCAAGAAGCAATTCGCTACTCAAGAACAGCTTGATTATCTAAATAAATTGCTAAACTCGGCTGAGCAGTCTTGCTGGTGATGTTGGTTCGTTTTCCCACGATGCTGCGGGCAGGATGTACACACATTGCCCACATGACTCCAGGCCTTGGCGACTGATTCTGTGTCGTGACACTGCGGGTAAGCAAGTCCACACAGACTACCAGCCGAGTATCAGGGTCCCTTGTTCCGGCCCGAACATTTCCTGCTCTCCGAGCGATGCAGCGATGCAGCACTGCAGCAGGAGCCGAAATTACTGAAGCTGTGTACATGTACAGTGTAGACTTCGATATCCAAGACCATGAATTGATGTGGAAGGAAGCAGGCCGGAGGAAGGGGAGGTCTTGCCCGCATTATTGATCACCTCGGGGCAAAAAGCCAAGATTTCGCGGATGATTGCTCGTAAACACAGTCTGTGATGGCTGCCGGAAAAGCAATGCGGAGCGAAGATGAGTGAGGACACATGGTGCTGTTTGTATGCAAGATTCAGCGAGAAAGAGCCTCACTCGTGTGAGCTGCTGACACGAGCCGCCGCCTTGACTGTATAGTGTCGCAAAGACAGAGACGATGAATGCATTATCTGGAGATGTTGAAACGCACCCAAGGCGAGTGAGCCGAAGGCACGTTCCTTCCGTTGCCGTTAGCGCTGTCGCTGCCGTTCGCTGGAAGTGGGGGAAAGCGGAAAGCGGGATCCACAGTCGGAGCTCATTGAGCGAGTGATGATCACGACCAACACGGTGCCCAAGCTTCCAAAGCCATCAGTCCAATTGTTCACGCCTCTGCTTTGAATTACCGAGTCGCATTGTTTCCTGTAACACCCTCGAGATACCAGACTCCTACCGGGCTCATCTTCCCTCGAGGCTGACAGCGCATCTCCCGATTCGCCTGCAACCTCGTCCCTCGCACTCAACAGCCCACCCGGACCGCTGGGTCACCGTCAAGCTCTCGGTGCTCACTTACGGCCCGCTATTGGTCGGAAGCGTGCTGTGCTGTGGAAGACCTGCTCTATCGAGAACCCAGCCGGCGTCACCAGCAGAAGGCAGAAGAAGCAGGCAATCTGCGACCTCTGCAGCGCGCCGTGCATACAGCCGTGCACTACTGGCCCCCGTCTCAGCTGGCAGGACGCGGCCACGACTGGGACTGGCTTTGAGGAATTTCTGCTGAGGCGTGTCACGGTAGCAGCTTCTATTAATCCGCTGGAGCCGTGTTCGAGATGGGTAAGTGCTAAACAGCCCCTCCACCCTTGACTTCCCCTCACTCTTGCACCATCACAGTGCTCTTGTAGTTAATCTCGACACCTGTCCTGGCTGACCTTTACCCCTCCAGACGACAATTACCGACCCAGTGAACCCGTAAGTGCCACATCTTTCTTCAAGTTCGTCATTCCCCTTCTGTCAACCACGCAGGTAGCGTGATCACACGGCCTGAGGCTCGAGGTTCGTAGTCAGACATGAGCTATTTCTGAGGGGGCCTCGATCGGGACTCATCTCGAGTACTCTCAAGCCATGTCTTCCATGGCTCGCATTCATGGTTGAGATGGTGGGCATGGCACGTGACGACGGCACCTGCCGCGTTGGTCCACTCGAGCTCCGACCAACCTTGGCTCACTCACCTCGCGACCTCAACCATCAAGCCTCATCACGCGCGCCTATTTCTCATCTTGTCGCCCTTTTTCTCGTCGCCATTCGTCACATCGCAGCTGCGCAATTGCTGCAACCATGTCGTACGAAACTGACAATTATGAGCAGCGCGACCGCTCTCCTCGCAGACGATCCCGCTCACCGCGACGCTCCAGACGATCATACTCTCCTCGCAGCCGCTCACGCAGCCGAGACGACTATCGCCGCAGTGAACGTCGTTCGCGATCCCCGACGGGCGGCGCACAGGGGTCTGGAAATTATCAGTCGTACGGAGCTAGCCGTGGAGGAGCGCCTCGTTCAACAGAAAACAAGGACAACATGATGCAGAGTATTCGCGACTCTTCGCAGCAGGATCGCCGCGTCTACGTTGGCAACCTGTCTTACGACGTCAAGTGGCATCACCTGAAGGACTTCATGCGACAAGGTACGGTTGCCTGGTACTGGGAGAGGTCGCGTGCTAACGCGAACGCAGCTGGCGAGGTTCTCTTCGCCGATGTCTTGCTACTGCCGAACGGAATGTCAAAGGTAATCATTGATGGCTGGTCCTGATCGTGAGAAGGATGGAGGTTGACTGGCTTTTGCTTGGGTATAGGGCTGTGGCATCGTGGAATATGCAACTCGGGAGCAGGCTCAGAACGCCGTGGCGACGCTCAGCAACCAAAACCTTATGGGTCGGCTCGTATACGTTCGCGAAGATCGAGAGGCCGAGCCTCGTTTCACCAACCCCAGTACCTCGCGCGGAGGCTTCGAAGGTGGTATCGGAGGCCGCGGTGGCTTCCAAGGCGGCTTTGGCGGTCCCCCAGGAGGCGCCCCTGGAGGCGGTGGCAGGCAGGTCTACGTCGCTAACGTTTGTACCCCACACATTTCTGTTTACACAAACAGGACGTTTCACTAACATGGACATGTAGTTGCCTTACAACGTTGGCTGGCAAGATCTGAAGGATCTCTTCCGTCAGGCTGCTCACACTGGCTCCGTTCTTCGCGCCGATGTTCACATTGCTCCAGACGGCCGGCCCAAGGGCTCCGGTATCGTAGCCTTCGAGACTGTAGACGATGCCAGGAACGCCATTACCCAGTTCAATGGCTACGAGTGGCAGGGCCGCAACCTCGAGGTTCGTGAAGACCGCTTTGCTGGCAATGCGGGCGGTTTTGGCGGACGCGGCGGATTCGGAGGCCGTGGGGGCTTTGCTGGAGGCTTTGGTGCTCGTGGAGGCTTCGGCGCTCGCGGCGGATTCGGAGGTCCCGGCTTTGGAGGCCGCGGAGGGTTCGGCGGAGGCTTTGGCGGTGGTCCTGGTGGATCACCTGCAGGACCTGGTTTCGACCCTAACGGCCCCTCCAACCCACCGAACCCCTTCACCGACTTCGCTGCGTCAGGAGGTGAACCCAGCAACCTCATCTACGTCCGCAATCTGCCTTGGTCTACCAGCAACGAGGACCTTGTCGAACTTTTTACCACGATTGGAAAGGTTTCGCGTGCTGAGATCCAATATGAGCCCAACGGACGTTCTCGCGGAACCGGCGTCGTTGAGTTCGAGCAGAGCGCAGACGCTGAAACCGCCATTGGTACGTACTAAACCCCTGTTACATACCCTGGTGCTAACATCCCATCAGCCAAGTTCACAGGATACCAGTACGGTGGCAGACCTCTCGGACTGTCATACGTGAAGTACACCAACCAGAACAACGGCGATGTCATGGAGGGCACCGAGCACACTGGCGGTTTGACACAGGACCAGATCATGTAAAGCGGAGTGAAGGGGGTCTTCTGTACTCAAGCGGCACAAGGAGTCTGTTTACCTGCTTAAATGTGGGTTTGTTTATGTTGAGAGGAAATGTCTCGGGCTTATTCTGCTCTCCTCTACAAGACTGCTTTCTGGAGAGGACTATCTGCGCTGCGCTCTATGAAGGTTCATTTGGCGGACGGCAAAATTTCCTACTGTATTCTAAAATGCGAAATACCGAGTGGTAGGTTGGACTTGAAGGATGTTCTCAGAGTTTCGAACTGTGGGTGTATCATGAGTATATACATTCTCCTCACTGCGTGCTCTACGGATGCTGAAGAAGCCTCATCATCCATTCGTACACTGCCCACTGCACCGCATTGACTATGAATGCCCGCACACTGCATATGCCCAGGCCTCGAAAGAAGACGCCTGCGCCTTCGGTTTGGTATGCACGTCTGGCGATCTGCATAGCACCCATCCGTGGTCCTCGCCCTTCGGCATGGAGTAAAGTCTGCTGCTCGCCTCGCTGCCCAGGTGCTGGTTGGAGCAACTGAGTCTGTACTCTCGTCTTGACGACGTCCAGTGGAAAGATGGTCGCCCATGTCACGATGCCAGCAAAACCTCCACACATCAACACCTTCATGGCTGTTTCTCTACCCGTGTCGTCTGGAGAAGTCCACGCCTGCTTACTCCACTCATAGGACCAGAAGCTGTCTTGGTCAGCCTGAGCGTCAGTAGGCTTTCCTACTAAGCTTACTAGAATCCGTAGCCCACTGCATCTCGTATACTCGTGATTCCGCCCCCGTAATACAAACCCCTGATTCCATCCCTCATCCATATCTGCTTCGCTATCGACCACGACGTCGCGTGCTTCTCGGTTGAAACTTGCGCGCGGCACTTTATGAGCTCGGTCGGTGCAGAGACGACGAAGGAGGCAAGCCCTCCCGTAGCGCCGGCAAGAAAGACTTTCGCAAAGGAGTCCGGCGCGGCAGGAGATTCGGAGAGGAGCGTGAGCGTGCGGTTGTAGGTCATGAAGAGGAGGGCATTGAGCGCGCCGTAACCGAGGATAGGTGCTGTTGCGCCTACGCTGAGCGTGGGAGATTAGCTTGCTGATGGCTGCTGTTGAAGAATCTCACGGTATAGTTGATGGGCCGAACCTACCTCTGACTAACGTCCCGGCATTCTCAAAGTGCCATCCGAAGCCCCGTGGTACAGCTACCGCAGCTGTCGAAGTACTCGTACTCGCATCTGCCGCGGATTTGGACCCAGCTTGGAGGCGCGTCTTCACAAGGTCGAGAGGATTACCGATGATAATGCCCACTGCACCTGAGACATAGCCGGCGCAGAAGTCCGCAGACATGGCGACAATGCCACGAGAGAGTGAAAGCTGGGGAATTTCACGTGGAGGGGTACTTTGGCGATGAAGGAATGTGGGGCGGCGTAGGGCTGCGGGATACCCGAGGCTTGACGATAGTTGCTGGGTCGACTGCAAGCAAATTTCACTGTTATGATGGGCTCCTGGTGGAGTGAAATGAACTGTACGAGGCCTGTGGATTGAGCATTTAGTGATCTAAGCTAGCTCTCGATGGTATGCTGCGCATGTCTCAGCCTGACAACTATCAAGTGTAGTAACGCAGCCAGCCTCTTGGCCAATCGTGTCTTTTGACATACGTGAAACCCCCAAGCCGTTGAACTGTAGACTGTAGAAAAGACCGCGTTCCAACAGACTTCCATCTTAGCCGCGAGTGCGAAATAATGTTCGATAGCTGCAGCAAGTTGATATGGACGATGACACCGATTCGCCAGCTCAGCGCGGCCTCAAAGACGCCAGGGTCCTTCGGCGCCGCCATTCGCACCGTCTGTCACCAGATCAATGACGCGTGAGCGTGCCGGTGCTGTCCGCCTTGAGATCCGTTAAGCTACCGGTACCCAGAGCTGTCATCTTCCAGCCAGATCTTGGGTCGCAAGTGGCGATCTGGATGATTCACCGATACAGCACAGACCAGACCGCTTGAGGCTGAGCCCTGGGATCAACTTCACCCCGCCGCCACCGAAGCTATACATCCAAACACGCCCGCGACTCCCACCGCGTCTACATTCTTTGCTCTTTCCCTCACATTGATTTCTAGAGGTACATATGCCCTTCTGAGACACTTCGCTATCAGCACTGTCACGTTGATTCGACCATGCGCGTGCAATTCACACTACTGTTTCGAGACAAGGTACGTTTGCGCCTGCGCCGCTCCTGCCTGGGACATCAACCGCAGCACCCTGAGAGCTTGATTTGGGCTGCTATCGCCTTGCTCGACAAACCAAGCTCGCGCTCAACGCATGTCCATCGCAGTGCTGCGCTGCTGCGTTCGCCACCGCTTTCACTCACAGAGCTAACAGCCTTGCAGCACCATTCACATTAGCCTTCCGCTTTCCCAATACACTTCTACCCCCGACTCTTATTGACCGGTTGCAAGCGACGCTCAACCGTCAATGCCTTCACAACCTACCGCTCAAGGCTGGGACTTCGGCTCTGTCTTTGATCTCATCGACTCCGGAGACGTCCACGATGTCGGCTCTCCAAAGCTTGAGACACGCACTCCTCTTGTCCGGCCAAGCCTTGCAGCCCCAGACGGCGGCATACGTTTGGGCAGCTTTGTCAAGCTGTTTGAGGATCTTGGCATAGCAGAAGATGCACCACTACCTCCGCTGTCGCCTTTGGACCCAGATTCGGGCATTAGCAATGCCGGTGACGTTCTGTTACCCTCTCCTGTATGTACCATATCCTCGACCCCTAAGAAGTCTTTCGCCAATCACTGTCGTCGATGATTTTGGCTGTGTATATGGCTAACGCACCACAGCAATTTGAGCTGGACGTCAGCCTTTCCGAGCCTACCACAAGCACAGACGATTCACAGACTGTGTTGACCAAGAAGCAACGCAAGCGAGCTCGTCAGCAGGCTGAGAAGGAGCAAGAGCAAAAGCAGCAGGAATCTCGACAGCAAGAGCAGAAACATCAAGCAAAAGGACCCTTCAAAGAAGCCCAACGCAAGCAGCTGCAGAAACGGCTCGAAAGCGTCTTCGAAGCGAGACCTGTCATAGCTACAGCGGCACCTACACCCACACCGAGTCTACCTCTCAAAATTACGCAGATTGAGCAGACCCCATCAAAGAAGTCTCGCAGTCGCTCCCCTTCAAAACAGCTGCAGTCTGAGTCACCTACGAAGCCGGCGTCGTCTAATTCTTCTATCAAACCATCCCGGCCCACATCTCCCGTGAAGCAGCTTCGAGCTCAGTCACGATCCAATGTAGGAGCTAAGATCAGACCTGCTACGCCCGTTCCCGTGATGGAAGTACAGCAGCCCATTGCTTCACCACAGAAGAAGGCGCCAGAGACACCGGCGCCGGTTAAGTCTCAGCGCTCCGCACCGAAGGAGCGACTGAGCTCTACCACGCAGCCAGCAACACCTCAGGTTCAGCCTACGCAAAGCCATCACGCACACATCGCGCCGTCGGCCACACCTACTCCTTTCGAGTACGGCAGTGGCCACGGCCTTGTACCACGAACCGTTCGTCCTGTGACCCTCCCGCGATCTTCGCAATCTACCGTCATTGCGCAGCCTACGACGCCGACACGCGTCCCTGTTCCTACTCCTGCACGAAACTTCACTACTCCTTACAACGCTCCCGAGGCAATCACTGTAAGGCCATCTGTTGAACGACATCTTCACTTCCACGCCAAGCTTCTCAACACCTTTCCTGAGGATGCGAAGTATATTGTAGCACCCAGGCAGTTGGTCAACGAGAAGACCATGGCTGAAGGCATACATGTCTTCGTTGATGCTTCCAACATAATGATTGGATTCAAAGACATACTTCGGAAGTATGGAGTGCGCCAACATGACATGGCTTTTGACAGCCTTGCTCTCTTGTTGGAGCGCCGTCGACCCGTTGCAAAGCGTGTTTTCGCTGGATCACACCGCGAGGCCAACCCTCTGCCACAGATCAAGAAGCTTGTGGACACGTCCAAGGCGGTAGGATACGAGAGTATTTTGCAAGAACAGGTCTTCATTAGCAGAGAAGACTCGGAGAAGAAGAAATTCTTTGACGACGTCAAGAGGCTAGGCTGGCACAAGGCCAATCAACTACGTTCTGGCAGCGGCAGTGACTCTGAAACGGGTCCGCCGGCTCCGAAGACACCTTCTGCCCCGAGATGGGTAGAGCAAGGTGTGGACGAGATTCTTCATCTGAAGATGTGCCAGAGCATACTTGACACGGACGTGCCGAGCACTATGGTGCTTGCGACGGGCGACGGCGCCGAAGCTGAGATGTCAGACGGGTTCCTTGCCCATGTTGAGCGTGCGCTGAAGCGAGGCTGGAGAGTCGAGCTGATCAGCTGGAGGCAGCAGACCAACGGAGGATACAGGAACAAGAAGTTCAGGACCAAGTGGGCCGAGCAGTTCAAGATCATCGAGCTGGACGACTTTGTGGAGGATTTGATTGACACTGCATGAGCATCACGCAGGGTATTCTGATGAGATTTTGGGTTGTCACGTTGAGCGTTTGCATAAATGCAGCAGGCATTCGGGTGTCTTTTGTTAATTACATTCTTCTTCCCTTTTGAGCTTATCATGGCGTGGATGGCAATACGCATGACAGCGACGGTCTACAGCCTTTGTGCGGAGGAGCGTTATGCAGCGAAGTTATCGTCGTCGTTTGGCATGCATGATCGGGAGCCAACTACCTGATTGATGATTAGCTGAAAATAGTCAACACTTCTACAGTGGCATGTTCGGCCTCCACTATGGCGCCGATCCGGCCCCTGCCTTTGCGATGGCAGCGGCAGATGTGCAATTTCAAAAGCCACGGCCGAGCATGAGTTCGCATACGCGCACGGACAGCAGAGGCGGAGGACTGGAGTCTCGCCAGCGTAGGTATTCCAACGTGAAACGCGCGCATGGCAGGATGGCGCTGCACGTCGCGTGTCGCAACACTGGTAGTTGGGACCAGGCCGGTTTGTTAGTGGGAGAAGGGCGTGCCGTCGTTGGAGTTTTGCATGGGTTGTCGTTGGTGCTGTGCACTCCTTTTTCCTTTGCTTTTCTGGTCATGCCATCATGCTGTGTCGATGCTGTGCCTCAGGCACCATTATTGTTGACTCGTCTGATGTGATGGATGGCAGTACCTAGTAGGAGAGTAGGTAGTCCCTGGCTAGTACAAAGGTAGAGTCAGGCGTGTGTAATTGCGATGTGCAAACCCTTTCCTTTCTTCAGGCACCGGCGCACCGTCTAGACTCTAACGAGCGTGGAGAAAGTCGGGATTTTCCGACCCAGTCCTTTTTCTCTCGTACCCAAATGCTGCGACATTCGTGCGAGGTCGGCGTTCGTGCGAGGTTTTGCAGCATGGATGCGGGTCGGACGAAAAGCAACGAGTCACGGCATGCGAACAACTGCACAGGAAATTAAACTGGTGCCGTGAGAGAGGGCTTTTCGGCGCCAAGAGGGCCCGCCGACGAGGGATTCGCTGGTTCACGCTCGCTGGGTTTTCTTGCTGGCTTACCAACTACCGCACAAAGGTTGGGCGTCACGCAGAGTGCAGGGCTTTAATTACCAGACAAAGTGGTTTTGGGTGCAGGTAGCGAGCGACAGGTGAAGGTGAAGGGTGCGTGGGCTGTTTCGAGTGCACATGGGGCTGGGCTGTGAGACGTGATTGCTGCGGCGACTGCGAGGCTGACGCTTACACAGCGTCGACAGGCGACAGGAAACGGTTGCCAGCATGCACGGTGCATGGATGCATGGAGAAGCGTCAACAAGTCAAACTTGGTGTTGCTGCGCGTGACTGACGTCGATAGGGAAGCCCTTCGACGCTTGGGAGGTTGATAAAGGCGCGTTATGGTGAGGTCATGCAGGCTAGCACGGTGGCTAATGCAGCGCTGCATCACAGGCACTGAAAGCTCTGGTGATTTGTGAGTGCTTGGGAGACTATGCTCGGATTCGGAAACATGCAGAATGCGGTGCGACGTTAAAACGTGAGCGCGATGGCTGCCAGAAACGCCCTGGAGGGCTCCTCGCGTGAGCACTGGAATGCAAGCGATGCGCCTGTCAGTGTTGTTGTTGTCGTTGTCGCTGTCGCTGTCGCTGTTGCTGTCGCGGCTGCATTCAAGCATTACCCCGACCGAGTCCAAGTCTCCAACACACAGCAGTAATGCACGCAACGGTCACAGCAAGCAAGATGCCGTAGCGCATCGCGATTCGCAGCAGGGAAGCTCTGCCCGTCGTGGATGCCGCTGCGTCAGGTGTAAACGAAATTGAGCTCCGGGGCCGTCTGGGCCCGACACGGCTAGCTCTCACGCCAATTTGCAGCCCCCGGCGCCGTGCACGCCTCAGCCATCCGCGAACTTCCTGCTCATAACCTTCGTGCTCCGACGCTTCCTCGGCCTGCTGGCTCTCTCTCTCGCGCCTCACGCCCTCGTCTGCTCCATCGCCCTCGCCCTCGCCTGCCTGCGCCCCAGCATTCCTCGGTCGTGTCGTGTGTCGCGTGTCGTGTGCTGCCTTGCTGTTGCCCCGTGCCCCTACAACCGCTGCGCCTCATCTCAGGCACCGCCAAACAATTCACTAGCCACCGTTTTGTCACCACCACCACCACCACCACCACCACCACCACTACCGCCGCTTCCACCACCGCCAGCCCGCACAGCATGCTCTCGCCCACCAAAGTCGCGGGCCTTTCCGCCTACATCCCCCATCGCGTGCGCCGCAAGTGGAGAGCCACCAAGTCACGCATCCACAGCCGCCAGTCGGTGACGTCGTCAATCGCCTCTCTCGAAACTTCGTGGTCGCCCTCGGACACAATAAAGGCCCTGCGCACCCACCCCTGGAGCATCTACGACGCCCAGTACCTGTTCCTCGCCATCGTCGCCATCTTCTCGCTGTCCGTCAGCGAGGCGCCCGGCCCCTTTGCCAAGACGTTTGCTGCGACTGCGCTCCTCACAGGCATCCTGGTACCCGCTACAAGGCAGTTTCTGCTACCATTGCTCCCAACATTAACATGGCTTTTCCTATTCAATAGCTGCAAGTACGTCATTTACACACCGACTTTCCGTCTGATCTTTGCTTGGCTTGGCAAAACTCAAGTTCGGATCTGACGGCAACACCACGGTTCACGATTCAGGATTCAGGATGCTAACACTTCCCCTCCAGATATGTTTCCCCCGAATACCGCCCTGCCATCTGGGTCCGCGTCCTCCCTGCTCTCGAAAACATCCTCTACGGTGCCAACCTTAGCAACATCATCTCTGCACACCAGCACACCGTTCTCGATGTGCTCGCGTGGTTCCCCTACGGACTTGTCCACTACGTCTCCCCGGTTATTGTCTGCGGGTGCATGTTCATTTGGGGCCCTCCTGGCACGCTTCCTACATTCGCACGCGCGTTCGGTTACATGAACATCACAGCCGTTCTTATCCAGCTCGTCTTCCCTTGCTCTCCGCCTTGGTACGAGAACACTTACGGACTGGCCCCAGCCAACTACTCGATCCACGGCGATGCCGCAGGACTGAAGGCCATGGATAGGATTCTTGGGTTCGACATGTACACCTCCGCATTCCAGGCGTCGCCCGTAGTCTTTGGTGCATTCCCTTCCCTGCACTCCGGATGGGCGACACTGGAAACACTGTTCATGGGGCACGTCTTCCCCAAGCTGTTCCCTGTCTACGTGTTCTACACCATGTGGCTGTGGTGGTCGACAATGTACCTTCAGCACCACTACGCTGTTGACCTGGTTGCCGGCAGTCTTCGTAAGTTCACTCTCAACGAGCCACTAGTGACCTGTGCTAACACGTTCCCAGTTGCTGGCGTCTGTTACTTCTTTGGTCGCGCCAACTTCCTCCCCCGCATCCAGCCCGACAAGGAGTTTCGCTGGGACTACGACTACGTCGAGATTGGCGACCCTCAGGACGGCGCTGGCTACAGCATGCTCGACATCTACGAGGAGTTCCAGCCTCAATCTGACTCCGACGACTGGGCCAGCGGCTCCTCATCCTCTTACTCGACCGGCGGCCGCAGCCCTGTGGGTGCACGATCGCCCACCGATGACTCTCAGAGCCTCTGGGACGGCGACACAGTTGCATCGGACACTGAGCCCTCCAAGCACTGAATACCTCTACCTTCACACACCTCCATCCTCCTCGAACACATTCCTACGACGGTCCGCTCTTCTTAGAGTGACAGCCTTCACGATTTATGCATAAAAACGGAGTTTTGGTTTGCTAGCATTTCAGCGACACCATCGATTGAACCACATAGCATAGACCTTGGGAGATCGAACGCATCTGCACGCAGCGAGCAGATGTATGTATTGCATGTTTTGCATTGCGGACACCCCCACAGCAACCCTGTTTGCTTCGCTGTGGATGATCATCAGCCTTTGCGCTGTTTTAGTACCATTTTTTTTATTTTTTTGCACGGAAGAACGATACCCAAGTCGGTCGCTATCAATACGAAGAAAAGTATGAGCCAGCCGCTTTGTACTTGTACACATTCGCTCCAGCCTCGGCCGCCGATTTTCAGTTTTTTGAGCTGGCCGAGTGTCTGTATCAGGGAGGGCTTGATGAAGATGAAGACGAAGACGAAGATGACAGGTGACCGGATATACGGTGCATACCGGGAACACGGATGGAAAGACAAAGACTTGTCCTGGGACGCAACCAGATGGGCTCTTTTTGAGGTCTGGTCGAGGTCTCAGGCACGGGTAATCCTTATGGTGTAATGCTTAATGGAACGACACGGTTAATGAACCTACCTCAGTCAGCCACTCGATCCTCATGATGTGAACATTATACGCAGTGAGACTGATGCTGGTGGTTCACTGCGTTTGTAGATTGTTTTTCTTTTCTTGTACTCGGCTTGACAACCTGCACTCGCATTGGATTAATGGGAAAGCCGGCGAATCAATGCTTCCCAGATCCTACCGCTCCAAGACAAGACAGCGCTGATGCAATCGCACAGGCCTTTGAAGCGTCAGTATGCTCTCGGCTTGAACACTTTCTTCTCTCTTTCCTTTTCTCTTTCCTTTTCTCTTTCCTTCTCTCTCTCGCACTCGCACTCGCAATCGCTTGGTTTCGTTCCAAACGTCGGAGCGAACGCGAGTCCGTTTCTTCTCCCGGGAGCAGGGGGGGGGGGGGGACTGCAAGGTCGAGATGGGTCAGTGACACAGAGACCTTTACTATGCGAATCGACTCCGAGTCTCTTTCAGAGTCGGCCAGAGTAAATGGACGTGAATTCGAATCGAATATACCCCGAAGAAGCACTAGGTGAGTAAGGTCTTACTTAGCCACTGTTGATCCTGGGTCAATGGGCTTTGGACCTGCAGACTTTGTGGATGAGAATTCGGTCTATCGGCTCGCTGAGTATGAGTTTGAAGGCCGTTGCTGGATAGGTTGGATCGTGTGTTGTTGCAGAACTGAAAGTTGGTAGGTATAGGGCTATGGTATTGAGATTCGAGAGTCCACCAAAGGCTGTACTCAGCACTCGCCAGCTTCCTTTGCTGTATGTGGGGCGTAACTGGCGGATTGCACAACTTTCATTTGATGGAATGTCGTACTGCCAATGCGGAGATACGGACGGTATATTGTGTATATGGAGGAAGGATTGTAGTGAAAGGTAAGCTGGAACCGATAAGGTGTTCCACCCGTACCTGACTGGTAAGCGCACTGCTGTAGCACCATGCACGTAGTGCTGCAGTACCTGCGTATTCATTGTACGCGCTCGTTCTGCGGCATATGCATATATGTTAGAGAAAAGCAGCAGCGCAAGGGGTAAAATGACTTGGTCACTTCGATTTTCTTCAATCTTTTGAGAGACGGGTATATTTATACCGTGCAGGTGAGTGAACAGACAATCACACATATCGAAGAGTCAGCGCAAGAGGTGCGCCACATAAATCTAGAATTCACTTGCTGTTGTATTGTAGGCAAAGAGGGGTCGGAGTCGCGGTTGGCATGGCTAGCGCCTGACTACGTCATTTGACCTCTCTCGATTCTTCATTCTATAGAGCGTCAAACTGAATCAAAGTGCGATCTACACACGTGCATCGTACACCCTGCTGCACGCGTACACGCGCTCGTTCCGTTCCCGACTACATTGTAAGCCGCTCCTCGTAGGCGGGCCATGCTATGGTACGCCCAAGAACCTCGGCATAAGCCTCATAGACTCCAAGTTTGCAGATTCTTGAGGATGCCATTCAGGAACATTCGCACCTGAGGCTACAACCCCTTTCAGCCGTTTGTTTACGCCAAACTGTGGCTCAGTCGCGGAGATAGCGGCCTGGTGCAACAACCATCATCCCAGAACGGATTGACTGGCAGCTCGTATTTGTAGATCCCTTAATGGGGTTCGCGACTTTGGTTGGGTAGACTCGCGAATACGAGGCTCGAGAACCGCATGGTGGGCCGTGTGAAATCGTGGAGTTTCGAAACCACGCGTGGGTTTGCTTGTAGTTAGGGGCCCTCGGTGGTTTGCGGCCCCACGAGGATGATTGCAGGTTGCTGTTCAGGCTCCTGCTCAATCTTTCCACTCCTTCTGCACCCGCTGTTGCCGGCGCAGCTGTCACTCGCTCACCTAACTCTGTACATGTAATGAGTTAATACAGATGTTGAAGAGAGATCATTGGGCTATACTATGAGGCTCGCTGTACGATGGTTCCCTCTCTTGTTGTGCTGCTGGGTAGGTAGGGCGGGAGCTGCTGTTGGTAAGTCCACACCTTTCGCGATCCTCTGTTTGTTGCTCATGCTGACGCTTCTCCCACAGATTGCGCACCTTCTTCAGGCACCTTCGCGATCAACAGCCCCGACGACGTCGCTACGCTCAACCAATGCACGGCCTTTACCGGCAACGTCACCGTCGCAGCGAAGCAAATCGAAGATATCACACTCAATGGCCTCAAGGCAGTCACTGGAACACTGCAGATCACTGACGTGGAGGGCGTACTGTCGATATCTTCAACGACACTCGAGTCTGTCTCGACTTTGATCCTCAAAGACCTTCCAAAACTGATGACTCTGACATTGCCTGCGCTCAGCAACTTCTCGAAGCTGGACTTTACAGGCCTTACCGCTCTCAAGGGCTGTGAGATTGCGACTGGAGCCGTCCAACGTGATGTACACGAAGTCAACATTGTCAACACCGCTCTTGAGACCATGGACTGGTTGAAATGGCCAGTAGCATCAACATTGACTATTGCTGCCAACACGAAGCTCACTGACTTCAAATTACCATACGACCGAATCGCCGCTGGTAGCTCGTACCAGATCTCGATAAACTCAGCCTTGACCAATCTGGACTTCTCCCAATTGACGGGCATATATGGTAGCCTGATGATCAATGGCAATAAAGATTCACAGTTGGGCTTTGACAAGCTAGAGACCATAGATGGTTATGTTCGGCTCAGCGGACCGTTTACGAACATTACAATGCCGGCTCTGACGGACATCAATGGAGCACTCAGGGCAGAGTCATCCAAGAACATTCTCAGTTTCTGTAATTGGTTGAGTGTTCAGAACCGCCTGTTCGGACATTATGACTGCACCGCAAACGGTACAAATCCGCCCACAGCATCCAAGACCACAGTAACCACGTCTAGACCGACGTCGGCCGTTACTACAACTAGCGCCTCGGATGGCGACAACACCAGCTACAACGACGAGTCGAGCCTCTCCACTGGAGTTATAATCGGAATCGCCGTCGCGATGGTCGTCCTCATCAGTATAACTTTGACAGCATCGGCACTGTTCTTCCGTCGCAGGTCGCGTCACAAGGCACAGGCAACTGCCATTTCCGAAAAAGGGAAGACTCGCAGTTCTTCGACTTTAGGAGAAGAAACGAATGCACCGGGCGTACGCTATGAGCTTGGAGGAAGAAAGTCAGCACGTGAACTGCCTGGAGCAGGGCCAGTGAGAGAACTCGATGGTGAAAGTTTGCAAGAAGTGGACGAGGGGAGACTGTATTTTAGGGACCAGAAGCCTGCGTCAGCCAGTCCGATGGGAAGATTCGAACTACCATGAGCGAGGTCGAAATGAATCACGGCATCTTACGTTAACGACAAACATACCAGACGAGCTACTTGTTACTCATGCATGATCATTGTCACATGTCCAGTCATGGGATGCTGAGACGTCTTTCGCTTGTCACCAATCAACCCCTGGCCACGCGACAGCTATGTGATGTTGGAAGTTTGCTCGCCCTTGGTTTGCCTATATTACTGCACCCGGCCTTCGCCCTGGTAGCTCGCTATCCAGCCAAGAAGACCCACTGCGACTATCTAGAAAACAGGGCTTCTGCTGCTACCTAACTTCAACGCTGATCGAACCACAAGTCGAACCGATCATGTCGTCACTCCACCGAAATGATATAGTACCAAGCCATTCGGCTTGGTTCATTAGGACTTTGATGTTAAATTCACATCTTCGGATATCGAGACACCGTCAATCTTGAGGTGAAGGTAAAATCACTATGAAGAATCTCTCCGCAACGACAAACGAGCTAGCTGCAATACCGACTCCGTCGATCCACCTCAACGGTGAGCCTGCGCTTGCGCTGTGTATAAATTATTGTCTCTACTTTCGTATTGTCCGTCTCTCTCCCTCAGTCTTTTCCCAACTCCAACTCATACAACATCCACCTCATTACACGACATCCCCACACTCGCTCACAATGGAGATCATAAACGTATTTCTCGCTCTCATGAGCTTCCTTGCTGTCGCGCTCGCCGGCCAGGACCGTGCCTGCAAGGAGGGCAGTCTCAAATGTGACGGCGGCAGCCCTGGCGGCGCGGTCTTCGTGTGCAATGACGGCGTCTGGATAGTCCTCATGGCCTGCCGTTCCTACGAGAACTGTGTTAAAAAGCCTGTTCCACATTGCACCTGGGCTTCCGCCGACGCTGGTTCTGCCGACTCAGACCCAGTTCCTGGGTTCGAAGGCCTGCCTGCTGAGGTATCCGCTGCTGCTGACGACCTCAAGGTTTGTGGAAAGCTTCTGAACTGGCCAAAGACCTTCGAGCTGACAATGTGCAGAACGCCACCGTCGCGGACACCGTCGAAAGCTCGACTGCTGCAAACAACGGCAGCCCGAACTGGAACGTCTGTACACCATGTATGCGACACAACGACAACTGTCGACAGGTAGGTTTTCTTCCAATAGTCTCACACTTGGCGAGCAAGTTCACTAATGAGACCACAGTCGTGCACTTTTCAGGGTGACGAGTGCGATATCGCCTGCGGCTGGAAGACTAGCTCTGTAAACCTTACCACTGGCGATTTACGCCAGCCTACTGTCTCGTGCGGTGACTTCTGCAAGTGGCCTTATCAGTGAGCAATGAGCGGATCTACCATGGCTGCCTTGGACACCGGTGCTTCTGCCACCTTGGGGAGTGTTATCGTAGAAAATTTCTACACTGGTTGGGATGATTGTCCCCAGCTTCGAATGTGCGTTGGATTATAGACGGCAAGGTTTATACGAATTCATCAAGGAAATACCGCAATTTAACTTCCTCTTCTCGTCGTGCTTCTTGGTCGCTTGATTGGAAACATTCGACCTCCGGTTAATGAGCATGCTGCCATAAGAAAGTGAGGTCTAGACATGGTCCCAGTTTCAGCAGCTAAGCTTTTTCGTGGTCGATTCCTGCTTGTCTTTAGCAACAATGTGAATATGCAAATCGAGAATCTTCGGTGGGCCCGCTCATGGTGAAGTGAATGGGCCCTCATTTGGGATTTGGGTCCTCGTCTTCGCCTACGCTTTCGCTCGCTCCTTCCATCTTACTCAGCCACACCAAATTTCTGCTTCTCGCTGCGCAACTGTCTAACTCCTGGACCTCATAATCTCTCTTGCCACACCCTCCAAGCTACGATGAAGACCTTCACCACAATCCTCGCCTTCACCGGCCTCAGCATCCTCGCGGCTGCCGCTCCTCCAGGCACCCAAGGTAGCTGCGGCAATTGCGACACTCTTCCCGGACCGCAAACTGGAGGCAACGCCCAGATTCCTCTGCGCAGCTCTGCCAACAAGTCTGACGGCAAAGCGTACAAGTGCACCACGTTCGGCAACGAAGTGCGTATCAGCAGTTGCACCAACCAGATGTGCGGTCTTTGCATGATCTTCGAGTAAGTATACAATGTTGGCGCAACGTCAAGAGGACATCGTACTGACCTCCCGTAGGGACAACGATTGCCAGGGCGATATCCTTCACTGGGGCGGTCCAGGTTCGGCGTTCGAGGGGAAGGGTGCGAGGAGCTACTTCTGCATCTGAGGATAGCGGGTACAGCTGAGCTGGACGGTCTCAGCTCAGTCAGGTTCTATTGTAAGACCTGAGTTCGCTTGTATGCGCTCTACGCCATCGAATGTTCTAAGCTTATATGTAAATAGGCTTCAATAATGGAAACCAACGGGTCGTATTCCCTCTGCTCTTCGAGCTACCTGCTTACGCGCATGCTTCTGAAAGGTACACAGAGCGTATTCGTAGTTGCTCAAGCTTTAGTGAGCGCAGTAAAAGCATTAGAACGTTGGTCTCATGTGTGCATGCTAAGGACCACTGTGATGCCATGCGGTCTTCCATCACGTATATGCTAGCAGTCGTGGCATGATAAAGCAGGGTAGGGCCGTGTTCATCCTTGACTGATTTCACATTCCGTTCGTAGACATGCAAGACATTACAGTAAACATTAACATGAAAATTCTCAAAATTGTGCAGGCGAAGTGACTTACTGAGCACTCACCTGATACAGTTCGGCGCTTAATTGGCGGTCAAGTGAAGTGCTGTGCCCCAAGCAAACGCCCTCCCACTCCTCTTTGTTCGCTAACACAGCCTCAGTACCATATCTAGACTGCACCATCTCCCTCACCACCTTCTTCTCTTTCACATCTAACATCCTCTCAACTTTCTCCCTCACACCCATATATCAATACGTTACCACCGATAGCCAGTTGTCCAATAAATAATGAAGTACCTCACCACCATCTTTGCTCTTATGAGCCTCACTACCCTCGCCATGGCCGCTCCTGCTGAGCCCGCTCACAACTCTCAACTCATCGCTCGCGAGACCCAGCCTTGGGCGCCAGGCTCCTACTGCGGCAAGTGCGTCCTCCAAGAGGGTGGCCAATTGCGCGAGTTGCGCACCTCCGTCCCCGTGAACAAGTGCAACACCCTCGCCGAGGACGAGCACTACAGCAGCTGCACCAACCAGTACTGCGGTGTCTGTGTGGTCTTCAAGTAAGTCTTTTGTGAAGCCTTTGCGGTCTCAGTGATGGTTGTGTAGGTGAGAACAGTGCTGATGTCACTAGGAACAATGATTGCCAGGGCGACGTGGTCCATTCGGGCGGCCCAGGTGCAGGCTCCTTCGATGCCAAGAGCGCTCGATCTTACTACTGCATGTAAGCAGCTTGAGTTTCTCAGCAGGATGAGCCTTGATTCTTCTGTTTAATGCAGGAGGTGGAGAAGGCGGGTCTCAAGACAATCGATATTGGGAAGGGGTAGAAGTGACATAGTCGATAGTAGCGTGAGGTGATTGTTATAAGACTATCAATAATGACATACTTCCTTAATCCTACTTGCCATTTGCACGTACCGTAGAATTTGCAGCAAGATCTGCGGCGCCTTCGTTGGACGCTTAAGTCATGTTCTTCAACAAGTAAGACAGACCAGCCCACATCTCCTCACTGCTAGGCAAAATCTGGGTCGCAGGCAGAACGAAACCGTATGTACCAGTGTCACGGAGCTCGACAGTCATTGCGTACTTCGCCTTGGCGTTCTCGATCGCATAGTCGACACTGTCACCGCTCACCTGGTAGATGGTGTTGCAAATGGGACCACCAGTGAAAGTTGTACCATGGACAGCTTTGACGGCAGCAATAGCGCCCTTGGTAAGGCTGGCGTAGCTGGCAGAGTTGGGAAGCGTTCCAGAGCAAGTATAGCCATAGGGGTACATCCAAAGCTGAGAGTAGGAGTGGATGTCCATGTAGAGCTGGATACCCTTGCCTGCAGCAAGGCTGTCAAGCTGAGCCTTCAGCGCTTTGGTCTCGACACCGTCGCCGGCAGCAGGGCCCTTGTAGTCTTCATCGCACGGCGAGGAGCTGGCTCCCTGAGCTTGGCTCCAAGATTTGTGCGGCCAATTCCTGTTGATGTCACGACCGACGCAGGAGGCTGTCGGGGTAGTCTGCCGGTTTTTCCTCCAGAGACGGTTGCTGTTCTGTGAGAAGTAGAAGCCGTCCGGGTTGACGACAGGGAAGATGTAGAAGTCGTACTTGTTCTTGAAGGCGGCAGTTGTAGCATCCGTGGAGGTGAGCAGCTGGTACGCGGCGTACTCGTTGACCATGGTTGTAATCCATTCTCTGGCGTGCACAGTGCTGTGCCAAACGACTGCCTTCTGGGAGCCCTTGCCGCCGCTACCCCAGATATGGATGCCCTTGATGTCACGTCCCTCGAGCGACTTGCCTGCGGAGATGACCTCAGAGTTTGAGGGGTACGCAGCTGCAAGGTCAGAGATCCACTGGTAGTGATCGGCCAATGCGTGGTATGAGTTGAACCATGTAGCACTGGGCGCAGCGCCGGCTGTCGAATGTTTAGTAACGACAACTTTTAAGAGGCGGCATGCATACCAGCATATGTAGAGAAAGTGTTCTCCTCAGAGATAGATGCGCCCAAGTTCTCGTGCATTATCTTAGTCTCAAAATCCTTCGTGGCAGCCTCGAATGCTGAGAGCTGTTCAGGTGCAACTGAGACGTCGACTACATCACCAGATGACGGCTTGCCCTTCCACACATCGAGCTGCAGCTTGTTCACCACCTCTTGGAACTTGGCGGTGTTGGAGGGTCCATTGACGCGGAAGACTTTCCAATCGTCGTAGCTGACCTTCTGCTTGTTGGAAACCGATGCGGCTGAGGCAAGCCCCAACGAGGCAAGAGTAACGCCGAGGAACTTCATGGCGAAGTACATCCGAGCTGCTTAAGGAGGTAGCTGGTGAGGACAATGATGGTCGCTCACGGGCCTGACTTATATACAAGTTGCAAGCACTAACCTTCTCGGTCGTGCGCCGAGCTTCAAGTCGTCTATAGTGCGGGCATCGCACCTGCCGTACTCAATCCGAATGCTGCCGGCACCAAGGCTATGCCAGGAAGTTCAGAAGCACGTCGTCTTGGTATTGCATCTGTTTAATATATTGTCCTATGATAAGGCTGAATCTAGACGGCCATCCATGCAGGATTGCAGTGATTGACCGGGATGTACAATAACACGACCAGGAGCACCTCCGAAAGAGGCATGAGCTTGAGCTAGATAAGAGTGGTTAAGCATCAGGGCTTTCTGAATGGTCAGCGTGGACATAATTGGGTTTTGGCTTGCGGTGTTTCGCTGCCTCGTAGGGGTCTCATTGCTGGGGAAAGCGCGGGGTTGGCAAATCGACCTTCCGCTTGTGGTTTGGGCGAAACAGCGGTATACTATCTGCTTATGGAAGGAAGAAGCATCGGACTACAGTCATGATACGATGATCGATCTGGCGACGCGCGAAGGTGTGTAGTAATATTGTGGAAGGTGACAGAAACAGGTGAGGAGGCTGGGACTGGATGACTTCATTGCCTGTGTACGACGCGCTTGCAACTTATTCACCCCATTTTCATGTCAAACAATATCGATGTGTGACTACCTACGTATCTCACTACTTCCCTATTTATGCAGACCAAAATTGGTATACTGAAAAACTATCGCTATCCAGCTCGTTGGCTTATCCCTCTGATCTTCGTCTGCTTTCTATTTACGTATGCCAAGTGAACCTACCGATAGAGGACCCCTCATGTAGCAACTAGAGCCGGACGCGTGCAAATAGCCCGTCAACACAAGGGATGTAGTTAATCCTGTTGTGCAGACCGATTCAGATTTTAAAACAATGTTATAAGACTGCAACCTATTTGTGGAGACTGTAGAGTAGTAGTAATTATGCTAGAGGCCTTCAGCAGTACCGATAAATGCTCTTATTCGCTGACAAGTCGCTTTGGGTTTGTTTATTCAAAGTATCGTACTTTGGTGCATTCTTGTTTGCTCAATTTGATCTTAAGTCGTAGCTGTCGCTGTTGAGAGTGGAAAAGCTGGGTGCTACAGCTCGCGATGCAATTAAATTTTGACATGAATATTTCTTCAACAACTACCGTGTCCGTGCGCGCAACGCCCGGAGTCGCGCAACGCCCAGAAACCACCTTAACGCTTAAAAATAGATAAGGTTGTATAACTACCTACAATAGCTATTATTACAGGATCTTATAGTGTAGTAGTAACGTATTCAACAGGTAAGTCGGCCACACAGGCGAGTCGGCCACTCTGCCAAGACCACACCAACATTCTACCTTATAACGCAATAACTTAACAATAATATAAACCTACGCCCTTAAAAGAGGCTGTAATATAGCTTGCGCTCTAGGCACTTAAACAAGACGTAAACCTTACTATATAACGCGCTGCAGCCATATATAACACGCCTTGCAGTATACTATATAATTAATATATAGGATAACCTATATAAGCTAATTATACACCAAGTTAACAGAATATAGATTAGACTAAAGAGGATGTAATTACTAAGTACATTCTTAAGCTAGATGTATAAGGATTTACCCCTTAGCTAGCTGCTGTAGCTAATATAGCTAATTCTTTACGTGCTAAGCATAATATAGGCCATGTTAGCATAAACTAGCCTAATATATTTATTAAGTGCTGCCCTAACCTTAAAGTAAAGTTTAATTGCAAGTACAACTATAAGAGAGCCCTCTATAAGGATCTAGAGATTATATAAGGCTAGTTTAGGCTTATAGCAAATGTTAAAGCTAAGTATAGCATCTAGGATAATAACATATATAACTTTAATAAGACAGGCTTTATAATAGGCTAGATATCTGCAGAAGTAGTTATTATAGGTTTAGAGCGTTAAGGACAGCTAAAGGCAGTATAGTAGGGCAATTAAGAGTAGACAACAGTTATACAGGGCATTAATAGCATAGGGTAGGCTATTCTACCCTTTATTATCTTTAAAGGCTGCAACTACCTCTCTACCTGGTATAAAGAGGACAACCTGCCCTATAACTGGGTTATTAGAGTCTCTAAGAACAGATGGACTACTAACAAGCTTGGTCTAGACTGGTTAAAGCACTTTAATGCCTATACAAAGACGCGCACCTAAGGAGTGCACTAGCTACTCCTTATTAATAGCCACAAGAGCCATAACTCCCTTAACTTCTAATAATACTGTAAGGAAGCAAAGATTATTACACTGTGTATGCCTCTACACTTATCTTACCTCTTATAACTACTAGATATAGGTTATTTTGCCCCTCTAAAGAAGGTATATAGGCGCTAAGCTAAGAATCTTATACGCAACTATATTACTTATATTACTAAAACTAAGTTCCTACTATGCTTTATAGACGCCTATAAGGAGACATTTACTTCTAGCAATATCTAAGAAGGCTTCTAAGGCGCTAGAATAGTCCCCTTTAACCTAGAACAGGTTATAATAGGTCTTAATGTCTGCCTACGTACCCTACTGCTACCTACTGTAGAAGATAAGCCCTAGCAGTCCTAAACCCTAAGTACTACCCTGCAATTAGGGTTGCAATTAACACTAGTTTAAGAGAGGATTTAAAGGCATGCAAGCAGCTTACTAACTTTAATAGTTAAGGCCTTTAAAAAGCTTACTAAAGGCGTAGCTATAGTAGCGTATAAGCTAGTGTTAGCTTAAAGGGAGATTACTAGGCTTTAAGCAGTAAATAAGGCTGCTATGTAACGTAAATTGCATAAAAGAAAGCAGTTACAGCAGAAGAAAGTCCTAACAGATAAGGAAGGCCTTTAATTAACTACTTTAACTAAGTTTAGGGCGTGTAGTAATAGTAAGAAGGTAAGGAAGCAAGTATGTGTTAAAGGAGGTAAGGTAACCTAAAGACACTATAAAAAGTGCCACAATATAGGGCATAACTTACGCACGTATAAAAAGCCTAAAGAAGGTGTTACTAAATAATATTATATACTGTACTACTATAAATAATACTAATGTAGGCTAATGTAAGCCATAATAGGGTAGAATGTTGGTGTGGTCTTAGCAGAGTGGCCGACTTGCCTGTGTAGCTAACTCACCTATTAAATACGTTAATTAATTACTTATAAAAAAGATGTACTATTTAAATTTTGCTAGTAACTTAACGTTACAGCTATGTAATGTAGTTTTAAGTAGAGGAGCTAGGGACAGTAATAGGGGACTACAACTACTAACATTATCCCTAGGACTATGTTTTTAATAATTTTTTAGCTAAGTTACTTATAAAGCTTTCCTCTTACTCTTTTAAGGCAATTTTATAGCTTTTACAGTATTACGCTCTTATTATTAACGCTGCTTTTTAGCCTAATGTATAGCTCTCTAATTTGCTATGTTAGCCTTCTTCTTCTTATGTACTACCTTAGCTGCCTCTTACACTATATACCTCTCCTTCTTCTTCTTCTCTTTAACTAGCTTGTTAGCGTATATAAGCTCCTTCCTATTAATTTTCTTAAGCTCTTCTTCTATCTTTAGGTGCTTAAATATATTATAGCATTTTTTAGCTTTATACTACTTGCTAGGGGACTAAAACACAGCACTACTATAGTACTCCTGCTGTTGTTAGAGGTCTAGCTTTTTAGGCTTTTTACTCTACCTCTTCTTAATATCTAGTGCTTTTTTAAGACCCTATACGTTATTATAGAGTATACTGTTTTAGATTAAGATATAGTAGAGTAAGCGCCTTAGCTTCTTTACCTCCTTACTACGCTTATCCTTTACTACTAACCTAATAAGTAACTATACTTTAAGCTAGTCTTCTCTACTATAGTATAAGTTAGATAATAACGTATCTAAGGCCTTAGCTACGTTGTTAGCAAACCTAGTAAGGACTTTGTTAGGGTTAAGGGGTAAGATACTAGTAGCTTTAAAGCCTTTAAGTATTAGCTTTTCTGTAAAGGTAGACACCTAGGCAGCCTAAAATAGATTAAAGAAGTTACCCTTCTTTACAGAGACCTTCCTATAGCTATCCCTAGTAAACTAAGCAAGCTCCTTCTTATATGCTGTAGATAGAGGCTTAAAGTTAACTATATCTAGTAGCTAAGTTATTTAAGTTAAGTAAGAGGGAAGGATATATATTAGAATCTAATTATTATTACAGTACCTAATAAAATTAAGTGTTAGGTATAATCTGTGGCTATCTACTATTAAAAGCTAATAGGATCTCTGTGCTTTCTTCTTAGTGTAGCAATTAAACACTTGCTTAAGCTAGGTAAGGCTAATGTTGTTATTAGTCTAGCTAGTAGGGGTTGTAGTAAAGTAGACTAAGTGCTTTCCTAGCTCTATACTCTTAACCCAGCTTAATTATACTACCTTTTCCTTGCCTAGATAGATAAGGCCTAGCAGTAATACACTTCTATTAGCATAGGTACATACTAGCACTAAAATCTACTCTCTATTACTATCTTAAAGCGTTGCTTTAACCTCCCCCTTATCCTATCTGCGCTTACTAAACACCTATTTTAATCTACCTACTACTCCTATTATAAAGCCCTTCTTATCTATATTATATATATAGCAGCTCTTAACAGAGTATTTAGTAATCTTCTACTATAGAAGGTTAAAGTAGAGCTTATATTTAGTGTATAAGTTAGCTAAGTAACAGGTAGCATCTATAGTATTAGTCTATTATAAGGTAAGCTTATTATTATAGTTATAGAGAAAGTAAGTAACCTAGCTATTAGAGACTAGATTTTAGGCTATAGATAAAGCAAAATTCTGTATTATATCTTATATAGGTAGTAAATAACACTTAGTAAGCACATCTATATACTTTATTAGCTCTCTCTCTTATTCTAGGTTAAGCTGTTATTAATTAATATCCTTAGTCTCCTATAACGTACTCCACGGGCGAGTCGGACACACAGGCGAGTCGGACACTCAAATTCACACCAAAAATCATAATTCTTAAACCTTAATATCTCCACAACTACACAATAAAATTATTTAAAAATTAATATACTACGCTGCATGTATATAAAGATAAAGACTATAGAAGCGCTTAGCTTTCCTCCTATTAATGTAGAAGTTAGTAAGTAAGATATAAAATACAGGGATTATTTTAGCGTACTTGTAAATACCTCTATGTGTATCTATAATAGAGCTTAGTGCTTCTAGACTCTTTATTTTTATATAGATGCAGCATAGATTTTAAATTTCTAGACAATTTTATTGTGTGGTTGTAGAGATATTAAGGTGTAAGAATTGTGATTTTTGGTGTGAATTTGAGTGTCCGACTCGCCTGTGTGTCCGACTCGCCCGTGGAGTACGTTAACGCCTGTACGCGTTAGTGTTAGCAGGACAGAGTTAAGTAATTAACGCTAAACTTGTTAGTAAAATGCTAATATATAAGTTTTTTACATAGTTCTAGCGCATTAATTACTGTAAGCGCTTTGTTAATAGGTGCTATAGTTGTTAAGATATAACGCGTTAAAGTATGGCGTAGTTTAGATGAGTCGGGCGTTGCGCGACTCTGGGCGTTGCGCGCACGGACACGGTACAACTACCTGTATCTAACGGACAATATTTCATCACACCTTTCCATTACCGTGAGTTTCGCGTAGCGTATTCGGATCCATCTCAGCGACCCCGTGGGATGTCCCCGCGTGCGCATCTGCAAGCTCGTTCTCGGGATCGTCCACAATACCCGTGATCTTGGTCACGATGACAGCGGCAAAAGTGTCGCAACTTACGTTGGCCATGGTGCGGAAGCGGTCGAGGAACCAGTCTATGGCCACAACGACAGCGTACATGCCTGTGACAGGCACGTTGATAGAGCCTAGAGTGTGTCAGCGTCTTGTTGAGTATCGGAGTTGCAGAGACTTACCGCAGATCATGACTACAAGTACCAAGCTGGAGCTGGGGATTGGTGTGGTGCCGATTGAGGCGAGTGTCGAGAGAAGGACAACAACGATGTAGTCGGCAGCGTTAAGCGTGATGCCCTGCATCGCAGCCAGAAACACCACGACGATGGGAAAGTAGATTGCCGTTCCATCCATGTTGATGAGGCAGCCGAGGGGAACGGCGAACTTGGTGACGGTAACCGGTACGCCCTGCGCCAACACACAGCGGATGGTCACAGGCAGCGTCGCAGCACTCGACGCTGTACCCCACGCTGTGATCCAGGCAGGACTGCAGCGTATCCACAGCGTGTACGGGTTCTTCCTCGTCATCGCGAAGAAGATGATGGGTATAAGGACGAAGAGATGCAAAATCATGCCGCAAAGTGTGCCGCCGATTAGGATGCCGAGATTGATGCCGATTTCTGCAATGTCTAGACGGAACAGGTTCGGCATGATGAGGAAAAAAACACCAATCGGTGCGAGGCAGATGAGCACTGTGATAATCTCCATGATGATCTGCTCGATCTCTTCAATCGCGCGGATGAGTGCGCTGCCGGGTTTGATGCAGTAGCCGAGGACCACGGCAGTGACGAGCACCGCAAGGAGGCTGTCCGTAGCCATGGCATTGACGACATTGTTGGGTACGAGGGAGTAGAACATGTCGACAACAACTTCATGAATCGCGAAAGCTTCACGCTCGTCAATGGTTTCTTGGTCTGCTTCGTCGACTTGCAGTTGCTCGCCGCCAACTACGGTCATGAGCTTGGACCAGACGAGGCCGACGAGGAGGCATGAATGTGCAACTGCGAGGATGGTGGTAAGAAGATAATAACCAATTGTCCAGCGAGCGAGTTTGCCGGCTTTGCCGCCACCTTGGGTCATGGTACGGAGGCGCTGGACAGCCATGATCATTGCTGTCACAATCATGGGGAGTACTGTTGACTGTTAGTAAATAGAATCCGGGATATGTTAGGGGTCACTCACCGACAGCCCTCAGAGCGCGCAACCAAAGCTGGCCCGGGATAGCGAGCAGCGCAACTGCTGCATCTGGTATGTCTGAGACCTGAGTGGTCACGATCAAACCAATGGCAATGGCAAACAATGCCGCAGCGATGATTTGCAGCACGGATCCGGGTGTTATGAACTTCTGCCACAACGTCTTCTTCTTCTGAGCTTCTCCCTCGTCGATAGTTGGCTGAGGCGAAAGATCGGAAGGGGAGCTTGACGAAGTCTCACGGACAACTCTGCCATCCTTGACTTCCTCGATTTCGCCCATGATTAGCAGTTGTGTCGAATGTTAATATACGCAAATTCGATAGTACTTGGCCACGTAGCAGGACTGTCAAGGTTCGACCAGTCCCTTGACGTGCTCCAGAGCATCTTATACACCAGCTCACGGCCCTCCATACTTCCCCGCATGGCTCCAGCGTGGCAAGCCAGAGATAACAAAAGTTCTCTTCCGTATCTTGCGTCTACCAGCGGACCTGTCGATAGCTTCGAAAACAGCCTCCCGAGCTCTCGAGCATCGAACAATCCCTTGGGAACATTGGCAACTTTGGCATCTACATCGCTAAAGGAAGGTTGGAAGGTTATCAACATTCCGACTTCCGCCTTGTAGCCTTGACGCCCTTCAAATGGACGCTCCATTAGGTAATTATCGGCAACTCGGAACGCTATGCCAAGAGAGTGAAGTCTTGTGTACGGTCTACCGCGCCTTTTCCGCCGATAATACGGCTCTTCATTGGCGCGTACATGACAAAAGAGCACGCACGGAGCTGGTAATGGCCTTGGGGTGGAGAGGGACAAGCCTTTGCGCTTCTTCGCGTGCTCAATAGGGGCTCAGGCAGCTTGGCTAGGTACTTCTGTGACTGCTACGCCTCCTACGTTCACGACAAGTTCTGCATGACCTTGCTGCCAAAGTCTAGTGGCACAAGCCGTTGAGCCGAAGCGTACGGTTGTGGCTTGTGTAGTATTGATGGAACAGTTCCTGTAAAGCTTTCACCAAAGAAACTATTAGGTCACGTGTGTATATGAATACCGTAAAAATTCGATTCTCTGGCCGCGAGCTAACAGAAGGCGGCATGGCCTGGAAAAGTTTAGATAACGCGCAATGCAACATTAGGTAGGGCGCCCTACAATTTTGCATAGCCTGTAATCCCTACGCTCCCTAAACAATGCGTACACCTTTATTGCAGCAGCAAATATCTATTTTTAATTATTATTTCAAGGTTTTAGTGTTTGTAAGAGTAGCATGTGCTAAGTTAGCACCTTACCTAATTAGGCAGTCTATAATAGAATAGATAGGCAAATTTTTTAGTACTTATAAACTAAATCTGCTACAACTACGTGCTGTTAACGCCCTAATAATCTATTAAACTTGCTAGCCTTATGTTGCTCTGTATACAGTGGCAAAAGGGTAGGAGTTAGGTAGGGGTAGGGTACATCACGTGATGTACCCCTACCCTACCCTACCTCTACCCACGCTAATTCTATGCTAAGAGGGTAGGGGTAGGGTAGGGTCTACATGGGGTACAGGTAGGGGTAGGGTAGGGTCTACATAGGGTACAGGTAGGGGTAGGGTAGGGTCCACATGGGGTAGGGGTAGGGGTAGGGTAGGGTCTACATGGGGTAGGGGTAGGGGTAGGGTAGGGTCTACATAGGGTACAGGTAGGGGTTAGGTAGAGGTTGGGTAGGGTAGGTGTCAGCGTGTAACTCTTTAACTAAAGCAGTTATTGTAAAACCTTTTACTACAGAAATGTAGAGTAAAACAAGCGCTTTTAAACAGTCTATATACCGTAAGATTCTAATTAAAACTAGTAGAGTTATAGCAGTTATTGTGTAAATCCTAGGTTGTTACTACGTAGGCCTACGTAACAACTGCTCTAGCTCTACTAGTTTTAATTGGAATCTTACAGAGTATAGACTGTTTAAAAGCGCTCTCCTTGTTCTATATCTTTCTAGTACAAAATTTCTTAATAGCTGCTTTACTGTAAGAGTTACAGGTAGGGGTAGAGGTAGGGAAGAGGTAGGCCTAAGTAGGGCCTGTAGGTGTCGGCGTCCAACACTTTAACTAAAGCAGTTATTGCAAAACTTTGTACTACAAAATTGTAGAGCAAGATAAGCGCTTTTAAACGGTCCATATACTGTAAGATTCTAATTAGAACTAGTAGAGCTAGAGCAGTTGTTACGTAGGCCTACGTAGTAACAACCTAGGATTTACACAATAACTGCTATAACCCTACTAGTTTTAATTAAAATCTTACAGTATATAGACTGTTTAAAAGCGCTTATTTTGCTCTATAATTTTGTAGTACAATTTTTTATAATAACTGCTTTAGTTAAAGTGTTGGACGCTGACACCTACAGGCCCTACTTGGGCCTACCTCTTTCCTACAGACCCTACCCCAAACTCTACCCTACCCTACCCCTACCCCTGGTCCGTGCAGACTGTACCCTACCTCTACCCTACACTAGAGGTACCTCTACCCTACACTAGAGGTACCTCTACCCTACCTCTACCTAACGTCTGTATAGACTCTACCCTACCCCTACCCTATATAGACCCTACCCCTACCCTACCTCTACCCCTAGTCCGTGCAGACTGTACCTAACCCCTACCTAACCCTAGGGTACCCCCTACCCTTTTACCAGCGTAGCTCTGTAGCTAAAAGCTCTAGGTTAGTAGCATGCTTAATTTCCTATAACTGCTAGCTACTAATTTTAGGTGGCAGTAATACAGTGGCAAAAGGGTAGGGGTTAGGTAGGGGTAGGGTACATCAGGTGATGTACCCCTACTGTACCCTACCCCTACCTACGCTAATTCCATGCTAAGAGGGTAGGGGTAGGGTAGGGTCTACATAGGGTAGAGGTAGGGGTAGGGTAGGGTCTATATAGGGTAGGGGTAGGGGTAGAGTAGAGTCTATATAGGGTAGGGGTACAGGTAGGGTAGGGTCTATATAGGGTAGAGGTAGGGGTTAGGTATATTACGTAACTACACATCTATCCTATTAAAGCCTTTTTTATTTAAATATTTTAGTTGTTAAGCTTTAAATATTATTATAGACAATTATTATATATAGGTGTATTTATTAATTAGTAGTATATATTATATAAATATTCTATAAAACCCTAGTTCTTTCTTTTTCCCCTCTTATAATATATAATTATTTAGTAGAAGGCAATAACAAGCCTCTAGTAGTATTGCTTTACAAGAGCTATATTCTTTACCTAAATAGTAACTTACTTTATATAAATAGCGTTTATGTTTATATCTTTAAATATTAGTTTTATATTCTTCTATAAGAAACTAATATATACCTTTAAAGACACTAATAAGGAAAGACTTAGCAGACTCCTAAAGAGCCTCTAGAGCGCTAGCCTAGAACTAAAGATTATTCCTTAGTTAAAGAGCAACTTCCTAAACTATGCGTAAGAATAGCATCTTAGGTATTAATAATTTAGTTAACCTCTAGTATTAACAGATATTGCGCAGCGCAACTACTACCTTAGAATTAGTTATTAAATATAATAATAGAATATAGTAATATACTACCAGCCTTATAACAGTACCTACGCTTTAGTAGCAGAGCAGGCGCCTTACAGGCAGACTTGGCTGCTAAGGGCTTCCTTACCAGCGTGCTGCCAGTTACAGCTAATCCTTAGCTTAGGACAGCCTTGTTCCTGCGACCTCTAGCTATATTAGCTGTAATAGTTAGCTGTAATAGTATGCTGTAGTAGTAGGCTGTAAAAACAAGTGTAATAGCAGGTGTAATAGCTTACAGGCTGTAATAGCTGTAATAGTAGGCTGTAATATTATAGTACGCCTAGGTTACGCAGTAAAATTGTAGTAGTATAGCTGTTATAATAGTGTAGTATTGTAGTGTAAAAGGTAATAGTAGAGTTTATTAATAGGTTAGTGTAATAACGCGTGCAGAGGTCTGTGCGCTGCTAAAGTTTAGGCTGCTACCTAACGTAAGAAAATCAGAATCTGTAGCTAGTAGAAGGTTATTATAACTATTATACACTAGCGTAACTATAATAAAAGCTTATAATAACCTACTAGTAGTATAAATACGCTAAGTACATTCTTTTAGCCTAGGCTGCGTCTAATTCTAATTTAATTTAATATTGTAAGACGTGTTACAAATGTTTCCTGTTACTTTAGCACTAGCGTTTATTATTTAAGCGCTAGTAGAGGCTGCTACCTAGCGCAAGAAAACTAAAATCTATTATAAGTAGGGGATTATTATAACTATAATGCATAAACAGTTATGTAATAAAAACTGTAATAACTTACAGATAGTACAAATACACTAAGTATATTCTTTTAGCCTAGGCTGTGTCTAATTTTAATTCAATTTAATATTATAAGATGTGTTGTAAATGTTTCCTATTACTTTAGCGATAGCGTTTGTTGTTTAAGCGCTAGTAGAGGCTGCTACCTAGCGTAAGAAAACTAAAATCTATTGCAAGTAGGGATTATTACAACTATAATGCACAAACAGTTATATAATACTAAACTATAATAACCTATAGATTTTGTATATTTACTAAGCGCATTTTTTTAATATAGGTTGCACCTAGCTCTAAGCTGTTTTAATATTATTAGAAGGGGTTTTAATGTTTTTTGTTGTAACAGCGCTAGCGTTTATTGCTTTTGCGCTAGCAAAACTAGGACAGGTTAAGCACAGACTAGCTGCTAAAAAGCTTACTACCGCCCTGCTCTTCTATAACACCTTCTACATCTATAATACCTTCTATTTATACAATACTACACGTTATTACTACCTCCTACTACAGTTAGCATAATTAAACCTAATGCTAATAATATTAAGAAGGAGGAGGAGGAGGAGGAGGAGGAAGATATGCTAACCTTTACTAGCACTACAGGTACCAGTATACCAGCTAGCTTCACTACTAAGGAGTAGGATTAACTAAATAAGGTAGTTATTACAGCCTGTTATAACAGTTAGTGCTAATAATACTAGGGTTTCTATTTAAGAGACTATAAGATTAATTAAGTCCTTAATTCTTATAGTTAGATTAGGGCTGTAGACCAAAAGACTAGCACAAAAGTCTTATTTAAGGGAGAGCTTAGCAACAGTATCTGCACAGTTTAACAAAGAAATTAAGCTGCCTTGCGTAGCAAAGAGAAGGAAATTATTAATAAGATAAAGCCTGCTAATTATGCAGCAAAATACTAGGCTAGGCTAAAGTTAGGTTAAGACTAGTCTTATGCTTTAGCAGATCTTAATGTTTAAGCTGTAATAGTAGCCTAGACTAAAGAAGATGTAGATTAGCAACGCTTTAAGTTATCTACTAGTAGTTAGTTATTACAGCTTCTTATTACAAACATTTACTAACTAAGAACAGCTAAGTAGCTTAAAAATAAGCTTAAGACTGTTTATAAGAAGTAGGATAATCTTAAGCATAAAATAGATCTTCGCGCATACTAACAGGCCCTTAGAAAGCATGCAGAACTTGCTTAAGACAGTTCTACTACTAGTTAGACTACTGTAGGCTAAGGTAATAAACAGCTCTTTTCTAATAGCGGCGTTGTTAAGAAACTACTCTGCTAAGAGTATTAGCAAGGTCTTTAAAAACCTAAAGATAACACCTTTAAAAGCAAGAAGGAGAAGGAAGAATAGGAGGCCTTCTGTAATAATATGTCACCTAAAAGCATAGTAGTTGCAACTAATAATACCTAGCTGTAAGTTATTACATTATATTATTACATATACTTACTAATTACTGTAGTTAAACTAAACCTCTGTCTCTCTTAGATAAGATTAGTTAGGATACTAAGCTTGTTAGCTATTGCCTATTTATTCCAGCACCTAACAATAATAAGTGTAAGAAGGAGATTAAAGAGTCTAATTCTAAGCTAGAGGAGTACTATTAATCTATGCTAAATGTGTATAAGACTAATAAGTAATTTTACAAGTTATTAGCTAAAAAAGATATAGAGGAATTAGGATCTAAAGGATCTAACAATAATAATAAGATAGATCTAGATTAGATATAGAGCTAATGTTTTAGCTTAAAATAACAGCTAATTAACACATACATAGCCTCTTTTGCAAGATCTACTAATTTCTGTTTAATTTATTATTTTGTATCTCTACCTAATCAGAAACTCACTTAAGATATCTAAGCTAACCCTAAGAAAATAGTGAAACAACTAGTTCCTAGCACTAAATATAAAAATCTTGCTGTTAGGGACTTAGGGCTTAGGCTTGCCCTAGGCAGTTTATTAAAAAGTTTTTCTATTATCCTGTTGCCTTAGGATTAAATATCTATATTTGTTATGTCTACATATAACATATATGTCATCACTACTAGTAGACACACCTTCTACTCTACCTAAGCTTCTTCTATCTCTTACTTTCTCTGCTACACAACTTGTTAAAGGGGCGTTTCTAAAACAATTATATCTTATTAAACGGCCAGTATCCCTAGACCCTAATACTAGTAATAGTAAGGCAACTATTATAGTATAGGATTAGTGGTAGACAACTATAAAGAGTGTACAAAGCAATTACAAGGGAGAATAGGGTTAAAGAGGATAGCAGGTGTATTAAGGTACGTAGTGTGTAGTAACAAGACTAATTACTAGAGTATTAGCAATAACCTTAGACACCCTTATATATTCTAGGCTGACTAGCCCTATAGTAGCTCGCTAAGACAGGCAGAGGTACCTCTAGGCCCAGCGCCAGCAATGCCTCCCTTCTTTAGATTGTTTAGCTTAAACAATGGCATAATTAGTAATACTGTATTATTTTAGCCTAGCTTTAGACGTGTTTACTCCGTCTGTCCTATTATAGCTAATTCTGACTAGGTTTAGGCGTTTTAGACGCCTTGTAAGGCTAGATAGGGCTTAATCCTAATTCTGCCTTCACCTGGTAAAAGTCAAACAGAAATCCTCTCTTACCTCTTACTTCACCTCCAGGGTCTAGGCAGCCGCCTGCGCAGGCTAAAGCTCTAACTAGGTAGCTAGCAGCATATAAGCTATCTATACCCCTAGTTTTATTAGTTACTACTACATCCTACTTTATTTTAGTAAGTACTAACCTATTCTGTCTAGCACTTTTGTAAGGATAGCTAAGGAATTTTCTAGGTCTTTCTAGCACGTTCTAACACGTTTTGGCAGATAGCACCGCACAAGACGCCTTAGTAACCTTTTTAGACTGTTCCTAACCACTACCACCCACCACTAACTGTTTTTAACTATTACTAACTACTATTTGCTATAGCTGTTATGTTAATGCCTGCTTACTATAAGATTAATATTGCTAAGAATAGTAGGACTGCTAAGCAGTACTGTATGCTCTATCTCTACTACATTGCTAATAGTAATGTCTATAGGGACTGTTGTTTCTCTACTAACCTAGCTTTGTAGGGTAGCCTGCGCTATAGGGAAGCCTAGGCCTACTGCTATAGAGAGTGTTATAATAGCAACAAGAATTGCCTATTAGTACGTGTTTTGTCTCCTTTTAGCTTGTTTTAGCATCTTTTAACACGTTTAGGGCCCTAATAAGTACGCTAACAGCTATTTAAGGCTTTCTAGCAACATAGCACGCCTTTACTCTAGTTGCTGCCTAGTTGCTGCTGCTTATGCTGCTATTGTTAATGCAGCTAGCGTTAAGACTACCCCTGCAACACCTGCTACTACCGCACCTATATCTATTAATAAGAAGACTGTAATAGGCAAGTCTATTATTAACTAGGCTAGCTTGTTACTAGGTATAATTTAAGAGTATGTTCTAATATATTTTAGCTTAATATAGTATAATCTAACCTTTATAGGAACTATTTACTATAGGAAGAGCTACTTATACTCTATAATAGCAACACTTACATACGTAAGTTAACCTTATCTAGCATCTATATTAAGAAGTAAGATTAATCTAAGGCTAGCGCTGTTAAGGCTAAGATAAAGCAAAAGAAGATGTTAGAGGAGAGCAGTGGCAAGTCTAATCTAGATGCGCCTATTACCCCCTGCAAGAAGGTATTATAGCACGTTTTAACCCGTTTTAATAATATGTAACTTCTTTTAGTTAAAGTACCAGATTGCTGGCACCAGAAAGACCCTTAGTTAACTCTAGGAGGAACAAGAGGAGCAGGAGGCTGCTGAACAGGCTGCTGCTAACGCTGCTGCCGCTGCTGCTGCTGCTAAGAAGCCTTATAGTAGTCGCAAGGCTGCTACTTATACCTATAGTAGAGGTTATAGTTAATAGATGTTCCCTATAATAGAAGGTTTAGATTAATAATACCTAAGTTTGTAGTTAGTAGATAGTTTTAGGCTAATATAGCAATTAGGTGCATTACACTCTTAGATAGTCTAAATAATACTAGAAAGGTGTTCTTCTATACTAATTCTCCTATATCTGCTTACAATTGTAACTATATAATGTAGCGTGTAACTTTCTTTATCTCCTTATATTAGAAATAGCTATAATAGGCTAAAAGATATCTGCTTTAGCTAGTCTGTATTTCTTAGGGTAAGGTAGGGTTATGTTTTCCCTTAGCGTAAACTATTAAACACTTATTAGTTAAAAAACCCCTGTAGGGAAAAATCATAATTAAGTAAAGGTATTTAGCCTTTTTAGTCCCCCTCTTTTTTAGACTTTAACCTTAACGTCTTATTATGCGGTCTAAGCAGTTACTTTATAGTTTTCTAGTATTGTTTCAGCGCTTCTTTAGAAAGATTTGTGCTAATTTCCTAGGAGTTTTCTAATTTAGGGAATCTGTCCTACTTAATAAGGTATTCCTACTGTCTGTTATCTAGTTACCTTCTGTTAAGGACTTTTTCTACATCCTACACCTTTTCTTCCCCTTTAACTATAGGTTCTTGTATTTATTCCTATATAATTAGGAGTTAACTTCTTAGTATATATAGGTCTAGTAGTAACACATAGAATACTAGATAGGTCCCTTTTATTCCTAGCAGGTCTACTCTATATGCACTAGAACCAATCTAGGCTATAATAGTCCTAGGTCCTAGGTATTTCTAGTCTAGCTTCTTTTTTAGGCGTACTGTCCTAATGTTCTTACTAGAAACTAGTACTTTATTGCCTACTTTAAAGAGTGCTAGTAGTCGTTTCTTATCTAAGTGTTTCTTTTAATACTTGTTTAACTTTTCTATGTTTACTTTACAGGTAGCCTGTAAGGCAATAACTCTAGCAGCTAATTCCTTTGCAAGGGGAAATTCTCTGCCTTTTAATACTAAAGTAGGCTAATCTGTGCTCCTTAGATCTATACTATAACAGGCTTAGAAGGGTGTTACATTTATAGATGCGTAAATGCTATTATTATACGCAAATTCCGCAATTAAAATCTATAGGGCCTAATTGTCTTATTCTAGAGTATAATAACAACGTAAGTACTGTTTAAGAGTCTGATTTTGCCTTTCTGTTTAGCTATCTGTCTAGGGATAATAGGCTAACGTTAAGACTTGTCTTAAGTTTAAATAGTGGTTAAAGGTTTCCTACGTCTTTAAGTTCATTAGCAGCCCCTAATCTAAGATAATTTGTGCTGGCGCGCTGTGTAAGCAGATAATTTCTCTAATCTAGGTGTGTGCTAGGTCTTTTCTATCCTAGTTAGCCCTAGCTGGTATATAGTGTGATATTTTAGTTAATTTGCACACTACTACTAGTATAGAGTTATACACCAGCCTAGCCACCTTACTAGAGGGTAATTCTGTAATAAAATCCATCATTACGTCCTCTTATAGTTAGCTTAGTACTAGTAAAGGTTATAATAACCTGTACAGTTTGTGTTAGGTAGTAGTTAATCTCCTACATACTAAGCAGTTGTGGCAGTAGTTAGATACATCCTTATTAATGCCCTTCTAGGTATATCTACGCTAAATCTTCTCTAAGGTCCTTTGTTTTCTAAAGTGTTCTAACATTAGGTTATTATAACGTTCTTTAATTACTTACACTTTATCTTTTAGCCTTATAAGTAAGATACGCCTCTCCTTAGCTATATTATCTTTTTCTAGGTTATTTTATCCTGTTTTAACGTTACTTAACTCTTTTTTAGTGCTAGAGAGTTTGTCTGTGTTGTCTAAGTCTGTTGTTAGCTCTGTCTAACTATTCTCTCTTAATTCTTCTCTTTTAAGATCCCTTACGTCCTTTCTTCCTTTTACGGACAAACAAAGGGTTATAGCTGCTACTAGGGGAGCATTAGGGTTCCTCCTAGTTAGGATCTCCTAAAGCAGTTATATAAAAGCCTTATTATACTTTTATAAAGGGTCTTACACCTCTCTTATATAATTAGAACGCTATAAGGGTCTATCTGTAGGGTTTGTAGACCCTAGGCAATAAGTAATTACAAAGTTAAACTTAGATAGCACTAAGTATACCCTTACTTACTAATAGCTAAGAAACTTTGTCTCTATAAACCATTTTAGGTTTTAGTAATCTGTTAAGATCTTAAAGAAGGTACTGTCTAAGTATCTTTGCTAATGCTGTAGGCTCTAGACAATTACAAGAAGTTCCTAGTTGTAAGTATTGTAGTTGTACTCTGCTTAGATTAACTTCTTTAAATAGAAGTCTACAGGCCTCTATTAGGCCAGCTTCCCCTCTCTAGGGACTAGTTGACTAAGGATTCCTAAGATAGCGCCTCTAGAGGCATCTACTTCAATCCTAGTCTGTCTCCTAGGTACAAAATAAACTAAGATAGGTACGTTTATAAACAAATCCTTTATATTCTAGAAAGCTTGTAGGGATTCTTTGCTTAGCTTAAGAGGCTAACTCTCCTCCTTCCTTATTGCTTAACCAGATTTAGCCAAATTTAGCCCTTTCTAGGTTAATTAGGTTAATAGCAAGGCTAATTTAGAAAACCCTGTAATAAATCTCTAATAGTAGTTTATAAAGCCTATAAATACTTAGATATTACAAACTGTGCACAGGATTAGCTATTCTTAGATTGTTTTAACCCTGTCTAGGTTAATGCTTACCTCTTTAGGTAAGACTATGTACCTAAGGTACTCTATGCGTTAACAGTGCTATTTGCACTTGTCTAAGCGCACATAGAGGTTCGCTTTGCAAAGCCTCTCTAAGACCTTCTTAACGTGTCTAACGTGGTCTTCCTCTGTCTTAGAGTATACTAATATGTTGTCTAGATACATAATATAAGTTATATTAACTAACCCTATTAGTGCCTTGTTTATATAGGCCTAAAATTAGGCAGAAGCATTTGTAAGTCTAAACAGCATTACTGTGTACTTAAAATGTCTATACCTAGTTTAAAAAGCAGTTTTCTACTTATCCCCTTTCTTAATTTAGATATAGTAATATGCCTTGCGTACATCCAGTTTAGTATAGAACTTAGCTTGCGCTAGTTATTCTAGTAACTCTGTAATTAGTAGTAATAGATAGCGGTTTTTAACTGTTATCTTGTTTAGACCTCTATAGTCTACACACAGTCGTAGGTTACTGTCTTTCTTCTTTAAAAAGAGAATAGGCGCCCCTGCTAGTAACCTTAAGTGTTATATCTAGCCACATTATAGATATTCTGCTAGATACTTCCTAAGTATCTCTAATTCTGTTGTAGATAGTCTGTATAACAGTTAGTAGGGGGAAGTAGCTCCTTCTACAATATTAATTACTAGGTCGTGCTCTCTATGCTCTAGTAGGACCTAAGCATTATCCTCTAATCCTAAGTGCGCATATTTGCGATACACTTCTAGAATTAGGCCCTTTTTAGCAGATATTAGGTTGTGTGTACCTACTAAGTTTACTATATATATATAAATGTCTGCTAAGGGACTTCTTATAGTGCGTTTAAACTCTTTAGCATCTTCTAACGCTATTTTCTCTAGTTTAGGAGAGTTCCTATACTTCTTCCCTTAGAAGAGCATGCGCTAGCTTAAATAGCTCAGCTTAGGGTTTATCTAGTTAATCTAGGGTAATCTAAGGTATATCTTGTACCTTTGTAGGTCTGTAACCACAAAAGGTATCTATTAGACCTCCTGTCTTCCACAGGAGTTAACAATAGATACTTCTGCTGTAGTTACTCCGTAGATAGGCAATTCTGCTCCGCCTACACCTTTAGCCACTATTTTAGTTAATAGTGTAACCTCTAGATCCTACTCCTTTGCTAGAAGAACTAAAATTAAGTTTAGTTATAACCCTCTATCTATTAAGGCTTCTATATTCTCTGTGTTGCCTATAGATGCTTTAACTATAAGCAGGCGTGTATGTTCTAGGTACACTGCCTTATAAAGAGAGATATTCTTCTTCTTCTTCTTAGACAATTTAATATAGGCTACAAGAGAGGAGATTAGCTCTTAGGTCCCTTGTCTTTTCCTAACTTATCTAGAGTAGGGTCTTTCTAATTTAACTTTAGCTTTAGGCAATTAGGGTAGTAGTAACTAGTTTCTCTGTACTTAAGGCACGCGTTTTAGGTCTTATGTAGCCTATCTTAGCCCTTTTTGCCCTTTACCAGCTCCTTACAGAACTTCTTAGACTTAAATAACTTTTTTAGGGTTTTTGTGTTCCCCTCTAACCTAGAGTTACTAAATTAGCACTTCTATAGTCCTTTGTTAGTTGTCTTGCCCTTAGCTAGAGTCTTCTTAGGTAGCTGTTAGCCATGCTGACCTAGTCTCTAGTTAATAATATTAGCTTGTTCCTCCACCTTTAGGATTGTGTCCCTTTAATTGTAGGGGATAAGGAACAAGTCCTTTTATATGCTAGGGAGCAGTACAGTAATATATTCTAGAACTTAAAGCTCTAGCATATGTAAGTTGCCTAGTTCCTCCTATAGTAGACGCATAAAATCTAACAGATCTATAGGGGACTAAGATTTCTGCTGCTTATATTACTTTAAGGATTTATACGCCGCTTACTTGCGTTTAGCTAGCGTTCCTAGAGTATCTAGCATAATTCTTTTTAGCTCTTACCACGTTAGTTCCTAGGTTAGCTGATTGTAGTGGTTAGTTGTGCAGTAGGCCTGCTATAACGTCTTTAGGTTCTCTAAGAGGTACCTTACGCTAAAGTTAATCTTTTATTCCTCTGTAAGGAAATTAACTACAGATTAGAGGAAGTATCTCTTATAATCTCTCTCCTAACAGTTATATTTAGCGTAGTTGCGCTTTACGTACTTCTGTAGGGGTTTAGGTTATAGAAAGTTTATAGATAGGGAAGATTGTAGTTTCTCTACCCCTTCTAGTACTTTTTAGAAGGATAGGATTGTTGCTAGATCTCCTTTGTTGTATTTGCGTCTAAGTTTGCAGAAAGAAGAAAGTTCCTTGCAGTCTTTTGTCTCTTACAACTATTTGCGCAAGTTTTCTAACTCCTGTTGTTAATTACCTACTTCTAGGCTATTCTGGCCTTCTCTAGCTAAAGCTGCCCTATAGATGCGAATTCTAGGGTAAGGTGTACTGCCTAGAGGACCTACAGATCCTCTTAAGGCACTATAGACACTTAGTGTCTGTTAAGGTATCTCCTTATCTGCAGAGGGAGGTGTTACCTCACGCTCTACCAGCTCTCCTACAGGTAGGTTGTCTTAGTCCCTCTCTAAGGACAGTAAGCCTAGATAATTTAGTTTAAGACTTATAGTAGCTTAGGTCTATCTTTAATTGTAATATAAGAGTAATTAGAATATAAAGAGTGTACAAAGCAATTATAAGAGAGGATAGGGTTAAAGAAGATAGCAGGTGTATTAAGGCACGTAGTGTGTAGTAAAAAGACTAATTACTAGAGTATTAGCAATAACCTCAGACACCTTTATATAGTCTGGGCTGACTAGCCCTATAGTAGCTCGCTAAGACAGGCAGAGGTACCTCTAGGCCTAGCGCCTAACAACAACTACATTATAGGGAAGCAATCCTGCTTCTAAAAAGCTACATTAGGATGTACTAACTTACTTAGGCTAGATCTAGAGTAGATATAGTAAAGCCTCTTAGGTATAAGATAGCTATCTATACGTATACTATTATAACTGTAGGTTAGTTCTTTAGCACCTAGTTATAAAAGGCTATAGGACTAAGCATCTTATCTAACACCTTAGTTTATAAGCCTGCAGACAAATTAAGAATCCTACTTATACTTTATTAAACCTCCTATTATATCTATACACTGCCTGCCAGCAAAATAAAAACTAGTTTTCTTCTAATCCTATATACTCTGCTTTAGCCTTTAAAATAGAGCTTATACAATTAGTTATTAACAATAACCTCTTATTTTAAATAATTAAACTGCTATTATTCTAACAATTTATCTACTTCCTAAGGCTAGAAGTTGTAATAACTACCTGTTATAAATTTAGCTAGATGTTCTAGAGCTAATTTAAGGCTGCTAAACACGCTCTTCTCTAGGATCTTAGTTCTAGTACTAAATTGTCTATTGCATTAGATGCCTAGACTGCAAGCAATTACCTTAGCTTTCTAGCTATTAAAGGTTACTATATAAATAAGAGCTAGAAATTGTAAGAAGTCCTTTTAGACTTTATTCCTATACGCAGAAAACATACAGGATCCTCTATAGCACAGTAAGTTCTTTAACTTCTTTAGAAAACTAAAACTATAAAATAACTGCTTGCTATTACTTACAATAATGCTAGTAATAACAGTATATTATTACAGACCTTAGAGAGGTCGCTATAGCAGAACAACATTACTTAGGATAGTAGAGAGAACACTGTTCCTTATCTTGTATATATAATTAACCTTATTATACAAGACATTATTTACTATCTCTAACTTAAGGTATTACTAGAACTAGAACATGCATAAAGACTGCAGTAACACTATATTAGGGGTATTAAAAACAGCATGTCTGTTCTAAACTCTCTCTAGAAGGTAGAAAATATTTATTACATTATTTTATTATATACTAAGTGTAACACAGATCTAAGCTATCTGCATTGCAATAGATCTATTACTATAACAATTTAAGAGGTTTCTTACACTATAGAGTAATATTCTAGCAAATTATTAACTATTAGTTATATAAGATGTTAGGACTAGGTAGAACTCTACCTACAATATGTGTAAGCGTACACTAAAGCTTTAGGTCTACATTAATAAATAGTTAGAGTAAGAAATTATACTAAAGGCACTAAGCTGTAAAGAAGGTGCTTCTATATATAACAAGGTAGCAGAAGCTAATTTTAAAGATCTTAAGAAACTTTAACTAGCAGCAACTAAGTAGCAGCACCTGCGGGCTGTTACAATAATGCTACAGCAATTTAAGAAGGCATCTAGTGCCCTTAGTAAGACTTATAAGCCCCTTATCTAGCACATCTAGCTAATGTATAACTAGTTATTCAATTTCTTAGATTAGATAACTAAAGAGCTTAGCAACAACCTAGGTTACGCTAATAACTTAGAATAGCTAGAAGTTATAAAAGCAGCTGCGCAAAAGGGTTGTGTTAAGCTGTCTAAGTACTATTTAAAAACAGAGGACAGTTATAGGTTCTTGTTTAACTATGCAACTATTTTAGATCTAAGCTAGAAGCTTACTATGTATAAGGTAATGTTATTATAGTAGTTTATTATATACTATTACTAACTACGTTATAAGGATAATACCTAGCACATTAAGATAAGCACATGTACTAAGAGTAATTCTTACAATACCTAGATTGTTATAATAACAATAATTTAGGTTGCTCTACATAAGTACTTTACAACCCTATTTAATAGTTAGTAGAAGATAATTAGTTCTAAAAACCTGCAACATTAGTCTAGCAACCTAATAGGAGCTTCTTATCCTACAGTTAGAGTTTAAACCTGTCTAATAATAACAAGGAGGTAGCTTACACCTGCTAAGAAGGAAAGGCCTATCTTAGTACCCCTTGTATACAACAGGAAGATAGATTTAATCTACTAGATTAGTAGAAGGTTAATGCTGCAACTTATCTACAACTTGCTTGTGTAGCAAAAGATATACTTACAGTACTAATAATAGAAGTTAGAGTTAAACAGGTGTTTAATACAGCTAGGGATGTAATTAGGGACTAACAGCACAGGTTATCTGCTACTACAATACGCTAGATTATGATTCTAAAGGATTCTCTTACTTTAGCACAGATACAAGAAGGGGAGGAGGCAGCTTTAGATAAGCTAGATAATCTCTTTAAGCTACTAGCTTGTTCTAGTCTAGAAACAGAGGTTATAGAAGAAGAGCAACACAGTAGTAGTACTAAAGAAACTAGTCTATTAACTCTATCTTAGCAAGAACAGTAGCTGTAAAAGAGAGTAAGGCCACTACAGTATTAGGATACATAGTTCTGTAATAAATAGATGTTATAAATAGAGAATATCCTAGAATTCTGTCCTCTATTTAAATCTTTTAAAATTAAGTTCTTTATGTATCTAGCATTTCTAAGTAGTATACTATTAAGCATGTTGTCTGTAGTATTATAGAAGATTAGGTAACTTGAACCTACCCTACTCTACCCCTACCTAACCCCTACCTAAACCCTACCTAAACCCTACCTAACCCCTACCCAACCCCTACCTAACCTCTACCTAACCCTACCCTACCTAACCCCTACCCCTACCCCTGGTCCGTGCGGACTGTACCCTACCCCTACCCCACGCTAGAGGTACCCCTATCCTACCCCTACCTAACATCCGTGTAGACCCTACCCTACCCCTACCCTATGTAGACCCTACCCCTACTCTACCCCTACCTAACGTCCGTACAGACCATACCTAACCCCTACCTAACCCTAGGGTACCCCCTACCCTTTTGCCAGCGTAGGCAGTAAGTCTAAATTAATTAGAATTAACGCTAATAAACTAACTGCGTCTGCTACTAGTAGCCTGTTAATAAGCTAAGCCTTCGTAAGTACACTATACCTCTTTAGCTTCCTCTTCTTTATCTGCTCCCTTAGCTAATAGATGGTAAGCAACTAGTATTGTAGCTTGTTACAACTTAAACTGTCTACCTTACTAACTAGTACGGTGGCAAAAGGGTAGGGGTTGGGTAGGGGTAGGGTACATTAGGTGATGTACCCCTACTGTACCCTACCCCTACCTACGCTAATTCTATACTAAGAGGGTAGGGGTAGAGTAGGGTCTACATAGGGTAGGGGTAGAGGTAGAGTAGAGTCTATATAGGGTAGGGGTAGAGGTAGGGTAGGGTCTATATAGGGTAGGGGTAGAGGTAGGGTAGGGTCTACATAGGGTAGGGGTACAGGTAGAGTAGGGTCTAAATAGGGTAGGGGTAGAGGTTAGGTATATTATGTAACTACACATCTATCCTGTTAAAGCCTTTTTTATTTAAATATTTTAGTTGTTAAGTTTAAATATTATTATAGATAATTATTATAAGTAGGTATATTTATTTATTAGTAGTGTATATTATACAAACATTCTATAAAACCCTAGTTCTCTCTTTTTTCCCTCTTATAATATATAATTATTTAGCAGAAGGTACTAATAAGCCTTTAGTAGTATTAATTTTTAAGAGCTATATCCTTTACCTAAATAGTAACTTACTTTATATAAATAGCGTTTATATTTATATCTTTAAATATTAGTTTTATATTCTTCTATAAGAACCTAACATATACCTTTAAAGACACTAATAAGGAAAGATTTATTAGACTCCTAAAGAGCCTCTAGAGTGCTAGCCTAGAACTAAAGATTATTCCTTAGTTAAAGAGCAACTTCCTAAACTATGCGTAAGAATAGCATCTTAGGTATTAATAATTTAGTTAACCTTTAGTATTAACAGATATTACGTAGTATAACTACTACCTTAGTATTAGTTATTAAATATAATAATATAATATAATAATATACTACTAGCCTTATAACAGTACCTACGCTTTAGTAGTAGAGTAGGCGCCTTGCAGGCAGACTTAGCTGCTAAGCGCTTCCTTACTAGCGTGCTGCTAGTTACAGCTAATCCTTAGCTTAGAACAGCCTTATTCCTGTAACCTCTAGCTATATTAGTAATTAGGTAGTTAGCTATAATAGTTCGCTGTAATAGTATGCTGTAGTAGTAGGCTGTAAAAACAAGTGTAATAGTAGGTGTAATAGCTTGCAGGCTGTAATAGCTGTAATAGTAGGCTGTAATATTGTAATACGCCTAGGTTACGCAGCAAAATTGTAGTAGTATAGCTGTTGTAATAGTGTAGTAGTGTAGTGTAAAAGGTAATAGTAGAGTTTGTTAATAGGTTAGTGTAATAACGCGTGCAGAGGTCTGTGCGCTGCTAAAGTTTAGGCTGCTACCTAACGTAAGAAAATTAGAATCTATAGCTAGTAGAAAGTTATTATAACTATTATACACTAGCGTAACTGTAATAAAAGCTTATAATAACCTACTAGTAATATAAATACGCTAAGTACATTCTTTTAGCCTAGGCTGCGTCTAATTCTAATTTAATTTAATATTGTAAGACGTGTTACAAATGTTTCCTGTTACTTTAGCACTAGCGTTTATTATTTAAGCGCTAGTAGAGGCTGCTACCTAGCGCAAGAAAACTAAAATCTATTATAAGTAGGGGATTATTATAACTATAATGCATAAACAGTTATGTAATAAAAAACTATAATAACTTACAGATAGTACAAATACGCCAAGCATATTCTTTTAGCTTAGGCTGTAACTAATTCTAATTTAATTTAATATTGTAAGACGCGTTGCAAATGTTTCCTTTTACTTTAGCGCTAGCGTTTGTTGTTTAGGCGCTAGTAGAGGCTACTACCTAGCGCAAGAAAATCAGAATCTATTATAAGTAGGGGATTATTATAACTATAATGTATTAACAGTTATATAATAAAAAAGTGTAATAACTTACAGATAGTATAAATACGCTAAGCACATTCTTTTAGCCTAGGCTGTAACTAATTCTAATTTAATTTAATATTATAAGACGCGTTGTAAATATTTCCTATTACTTTAGCGCTAGCGTTTGTTGTTTAAGTGCTAGTAGAGGCTGCTGCCTAGGGTAAGAAAACTAAAATCTATTATAAGTAGGGATTATTGCAACTATAATGCATAAACAGTTATATAATACTAAACTATAATAACCTACAGATTTTATATATTTACTAAGTATATTTTTTTAACATAGGTTACACCTAACTTTAAGCTGTTTTAACATTATTAGAAGGGGTTTTAATGTTTTTTGTTGCAACAGCGCTAGTGTTTGTTGCTTTTGCGCTAGCAAAACTAGGACAGGTTAAGCACAGACTAGCTACTAAAAAGCTTACTACTGCCCTGCTCTTCTATAACACCTTCTACATCTATAATACCTTCTATTTACATAATAACATATGTTATTACTACCTTTTATTACAGTTAGTATAATTAATCTTAACGCTAATAATATTAAGAAGAAGGAGGAGGAAGATATACTAACCTTTACTAGCACTACAGGTACTAGTATACCAGCTAGCTTTACTGCTAAGGAGTAGGATTAACTAAATAAGGTAGTTATTACAGCCTGTTATAACAGTTAGTGCTAATAATACTAGGGTTTCTATTTAAGAGACTATAAGATTAATTAAGTCCTTAATTCTTATAGTTAGATTAGGGCTGTAGGCCAAAAGACTAGCACAAAAGTCTTATTTAAGGGAGAGCTTAGCAACAGTATCTGCACAGTTTAACAAAGAAATTAAGCTGCCTTACGTAGCAAAGAGAAGGAAATTATTAATAAGGTAAAGGCTGCTAATTATGCAGTAAAATACTAGGCTAGGCTAAAGTTAGGTTAAGACTAGTCTTATACTTTAGCAGATCTTAATGTTTAAGCTATAATAGTAGCCTAGACTAAAGAAGATATTAATTAGCAACACTTTAAGTTATCTACTAGTAGTTAGTTATTACAGCTTCTTATTACAAACATTTACTAACTAAGAACAGCTAAGTAGCTTAAAAATAAGCTTAATACTATTTATAAGAAGTAGGATAATCTTAAGTATATAATAGATCTTTGCGCATACTAATAGGCCCTTAGAAAGCATACAGAACTTGCTAAAGACAGTTCTACTGCTAGTTAGACTACTATAGGCTAAGGTAACAAACAGCTCTTTTCTAATAGTAGTGTTGTTAAGAAACGGCTCTGCTAAGAGTATTAGTAAGGTCTTTAAAAACTTAAAGATAACACCTTTAAGAGCAAGAAGGAGAAGGAAGAATAGGGTGCCTTCTGTATTAATATGTTACCTAAAAGCATAGTAGTTACAACTAATAATACCTAGCTATAAGTTATTACATTATATTATTACATATACTTACTAATTACTATAGTTAAACTAAACTTCTATCTCTCTTATATAAGATTAGTTAGGATACTAAGCTTGTTAGCTATTACCTATTTATTCTAGCACTTAATAATGATAAGTGTAAGGAGGAGATTAAAGGGTCTAATTCTAAGCTAGAGGAGTACTATTAGTCTATGCTAAATGTGTAGAAGACTAATAAGCAATTTTATAAGTTATTAGCTAAAAAAGATATAGAGGAATTAGGATCTAAAGGATCTAATAATAATAACAAGATAGATCTAGATTAGATATAGATCTAATGTTTTAGCTTAAAATAACAGCTAATTAATATATACATGGCCTCTTTTGTAAGATCTACTAATTTTAATCTAATTTATTATTTTGTATCTCTACCTAATTAAAACTCGCTTAAGATATCTAAGCTAACCCTAAGAAAATAGTAAAACAACTAGTTCCTAGCACTAAATATAACAATCTTGCTGTTAGGGCTTAGGCTTGCCCTAGGCAGTTTATTAAAAAGTTTTTCTATTATCCTGTCACCTTAGGATTAAATATCTATATTTGTTACGTCTATATATAACATATTGTTATAGGCTTAGACCTTGTCTAAGCCTTAAGCGAGACGGGGCGGTTACGTGCCCTACAGACATATTAGAAGGACACGTAACATGTTACCTCCTTAAGAGATACAATACCATATCAACCCTTATTACATCCTACCCTAAGGCTAGTCTATAACATTTGTATCTCTTCTTCTAGGAGAACAGCTAGCACTTGTACTATGTTAGCCAGCTCCTAGAATAACCCCTTAGACAAATCTGTCCCCTTAACCCTTTAGGAATTTATAGCCTAGATATTATAGTTTATAACAAACTTATAGTAAGCCTTATTAGCTACTAATAAGCGTATAGTATTGCTTAAGCGTAATAACTCTAATATACACGCGTTTGTAGAGTCCCTAGTATAAACAGCTAACGCCTGCACTAGACCTGCGTCTACAGTTCTATTATCCTCCTTAGGAGCAACGCTGTACCTATTAACGTCTACCTTAGCCCCTAACCTACCTTATAAAGCGCTGTTTTTAGTGTCTACCTTAGGCCTATATACCCTTATGCAGACGTCTATAGCCTATAGAAAACCTCTTCCTATAGGCAAGGCCTTTACTAGGGATAAATTCTTGTTTAAGGCGTAGTAGGTTATAATAGAACATAAGCTATAGGCAGACGCGTTCTTTATTAGTAGGCTATAGGACATGTTTACCTTTATATAGTCCTAGCTTAGTACGTCTGTATAATAAGATATAGCTCTGTTCTATAAGATTAGGGGTACCTAAGGTGTATAGAGCCTAGAGGACTTTCTAGCATACCTGGAATTCTGCTACAGCAACAACTACAGCCAGGAACAGGCCTAGGCGAAACTAGAAAGCATCTGTTAAGGTCCTAACAAGTTGTTCTTAGACTTTTTTATCTGGTTTAAGCAGCTGCTAGTGCAAAGTGGCGGCCTCTACTAGGACAGAGAACAACGCCTATTAAAGCTCTGCTAGGCCCTAAACATAAACATCTATAATATAGTAATAAACTAAGGTATAACTTGTATAGATTATAACGTAGCTATTGTAGAGTATAAGTCTATTACTGTAGACGTTAAGACTATAGGTATAGAAAACCAGCTGCGCTACATCCCTGCCTAGGCGCCGCCTAAGCGTAATAAGGACAGCAATATTAAGATAACAGTTGTGTCTACAGTTTGCAAAAGTGGTAGTGCCAAGCGTGGGGGTTAGAAGTGGTCTACTCCTAACTAGGCTATGTGGGTTCCTAATAAGGTATTTTAGTAATGCTGGGAGGCTAACCTGTGTACCTGTTGCGGCGAAGAAGGACATATTTACTAGGATTACGCTAACGCAGTAGTAACTACAGTATAGGCAGCAACGATCTTAGGTAAGAAAGAGGCTGGTTTGCATAGAGGAAACTAGCTGCTCCTAATGTAAGTCTAAGTTAGGAGCGCTGTAGAAGCATATTAGTAGGGGAGACTACTAGTACAGGGGTATTGTAGGCTGCTAGGGGAGCTATTATAGACTCTATAGACAAGCCCCTATTCTATATTCTATTGTTTATTAATAGGGTAATTTAGGCTAACACGCTAGTAGACTTAGGGTGTAAATACTTTAGCGTAGTAAGCAATGACTTTACTGCGCGCTTAGGAGGAGACTTTATTAAGGTGCTGCTACAACGCTTAGTGTAAGTAGTAGGCACTAGTAGGAAGTCTATAATCTCCTGTTTAGTTCTGTTTAGGTACAACTTAGATAGGTAGCGCTTACAGGCTGTAGCCTACATAGTGCTAGGTCTAAGCTAGGATGTTATTTTAGGGAAGCCCTGGCTCTAACAAGAGGGCGTGGTGTTAGATGCGGAAAAGGGCACACTAAGGATACAATAGGCAGGGAACCTTATTATCTACAAATCCTTACAGTATACAGCAAATGTTTACATAGCTCTCCTGTTAGTAACTAAGTTTAATAAGACGCTAGCTAATAGGCTCTAGAAGCGCCTGCTTAGGGACTAGTTTGTCTCTATAAGCCTCTACAACATTACTAAAATCCTCTTAGTTTAATCCCTAGGAGCGTAAGGGATGGCAGAGGAGGTAGACCCTCTTCCCCCTAAGTTAGTCTAGTTTTAGGACCTATTTAATAAGAGTAAGGCCTCTAGCCTTCCCCTATATAGGGGCTAGATAGATTACTACATACAGTTACAGCGCAACTAGTCTAGGAAAGAGAAGCCTCTACCCTAGGGCCCTCTATACAACATGCTAAGAGACTAGCTACTTAAGCTATAGAAACAGGTGTTAGCACTAATAGACAAGGGGTGGATCTACGCCTCCTCTTCCCTAGTAGAGGCCCTAGTTCTGCTAGTTAAAAAGTCCTCTAGCGGGTGGTGTATGTGCGTAGACTATTGCACACTTAATAGCATTACAATTACTAACTAGTACCTACTCCCTCTTATTAAGGAAACCTTGCGTACACTAGGGGGTGCCTACTAGTTCTCTAAGGTTAATGTCTGTTCAGCATTTTACTAGATTTGTGTTGCAGAAGGAGACAAGCACCTTACTGCGTTCTGTACCTGTTTTAGGCTCTTTAAGTGGCTAGTCTGTCTGTTTAGCCTAGCAGGAGCACTAGCGTCCTTCTAGCGTTACATTAACAGCGCGCTTTAGGAGATATTAGGCAATTATGCTACTGCGTACCTAGATAATGTCCTTGTTTATAGTAGTGGGTCTAGGACAGACTACTTAGGGAAGGTTAGCAGAGTTCTTACGCTCCTACGCGATGTAGGGCTGTATTTAGATCCTAAGAAGTGCGTATTTGCAATAAAGGAAGTACACTACCTAGGATATATTATAGAAGCTAGAAAGGACATTTATCCTAACCCTAAGAAGGTTAAGGCTATCTGTAATTAGGAAGCTCTATAGTCTTTGCGCGGGGTCTGCAGTTTCCTAGGGTTTGTAAACTTCTACTAGGACTTTATCCTAGCCTTCTCTAATATTGCTGCCCTACTTAATTAACTTACAGGGAAGGATATCCTGTTTAGGTAGAGGCAGGAGGAGGATGCGGCGTTCTACTAGCTAAAGAACGCATTTATAATAGAACTAGTCCTAGCCTAGTAGAACCCTAAGCGTAAAACACTATTAGAGGCAGACTACTCTAGTAAGGCGCTAGGCAGCTGCCTTTCTTAATAGCATAGAAAGGTGCTTTACCTAGTAGCGTATTACTCTACTACACTTATAACAGAATAATAGAACTACACTATCTATAATAAGGAGTTAACTGCTGTTATAAAGTGCCTAGGGGTCTAGGCAGCTAAATTAGGGTCTGTTGCTAGGCTGTTTACTATCCTAACTAACTACAAGAACCTCTAGTACTTTACTACAGCGCGCAGGCGGAGTAAGAGGCAACACTAATAGGCAGAGGAGCTGTTAAAGTTCTGTTTCTACCTTTGCTTCTGCCTAGGACGCCTAGTAGCCTAACTAGATGCGCTAAGCTGTTAGGAACAGGACTATAATAGGAGGTTAGGGGGGGTCTATAGGATAATGACCCTAGTTTTAGTGTTAGTAATTAGTACACTAGGCCCTAGTACGCCTCTACTTTTTATTAATACGCACATGTAATTACTGTAGGACAAAGGCATTTAGTAGGACGTAGGGCATATAGTGCGCCTGTCCGCTGTCTATAATAAGGCCTGCTAGTTCCCTCCTAAGGCTAAGACTACTTAGCAAATTGCAGATTGCACGCTTAGTGCTTACAGCACGCTACTGTAGCGTAGGGTCACGTAGGTTCTACATTAGGAGCTACTTACAACTACAATAATCTAAAGGGCACACAAATCTAACCTAACAGGCTATCTAGGTGCTAACACTACATTCTATATTATTAGACGTAACTTCTACTAGAAAGGGTTGTTATAGGATGTTTAGTGTTATGTCTATAACTACTACTATTACAGCGCGCATATGTTACAGCACTAATAGCAGGGCTTACTCTAGCTATTGCCTATTACTAACCGTTTTTAGTCCTAGATTTTAATAGACTTTATAGTTAACCTCCCTTAGGCTAACAAGAATGCACTGCGCTATCTCTTAGTTATTATAGATTACCTCTCTAAGTATATATAGCTTAAGGCGATAACTTCTATAACTACAGAATATTACGCTAAGGTCTTCTGTAACACGTAGTAGTAGTTCTAAGGCTTTCCTAGCTCTATAATCTCAGACTGCAGCTTAGACTAGCTAGGACATTTTTAGACAACGCTGTGCAGCCTTATAGGGGTGGACTAGCTGCTCTCTACAGCCTACCACCCCTAGACAGACAGAGGGACAGAGTGTGCCAACTAAGAGGTGTAGGTAGTCCTACAGGTTATAGTTAACTTTAAACAGAATAACTAGCCTAACTGTCTCCTAGCCTGCTAACTAGCACTTAATAATTACAACTCTTTAGTTACTAGGGTTAGTTCTAACCTGCTCCTCTATAGGTATAATGTAGACCTCCTGCAGACAACAGTACTACTAACTATTAGCTAGAACACACTACAGGGATAGGCAGTCTATTTCCTAGACCACCTCTAGCAAGGTATAGAGCTTACCTAGGCAGCTATAGCATAGGTGTAATAACGCACCTAGGACGTAACAGACTACAGCTATAGGCCTGCAGAGCGGTACTATGTAGGAGATAAGGTGTAGTTTTCCCTCTACAACGTAAAAACTAATAGGCTAAGCTAGAAGCTGGACTGGTTATAAGCCTAGTACACAGTAGTTGCAGTTTCTACCCCTCTAACAGTTACCCTAGATTTACTAGGTAACCTTTACAAGATAGTGTATATAGACCTACTAGAATATACAGCTTCTAACCTGTTACTAACATAGCGCCTACAGGAAAGTAGACTAGGCCTGCTAGTTGCCCTAGAGGAGAACAACCTAACCCTAGCTAAATAGGAGGTAGAGTCTATCCTAAAAGAAAAAAGGGCTTATAGGTAGAACAAGTTATAGGTTCTAGTTAAATAGAAGGGATATACAAAGCTAATATAGAAACTACTAGAAGCGTTATAAGATATAAAGGCCTAGAAGGCCTTTACAGCAATACACATAGCATATAAGTAGTAGATATAAAAAAGAAGAAACTTTTATTATTTATAATAACCCTTATAGGGTTCTATTAGGAGTTGCTATATAGGGCATAAGGCCTAGTGCAGAAGAGCTTAGGAACCTTACAGCAACGGCACACTGTTGCCTTACCCACACACTACCTAGCAACTAGCAGCAAGCCTTAAGACTTAAAAAAGATGTTGTTGTTTATAGATAGGGAACAACAGGCAGCAGTAGCTATATCTAGGGCCTGGTTCTACGCGTTGCGGCAGTAGCAGTTAACCTTATAGTTGTTATTACTACCCTCTACATCTACCTTAATAGTGCTGCTATATATTAACTGTAATATTTCCTTAAAGTTATAGTTAGGCGTGCGCAGCTCTATAGGGGAAGGTAAGTAGTAATAGTAGGTAGGCACACGCAACTCTATAAGGGAGGGGACGCAGTAACAGCAAGGGGGCGTAGGGGACCTTACAAGGGAGGGAGAGCAGCGCTGGCGTAGGGGCATAGGCGACTCTGTAGGGGAGGGAGAGCGGCAACAGCAGGGTGGTAAGCGGAGCTGGCGGACAGACAAGCAGCGCTTGTTAGAGGAGTTAGAGCAGCAGTAGTAGGACAAGCAGGAAGCTAGGGCATACTCTAGGCGGCAGTAGGGCGTAGTAAGCAGGCGCTTAACTTAGTTAATAGCGTCCTTTAGATCTAGTTAGCTGTATACCTAATATAGACAGAAAATTCTTATAGTAGTATAGGCCTAGACTGCCTCTATGCAGTTTATGCGCTTAGTCTAGGACTAGAAGGCTAACCCTGCAGCAGCTACAAACTATTAGAGGTAGGCGTCTAGTTAGTTGCCGCTACAACGCCTAGACAACAGCGTAGCAGGCAGAGTAACCTAGGTACTAGGCTTAGTGGGGGAACAGGCAGCGTAAGTAGAGGTTAACCGCTTTGCTGGCGTAGGGTTAGCTAGGGCTAGGTTAAGCGCAGCCTTATACACCTACTAGTGCTTATAGTAGGCGCCTAACAAAAATGTTATGTTAGAAAGAACAACCTATAGTAGTAATAAGGGGGTAATTCACAGTAGAAAACAGGCTAACGCCCCTAGTTAGCTTTGTTACTGCCTATACTCTAGGTGCTAGGTGTCTTAATATAGGCGTTACTAGCACATACTAACACCTTAACTACTGTTAGTTAGAAATAAGAGGCTAGAACAGGAACATGTATGTTAATGTACTGCTTAAAATTGCGCTAGGTATAGTAGAGCTTAGTATTTACAGTAAAGAGGTTGTTATTATAAACGCAAACGCGCTTACGCTTAGCGCAGGTACAACAGGTCTTACTAGCGCCTAGAACATAGTTAGCTATAGAAGAAATTAGCAAGTAAGTAGACTTATAACAGACGTAGGCACTTATAAGACTAACTAGTAAGAATAGTAAGGAGGCAGCAGAGGCAGCACAGGACAGCGCTGGCAGAGACAGAGACTAAGTCCTTATTATCTAAGTTACCCTTAACTTTGTAGTTGCCTATATAACAGTAGTAAGCTTTCTACATATATAGTTAGGTCCTGTAACTAGATTAGAAACTATAGATAAGAAATACTGCAGGTATGTTGTAGGTAGAGGGGAGGGACTGTAGTAGACTACGACCGCCCCCTCTAGGGGGACTACTAGCTCCTTAACTAGTAGCCTAATGGCTATAACTAGAGGTAACAACAGACATGGTAGGTAGGGTAAGGGCTTGTATAAAAAGTTAGGTAGGTGTATAGCAGGTAGGTTAGGTAGAAGTGTAGAGTAGTATAGTGTCTAACTTAGGTAGGTGCGCTAGACAAAACAAAAACAACCTAGGTGCGCGCAGGGACCACCCTAGGTAAACCACAGACTGGACTAGCGGCTAACCTACTAAGAGGCGGGCCCTTACGCAACTACAACCAGCTCTAGGGTTTACCTGCTACCAGCGTCCCTCTAATCTACACAAAACGTAGAAGAGACCCTATAAAATATATTTAGCTAGGGAGAGATAGGGAAAGGAGGTATGTTATAGGCTTAGACCTTGTCTAAGCCTTAAGCAAGACAGGGCGGTTACGTGCCCTACAGACATATTAGAAGGACACGCAACGTGTTACCTCCTTAAGAGATACAATACTATATTAACCCTTATTACATCCTACTCTAAGGCTAGTCCATAACACATATATGTTATTACTACTAGTAGACACACCTTCTACTCTACCTAAGCTTCTTCTATCTCTTACTTTCTCTGCTACATAACTTGTTAAAGGGGCGTTTCTAAAACAATTATATCTTATTAAATAGCCAGTATCCCTAGACCCTAATACTAGTAATAGTAAGGCAACTATTATAGTATAGGATTAGTGGTAGACAACTATATTATAGGGAAGTAATTCTGCTTCTAAAAAGCTGTATTAGGATATACTAACTTACTTAGGCTAGATCTAGAGTAGATATAGCAAAGCCTCTTAGGTATAAGATAGCTATCTATACGTATACTGTTATAACTATAGGTTAGTTCTTTAGCACCTAGTTATAAAAGGCTGTAGGACTAAGCATCTTGTCTAATACCTTAGTTTATAAGCCTGCAGATAAATTAAGAATCCTACTTATACTTTATTAACCCTCCTATTATATCTATACACTGCCTGCTAGTAAAATAAAAACTAGTTTTCTTCTAATCCTGTATACTCTGCTTTAGCCTTTAAAATAGAGCTTATACAATTAGTTATTAACAATAACTTCTTATTTTAAATAATTAAACTGCTATTATTCTAACAATTTATCTACTTCCTAAGGCTAGAAGTTGTAATAACTACCTGTTATAAATTTAGCTAGATGTTCTAGAGCTAATTTAAGGCTGCTAAACACGCTCTTCTCTAGGATCTTAGTTCTAGTACTAAATTGTCTATTGTATTAGATGCCTAGACTGTAAGTAATTACCTTAGCTTTCTAGCTATTAAAGGTTACTATATAAACAAGAGCTAGAAATTATAAGAAGTCTTTTTAGACTTTATTCCTATGCGTAGAAAACATATAAGATCCTCTATAGCATAGTAAATTTTTTAACTTCTTTAGGAAACTAAAACTACAAAGTAACTGCTTGCTATTACTTACAATAATGCTAGTAATAACAGTGCATTATTACAGACCTTAGAGAGGTTGCTATAGCAGAATAACATTACTTAGGATAGTAGAGAGAACACTATTCCTTATCTTATATATATAATTAACCTTATTATATAAGACATTATTTACTATCTCTAACTTAAGGTATTACTAGAACTAGAGTATACATAAAGACTGCAGCAATACTATATTAGAGGTATTAAAAACAGCATATCTGTTCTAAACTCTCTCTAGAAGGTAGAAATTATTTATTATATTATTTTATTACATACTAAGTGTAACACAGATCTAAGGTATCTACATTATAATAGATCTATTACTATAACAAAATAAGAGGTTTCTTAAACTACAGAGTAATATTCTAGTAAACTATTAACTATTAGTTTTATAAGATATTAGGACTAGGTAGAACTCTACCTATAATATATGTAAGCGCGCACTAAAGCTTTAGGTCTACATTAACAGATAGTTAGAGCAAGAAATTATACTAAAGGCACTAAGCTGTAGAGAAGGTGCTTCTACACATAATAAGGTAGCAGAAGCTAATTTTAAAGATCTTAAGAAACTTTAACTAGCAGCAACTAAGTAGTAGTACCTGTAGGCTATTACAATAATGCTATAGCAATTTAAGAAGGGATCTAGTGCCCTTAGTAAGACTTATAAGCCCCTTATATAGCACACTAAGCTAATATATAACTAGCTATTTAATTTCTTAGATTAGATAACTAAAGAGCTTAGTAATAACCTAGGTTACGCTAATAACTTAGAATAGCTAGAAGTTGTAAAAGCAGCTGCGTAAAAGGGTTATGTTAAGCTGTCTAAGTACTATATAAAAACAGAGAATAGTTGTAAATTCTAATTCAACTGTGCAACTATTTTAGATCTAAGCTAGAATCTTACTATGTATAAGGTAATATTATTACAGCAGTTTATTATATACTATTACTAATTACGTTATAAGAATAATACCTAGGAAGTTTAAGATAAGTATATATACTAAGAGTAATTCTTATAATACCTAGATTGTTATAATAATAATAATTTAGGTTGCTCTATGTAAGTACTTTACAACCCTGTTTAACAGTTAGTAGAAGATAATTAGTTCTAAAAACCCGTAATATCAGTCTAGCAACCTAATAGGAGCTTCTTATCCTACAGTTAGAGTTTAAAGCTATCTAATAATAACAAGGAGGTAGCTTACACCTGCTAAGAAGGAGAGGCCTATCTTAGTACCCCTTGCATACAACAGGGAGATAGGTTTAATCTACTAGACTAGTAGAAGGTTAATACTACATCTTATCTAAAACTTGCTTGTGTAGCAAAAGATATACTTACAGTACTAATAATAGAAGTTAGAGTTAAACAGGTGTTTAATACAGCTAGGGATATAGTTAGAGACTAATAGTATAGGTTATCTGCTACTACAATACGCTAGATTATAATTCTAAAGGATTCTCTTGCTTTAGCACAGATACAAGAAGAGGAGGAGACAGCTTTAGATAAGCTAGATAATCTCTTTAAGCTACTAGCTTATCCTAGTCTAGAAACAGAGGTCATAGAAGAAGAGTAACACAGTAGTAGTACTAAAGAAACTAGTCTATTAACTCTATCTTAGCAAGAACAGCAGCTATAAAAGAGAGTAAGGCTACTATAATATTAGGATATAGAGTTTTGTAATAAATAGCTGTTATAAATAGGGAAAATCCTAGAATTCTGTCCTCTATTTAAATCTTTTAAAATTAAGTTCTGTGCGTATACAGCATTTCTAAGTAGCAGATTATTAAGTATATTGTCTGTAGTATTATAGAAGATTCGGTAACTTTAACCTACCCTACCCTACCCCTACCTAACCCCTACCTAACCCCTAGTCTGTGCAGACTGTACCCTACCCCTACCCTACACTAGAGGTACCTCTACCCTATCCCTACCTAACATCTGTGCAGACCCTACCCTACCCCTACCCTATGTAGACCCTACCTCTACCCTACCCCTACCTAACGTCCGTGCAGACCGTACCTAACCCCCACCCAACCCCAGGGTACCCCCTACCCTTTTGCCAGCGTACTCTTAGGTAAGCCTAGTTTAGTTTTACAGGTCTAGTAACTATGCTATTTATAGTAGCTGTATGTATAAAGAATATTTTATATAGTAATCTCTACTTATTTAGATAATTTAGCGTCTAATTATATAGGTATACTGCTGCTCTAGTAATTTCTAGCCAGAGTTCCTATAGTAGATTTGCGTCTAGTTAAATTATGTATGCCTTCTCTTTTATTACACCCCATAGGCGTTTAGCTCCTCTATTTTAAGCTTATGTATCTAGAGTAGAAGGCTTAAGTCTTATTAAGAGGGACGTGCACTATCTCTTAACCTCTTACTTAACTATAATAATTTTATTATCTATCTTAATTACCTTAACTTTAATATTAAACTATTTTGTTAAGAACTAGATAAAGATCCTAAGTAGACAGATAATAGATCTTACAGGCCTATTGTCCTTAAAGTAGAAGTCCTACACGTACTAAGAGTGTTAGCAGGTAATAAGTATTTAACTCTTTTCCTTATTAAAGCTTTAACGTATTCAACGGGTAAGTCGGCCACACGGGCGAGTCGGCCACTCTGCTAAGACTACACCAACATTCTACCTTATAACGCGATAACTCAACAACAACATAAACCTACGCCCTTAAAAGAGGCTGTAATACGGCTTGCGCTCTAGGCACTTAAACAAGACGCAAACCTTACTATATAACGCGCTGCAGCCATATACAACGCGCCTTACAGCACACTACGCAATTAATACACAGGACAACCTGTATAAGCTAATTGTACGCTAAGTTAACAGAATATAGATTAGACTAAGAAGGATGTAATTGCTAAGTACATTCTTAAGCTAGATGCACAAGGATTTGCTCCTTAGCTAGCTGCTGTAGCTAATATAGCTAATTCTTTGCGTGCTAAGCGTAATATAGGCCATGTTAGCATAAACTGGCCTAATATATTTGTTAAGCGCTGCCCTAACCTTAAAGTAAAGTTTAATTGCAAGTACAACTATAAGAGAGCCCTCTGTAAGGATCTAGAGATTATACAAGGCTAGTTTAGGCTTATAGCAAATGTTCAAGCTAAGTATAGCATCTAGGATAATAACATATATAACTTTAATAAGACAGGCTTTATAATAGGCTAGATATCTGCAGAAGCAGTTATTACAGGTTTAGAGCGTTAAGGACGGCTAAAGGCAGTGCAGTAGGGCAATTAAGAGTAGATAACAGTTATATAGGGCATTAATAGCATAGGGTAGGCTATTCTACCCTTTATTATCTTTAAAGGCCGCAACTACCTCTCTGCCTGGTACAAAGAGGACAACCTGCCCTATGACTGGGTTATTAGAGTCTCTAAGAACAGATGGACTACTAACAAGCTTGGTCTAGACTGGTTAAAGCACTTTAATGCCTATACAAAGACGCGCACCTAAGGAGTACACTAGCTGCTCCTTATTAATAGCCACAAGAGCCACAACTCCCTTAACTTCTAACAATACTGTAAGGAAGCAAATATTATTACACTGTGTATACCTCTACACTTATCTCACCTCTTATAACTACTAGATATAGGTTGTTTTGCCCCTCTAAAGAAGGTATATAGGCGCTAAGCTAAGAATCTTATATATAACTACATTACTTATATTACTAAAACTAAGTTCCTACTATGCTTTATAGACGCCTATAAGGAGACATTTACTTCTAGCAATATCTAAGGAGGCTTCTAAGGCGCTGGAATAGTCCCCTTTAACCCAGAGCGGGTTATAATAGGTCTTGATGTCCGCCTACGTACCCTACCGCTACCTACTATAGAAGATGAGCCCTGGCAGTCCTAAACCCTAAGCACTACCCTGCAATTAGGGTCGCAATTAACGCTGGTTTAAGAGAGGATTTAAAGGCATGTAAGCAGCTTACTAACTTTAATAGTTAAGGCCTTTAAAAAGCTTGCTAAAGGCGCAGCTATAGTAGCGCACAAGCTAGTGTTAGCTTAAAGGGAGATTACTAGGCTTTAAGCAGCAAATAAGGCTGCTATGCGACGTAAATTGCATAAAAGAAAGCAGTTACAGCAGGAGGAAGTCCTAACAGCTGAGGAAGGCCTTTAATTAACTACTCTAACTAAGTTTAGGGCGTGTAGTAATAGTAAGAAGGCAAGGAAGCAAGTATGTGTTAAAGGAGGTAAGGTAACCTAAAGACGCTGTAAAAAGTGCCACAACGTAGGGCATAACTCGCGCACGTGTAAAAAGCCTAAAGAAGGTGTTACTAAATAATATTATATACTGTACTACTATAAACAATGCCAATGTGGGCTAATGCAAGCCATAATAGGGTAGAATGTTGGTGTGGTCTTGGCAGAGTGGCCGACTCGCCCGTGTGGCCGACTTACCCGTTGAATACGTTATGCTTTATATTTATAGAAGTCTATAGCTATTTATTTGCCTAGGCCTTTATTATTTAATTATAGGGTTCTTTATATTTAATACTTTAATTTTAATTATCTATATGTGTTACATTATACTATTATAATGCCTTTAATCTTTACCCCCTTAAATTAATATATAAGGTACTTAATTACAGATAGTTCTAGATATCTAAGCCTCTTATGCTATTTTATAGCTGTTACTTTCTATAGTAATCTTCTATTATAATTTATACATATATAGAGTGCTACTATAGCTATATTTAGTTATTTAATAACCTACTATCTAAAGCTTTCTGTTAGAATAGCTATAATGTTACTGTTTCTTTAACATAGTGTTGTTAGATCTTCCTAGTTATCCTACTATATTCCTTGTCTTTAGAGTAGCCTAAATAATACTAGGTATAGAGGAAATCTAGGCACTATGCAATATTATCTAAGTGTAGTACTTATTTACCTTAAGAGTCCTCTACTAATATATTAACAGTACTATATCCTTATATCTAGACCTTAGAGTTCCTAGTCTAGATAAAGTCTCCTATTACTAGCTAGCGTACGTCTCTAAGTCTTAAGAGGTTATTATAGATATACGTAGTTAAGCTAGAATCTAAGAGAAATACCTTATTTAATAGATATCCTTAATTACTTACGCTATATTCTGCTTTTATGTACCTTTATTAACCTAAGTAATTCCTTAGCTATCTAGTTACTTAATAATCTTGTCTAGTATTTAAGATGTCTTAATATATAGAGTAATTAATTAAGACGCTATTATTATTTATAGTTACTTAGTCCCTTAAGTTATTGCCTATATTTTCTTTTATAAGTTACTGTAATATTTAAGCTTATACTATACTAGTTTTATAACACCTCTATTTAGCTTAAACTACTTAGGTACCTTAGCTGTATTTATATAGTAGTAGTTAGATATATAATAACACTATTTACAGGTAGGATATATATCTTTAGCTCTTGCTATATTTCTCTCTAGAAACTACTTAGTTCTAGCACTTTAGCTATCTATCTTTCTTTTGTTTTACCTAGGGTTTCCCTAGCCTTAATAATTATTATTAGAAGGTGCTTTTAGTTCTCTACTAAAGGCGTCCCTTTATAGGTTTAAGTTAGATTTACTGCTTACTATATATAATACCTCTCCTACTATAAAGGCGCTCTTAGGCTTCTCTCTTTTTAGATGTTAAAGGCTTATATAATTATAGAAGAGTTTTATTATCCTTTTTCTATTTATAGCTTCCTTATTATATCCTAGCCCTTAGAACACTATAGTCTAGGTTAATGCTATCTTAGATACAGAGCCTAGAAAATTATTAACAATAGCTTATATTTACATAACCTTAGCTACCTTAAGAGTCTTAGCTTAAGTTACTGCCTAATTATATTTACTTAGCTATATCTCCTAATTTATAGTTATTTATATTAGTCTAAGTATAGTATAGTACCTTTCTTATACTTACGCCTGTTCTTTATCTATATCTACTCTAACAGTGTCTTAGAGGGCATTTATCTATTTATGTAGTATTCTGTTTTCTATATAGCAGCTTAGCTATAGATATAGTATTACTATTATAAGAATATAATTAACTATTCTTAATATTTTACTTTTCTTATCTTAATAGTCTTTCTTAAGTATCTTATATAACTTAAGGTAAAACTTATAGTTTTTACAATCTTCTTTATATACCTCTTGCCTTATTTTTAAGAGGTCTAATACCTATATGAGGATTATAGGTGTTTACAGTATAGTTATTAATATATCTATTACTTGATATGTTATTCTACATGTTCTGCTTTTACCTACTTAGATAGTCTATAATAACATAGTTAACGTGTTACTTATACTTATTACTAGTTTATATTATATAATTTCTAAAGGTAGTATCACCTTTAGTTATATAGGTTAGAGTTACACCCCTTTAGGGTCTACTAGTAGCTGTATATCTTACAACTAGTACTTAATCTTAAGTTAGTAGTACTAGGAGACCTAGTTGCTTAAGTTAGTAAGAATAACTGTCGCGTCCCTCTAGCTTTAGCTAGTTGCTATTTTACTTGTTATTAGGGCTTATTATAGCAGTAGTAAGACTCTTAATTGTTAGATTAGAGAGTAATAGTAATAGGTTAATAATAATATATTAATGTTCTGTTGTTGTTCTATATAAGGGTGATTTTTGTCTTATCTAGGTTCTAGTGGGGGCTCCTACACAGTTTCTTAGCAGGTATATCACCTAACCTATTTCTCTAATACCTTTCATTTAACAGTATTACAGGTAGGTTAGGTAGGAGCATAGAGTAGTATAGTGTCTAACTTAGGCGGGGACGCTAGGTAAAATAAAAACAACCTAGGTGCGTGTAGGGACTACCCTAGGTAAACTACAGACTAGACAGGCAGCTAACCTACTAAGAGCTAGACCCTTACGCAACTACAACTAGCCCTAGGGTTTACCTACTACTAGCATTTCTTAGGCTACGCTAAATATAGAAAGGACCTAACAAAAGTATATACAGCATAGGAGGGATAGGGAAAGAAGGTATGTTGTAGGCTTAGACCTTGTCTAAGCCTTAAGCAAGACAGGATGGTCACGTGCCCTACAGACATATTAGAAGGACACGCAACGTGTTACCTCCTTAAGAGATACAATACTATATTAACCCTTATTACATCCCACCCTAAGGCTAGTCCATAACAATAGTATAGAGTAGACTATCTAGTTTTTAAGTAGGTTAAGATTCTAAAGATAAACTTAATTAATAAGGTTAAATATAAACTATAAGGGTTATATTCCTACTAACTATATACTAAGGAGATAAAGTACTTATTAATTAATAACTAGAGTTAGTCTAACAAAATATATAAGGGTGCTTATAGATAAGTATATAATACTATACTTATTTATAAGCAGTTATGTATGTTATAATTGTTAATAAGCAGTTACGTAACATCCTATCTGTTCTGTCCTTCTCTACAGTTTGTTCCTTTAGGGCGAAGTCAGGGGTCTTGGTTGGCTGGTACTTATGTTTGTGCTGTGCCCTGGCACAGGATCGTAACACTACCCTACCTAACCCCTACCTCTACCCCATGTGGACCCTACCCTACCCCTACCCTCTTAGCAAGGAATTAGTGTGGGTAGGGGTAGGGTAGGGTAGGGGTACATCACGTAATGTACCTTACCTCTACCTAACCCCTACCCTTTTGCCACCGTAATTATACTTAAGACTAGTAAGTAGTTTACGCCTCTAGATAGAGTTGTTACAGGTACAGTAATGCATAAAGTAGAGGATAAAACAGAGCTTCTTAGTGGGTAAAATAAGGTTTCTGGAGCGCGCTGATAGAGGTGTTACCTGCCAGTTTTTAGCGCGTAGCTCCTCTATTATTGCAGGTTTTAGTTCTAGCTGCATCTTAGATAAACGATAGGATTAAAGTTTGCTGCTATTTAGCTTAGTTAAGGGTAAATAATGTAAAACAGTTATATTTAGTACGTGTGAAAGGGGTAGGTAAGACATACTACAGAGAAAAAGTAAACAGATTTAGTGGCACACGCTAACAAGTAGTTTAGCAGGTTTCTGATATTGGTCTAAGCGCATCTAGGGGCTTCTATTCGTTAACATCTACTCCACCTCAGCCCCACTAAACCATCCCCTGTTAGCTCGCGGCCAGAGAATCGAGTTTTTACGGTATCCTAATGTTTGATTTATTCTTGGTATCAATTTCGTTATTACACTTCCACAAAAGAGCGCATCACAGTAACTTCCAAAGCTAGAAGTTGGATTTGACTTCACCCTATTCTATTCCAGCGCTCCCAGTCTCAGCACTCACTTGCAGTTGCTTGCACCGTACACGAATGTGCCATCCGAGTTCTCACAGCCGCATGTGCCATCTTTGGGGCTCTTGATGCACCCAGCGCCATCGCCGGAGCTCTCACCAGCATTGCTCCAGAAGAAGGTCCACTTGTCTTTGCTGCTCTTCATCGCCGTGCCAGGCGCGCAGGTGTAGGCTTCACATGTGCCGTACGGGTAGCCGTGGTTACCGTCGTACTGGTGGTCCTGGGTGAAGACGGCGAAGGTCTGCTTGCCAGAGACGCGGGTGTTGTGGCTGCACTCGGCAGCCTGGATGGCCTTTGAGGTCTTGGTCACTGTAGGGGTGTTAGTCAAGAGACATGGGGATGCGGATGACTTGTGACGGACCGGAGCAGCTAGGGCTGGAAGGGTATTTGCCCTTGGTATTGGAGGTGGCAGGGTCCAGGGTCGCGGTAGCGGCGACGGCGAGGGTAAGGACGGTGACGATAGATTTGGCGAACATGTTGAAGTTTTGGTAACTGACTGTTGTGCTAACGAGTGGGTTGTGGTGGTGTTCAGGAATGCTTCTCGTGCTGGCCGATGGGCTTTCCAGTGGGATTTTCCTCCTCTTATACGATCTGTCCCAACGGTCTCGACTTTGGCCTCCTCGTACACATCTCCCGAAATATGGGGTCCGGACAGTCCAATCCACGAGCACGTACCCGGCAGTACGCGTTGCTTGACATGCTTGTTTGGTGTTGGGAAATTGTCTGTTCCAGTTATCGACGTTTCAGGACATGGGTGACGGGGAGCACAGCTATCACAAGTGGAGCCGAATCTGACTCGCCATTCGCAATAAAGTACCGCCTCACCAAACACACAGTGCACACAGTGGTGGTGCCGAGAGCATGTTTCGGAACATAGTGCGTGGTCCACGTGCTATGCTCAGCGTCACCGAGTATAATAACAGCGCAGACACCTGTGGACACCCTTCTAAGATCCTATAGTAGTGCAACACGGGATTCGGTGATTTACTACCTTACAACAATTTCATATTGCAGGGCAGGCACGTTCTCCGACACGCACATGGCAAGAAGTGCTGTTGAGGTTGTTATTCCAGATTCTTGCCCAGTCGCTCAAATCCATGATCCTCTTCTCTCCAACTACTGGCTGAGAGGCGACAACGATCCAAGCCCCCCAGCTGTACCTTGTAACAAGACATGGCAGCCGAAGCCTGGTAATAAGCTTTCGTGTAAATTAGCAAGTCTCCTGGCGTAGGAAAGCGGATTTCGAATATACGAGCACGCCGACATCCCCTATCCTCCCATGTCCTGTGTCACGATAGCCCAAGGGAACGAAGTTTAGTTTGGCATTCAACATCGAAGAACTCGCTCATAGGAGAGAGTCGAGATTTACATGCAACATGGTTGACCAAAGACCACCATAATCCACCCACCCGTCTCCCCCCCCCCCCCCCCCCCAACCCGCATACAAGATCGGATAACATCGATTCATAAAGACGGGCCGAGAGTCCCCACAGAACGCCGCAGCAATCATCGGCATAACCTCTGCCAGACACGCTCGAGAGAGAGTCTTGCTCGAGGAACGTATTCGGCGCCCACTAAGCAAAGCGCGTCCAAGTATCAAGACTAACATATGGAGGCCTATGATCTACAGGAAGAGTCCTACAGTCAGGAGGAGATTAAGTTGGGTAGTACGCGCTGAGTCTTGTAGCCGGGAAGAGGGAGTGCTTCGCAAATAGAGTCATTGTTAGCGCGTTGATCGGAGATCACTTATGAAGGGTTACCATTAAACAAGCAGAACTCTGTCTCTGTAAAGTTATACTGCTTACACCAGCCCTTCACTATAGGCTTGTTAATTGGATAGCATCCATTGCCATCCTTAACGTATTCCACATATGGGTCCTTAACATGCAAGCTGAGTTATTTAAGTAGTACATATTTTAGAAAATCTACCCTTTCTTTCACATACGACCATAGGACGTTGAAAACAAGTTCTCCTGCCCAATCTGCCGTCTATCGTGGTATTGTTTTAAGGATACCGTAGTACGCCTTACTGTTTTCTGTATCCGCGCAACTTAACTAGCTAAGTCTACTGCAGACTATTCCACTTTCTCTGTCTTTATCGCATAAATACAAGACTGAAAGGAAATCTCCAGTTAACATGCTTTATAAAAAGCCAACCTTAAACAAAGTTACGCTGTGAAGTACAATATCTAGTTAGCGCTGTTGTATATGTTTTTGGCTACTTTTGCACCTTGTTCCGCTTGCACGATTGCGAGGTGCAGTGACGCAGCTCTAAATCTTAATCGGACAAGTAAAAGATACTATAATCGCATTGTAGTTAGTAAATCCGGGACCAATCTGTAGACTTTGTTTCGCCATTATGTGCTGTATGTAATCCTGCAGCTATCAAGGCTGACTGGCCCTGATAGACTCCTAGCAGTACGCCTACGTTCCTTAAAACTTCACAATCTGCTTCAGCTCTGCTATTACCCTACCCGTGCACCAAGTGTGCGCAAAAGCCGAACGTGGGCTCTGTTCGAATTTATGCCGCTATGTACACATCGCAATTGTGGGAGAAGAAAAGCCTGGACATCGTTCACGCTCACCTTGAGGTCAAATTTTGGGAATTCATGTCCATACTGACTATAGACGGTCGGTTATTCGTCGTAGATAGATTTGTGTTCACGAGAAGCGCAGACTGTGGCCACTTGCCGACAGCGTGTCCAACCGTACGTAGTACGGCCTGTAACGGTTACGGGTTACAGCCGTAAATATAGTAAGTAACAGTAATTATATAAGCTGTAGCTGTATACGTACTATAGCTATATATAAAGCTGTAATACAGTTGTAGTATAGCTAACCTTAGTGTTAACAATAGGGGGATAGGGGGGGGGGGGGCTGCATAGGCCACTATTGTTAAAACTTAACACTACGCCTAACGTAAGGCCTTAACAGTATTACTACCTCCTCCCCTACTACGCTATAACGCAATTATTGCGTTTTTTTTAATATTAATACGCATAAAGGCAGATAAAGCCTATAAAATATGTTTCTAAGCATAGTTATACTCTAAATTAATTATAGAGGCGTATAGGAGGTATATTACTAGGTTTAGCACCTACAGCGTCTCTAGGTATTACAACAGCTGTATTTTTGCTCTGAAAAACGTTCTAGCGCCTTGCTAATAGGATAAGTTATCTAATTAGCGTTAATTAAGCTCCCTGTTAATTAAACTATCTCTATAATACTATAACACTATAGCGCCTATTGCCTATAACCTGCCTCTGCCTCTACGCCTACATATAACAAGCCCTAGCTTCCTTATACGCTTAACTTTACTGTTACACATACAACGCGCTAGGATAATATAGACACCTACTAAAGGAGAGTAATTCTAGAACTTTTTAAGGTATCTACACCCTAGTATAACATATGCTCTGCTGCGCAGTATATAACTATTAACTAGTAATAGTAAAGGTTATTTGTGTAGCTACGCTGTATATATAAGCACCTCTAGTAAGAAGGTCCTTAGGGCTCCTTACAATAGATCTACATCATCTTGTCAGATTAGATGGTAATAGTAATGAGTTAATAAAGATGTATTAATGTTCTGTTGTTGTTCTATATAAGGGTGATTTTCGTCTTATCTAGGTTCTAGTAGGGGCCCCTACACAGCTTCTTAGCAGGTATATCACCTAACCTATTTCTCTAATACCTTTTATTTAACACACCCCCTTAGCTTAGAATCCTATTGCAAGCTGCGTAAACTAGTTAATTAACTCTTTAACATAAGGCCCTCTAGTTGCTCTTACATCTTCTTAAGCAGGATATCTCTTAATATACCCTTCTAGCCCTTAATAAGTCCTAACTAATTAAGAAAGCTAGCCTATTTGCTAATTAGGAATAACTTTGTAAATCTATCTATAATTATATTGTGAGATAGGATATATTCTACTTTAATTACTTTGTAGTTAACTTGTTATTATAACTAGTAATTGTGTATATTAATATACTAAAATCTAGTTTATATCTTAGTAATATCTGTAGTAACTAAATATATTGTCTGCATATTATTATATTTAAGTATTATTATTAGATTACTTAGGGTTACCTAAAGCTCTTTTAATAGTTAAGAGGTAAATATTACTTCCTTAGCTACTTAAGACAGTCCTAGGAGCTTAGCCTTAGTAGTTAACATTGTAACAGTATCTTGTTTATTTACTCTTTAGTTAATAAGTCCTCTAGATAGCTTAATAGCGTATCTTTAGGAACTCTTTTAGTCTACAGTATTATTAATAAATAATATATTACTTGCAACTTTAAGTCCTTTACCCTATTTAAAGTTAAGTAATAGATTTCTTATCTTCTACAGGTATAGAAGCACTTAGTTAGCAGCATCTTAGTATTTATTACTTAGGTTAACTAGAAAGCGTGTAAGTTGCGACGTAGCAAACGCTATATTAGGTTAAGTAGTTACTGCTACAAATAACAGGGATCTAATCTTTTACTAATATTAATTAATCTCTAGTAGTTTAGCTAGACTATTCCTAGGCTTAAGTTAAATTCTAGATATTAGCGTATTATACCTTATATCCTGTCTAGTTACTAATTTAACTAATCTTGTTAACGTATACAGCTTATAATAATTAAATTATCTATTACTATCTATTATATTAGACTTCTATACTAAGGAACTATTAAAGGTTATCTCCTCTAGTGTATAGGTATTACTCCTGTATCTATTTAATAGCATTATCTGCCTCTTATTTATACTTTAGGTAGTACATAATTATAATATTGTCTATATAAAAGAAGATAAATATTCTATTCTTAATTATATAGTAAATCTCTTATAGTACCTATTTAAATCTAATTTTAGCTAATATTACTGTAAATTCCTTCTACTATAGTAGAGACGAGATGCAGAGTCTGTATAAGGCTTTCTATACCCTTAGTAAGGTGCCTGTCTTCTAGTATCCTCTTAGTATCCTTATATATAATTTATAGTTAATAGCTATATAGACAAATATATTTATAATATCCTATTATTTTAGTTTAAGATTATATTTTATAGTAAATGCTATTAGTATTCTAAGTAATTAGAGTATATGTGTTACTGTATACGTTTCTTATAATATAATATTATATTATTAGTCTCCTCTAACTATAAGCCTTACTTTATACTTATTAAGGTAGTAGTATTTATTGAAGTTATATGTATAGACCTATATATATTTAAGTATTTATTATTTAGACTTCTAAACTAGAGCTGCAAGAACTTTAGTCTATAACTTTATTTATTTATAGCTTTATAGGTGTTTATTTTCTACTTGTTTAAACATCTTATAGAGAGGGTGCTCCTCTAGCTTTAAGTTTACTGTAGGTAATAGTAGGAGTTTATTCTAATACAGTTTAAATCCTTTTGCTATAATCCTTCTTAATTAAGCTTTATTAAAAGGTTTTTCTTTATGTTAACTAAGGTGTCCTACCTTAGTGCCTGCTATAAATGTAGCTGCCTACAGCGTTGTTATAGACGTTCCTTAGCCCTATTAAAGTTAGTCTGTTGTCTTATTATAGCTTATCTATTTAGTTAGAAATACTGCTAGTAGAGGTGTTAGTAGAGGCGTTAGGTATGCTTCTATAATCTTCCTACCTTAGTAATAACAGGGTTATTTAGTATGTAGAGTATCCTCCTGCGTTATCTTATTCTTATAGAATGTTTTAATTTTAGGTATATAGCTCTATATAGCTAGGACTTTAACTATACTAATCTAAGTTATAATCTCCTAAAAAAATATTATATATAAGGTTATCTTTAATATCCTCTATTTTACTATTAAATATTATTTCTTTATTAAACACTATATTATAGGTCCTAATTACTTTAGCTATTAATAGGACCTAGATTTGGTATATGTTGGTAGACTAGTATCCTACTAAGTATCTAATCTATACCTTTAGGTCTAGTCTTTATAGCCTTAATTTTCTTTAATAGGTGTTATTAGTTATAGTAAATGCTTTGCATCTATATACTCTTAGGTAAGCCTAGTTTAGATTTTAAGGTCTAGTAACTATACTATTTATAGCAGCTATATATATAAAGAATATTTTGTATAGTAATCTCTACTTATTTAGATAATTTAGCGTCTAATTATAAAGGTATACTGCCGCTCTAGTAATTTCTAGCTAGAGTTCCTATAGTAGATTTGCGTCTAGTTAAATTGTGTGTACGGAGGAGCATTTCAAAAGTCTTTCCCCCCCCCCCACCTGGTCAACGCACGGAGCAGTCAGGGGTAAATTGGCCTGGGTTTCTTATGCCGTGTCCTCTTGGCTTTCTCTCTTCTATCTCCCCTACCTTCTCTATCTACTTCTATCTATCTACAGTTTATTATGCTAGTCTTTAATCTTGCTACTTATTGTCAAGGCCACGGCTCTGCCCACCGTGCCAAGCATGCCAAAAAGGTAACAATGCTCACTTTGATAGTGAGACAGCGGCCAGAACAGTACTTATTTGCCATTACAGGTCAGAGGTGGACGCATCACATGCCTAAGGCTTAAGAGTAAGGCTAAGAGCCTAACACTTATGCTCTAATTATAGCCTATAAGGCTAATAAAAAGACAAATTAAGAGATTATATTCTTAACTAGTGTTAAGAAGCGTATAATCAACTTAATCTACTTACAAGCAATTAAGAGAGGCTTTAATCCTGCTGTTAGACCTATTTAACTAGAGAACAAGTATGTTAAAGATAGAGCGCAATCTAGGAGGCCTTTAAAACAGTAATAGGCCTTTAAGAAGGTTGTAAACCTTATAAGACAGGATTGTTATAGCAGAAAGAAGACCTATGCTAATATTGCTAGTAATCTTAGTTAAGATAGCCTAGATATCTTAGCCTCTATAGTGTAGAGAGTACTTAGAAAAGCAGGCTATAAGAAGACTAAACTAACAAGGAAACCTATGTTAACAAAACAGATAAGGAAGGAGAGGTTAGCTTAGTGTCTTAAGCATAAAGATTAGACTATTAAGGATTAGAAGAACGTTATCTAGAGTAATAAGACTGTTGTAGTTCTCCTTTATTAACGTAGAGGATACAGAGTCTAGAGAAAGGTAGATAAGGCTGTTATTAAGAGCTATATTTAAGAGAGATAGAAAGGATACTCTAAGTTTATATTCTAGGGTTGCTTCACGTATAAGAAGAAAGGTCCTTATTACTGCTAGACACCTAAGATAAAGTAAAAGAAGGAAGAGGCTATAAAGAAGATTAATAAGTTAAACTAAGAGATAGAGCCTTTAATAAAAAAGAGGTAGGAGCTTACAACAGGTATAGAGAGGCTTAGTCTACGTACAAAGCCTAGCAAGAAACCTTAATAGAGATAGAATTAGAAGACTGGTAAGCTATTACAAGGCAAGGGCTTAGGGATAGACTAGTAGCAGTACTAGTTAACTATTATAAAGCCTAAGCTAATTCCTTTTATAAAGGAGTGTATAAAAGAGAGGCCTAGTACACTAGTTTAGGAGGATAAAGCACCTACTTATAACTACTATATACAAAGAGTAGTGTATAGCTAAGAGTACGTAGCACAGCTACTTTAGTGTAGTAACTTACTAGATCTAAATGCTATTAAGCCTTGTTAGTTCTGGATAAAGAGATATATAACAAAGAAAGGAGCACTAAAGAGTAGACTTTAGGCTATTTAGGTATAGAAACAGTGTTAGGATAAGCTACCTTAAGAGAAGATTTAGTGCTGGATTAAGCGTATCCTAATCTATATTTAGAAGATTATTAAGTTAGATAGAGGTAATAAGTACAAGGAGGGCAGAGATGTACGTAGGACTGATTGAGTTAGATTGAATCTATCGGGCCTACTACCCCTGACACTACCCCGTGCGTTGACCAGGGGGGGGGGGGGGGAAAGACTTTTGAAATGCTCCTCCGTGCCTTCTCTTTTATTACACCCCCTAAGTGTTTAGCTCCTCTATTTTAAGCTTATATATCTAGAGCAGAAGGCTAAATTCTTATTAAGAGGGACGTGCACTATCTCTTAACCTCTTACTTAACTATAATAATTTTATTATCTATCTTAATTACCTTAACTGTAATATTAAACTGTTTCTTTAAGAACTAGACAGAGATCTTAAGTAGACAGATAATAGATCTTATAGGCCTATTGTTCTTAAAGTTGAAGTCCTACACGTACTAAGAGTGTTAGCAGGTAATAAGTATTTAACTCTTTTCCTTATTAAAGCTTTCTACTTGATATTTATAGAAGTCTATAGCTATTTATTTACCTAAGCCTTTATTATTTAATTATAGGGTTCTTTATATTTAATACTTTAATTTTAATTATCTATATATATTATATTATACTGTTATAATACCTTTAATCTTTACCCCCTTAAATTAATATATAAGCTGCTTTATTATAGATAGTTCTAGATGTCTAAGCCTCTTATGCTATTTTATAGCTGTTACTTTCTATAGTAATCTTCTATTATAATTTATACATATATAGAGTGCTACTATAGCTATATTTAGTTATTTAATAACCTACTATCTAACGCTTTCTGTTAGAATAGCTATAATGTTACTGTTTCTTTAACGTAGTGTTGTTAGATCTTCTTAGTTATCCTACTATATTCCTTATCTTTAGAGTACCCTAAATAATACTAGGTTACAGAGGAAATCTAGGCACTACGCAACATTGTCTAAGCGTAGTACTTGTTTACCTTAAGATTCCTCTACTAATATATTAATAGTACTATATCCTGATTTCTAGACCTTAGAGTTCCTAGTCTAGATAAAGTCTTCTATTACTAGCTAGCGTACGTCTCTAAGTCTTAAGAGGTTATTATAGATATACGTAGTTAAGCTAGAATCTAAGAGAAATACCTTATTTAATAGATATCCTTAATTACTTACGCTATAACGTACTCCACGGTCGAGCGGATCACACGATCGAGCGGATCACTCAAAACCCCACCAAAATTGCCTAAAACCACAACCCTTTATCTCAACAACCAAGCAATAAAATCTTCTAAAGTTTTCAGGACAGGGCTACACTAATATAAATAAGAGTATTTAAAAGTCTTAGAGTGCTAGAATCTATAACACAGACGTTATTGAGCGATTACTGTTTTACAGGGGTGTTTAGCACTATTTGCAGGCTATTTCTATAACTATTATAGCTATAAAGCTGAAATCTAGATATGTACTTACCAATAACTATGCAATACTATTCTGAAATTTTAAGAAGATTTTATTGCGTGGTTGTTGAAATAAAGGGTTGTAGTTTAGGACAATTTTGGTGGGGTTTTGAGTGATCCGCTCGATCGTGTGATCCGCTCGACCGTGGAGTACGTTATTCTGTTTTTATCTACCTTTATTAACCTAAGTAATTCCTTAGCTATCTAGTTACTTAATAATCTTGTCTAGTATTTAAGATGTCTTAATATATAGAGTAATTAATTAAGACGCTATTATTATTTATAGTTACTTAGTCCCTTAAGTTATTGCCTATATTTTCTTTTATAAGTTACTGTAATATTTAAGCTTATACTATACTAGTTTTATAACACCTCTATTTAGCTTAAACTACTTAGGTACCTTAGCTGTATTTATATAGTAGTAGTTAGATATATAATAACACTATTTACAGGTAGGATATATATCTTTAGCTCTTGCTATATTTCTCTCTAGAAACTACTTAGTTCTAGCACTTTAGCTATCTATCTTTCTTTTGTTTTACCTAGGGTTTCCCTAGCCTTAATAATTATTATTAGAAGGTGCTTTTAGTTCTCTACTAAAGGCGTCCCTTTATAGGTTTAAGTTAGATTTACTGCTTACTATATATAATACCTCTCCTACTATAAAGGCGCTCTTAGGCTTCTCTCTTTTTAGATGTTAAAGGCTTATATAATTATAGAAGAGTTTTATTATCCTTTTTCTATTTATAGCTTCCTTATTATATCCTAGCCCTTAGAACACTATAGTCTAGGTTAATGCTATCTTAGATACAGAGCCTAGAAAATTATTAACAATAGCTTATATTTACATAACCTTAGCTACCTTAAGAGTCTTAGCTTAAGTTACTGCCTAATTATATTTACTTAGCTATATCTCCTAATTTATAGTTATTTATATTAGTCTAAGTATAGTATAGTACCTTTCTTATACTTACGCCTGTTCTTTATCTATATCTACTCTAACAGTGTCTTAGAGGGCATTTATCTATTTATGTAGTGTTCTGTTTTCTATGTAGTAGCTTAGCTATAGATATAGTATTACTGTTATAAGAATATAATTAACTATTCTTAACATTTTACTTTTCTTATCTTAATAGTCTTTCTTAAGTATCTTATATAACTTAAGGTAAAGCTTATAGTCTTTATAATCTTCTTTATATACCTCTTATTTCTTTTCTAAGAGGTCTAATACCTGTATTAAGATTATAGGTGTTTACAGTATAGTTATTAACGTATCTATTACCTTATGTATTATTCTACACATTCTACTTTAACCTACTTAGATATTCTGTAATAATATAGTTAAGGTGTTACTTATACTTATTACTAGTTTATTGTTAGATAACTAACCTTACCGAGCCAAGTTGGGGGTTTGGGGTTAACCTCGGTTAACTCAGGGGCTAGCGGCACACACACATAAAATAAGCCATTAAGACAGATAATTATTAATTAATTACCTTTATTATTATCTTTGCAAATTAAGCATATTATCTAACAATTAAGAGTCTTACTAACACTACTAAAATACCCTTTTAATATGTTGCTATTAACTATGTATGATTTAATAATAATTCTTATAGATTACATAACCTACACACCTTAGTTACATTAACTACAGACCTGCTGCGCCTCTCTAGACGTATAGGAGAAGATAGACCTTAACTGGACTATCCCTCTAAGGACTAAGCTATAAGTACCTAACGCCCTAGACATCACTAACTATAAAAGGAGGCTAGCCCTTAGCAATAATAAACAAGGAAACCCTTAACTTCTAGAAATCCTATCTAAACTATTAGCTAACAGCCTAAAGGCATAGAAGGAAGATAATAACTATTAGAAGAGCTGCCTTAAATCCTACAAGATAGCGGATAGAGACTACTGCAAGGAGCAAACTAACCTAGATAAGGTAGTAATATTTATCTAAAGTTTAGTATTACCTTACCTTATAAAGAACTGCTACTAACTAGGTAAATTAATTTAAATATAGCTTATTAGCCTTAAATATATAGTTAGTATTAATCCTAAAGAAAAATAATTACGCACACGCTACTAATACCTAGCAGCCCTGAAACTAATAAGACAACCTAGGAGCAGGGATATCTAGCTCCTTAAGTATAATTATGCTGTAACTAACACTAAAATAGAGGGTGTTGCTAAAATATACAATATACAAGACACTATCTAAGACTTCTTAGATTTAATAATAAAGATAGCGCTAACCCAGGTAATAATATTCTACGACTATAGTAGATAAGAATAAAATATAACTTATAAAGAAATAATAAAACGCTTCCAAGAGTATATAAGTAAGTACTACCCTAAGGGGAGACAGTAAGGACGCGCCTTTACTGCAGGGAACAACTTAACTCTTACTGCTAGTAGTAAATCTACCCTAGACACTAATAGAGACGCCTCTTATATTATTAAAGATGTATTATCTACTCCTACTACACAGGGGAGTTAGAGAAGACCTTATTAAAAACAGAATATTAGTTAAATAACTACATCTAAGCAGTCCCTAAGAGGGGATACAGCAGCAGCTAGAGGAGCAAAATGCCCTGCTTGTAGACAACGCTATAGACTAGAAGATTGCTACTACGTCTATAAAGATAAAGCACTAGAATAGTTTACCCTATATAATAGAATTGCTAAGATAGTATAATTTAGGATAGAACAAAATGCTAACCTTTAAGATTAGGTTAGATCTGTAAAACAAGCTTATACTAAGACACTAGCTATTAAGATATCCTAAATACTAGAGGCACCTCTAGGATAACTATAGGGACAGAAGATATTAATAATTAATATAAGTCCAGTTAAAGAATTATATAATATAGAGCTACTAAGCTACCCTCTTAGGAACTCCTTTATCCTTAACTTAGGATTAACTATCTATATTATAAATAATAAGGACTAGATATAAGACCTTACTCTACCTACATTAAACAACTACCTATAGGTAGGAAACTCCTAGGTATAGATATAGGGATATAGCACTGTCTATCTCTATCTATTAAACACAAACTAACTAACTACTCTTAAACTACATAATATAGCATAGTGCCTAGACATACTTTATAACCTTGTCTCTTTCTAACAACTATGTTAACAGGGCATCTAGTAGGACACAAAAGGAGATCTAACTTAGCTTAGATAAGTAGACAATACAGCTATTACATCCTTAGATAAATAATATAGATAATAGGTACTTAGGGAATAGCTATAGGCAGTATTTGTAATATAATTAACACAAGGCAGAATACCTAAGACTGCTACTGCTCTGCTATAGCACAAGCGAATAGGGCACTCTAGAGCTGCTACTATTAAACACCTTATCTAACAATCTTAGGGGGTAAGAGTTAGGGGTATTACTACAGTCTAATATAATACTTACAGACAAGCTAAGACTAAGAGGTAAATTAGTTAAACGCCACAAATAAGTAACAAAGGACTTAGAGAACGTATAGTAATTAACTTCTAGTTATATAAAGAAGGAAGCTTTACTAAAGAAAAGAGCTAATTACTTGCTGTTAATAGGCAATCTAGCTTCCTCTAGGACTTCTATTTTAAATATAATTAACTAGGAAAGATAATTATCTACTTCCTAGACACTCTTACACAATTCCTGTTAAAATAATACAAGATCTAGGTTAAGGTAATTAAGTGTAATAGTAAAATTACTATAATAAAACTAGAAGTATTAAGATAGTGCGCTGTATAATTAATTAGGCTTAAGCCTTCTGCACTAGACACCTAAGCACAGAATAGAAGTGCTAAACGCTTAGGGGGTGTAATAAAAGATAAGGCACGCACTATAAGATTAGACATAAACCTACTATAGGAAATATAGCTAGAGATTATTAGGGCAGCAGTGTACCTACACAACTAAACACTAAGGTTATTAAATAACTAGAAAATACCTTATAATGTTCTCTTTACCTATATAGCTTAACTAGCTAGCCTAAAAATATAAAGCAGGAAACTAAACTAGGCATATTTAAAAGTATATAGATATAAAGCCTTTACTCTTATAAGTAACACCCTTTAAGGAAAGTTATAACTCTAGTAACTAGACCTAAGAGTATAGGTAGAATACCTAGTAGGATACTAATCCTTAAATATATATTAGATATAGATTCTAACCTTAGTAAAAGTTATTAGCATAAGAGATGTAATCTTTAATAAGGATACTGTCTTTAGTAGCTAGACTTAGGACCTAATAGACAATCTTATGCACAGCACTCTTAAAGAGATAGCAATATAGACAAGAAGCGTAGAGCTTCTACCTCTACCCTAAAATAAGGCCGAAACCTAGTTATTCTATAAGAATAATACTATTACACACTTAAATACTATAGAAGATTGGCTAGGTTATAAAAATAGACAAAAAGCTAGATATATATATCTAACCCCTCCTCTAACTCTGCTACTAGTCGCGTTGTTAATAAACACGTTATTGTTATTCTAGTTAGTAAGAGGTAACAGCTAACTAGGAGTTAGCAGGTAGCACTAGGTAACTGCTAATTAGTTAGAATTAACGCTAGCGCAATCTTAAGGAACTTTATAAACTATCCTGTAGAAAGCTATATTTATAGCTAGCATATAAGGCAGATATATTAGCACATACTAGGGCAATAATATTAATCAGGCTAGGTTAAAACAAATGCTAATAAAAGGGCTTAAGCCTTATTAAAGCTAACTTCTGCTAGAGCTAACAGCACAATTAAACCTAAAGGACTACCTACTTTACTAATAGTTTAAAGAAGCTAAGTAAGAACACCTTAGCAGCTATTAGACTATAAAGTTATGGTCTAAAGTACCCCTAATAAAGACTAGGGTAGTAGGATACTAGGTACTTAACTATACGTGGGTATACATGTATAAGCTTAATAAGAACTACTACCTACTTAAATATAAGGCGCGACTAGTAGTCTAAGTTAACTAGCAATAAAATATTACTTCTAAAGATACCTATACAGTAACACTAGCTAGCAGGTCCTTTAGAATGCTTATAGTAATTTTAGCAGCACATAACCTAGAACTTAAGTAGTTTAATGTTATAAACGCGTTTATTTATGTATTAATTAATAGAGAGGTCTAGATAAGGATGCTATGTAGGTATTAGAAACTAGGCATAGTCCTATAGCTACACAAGGCACTATATAGACTAAGAATCACTCTACTCCTCTAGCAGAAGGAATTTATATCTACTCTAATAAGCTATAGATTTGCAGTTGTTCCCTATAAACCCTGCTACTTACTTAAGAATAGAGTTACTATCTTCTTCTATATAGACAATATTATTATAGCTTATTATCTAACTAGAAGATATAAGGCAGACAAGGCCCTTAGCTATATTACTAATAAATACTCTGTTATAGGAGGAAACAATCTAAAATAGTTCTTAGGAGTAGAGATAACCTAAGATTAAGATAACCTAAGGATCCTCCTCTTACAGGCGTTATATATTAACAAAATTATCTCCCTAGCAGACAAGACAGATATATAACATAACACACTAATATTAAGTATTAAGCTTCTACTAAATAAAGGGGAAGCTGTAAAATTAGAAATTAACAAATACTAGAGAAAGATTAGATCTCTCCTCTTTACTGCAGTCACTACTAGGCCTAATATTACCTTTGCTACATCTAGGCTGGCATAATTTCTAACTAACCCTAGACAGCAGTACTATAACGCAGTAGATTAAGTACTATTGTACCTACAAGGGACACAAGACCTATCCCTTACCTTTAGAGGTAATAAGCACCTAGTAGTTGCTAGTAATGTATTATTTGCTAATAATACTCTTAATAGGAAGAGCTTCTAAGGATATACTATTAAACTGTATAGAGGACTTATTACCTAGAGAGCTAATAAATAAGACACAGTTACTACATTAACAACTAAAGCAGAGCTACTTACCCTAGCATAGGTGGCTAAGGAAGCTATCTTTATCTTACAACTATTATTAGAACTTATTATACACCTCTTATAATTAACAATTACTATTTAATGTAATAATACTTAGACTATCTAATTAATTAATAAGGAAGTCTTAAAACTCTAAACTAAACTATAACATGTAGATATTTACAGCTACTAGCTGTAATAAGAGGTAAATAAAGGTACTATAACAGTAACCTATGTCCTATCTACTAAGATGTTAGCTAATAGACTTATAAAGGCTCTGCCTGTAAGCAAGTAGTTAACCTTTCTAAGGCAGCTAGGACTAAAGAAACATACTAAACAAAGAAAGCTAGCTAATACCTAGATAGAATTACTTAACTAAAAGCTTGCTAACCTAGAGGTACAATAAGAGCCAATTATGTCTAGCTTTAATAGGGCCTTAAAGCTAAGGGGGTGTGTTAGATAACTAACCTTGCTAAGCCAAGTTGGGGGTTTAGGGTTAACCTTAGTTAACTTAGGGGCTAGCGGCACACACACATAAAATGAGCTATTAAGACAGATAATTATTAATTAATTACCTTTATTATTATCTTTGCACATTAAGCATATTATCTAACATTTATATTATATAATTTCTAAAGGTAGTAGCGCCTTTAGTTATATGCATTAGAGTTGCACTCCTTTAGGGTCTACTAGCAGCTATATATCTTACAACTAGTACTTAATCTTAAGTTAGTAGTACTAGGATACCTAGTTGCTTAAGTTAGTAAGAATAACTGTCGCGTCCCTCTAGCTTTAGCTAGTTGCTATTTTGCTTGTTATTAGCGCTTATTATAGCAGTAGTAAGACTCTTAATTATTAGATTAGATAGTAATAGTAATAAGTTAATAATAATATATTAATGTTCTGTTGTTGTTCTATGTAAGGGTGATTTTTGTCTTATCTAGGTTCTAGTAGGAGCCCCTACACGGTTTCTTGGCAGGTATATCGCCTAACCCATTTCTCCAATACCTTTCATTTAACACATCTATTAACTTCAGCGCTATGTAGGACGGCTGGTTATCTAGGTGGCTAGAAAGGAGATTTCTAAGTAAGTCCGCCTATATAACCCTCCCCTCCTCCCCTCCTACGCCCTCTACCACCATTATTAACATGCCTCTAACTAGATTAACCTAGACCTAGCTTACTAACGTTACTAGAGCACCTGTATACCACTTAGCAGGCTTAAAAACCCTTAGTAAGATAGCCTGTGCCTTATTGTTAACCTCTCTATCAGCATTACTATCGCCCTATCTATTAATTAAGGCAAGCCTAGCTTACATACAACACCCTAACGCTACTAGTATTAACTTTCCTATTAATTTTAACTAAGTATACTATAGGAACATATACCTTAACGCTAGTTAGCTAGGTTATTAGGTATACTATAAGGCCTAGCTAGCTAGTAGAAAAGACTTAGCTGCTATATAGTTATATAGAGTTACACTACAGTACTTAGACGTTAACAGCTCTACTATAAAGTACTAGCTTTGCTAGAGGTGTTACAAATACAGTGTTACCCCTAATACCCTCTGCGTTAATAGGACAGCTTACGTTAACACATATATACATAATAAGTATTAAATTAACCCTAAAATAGGCCTTATTCTAGACACCTAAGCTACCCCTAAGAACCTATAGGCAGCTGCACGTGTTACTAGCTTATCTACCTTTACTACAAACACCCCTTAGAAGGAAGATAAGCTTTAGTTAGCCTTTATTAATTAGGCTATTACTAATAATATATTATTTACTATAATAACAGCACCTGCTACACAAGGCCTAATTGCTTAGAATTAACAAGATCTACTCTACACCTTACCTAATTCCTACTTAACAATGTTATTATACGTTACTAATTAACTTTAATAACATTAATTAGAGGTAGCAGCACTTATTAAGATAGCTTAGAGTAAGATTAGTGTAAGCGTTAATATGTAGACGTTACATAACTACTACAGCTTTCTTACTATTATAGCTTACTTTATTAATTCTTTATATAAGTAATAAGATGTACTTCTTACCTTCTATTGTGCCGGTGCACAGAGTAACTACCTCGGTAATGCTGGTGAACAGGGGGGATAACCTCGGCAATCCCTCAGATGCCAGGTATAAGAGGGGCATCCATCTTTCTAATAGACAGACACCTTACTACCTACCTCTCAATCAACCTCTCTACATCTATCTTCTCTTTCGTCTCTCTCTCTCTCTCTGTCTACTAACGGGTGCTTCCTACTCCTGTTCACTATAACCTTATTAGTAATTACTTAGGTAGTACATAAGCCTTAGTTATTATTAACATTATCTATAAGTATAACTTTAAGACTTAATTTACCTAATTTATTAGCAATAACACTACTAGTAACAATTAATTGCTATATAATAGGCTTTCTAATCTGTCTAAATTAATTAAATTAGACTCCTGTTACTGCCTCTGCTGCGCTAGCTATATAATTAACCTTATTGTTAAGGCAATACTATATAGAGACAGCGTTAGTTAGTTTTAAGAAGAGCTTACTAGTGTAGGTCCCCTAGATTAATTTAAGTTATATAAGTAATATAGCGTTATTAGTAAGCTATATAACTTTATTAACGGTGTTTATACCTTATATAAGCGTTATAAGGCATTTTAATATTACTAATAATTATTATCTAATAATAATCCTCTATAGGAGCATTTTACGCTTAACCTTATATAGGCTAGAGGGGTCCGCTAGCACTTAATATACCTTATATTACTCTGTTGCTAGAAGCTCTAAGGTGTTATATAAGCTTATTAATATTAACTACGCAGCCTTAATACCTATACAACCTCTAAAATTAATAAAGCTACTACTAAAGCACTTAACAATTACATTACTAAGGATAATTAGGATAAAGTTAATAGGCTTATTAATTTCCTTTAAGAGCTGTACTAGCTTATAAAGCGTCTTAAAGGTAATAATAGTTTATTAGGATATAGCTTATTATAGCAGACTATCCCTAATTTACAGACTTTATAGGCGTTATATAACAAGAAATTAATTAAGCTAGATAAAAAGCCTGCTAGTTTCCTTAAATAGGGCGTCTAATTTAGCCTTACAAAGCTTATTAGGTACTAGAAGAAGCTTGTTAATAACCTAGACGTTAGCTACTATTATATTGCTATAATACTGCACCCTATACTTTACTAGCACTAGTTTAAAGATAAGTAGGGTTATTTTCTAATATATAATAGGAAGGCTAATAAGTTAATCTAGATTGTTTATAAGACCTATAAGTAGAGTAGTTAATTAGATAACAATTTAGATTAACTTAATAATCTATACTCTTAGCTAAGCTGCTGTAAGGTCCCTAGAGATACTATAAAGACTTGTTTTAATAATATAATAGCAGTAGACCTCTATTTACTTACTAGTTTAAAGGGCTCTAAGCAGCAGAAACAGCATAATAAGCTACAGGAGTACTTTAAAGCTATTATAATTAACCTCTGCAATAATAATCCTAAGTATTAACAACTCTTCTATAATCTATAGTAGGAGTAGGTACATTAGAGGTAGTATAAATATCCTGTGCTATTTAAAATAGCTTATAATTGTTAGGCTCTCAGCCTTACTCTCAGCCTCAGGCATGTGGATGCGTCCACCTCTGACCTGTAAATGTAATGGCTGAGAGTAAGGCTGAGAGCCTAACAATAATTTCCTCTCTATCCTAAGTACTAGCTGTAAGTGCAAGCGCTGTTTTAGTGTTACTAGGCGTATAATAACTAATAATTAGAACTAATTATAGCTAAGTATAATAGAAGCTATTTAATTATAGAAGAATTAGCTATATTATAGGCTTATTATAAGCCTATATACTAAGATAGAGGCGTTAATAATACTATAGAAGAAGAAGCAGGTAGATTTAACAGAAACAGCAACCCCTAAGTGCTTACAGGCGTTACAGGATAGGCCTCCTTTATAGTTATTAACTACGCTAGACTAAAAATAGCAACTATACACCTGTAGCTACGTCTCTACGCTGTAAAGTAGGCCTATGCCGTAATTTTAGGACGTAACAGCTAACAATAATTGCTGTTACTTACGGCAACCAACCTTTGCCGTAGCCGTTTACTTACGGTTGGACACGCTGCTTGCCGATGCGTTACTGCTTCTTGGTAGTCATTGCGTGCTTAAGTCTGTTACGTAGTAGCTCTCTGCACCTGTTGTTGACTCCCTTTCTGGGCTCGGAGTGTTGACCCCTTCTATTCTCACTGGCTTTTGGTGTTGCTTCCTACGATAACCACCGCTACTGCTCAGATTGAGTCTGCAGCGCCTGCAGCCTTCCTCGATACTAGTGGCCTGACTGTCTTGCTCTGTATAAAGTCTGCCTGCTGCTCGCAATCATCCATCTCTTCTTCACATTACGAACCGTCAACACTTCAACTCTTCCAGTCATGACAATCTCTTTCTTGATCACCTTGATCTTCTCACTACCCCTTTCTTCTTACTATACCCACCCTACCGTCAGACACTTGGCCACACTGGCGCACATCACAGTTGTTCGCTGTCCCTCCCATCGGCGTGCACGCCAACCCTACCTCTTCCGTACCTCCCTCTTCGACGCCCATACCACCGTCTGACTGCGACCATCCTCTAGTCAGTCTCTTAACCAGACCTACACAGTACACTTTCGTGTACCTTCTGGACTTGACCATGTGAAACCCTTCCGCCGCATAGTGCGTGTATCCTGTAATGAAGGAGAGCAGCCGGGACAGCGATCTCGGGGAAGCCCATTTCGCGGAGGTTCGACTCCTCAGCAACCGGGTGGGAAGGGAGATTGGATCGGTCGGGGGTTTTTGCTTCGGCATTCCTCTTCCCGCACTCACCAGTAACTTGCTGACGAAAGGAAACCTTCGCGTCTCACAGATCTTTCCAACTCCCATACACCAGCTGCATCGGCAACTGTCCATCATTGCTTGAGCCCAACAATCATCCTATCGACACAACCTTCATACAACCGCCTCGCCGGCATCTCTATGCATTGTGCACGGTCACCGCTTCTCGCACAAGGTTCGAATCGTCCTGAGGTCGATGTACGAGTATATATGGTAAGGTTTGGAGGCTGGAAGGTTCCAGGGGTCAGGAGTTTGGGCTGCTTGATTCTGATCGTTTTTGTGTCAGTTTGTTGCTTTAGACCTCGGGAGCTGTAGCACTAAAATGAGGAGTATGTGTTTGAGTTCATGCTACTCTGGCTCACCTGTCTGATCCATTATGAATGCACTTGACGATTCCCTCTCTGTGCTCCGTTCCCAATCCGAGCTATCGCCCCTCCCTTCTTCCCTGTCGTCTGCTCCGTCCCTTTCTTTCTTGCCGCTTCCTCCATCTTCTTCTTCATCGCCTACCGTTTCGGTATTTTTTGACATAATTCGTCGTTCGTGACGACGGCGACGACACGCCTTCTTCTTTCTGTGACGGGCTATCATCTCTACTCTTGCTGCATCTACAGTATTGCCTTCGGCCCCATACCATACGACTGACACCTGAACGTTGTATCGCGACAATCGTCTTACACCTGCCAGGACTCTTCTTAACATAGACCGGTCCTCTGTGCTCACCACAGATTCAAGACTTTTGGTACCGCAAGCTCGGTGATGTTTGATCACTTCAACTACTGCTGGCAAACTACAGAGCACTGTGACACTCTGAACCTTAATGCGTGCAGCAGCATATTGTCGTTTAAGTGTACTACGTGCCAGCCCCATAGCAAGTACAAGCGCAAGCATATTAGCTCTTTCGCACGTTTTGACGTTTTTGGCTCCGACTTGGCCACACTCAATGCCGTGTTTATGCTCCTCTCTTAATAGAGTGTTAGACTGGGTTGCGTCTGTCGCCGCGTTTTGGATGATACCGATGCCGATGCCCTCTTTGTGGCCGAAGACCACCGCTGTGTGCAGGATCAGAAACACTTGATGGGGGACTGTCAGGATATTGCTGAGTTCAGACATCTTGGGCAGTGAGTATACAAGAACTTGTAGGCGGGTTTCCAGAGGAACCTCGAGGATGATATGCAAAATCCGCGTGGGGCTAAGCTTTTGGGGAGTGCGGGGCGATGTGGCTTATATGGCGTTGGCTCTCTGGACTATCAGAGAAATTAGGAGGCATTGAGAGGAGTCAGAGGTCACGCAACCTCAGTCCCGCTTGCGGTTCCATGGTTATTGTGCAGTCGCTTAGGATTATAGAGCTTAGCAGGCCAGGGCCTGACAAATCGCTATTTTTGTTGACTAATTATTTGTATCAACCATGGTTGCATGAGGGCAGGGCTCTTACGGCTCTGGCGCTGCCGGGAGGGTCAGCAGTGGATGCTCGTCGACCGCACTTTTTCGCAACATAATGCTACTCAAGACAGTGCGCGTACAGAGACAAGATCTCGTGTGCCCTCCATCTTCGCCTTCTCTGTGAGGGCATTTTTAGCCTCTGGAGATAGTGTAAAAGATATGGAGGCGAGACTAATCGTAGATTAAAACGCTTGCCAACAAGCCAGATGCCATACCCATCAGGCGTTTGAATGTATTAAACTAGAGTGCATAGGTTTTTTAGAAATAGAAATTTCGCTTTGTCGCTCCTCAGCACTTCAGTATGCCGCGTCGCGTTAGTTTGTCACATGACCAATACATCGAGTGCAATTAGCTTAAGGGGAGACCAACCTCCAAACCCCTAAAACCTTGATGCAGTCCACTGCACTCAAGTTTCTGTAATCAGTACTAAATTATGCGCCCTTGTTGCAAGATCCCTGGGGCATTATTACCGGATACAGTAGAATTAATGATACTGTGGTGAACGGTCAGGAGACTGCAAGGCTTCCCGCTCGCTCAGCCCTATTTAAGCAACGTACCGGCGGATTAGTAGTTAGGTGGGTGACTACTAGCGAATACCCGCTGTTGTATGTTTTTGCCATACTGTTTGCTTCGACATATATAGGCTTTATTTGACGTTTCGTGTTTCATTTCTTGCAATATGGATTCACAAAGCAAATTGTGGTTTTGTCGTATTCCATGGCTCGTGCCTGGAGTGTTCAGCCAGCACCGACTTCGTCGAGCGGCCACTCCAGGAGGTTCGCCTGGTCGGCGGGCAACAGAGCTTCACTCCTCTCTCGCATGATTCTGCTGAAGGTGATTGTGGCTTTGACGCGTCTCAGCCAGGTGCGATTGGGTTTGGGGGGCGTCTTGGACATTGTGCGCAGCTTTGGTGCCGCAGCGGTGTGTATAGCCGTGAGATCAGAAGGATCTAAACACAATAGTAAACACTGTTTCCAGAGGCACTAGGTATGCCGATTCCATGTTTCCATCGGAAATAGCAGGTAGGCGAAAGTTCGACTGTACTCTAGTACGACAAATGGCCCTGTAGTGAAGGCTTTTCCTTACACTTGAATGAAGAGAGCCAGGAAAGAGGTCTTTCGCTACCCTGAGGTATTGCTGAGTTCGTCTCCAGATAGACACCGACTGTCCTACATACATCTCGCAACCAATGTTGGTTCGTTAACGAAATTCCCTAGCAGGGAAGTTCCTTGAGTATTTTCTTTTGTGTCTGATAATAATCAGTGGAAGAGAGAAGGTCATCTAAGCACTAGGAGGATTTGGAGAACCGGACCTGAACTCTTAAACGAATGGTATTTAAAGGGAGATTAGGGACGAAGTCGATGTTGCAATGGGTCAAAAAGCAGGCAGTCTCCTTCATCGTTGCCCTTTCTTCGAAAGTAGTTCAAGAATCGTGTGTAAGAATCGCTTTGAAACGCTTGTCGATGCCGAATTCGACTTCTCTGGTTGTTGTGTCCTGTGCGTGAGAATCGATGGTGCTATCATCGAGTGCCGTATCCTCATCTTCAAACGACGAGTAGTCGTCTTGATCTTGATCCTTTTCATTGCCATTGTAGGTCGGTAGTATCCTCTTCATCCTCTGTGTTCTCCATCTCCTGCCTAATGAACCTCATCACATACCCATTGTCACTGTCGATATCCCCACCCAGCAAATCATCAATGTCTTCCTCTCCTTTCCCAGAAATCATCCAACATCCAGCCGTTCTCTCTACTCCCTACAAACCCCCGCCCTTCTTCCTCGCCCAACTACCCAACCACTCCATCGCCTCACCACCCGCGTCCCCACCCACGGGAGTCAGCACTCTTGCGTCTACCACTCCCCTCCGAGGCCGAAGACTGCGCTTGCCCAGCGATCCCCTTCCACCTCACCCCCACTGCAACCGCAGAGACCACGTCCCAAAGCCAGACAACACACAAACCAGCACGAAACACAGAACACAGCCGTGCAAGTAATGACAAAGTGCACAATATCACAGCACTCATACCTGCTACCTACACACCAACCCAACCCAACCTAACCCTCTCAAATTTCCGAGTTTAGGAGGCACGCCCCACTCCTGCCTCTGTGTTTGGAAGGAGGAGATGGTGCAAGCCAGGGCCGTGCTATCACTTCGGAAGCAGCAGAAAGGCTGTTGGAACGGTACTGCTGGAGGTATTCAGCCTGTTTACTATTACATCACCGCCTGTACAGAACGTGACTGTGGTTCTCAGTAGCGGGTGTGGAGATTCGAAGGGGGCTTATGTGGTAGGGCCAAGTATGTCTCTCCCCGTGTATGTGAGATTTTAACTAGTTCTTCTTCTTCTTTGTTGGTGGGGGAAGCTTCTTATTTGGCTGCGCTGGTGGCTGTGAGTTGGTCGTTGTAGTGCAGCATGTCTAGTTGTTCAATATTATAAATTTTTACCAAACTACAATTCATAAAGGTATACAGCTATCAGGCAAACGAAAGTTGAAGCGCGACAGACATGTTATACTAGTATATACAACACAACCCCAGACAAACAAAAACCATCTTTGACCCGACCCAAACGATCCAACTCCATTCGCCGTGCCACGATGCCTAAAAAAGCATACCCAGATCATTAGCTGTCCCGTCCCAGCCGACGCCGTCCAAGCTGAATCCGTTGGCGCTCCAGCCCATGTCCAGCGGGAGGAAGCCGTTCCACAGGGCCGAGTCGTCCTGGGGAGCGCCGTTGGCGGCATTGCCGTGGATGGCAAAGTCGCTGACGGCGCCGAGATCCGTCCAGCCAAAGTCGCCCATCTGCTCTGTGAGGGCGGGACTCTCGCCGGTGCCGACGCTGCTGGTGCGCGGGCTCTGCGCGGTGGTGGCGGAGGCAGGCAGGAGGGGAAAGCCATTTGCGTCGAGGGGGTTGGAGGCGACGGACGTGCCTGGGTGGCGGAAGGCGCTTCTGCTGCTCTTGTCTTTGCGGGGGACTTTGGCCCAGAGGAGTTTGAGGAGTTGCGAGTAGCGCGAGCCTGGGTGCTGGATGCCTGTCTCGACGCCCACGGCGCTGCGTTGGAGGCGTGAGATGGTTTCGTTGATCATGGCGCGGATGGCGCGGTCTTCGTCGCCGCTGATGACGCCGGTGCAGCGGGCCCGGTAGAGGAACACGCCCGCGTGCACCAGGTAGAGGAAGTAGCGGAGCGGCATGAAGCGGAGGGACGTCTCGGGGGAGACGAAGTTGTTCACAGTGGTGAGGATGGCTTTGGCTGCGTCGAGGCCTTCGTAGATGAAGCGGGCGTCGCCGACAGCGCCAACGTTGTTTACAAAGACGCGTTGCGGTGCCTGGCCGGCTCCTAAGCCGCCAGCTGACGACGGGTGATGGTGCAAATCAGACGAGGATTGGGCGGAAGGAAGGGCACGGAGGACGGTGGCTTGAAAGGCGAAAGCATTCGTGTACAAACGCAGGTAGTCGTAGCTCATCAACAAACATGCCTTGAGGGGCGGCGAGCATGTCAGCGTGCCCCAGACGCTCTTCCAGCCGTAGATTGCAGAGCGGAAGTCGTCAATGAACTTGATGTAGCTCCCTGACATGTTGCTGCGGAAGGAGGTGCCGGGGTTCGAGTACAGCGTGTCGTGTACGTTGGAGAAGAGCTGGGTGAGTTCCAGGTTGGCCTGGAATATGGAAGCGTAGTCCTCTTCATTGGGGTTCTTGGGTATCAGGCTCGGGTAGTCTTCGCGGCGGAGGGTGGTGAGGGGGCCAGGGCCGCGCGACCAGAAGGCCTTGCCTATGCGGATGCTGATGTGTCGGTCGGAGACGTAGGCGGCGGTCCAGATGAGGCGTTTGCGGTTGTGGTGGGGGTCCTTGGCCTGGTCGACGAAGCGGAACGAGTACTTGTCGAGGGCGAGGAAGTAGGCGATGCGCAGGGCGATGCCGACGTGCATCCACGACTCCTTGTCCTCCTCGCCCTTGCCTACTTTGGCAGAGCCACGCTGGGTGTAGGGGGCCCACTCGGCAAGCAGCAGGAGCGCCTCGACGGCCTCGATGCCGGCGTCGCCTCCCGCGGCGAGATTGGCGACAAGGCCCTTCATGTGCTCGGTGCATGCCTCGTAGATGTGCGGCTCGTTGACGAGGTCCTTGGAGGCGATCAGCAGCAGGGCGGTGAGCAAGTGCGGCTCCTTGCGGACCGTGTCCGAGAGGCGGGTGGTGTCGAAGGCGTGGGCGGGGGCCAGCGGGTAGAAGGGGTGGTAGTTGGCCTGGTAGCGCAGCAGGAGCTGGCACAGGGCGTGCACCGTGAGGATGCCTCGGTCGAGCAGCGGGTAGGAGAAGGACAGCGGCGGCGGCGGCGCATTCATCGACGACAGCTCGCCTGGCGCTGCTGCTGCCCGCCCTACGCCCGCCTCTGCGCCGGGATGGTGAGCATGGCTGTGTTCGTCGTGGGAGCTGGACTCGCCGGCGACGCGCGCCAGGATGCCCAGCGCGTCCGAGGGGTTCTGGAGGTTGTTGAACGGCAGCTCGTCCGTGTTGGACGAGTTGGAGCTCGTGGCCTGGACGTTGTCGCCGTACTGTTGGTGTTGATGCTGATGTTGATGCTGGTTTTGGTGTTGGTGTTGGTGTTGGTGCTGGTGCTGGTTTTGCTGTTGCTGCTGTTGTGAATGCTGCTGCTGTTGTGAATGCTGCTGCTGCTGCTGCTGCTGCTGCTGCGCGCCCGTGTCATGCGCATCGTGCGACCAGGTGCCCAGGTTCCCCAGCGCATGAAAGCTGCCGTCGTCAGGCGCCGCCGCCGTCAATGAGGGCAGTCCTGGCCGAGTCTCGTCGACGCGCTTCCTGCGCACCCTTCGTCCGCCACGGTTGCTTCCGCCCAGCACGCAGTCGAGGCCGTCGCGCTTACACCGCAGGCACGGGATGGTGCCCTGCTCTTCGCTGGAGCCATGGTCAGTTCGTCTGAAGTCTTGCCGGACGGAGCCCAAGGCAGTGCGACACAGCGCAATGCGGCGCAACCACCGTGCAAATCGCCACAAAACACTAACACTACAAGACGCCGCGGCACTCACAGCAGACAGCGGCTCTTCCGCTTGCGACAGTTCAGACAGGCCTGGTGGGCCCGCTTAGCCCTGGCCGGGTCATCCTCCAGCCCGCTGCTCGTCTTGAGCGTGTCGCGCACAGAGGGCTGTGGGGAAGGCGCAAGGGCTGGGAGCTCCATTCCCGCATTGTCGACGATCGTGCAGTCCAGTCCAGCGCAGTCCAGTCGGTCGTGCGAGGGAGAACCCTCGGCTTTGTCCCGTTTCAAACGCCGACCTCCCCCACCGACACGGCTAGCCAGCCACGGCAATTGGCCAAGGAAAGACGAGTTGCCGAGGATCCATTGTTGGAGTACCGCATATTCAATACTAGGTATTCAACACTAGACAACACTCGATACCACGATATCCAACATGATCTAATTCTTGTTCTTGTTCTTGCTACAAGCCTATCACGGCTACAGCCTCACGCGCTGCAGGAAGAGCCGGCTACAAGCCAACAGTCATCAATACTACACGAGCTATTCAATCCTATTCTTCAAACTACCTGTAACCTGAAAACATATCATCAGAATCAACCAACTTCTCTTGCGTCCAGGGAGCCGTCACACTTGCGCCAAAGGCCTCCGGCAGCCACTTGAGAGGCTACCGCCGAGACGATATAGCCGGCTTTTTGCCACTACAACCACGAGAGACAGGCTACGTGTCAAAAAATAATCACTTCCTGCCCTGACCAGCTCCAAGAGTGAGCATGCTTGAGTGGTGTCTTGAAATCTGGCGTCTTTGGCTATCTCGTCCACACATGGTCATCGCTTTGCACACCCGCTTCTCTACATACGCTCCACAGGACTGAGTCCAAGAACCCGCATGCCGTTGTTCAGCACCTGCCTGGCCGCCACATACAACGCCAGCCGAGGAACGTTGATCTTCTTGTCACCACCAACCACCTGCAGGTGATCGTAACTCGCGCTAACAGCATGTGACATCTTGAACAGATACGTCAGAACCGTAGTCGGCTCCTGCGTCTTGAACGTGTTGAGGAATGTGTCAGGCCACGACGCGAGTTGTCGGACAAGGTCAACCGCGTGTGGCTCCTGCAGCTCGCTCAGGTCGACCGTAGCAAAGTCCAGCTTCTCCAACGACGCATCCACAGTGACTGCCTTCCTGTAGATCGAGCACAGACGCGCGTGTGCATACTGCAGGTACGGCCCCGTGTCTCCCTCAAACGACGTCATGCGGTCCATGTCGAAGTGGTAGTTGTTGATCCTCTTGCCCTTCATATCCTGCACCATGACAGCACTGATGCCAAGTGTGTCCGATGTCTTTTCGGGATCCTCGACTTGCTCGTACTTGGCCTGGTTACCGCGCATCACTTCGTGCATCTTGTCGCCCACGTCACGGAGGATGTCGTCGAGGAACTTGGCCGTGCCCTTTCGCGTCGACATGCCGAGCACCATGCCAAAGTTGATGTGCTGGGAGATGGAAGAAATGTCTTTCCAGCCCATGAGTTCTTCAATCTTGAACAGTTGGGCAAGGTGAAGATCTTGTTGCGAGGCAACGACATACATCAGCTTGCTGGGGAAGAGTTAGCGCGCGTGTGCAACCAAAGACGTCATTCGAGGCAACCTACTCAGGGTGATACGTCTGCATACGCTCGTACGCGGCACCAACATCACGGGTGAGGTACAGCGATGTGCCGTCCTTCTTCTGGATGACTGCCTTCCCGAGCTTCTTGGAGTGCTTGGTAAGGTCGACAATGACGGCCCCCTCAGAGTCCTCGCACACCTTCTTCTCCCACATGATCTTGACACCAAGGTCCATGCTCTCGTCCTTGATTTGCGACTCGCCGCTGTATACATCGTAGTGGATGTTCAGACGGGCGTACGTCTGCTTGTACTTCTCGATCGACAGGTCCTGCACTGTGTCAGCTCGTTGCGTATTATGCCCACCTGCTCTTCTCACCCACCCTGAAGCGCTTCCAGATACCAATGGCCTTGGGCTCGCCGTCAACCATGCCCTTGAAGTATTTCCTAGCCTGCTCATCGATACCCTCGGTCTCGATCTTTGTGATCTCCGCCTCCTTGGCCGAGGTGTCCTTGCCCTCCTCCTTGTCCTTGGTAACTTCGGTCTTCAGTAGCTTAACCTTGTCCGCCTCTTCCTTCTGAATGTTGCTGACCCTGACGTAGATGTCGTAGAGGTGGCCAATGGGGTTCTTGACGAGCTCTTCCTCTGAGCCAAAGTAGTCGAAACCAATGGCCAACACACCATATTGCTTGCCCCAGTCACCGAGGTAGTTCAGGCGAACGACGTCCCAGCCCATGCCCTCGTACAGGTTGGAGAGGAAACCACCGATGATTGTGGATCGCAGGTGGCCAGCGTGGAAGGGCTTGGCGATGTTGGGCGAGCTGAAGTCGATGACCATCTTCTTCTTCGAACCGTCTTCCTTGAGTCCAAAGCTCTTGTTGAAGCCATAGCTCTGGCCAGCCTTGAAGATCAAGGGCAGAACAATCGAAGTGAGCGACTCTGGCTTGAAGAAGAAGCCAACGAAAGTGCCGGTGACGACGGGCTTCTTGACTAATGGGCTCTCAGGGAACTTGTCCGCCAGCTCCTGCGCGTAGGCCTTCAGGTCCTTGCCCTTGAGCCTCAGAGCGGGGACGGCGAGCTGCAGGTCGCCATTCTCGGGCTTCGCTGTCCATGCCAGTGTGGGGTATATGATCTTCCTGTCTACGCCAGAGACCTCGGCGAGCAGCTCGGTAATGTGGCTGCGGTAGATGTCGAAGGGGTTGAGATCGGGGTAGGTGTTTGGCTCCTGGGGCACCGACTCAAGGCCGATGCCCTTGAGCGTCTTGCTGAGCTCTTCCATGTTGGGTGCTGGGCGCGTGGACGCGTCGAGACCGGCAAAAGGACCGAAGGGTCGAGCGTCGATGCGGGAGTAGTAGCGACGGGCTGTACCGGCGTCGTGCAGGCCGCGACCTGGATATGCGCGTGGGGAGGGTTGAAGGTAGTGGTGAGCGTGCGGGAGAGGCTTTGTGCGCGAGCTAAAACGTGGGGAAGCTGCGGCTGTGGTGGTGGAAGGTGTGACTGTCCGTGGGTGAGTCGAAGAAAGGAGAGCACAATGAGTCGCCCGCGGCCTACTGAAAGGGTGGGGGAAAGAATGGGAAAGACTGGAAAAGGCGCGAGTAAGAGCACGCATGCAGAGCAGAAAACCACAGCGTGTGGGGTCGATTTGCTATGCGTCAGTAGAGGGACGCAGCAAACACGCTAGCCAGAAAAATCTTGGAGGGGCAATGGCGGCGCCAAGGCGAGGCGGCGCTGTGCAAGGCCGACCGAAGAGACGACAGCTCACGTCTCCAACAGCTTCACCGTCTTGATCATCTCCGTCATTCCCGCTAGCCTTCTGTGTGCTTCGTCTCCGCCGACCCTTGCCAGTTCGTATCTCTCCTGCAACATGGCAGCATTGTGCTCAACGTGGTCCCGCAAAAGCACACATCGATCCCCCTGCCATTCATCAACGGTACCACAACCATCTCGTGAAGATGGTTCCATGCTTGACACGACCTGCTTCTCCTACATGCTCTGACAACCGTCGGCTTGCGCTCGTGCCATGCCCCCTGCAGCCACCACGCAGCGTTGGGCCCCCGCATCTAATCGATCAATTCTCGTATGAGGTACTGGGTTCATTCGCGAATCGAAACAAAAAAGCAGACACGACGTCCTTGTGCTCTGCATCGCCAGCTTGGCTCTCGGTTGGTCCTCGGAACAGACGTCGTACGGGCTGTCATATCTGCGTGATCCATTAGCAATCCAAGGTCCATATCTGCCTGTCTCCCTTCTCGAGGGTTGCCTGTGCCCACGCTCCACTGGATGAAGCGGTCTTCTTTCTTTCTTCCTTCCTTCCTCGTCGACTGCTCCGTGTCTATCGGAGCCGAGGTGTCAAGTAGAAAAGTGCGTGGAGGCAGGTTGGTTGCCCTCTTCTTCAGCCGTGGGCATTGATTGGGGCCCTCTGTGCGGTGAACATCTGATGACTGAAGCGCTGTCTGCAGCCTTGAAACCTCGACCTTGATCGTGACATATTGATATGGGTGTAGCAAGAGTACGTGGTGGGAGCGGTTGCTTATGATCTTCTACGACAAAAGACCTTCACTACACTCAACATGTCATCACTGGCTGTAGCTGTGAGTACATTTGGGAAAGGCAAAAATAGCAACGCACTGCTCAATGTGGTCATGGGTCTTCTCTCAATTGCACGAGGCAAAGCAAGCATTTGTCGGTGTACACGATGAGCTGTGTCACAATGGCTCATGGTCGGAGTGAGGCTAGAGCAAGCATGCAGGCTATCTGAACAGCTGCCTCACGGACAATGTTCCTGCGTGGCAATTCTGTCAGTTGTGTCCAGTCCAGGCTCGGTCAGTCCGAATCGAGGGGGAAACGCAGAGGGCGCAGTGAGATTGCTACACGAGGCGAAACCGCGCAGTGTCACGCAGGTGGCGAAACCCGCTGTATTGCGGCTCTTCGGGTCTATGCTTCCGCGTATCGAGGTTCCATCGTGTTTTCGAACTACGACAAGCTGCATATCGATTTGCTCTTTCGCTAATCGAAGGACCGTTGGAATCGTTGGAATCGTCGGAATCCTTCGCTCGCTCGGCAATCGATCTGGTCGTATACGGGCCGACCATGTTACAGGATGATATCAGTAACACACACACACGAAGCCTACGTACGTGCAACTGTGAAGTAGCTGTCGCAGGATCCACAACGGGAAACTTGTAGGTATTTGCGCGCAGGGCGTTGGAGGCGTTCCCTTCGTATTGGAAGGCCACCGCGTGCGTTGCCGGACAGCGGTTTGTGTTACACGGTGCGACGCGCACTCCTCACTCTTTTGAGACACTTTCACGTTGGGCAGTCCAAGGCTCTGTTCATTGTGACAAGGCGGCGTTCCCAATACCATGGGTTCGAGGAAGCAAAGAAACTAAACGTGGAAGGCACGCAGATCATTCCTGTGCTCTTGTCCTGAGACACACGCCTTCGCGACGTTTTCAGAAAGCGTACATCGTGATCAAGCAGTACAAGGTGGGCGTCGATAGTTGATGTTCGGCGTCCCGTTTACGCGGTTGCTGCAGGCTACAGCATTCTCGCGTCTACCTCTACTAGGAAGGTCGCAACACAACTAAATCGATTTTTTCGATTCTGTGGTCAGAGGTCTCGAGGGTGCGGGTAGCTTGCCGGATCACACACATCATCCGCATCACGTCGGAGCGTGTTTGCGAACAATCGATCCGGGACAAAATCGATACCAAGTGCTTTGAAACGTCTGGAACGTGGAGCACTCGAGTTAATGCGAAGAAGCTGCAGACGACTGGAACAAGAAGTGAGAAGTGGGACACGAGCTGGACGTCGGCGAGGTCGCTGACGCACAACGCTGCCTGACAGTAAGAAAAAGCAATGCTCGAGGTGGTAACCCTGTCTATGTGGAGACCTATTACAGGCAATGCAATCCAGTCGTTCGGTAACCGGCTGTGCGCTCCGCTTCCGCAGAAGCACATGTGCGTCTACAGGCACAGGGATACGAGATCTTGCATCTCCCGTCCAGATCGTGTGCTGGAGGCGGCAACTGAAAGGCCCCAAATTTCTGCCCCTTGTTCGTGTAGAGATCCTGCAGCTAAAGCGGTGTGGCGTCGGCATGACAGCCAAGTGCGTCTTTTGCGTCCCGGTGCATCGAGCTGTGATTGTGAGGGTGAGAAGGGCGCTGAAACAGGTTTTTGGATACTACGGCCTTGACGTGGGGTGTTAACCATAACTCGTCTTAAGTAACGAGCTGTCGATAGAACTGCTGCAGGTGCGGAACAGGTCGCCGACCACATCATCGATACCGAAGGCTACATGAAGTGGACACATAAAGTTAAGACTGCGAAAGAATGGAGAGTATGTGATCTTGTGGTGTCAAGTGTTGGCTAACGCCCGGTTGTGCAAAAGTTGACCATTTTGCGTAACAACTCTAGTGTTGCATGACAGGCCCGCCTTTACAGACATTCGGTACTTCCAGTGGCCCTTCGAACAGATAACGTTACCTGCTAAAGAACTTGGCGAAAAAGAAACCATCTGCCTTCAGGCCCCATATTTTGATACTTTTCTGCACAATGCCGTCCAACGATCTAGGGTCGGCACGTTGTCAGCGTAGGTATCTAGGATTGCGTAAACAAGATCGCGGACATGCTCGGTGACGGTGGGTTCATTGCGGCAAGATGACAAGTACCAGGATCGACGGTGTCAACAGGCACGGGAAATAGTTGAGACCAGGGATCATAGTCCTCCACCAGGCGCCAGAGAAGCTTGTGCTTGAGTTCTTTTGATGTATGCCGTTTTGCTTTAGGGACCAATTACATGCTGACCCAGTAGAAGCCGCATGCGTTGTACAGGATCCCCTGGAACTACAAGAGCCTGGCGCTCGGTATCGGCGGCAGATCTGGCAAACGTGACACCGTGACGATGCTTTGGGACCCGCCGGATATGTGGGAGCTGCTCAGATCGGTAATCGTGCAGCCACCGCTGCAAGATGATCGGGCACCCGTGCTTAGAGCAGCCGAAGCCAAGGCCGCCTCATTTCGTGAGAAGGCGTCGAATTGCGGTAGCGCTCCACCGGCGCTTGATAGAAACGGGGACAACCAGGGCGGTGGCCCGCCATCTGATTCACCCAGGATGCTGGTGTGGACAGAAGCATGCGGAGGATCTGTCAGAATCAGGAGAATGATGCTGAGGCCAATAGCGGAGGGCGGCACGCCCTGGAAACAGCTGCAACCCATGCCAGGACAGGCAAGAGCACTTCTCATGCCTGCGATCTGAGCGGACTGTATAAGATGAGCTACTTACCAGCTCCATTATAACCATCATCTGCAAGAAGCACCCCACCACCCAAGGTTGAAAAGGATTGGCTCCTCACCCATTGACAACTGAGACAACATCCACCCTTCATCGCTCGCGGTTCACAGCACTCGAGTAGAGTTCGGTCCATCTGATAGCATAGCATTGAGTGTTGTAGCAGCATTCGTCCACAAGGTACGTCCAAGTAACTCTGTATTTCCGCAGTGGCCGTCAAACTGGTGGTCCTTTGTATCGTCGTCGATATGCCAGTATACTGTTGAGTCGGTGGACTGCGGGGATTTGAAGCACGAGCATGTCGTCGAGGAAAAGCGTAGTTGATATACTAACAAAATCACAAGCGTCACTTGACCGACACAATACTGCCCTATCAAATAGAGCCGAAGAAGCACCCTTTCTCTAGCCTATCATCTACACAGCCGAACTTCCACGACACTCCTCCATCCACACTCACGGCTGTTGCTGTTGGTACTGTTGGAATACCCGAGGCTTGCAGCATCTGCGAGATCTTGTGCGACAATCGGAAAGTGAATACGATCCGGGGCCTTTGAGAGGAAAAAGCAAATCCCAAAGTGAAACGCACAAAGCAAGTGGGGTGTGACGACAGAAGGTAAGCAAATCAAATTCGCTTCGGAGCCCATTCCTACCTTCGATTCTGTATCCCTGTCTCTGTCATCCCTGTCTCCACATGGCATGCCGGGCCTCAGCACACTCACGCCCCACGGTCTCACTCATTCAATGTGCAACACGTTACACTTTGTGTTTGCTTTAGCGCGCGCGCTCTCCCCCTTTCTTTTTCCTTCTCAGCTTCTCTTTCGAGAAAGCAGAGCGCAGCTTTTGTGTCACCAACCGCGAAACCGTGCACACGGCCCCAGCGGCAATCCCTGTCGCCCCTGCCGTTGTGTCGGGCAAGCAAGAGCACGACCTACCAGCGTCAATCACATCGAGGATGAAGACACGCATTAGAAATTCGTCTCTTCGGACGACAACAATCCTTTGTTTCAACGCTACTCCATCAGTCGCCTTCACAGTGTTTCCCATTTTGTTCTCTCGCCAATCTCCAACGAAGCATCGATGGAACTGAGCACACAGATATGACTTGCGGGTAGAGCTCCGTCTCCTGCTCACTGTGCCTTCAACGGCCTGCCTGTGTCGTCGTACTGAGGCGTTGAATATCTTTAGCAGTCGCCGCTGTTCGCTTCTTCATTTCCACGTCCCCTCGTCGTATTCTGCTCCCAGCGATTCTGAACTTACGATCACTCAAAGAAAAACATTTACTGATCCACAGCAGATTTCTCATTGGTAGATGCAAAGAGGTCAAGGGCGAGGACGACGAAGATATTCACTATCCAACCGGAGCTCATCAGGCAGACGGAACCGATACAACCCACTCTCCACTTCTCAAGGGCGTTCTAGTTCTCACGGCACTTCTTCGCGGCACAGGCGGTCTCCTTCGGTACTTCGACGATCTGCTCGCATAGCCGAATCACTGACCACAAACACCAACATTACCCACCAAAATTCTACCTCCCCCAATCCAATGGCTGACGTCGCAAGACTCCAGGCGGTAGGCGGTGCCGCACGCTCGTCTTCCAGGCATCAGAATGGTCATACTCCCACACCAAGACGATCACGATCTGGTCACTACTCGAATGATATCCAGTACGCCATGGACTTCATAGTTCAGCCTCCCCGTTCAGCACGTGTTGGCCACACAATACCTGGGTCAATCATTGTGCGATTACGGACTACCAACACATATCCTGACGACGCTGTTGTAGACTCACCCAACCTCATGGCAGTCGCAGCTCTTGTCCCCGGTCCAAGTTCCACTGCGTCGTCGGATCCCAATGTCCTAAACACACTCTTAGCTGGCCATCGCATTGACTCGATACACCCCTTCGCCGACGATGAAGCAGATGGCTCTATCGCTTCCATGGACATGGCCGGCTCTCAAGGTGTTGGTTACATGCGCTTCCCAGATCTCGCCGTCCGTCAAGCAGGTACTTACCGGATACGCATTACCCTCCTGCGCTTCGGATCAGCTGTCCAGGTTGTTGACAGCAGCCCTGTTGTAGTTCAGAATGCTGGACCTGCTACAGCATATGCGTCTTACAACGGCAGATACCCAGTTGCGTCGTACTGATCTAGGTGCAGCATCATCTAATGTTGTAGAAGCTAAGTGTTGCTATTGGTTTCGGTCTATATTCTTTCCTTTTCGAGCGAGTTCTGTACAATGTGTGGTTTATACTGAGCTTCGTTGCACATACTGGAAGAGCTTGATGAAACGGATTTTGTTTGAACTGGATCCCGGTTGGAATCGGTTGCGGCGTTTAATGATAATTCGTATCAGCGGGCTACATGGAGAGGCGCGCACGATGCAACGGACATATGGACATGGGTCTGCATTTACATGCCTGGGGGCATATCATATTCTTACAGCAAGTAACAAGGTATTCACTATCCAGCAAATCGACTTAGAGTCGTGCCTTAAACACTCAACCATCTCAGTCCTTGTGCTCCGTTACGCATGTCAGTCCTCTTGCCAAACCACGTTGCAAAGGCTCAAAAAGCAGAAGCTCCACTAACACACTGTATCGACGATAATCTTGCAATGGTCTTTTGTAGTGGAGTGTCTGCTAGTATGAATGCAGCTAACAACCCCAGAACACATCGAAGACATCGGACACGATTGCTCTCGTCCGTGGTCGCACAAAGCCCAGCAATCTGGACCTCCAAGTCTCGATTTAACCGCGCAAGGGACCAGCAATACTCTGGTTCCGCTGAGTAGACCAGCAGAAACACAGCCCAGAGCTCTGGGCTCACATTCATTCAAATACAGCGCCAGTACCATGGTACACAGAGGGAGCAGCCGCAGAGGGAATTTGCCTGGCCCATACGGGGTCAAGCAAGGCCAAGTCCTGGATTTGTGTTGTGAGTGTACGCTTTCCTGAAAAGGGAAGGACTGGACCACGAAAACGCAAAGCTGAGAAGTGACAGACTCTGCCTGGTCGCACTTTGAGCCTTGCCCTCACGTGGCGGGGAAAAGAGGCAGCAGACACCCAGAAGTTTGGACCCCAAAGGGGACGTTCTTTGTTATGCCGCTTAGGAGCGAGACGATAGTCAGAACGCTGCTTTAGCGCACAGATCAGGGTCTTGTGCTCGACATCGCTAACAAGGAAATAGGAAAATCAGAAAGAAGGATACGACTGAGGCTACTCAACGAGGAGGATAACATTCTCGGTCCCTGGAGGCATCGCAGCCAAAAACAGCAGTATTTGTACGCACATTTATGTGCTTTCTTAGCCACGTTATATAGGCCTTTTTCTGCCTTGCAACAAGGGGGATATCGGCATAGTGCAGTCGTTTTATGTATCCGTTCGTGAAACCGAGTGACCACCCGGCATCTAGTTGCTCACTGGAAACACTTGCAGAATCCGATATTTACGTCGAAAGTAAGTTTCATAGAAGTAATTGAATCGAAGAAGCATCGTGCTGAACAAGCGTATTCGACCACGCAATCGGTACGAGAGTTTCCATATCGGACCCGCAAAGAGGCGCTAAACTGGTTTGAAACAGCACCTCGTCAACCGTACAGCGGCTGACTCGGAAAGAAGTTCTCAATAGTCTCTTCGCTAATCCGGAACAATGTACGAGCTAAGATGTCCGGCAAGGCTCGACAGCGCTAATCACAGGATGATTTGCATGGGAAGCAACAAGAGGTAAACGGTACACGAACGACGAACTTCCAGCAGAAGTCTCTCATGGGGGTCCACAGTGCTTATTGGCAGCGTGCAGCAACACTATCGATGCTCGCCGGATAGATAATATTGAGACTGAAAATCATGTCGAGCGTCTCGGCTAAATGGGCGAAAGTCATTGCTGTGAACGTGGCTCAGCCTCGATGACAACCAAATGATATGGTGGAACACGCTGGGCGAGCATTTTGTCAAACGCTGGGGTAATGGCAGCTCTGGATAGCTAAGCTCAGGGGGGCGATCAAGTTCGGAGGTGCGGGCGCTTGAAGATCGACCGTTCGGAGCGCTAGCTGAGTTGAGCCTCTTCGACCTCGTGCGTCCCACTCTTCTTTGCCTAAGCCGGCCGCTCAGCCTAAGTCCGATTCAGATAAGCATCCCAAGTCGGGTGCAGCAGAGCGAACGAGCCTGGATTTCATTTGGCGACTGGTAGCGTTCGTCACTAAACCAGTTGTAGGTAACACATCAGACCAGCCGGGTTCTGGATTAGACTTTCTGACCCGTATCTCAGCCTCACCAGTCACTTTTGCGTCAGACCCTGAGCAGCGAGATGACAATCCCAGAAGTCAAGTCTGCCGCCCTGCGAGCCGTGACACGGCTCAAACTACGATTTCAGCTCGAAGAAATACTCAATGTGTTTCTGCCACTCCCTTGAAGAATCTCATGGCTGGACACCCACTAGTGACCGCACCAACACCTGGCGCGTGCGTGTTGCTAGTGCTATTGCCGACTCGCCTCAGCTTGGCACGCTGAAAGCGGCAAACCGTGCTAGAAGAGTGTCACCCGCAGTGTGGTGCACCAGCCTCGGTACCAAAACAAAAAGGCGGCACGAGCAAATGGACCTTAGCAACGGAAAATATTTGGGTGACAGATCCCGCAGGGACAATATCCGCCCCACGAATTGCATTTGGGTCCCATACGCTTGCCTTGCTGCCTCGCACAGTGGCCGGTCCAGTGCTTCAAATCAAGTGTTAGATCCGGGATGGACGGAGACCAGCCACAGCTTTGCAGGCGTCTTGTCGCCGGGCAAGCTATGCAATCTGGCTTGGGTCCTCGGCGCCACAGACCACTCCATGCTCGAGTCGAGGGCTGCCTCCAGTCTGTGCCTTGCATCCAGATCAGAGCCATTAAGGCTGACGGATTCTTCCGGCGAACCACAGTTCGAACCACAAAGAGGCGATCAAGGATCCCTAAAATCATCCCAAAGGCCTCAAACCGTTGTATCGGAGGAATGCCCGGGGAGACATCGAGATCGAAGAGCAAAGCATTCTCAATCCGTGCAGGCTGTGGACACTGCACCATCAGTATGACGCAGATGTAAAGAATGTCATGATGCAGGGCCCAAAAATAAGCTCTCGGCACTGATCATACTGTGACTGTTCAGGTTATAATCCCTGTGTGCAGAGAGTTGGCCTCGAAGGCAAAAGCTATTGATTTAGCAAACAGCGGATCTCGAGCTACAGGATTAGTGCGATCTTGAAACTTGAAACAGCAAAGAGGTAGGTTAAAAATACCCCAAGCTCTCGCTTATGGATCCAGCCTTACAGCTAACCGCTCGATAGCATCCCGGCGGTGCGTTACTGGCGTCCAGACCAGGAGCCTCTGCACGTTGGTGGCTGTGAGTACCTGACTACTTGCCCGATTTGGCCTGTCAGAGATGCACGCTACCCTACTCGACTACAGCGGAAGCCTACCGGCCACGGTGCAAGTCTAGTGTGCCGACCATATTTGCAATGCGGCAATAGCATCAATATGGAATCACTGCCAGGCCCCGAGGCACGTTTGAGCTGGCCAGTTGGGTATATAAGGATCACTGAACGCCAGACAGAAATCTCATCACCATCGGTCTCTACACCACAGTCTCTCGCTACTACCAGCTTCTACCTTCTTTCACCAGGTTTCACACCTTGATCATTCACTATGCGTTACTCCATCATCCTCGGGGCCGCCGCCCTTGTTGCTGCCAGCCCGGCTCCTCAGGCTTTCGACCCAAACGGTCTCGATGCTGTTGCTACTCTCACTCAAGGCCCTCCCGTTGGTGTTGGCCCAGCTCAGGAGACTGCCTACCAGCCGGGAGCCGCGCAGTCCCAGGCTGCTGCTGCCGCCACAGCTACTGCTATCGCGCAGTCGGCCAAGAGGAGCATCAATGAAAAGTCTCTTAAGGCTCGCACCTTCTGGTGGTCATGGCACTCTCTTAAGCAGATCAGCCCAGCCCCTGCTCCTGTGCCCAGCGTCACATCGACAACCTCAACTTCCACTGTTGTTCCTACCACCACGTCTGCTCCCGTAGTGGCTGCTCAGACCACCAAGGCTCCCTCTACCACTGACGGTGTCGTCCCCTCTTCTTGCACACCTGTCAGCTGGACCAACACCTACGCTTTCACCTCGGACTCTGCTTGTCCTACTGCCATCGAGGTCGGCACATACTGCGGCTTCATCAACCCTGATGACCCATGTGCTCCTCAGCCAGCCGGCAAGGGCGTCCCCCCCACCGACGACACCGTCAACGGATTCTTGAACAACGATGCCTACAAGCAGCTCGCTGTCGGAGCCCAGACTCCCTCTGGCTACATGCAGTCTTTCGTCAACCTCCAGGGCGCCACCACCGGTAACGGCTACCTCTCTTACAAGACCCTTGACAGCTACGACGTCGCTACCTGCAGCAAGTTCTGCGACGACAGCGACACCTGCACTGGCTTCAACATTTACATCGAGCGTGACCCTAAGTGGAACCCTCACCAGTGCTCTTGCGACAACCCTCCTTCCACCATCAACTACAAGTGTTCCATCTGGGGTCAGAAGCTTACCAAGGACACCGCCACCAACACTGGTTCGGGCCGTGACAGCTTCCAGGTCGTCATCACTGGGTCCAACGGTTACAACAAGGCCACCTACACCCCTCCCACTCCTCCCAGCTGCAGCAGGCCCCAGAACTGCGGCAAAAAGCTTCTCAACCAGGCCCCTTACTGCATGGGCCAGAAGACTTTCCCCGGTCCCTTTGATCCTTCTCTCTGCGCTGCTTACGCCCAGGCGCAGAACGCCATCAACCGCAAGTTCGGTATCATTGGTGCTTTCCTCTCTCTGTTCGGCATGAACAAGGGTGCCTGCATCCAGTTCCAGGCTGCCTACCTCGAGAAGGCCGGCCTGGGTTTCGGTACCCACTGCCGTCTCTTCACCAAGAAGTTCACTCCCGATCAGGCCACTCTTGACATCTCGGTCGGCGGTACCTCCCAGTGGGGTTGCCAGCAGGCTTTCACCTGGGACGTCGATGTCAACGCCAGCTTTACCTGGGGTGGCTGGAGCCGCAAGAACTAAGCGTCCTGAGCAGACATACTCATAGCGCTCAAGACAACACATAGCATATGCCCGCATCTGTTCGGCGCCTGGGATTTTGGTCGATGATTTAGGTGGTGGTTGACGCAGCAGGGATTGCATTCTTCTCTTATCATGTGTATATATTCATGATTTCTTGAGCTCATCAGCTCATTTGTCACGACGACTTTGTTCATGGCTGTTAGAATAGTATCTGCAAGTTTAATGTATCTGTTTTTCAAAAACGCTTTGCGCTTTGCAACCGTCCTCAGCCGCATGCACTCGCTGGGCCCGCCATGCCCGATCATCTCTCAAACAGAACGTTGGCATCTTCTACTCATCACATGTATCAGCAGCCAAACAAGGCGCCCTATCCGCAAAACGCGACCGACCAAGGGACTCGAAACCCAATTGGGGCGAAGTGCAAGGATGTTTGTGGCGTGCTGACAGGTTGGCTGGCTGTCGTGGAGGACGCCAGAGCACCCACACGTATGCAAGCGGAAGACCCAAGGAACTCATTCGAGAAGGCGGGCGGGCCTTGCGGCGGTAAAGCCGGACCCACTCACCGAGTGAACGACTGGGGTAGGTAGTGGACAGCTTCGTTCGAGACGAAAACCGTTTTTTCGCTCAAGTCCAGTGAGAAGGTGGAGCCACTTTGGCTGTGACGAAAATGTCGCAGCTCATCTCTGCTGACTGGAGCCCAAGAACTCTACAGTCAGCTGAGCGCCCTTGTGGTTGGCTCTTGGAGAGCGGCGGGGAGCCTGTGAAGCGTGGGGTACATGTGCGGGGAAGCCTGGCTAAGCGGGAAAATGGAACGCGAGGCAGGACGCGTAGCGTACATGCCCATGGCGCCCAGAGGTACACCACTTATGTACCCAGGGCTCGCAGACCGTGTCACTCGGGCGCTTCTCACATCGCATCTGCTCTCCAGCTAGCCGTGTGTTGCGCCAACTCACCGCCAACAGATGCGGGCCGTAAACAACTTCTCTAGTCCGACCCTTTCTGAGACGGCAACATGAGTGCACCTCCAAAGTGCATTGTGGCCTACAGCCGTAGGATTGCTGTTCACACGCGGGGCAGTCACGGTGGCCTCAAGCCATGTGCCCCCTTCTTTGGCCTTCGAGCAGCCCCAGTCCTACAGCATGCGTTCCACTCCAGACGCGTCGAACAGCTGGATACAGGCGTTCGGAGCTTGACTCGTCTACGCCCGTTGAGCCTGCAGCAGCGTATCACGAAGGTCCAAAGCACAGCTATTACGCGCTACGCATCCCATGCTGCAGCGGAGCCGCACGATGAGGAGACCCCTACCTCACCGCCATTCAGCGCTGGACCCTACTCGAACCTCACGATTGGTGTTCCCAAAGAAAGCTACCCCGGTGAACGCCGAGTCGCCATCACGCCTCAGAACGTAAAGCTACTGCTCAAGAAAGGTTTCTCTCGAGTTCTGATCGAGCGCGGCGCTGGTGTTGAAGCTGAATTCACAGACGAGGCGTACGAGCAAGCCGGCGCCGAGACCGTCGACCGCAGGAATGTCTTCTCTGAGGCTGACATCCTGCTGAAAGTGCGGGCTCTCAGTGTTGAGGGAGAAGACAGCGAGGTCGATGCCCTTCGTGAGGGTGCTACTGTTATTTCTTTCATCTACCCCATGCAGAACAAGCACGTCGTGGACAGGATTGCATCTCGCAGAGCTACTTCGTTCGCCATGGACATGGTCCCTCGTATCTCCCGCGCTCAAGTGTTCGATGCATTGAGGTCAGTAGCACACGTTTCCACGAGTCGGGTATCGCTGACGTCGGAATAGCTCAATGGCCAACATTGCTGGATACAAAGCTGTTCTAGAAGCCTCGAACCACTTTGGCCGTTTTCTTACTGGACAGACAACAGCTGCCGGAAAGGTAGGCCTGAAGGTGTCTGATATAGGAACAGGAAGCTGATTTGCTGCAGATCCCGCCTTGCAAGGTTCTCGTTATCGGCGCAGGTGTGGCAGGCTTGAGCGCGATTGCAACTGTAAGCTTTCACATGCAGAATGTACCGACACTGATTAACGTTCCTCGTAGGCACGTCGTATGGGCGCAATCGTTCGCGGCTTTGATACCCGCTCAGCCGCTCGAGAGCAGGTCCAGTCTCTTGGTGCCGAGTTCATCGAAGTTGAGATCAACGAAGATGGTTCTGGAGCTGGCGGCTATGCCAAAGTGATGTCGAAAGAGTTCATCGAGGCTGAGATGAAGCTCTTCTACGAACAATGCCGAGAAGTTGATATTGTCATCACCACCGCTTTGATTCCCGGGAAACCTGCGCCGAAACTGATCACTAAGAGCATGATTGCCGCCATGAAACCTGGCTCGGTAATCGTAGACCTCGCAGCTGAGGCCGGCGGTAACTGTGAAGCTACCGAACCTGGTAAACTGACCAAATCCGACGGTGTGACTATCATTGGTAAGTATCGACGAGGCTGAGCTGTGAGACAAGACTGACTAGGAGACAGGCTACACTGACCTGCCGTCTCGTCTACCAACCCAATCCTCTACGCTCTACTCCAACAATGTTACCAAGTTCCTTCTCTCGCTGGTGCCAAAAGACAAGAAAGACAGCTACTACGATGTCGATCTTACCGACGAGGTCACGCGCGGCTCCATTGTCACTTACGATGGAAAAATTCTCCCGACTGCTCCTCGACCAGCACCTCCACCAGCGCAAGCCAAACCAGCACCTTCGCCTGAGGATCAAGTCGCGAGTGTAGTCGCACTGACTCCATGGCAGAGCCAGTCTCGGCAGGTCGCAACTATCACTGCTGGTATGACCACTGCTCTGGCGCTTGGCAAGTACACCTCGTAAGGCCCCATATCCTCTAACAGGTCCAATCCACTGATGAAGTGCAGGCCTTTGTTCATGTCAAATGCGTTTACCTTTGCTCTGGCAAGTTTGATTGGTTATCGAGTGGTCTGGGGTGTCGCTCCTGCTTTGCACTCTCCTCTAATGAGTGTCACTAACGCCATCTCTGGCATGGTTGGTATTGGAGGCCTTTTCGTCATGGGAGGCGGCTACCTGCCAGGAACCATTCCTCAGACACTTGGTGCGCTGTCCGTTTTGCTCGCGTCAGTCAATGTCTCCGGAGGTTTTATGATCACCAAACGTATGCTGGACATGTTCAAGCGTCCAACGGACCCTCCAGAGTATCCTTGGCTTTATGCAGTCCCCGCCGTCTTGTTCGGTGGAGGTTATGTTGCAGCAGTCTCGACAGGCATGGCTGGTCTGGTACAGGCCGGCTACCTGGTCAGCAGCGTCCTCTGCGTGGCATCGCTCTCCGGTCTCGCATCTCAAGTCACAGCTCGTCGAGGTAACCTACTTGGTATACTTGGTGTTATGTCGGGTATCATCGCTTCTTTGGCTGCAGTTGGCTTCACGCCAGACGTGCTTACTCAATTCGCCGGAGTGGCTGCCATTGGTACTATTGCTGGATTGGCCATTGGTAGACGCATCACGCCCACATCACTCCCGCAGACAGTCGCCGCACTGCATTCCGTGGTCGGTCTTGCAGCTGTTCTGACTAGCATCGGCAGTGTTCTTGGCCATACTGGCGACATCTCAACGCTGCACTTGGTAAGCGCCTACCTTGGTGTTCTTATTGGCGGTGTTACTTTCACAGGAAGTATCGTTGCCTTTTTGAAGCTGGCGGCGAAGATATTTTCCAAGCCTCTAGCGCTTCCTGGACGCCATCTTATCAACGGTACGCTTCTTGGTGCGAACGCAGCTACACTGGGAGCCTTCCTGACATACGCGCCCGGGGCGCCCCTCATTGGCGCCGCTTGCTTGGTTGGTAATGCAGTACTCAGCTTCATCAAAGGATACACGACAACGGCAGCCATTGGTGGCGCAGACATGCCGGTTGTCATTACAGTCTTGAACGCGTACTCAGGCTTTGCACTGGTCGCCGAGGGATTCATGCTGGACAATTCTTTACTAACCACAGTTGGTGCCCTGATTGGTGTTTCGGGCTCCATCCTTTCGTACATCATGTGCGTGGCCATGAACAGATCTCTTACCAACGTCTTGTTTGGCGGTATAGCTGCAACACCCCAAACGCAGACGAAGATTGAGGGTGAAATCACCAAGACCACTTCAGAGGAAACAGCGGAAGCCCTACTAAATTCTGAGAACGTCATCATCGTGAGTTGGTCCATGTCTGTTATGCTACAACAAACTTACCCTGTTTGCAGGTTGTCGGTTACGGAATGGCCGTCGCAAAAGCGCAATATGCTATCTCTGACTTTGTCAACGCGCTGCGCGCTAAGGGCATCAACGTGCGTTTCGCCATCCACCCAGTTGCCGGTCGCATGCCAGGACAGTGCAACGTGCTACTCGCGGAAGCCAGTGTGCCCTATGACATTGTGCTCGAGATGGACGAGATCAACGACGACTTCTCCGACACAGATGTCACGCTCGTCATCGGCGCGAACGACACCGTCAATCCAATCGCTCTGGAGCCTGGTTCTGCTATCGCCGGCATGCCGGTCTTGCATGCTTGGAAGAGCAAGCATGTTATCATCATGAAGAGAGGTATGGCGAGTGGGTATGCAGATGTGCCGAATCCAATGTTCTACATGGAGAACACAAAGATGCTGTTTGGCGATGCTAACGATAGCTGCAATGGTAAGTTTGTGACCCCAGTCATGCTTCGACGAATACTGACAGACATACAGCTATCAAACGCGCTCTCGAGGAGAAGATCAAGGGCCTTTGAAGGGGAGTGAACCATTTTGCAATAGTCGACGTTACCTTTTCCTATTATCATCGATTGCATAGATGGCTCGGTACAATCTCTGAACACAATGATGCTAGATTCGAGACATTGTATACATGTTTCCATGCCGCCTCGCGTGGCTTCCCCACACCCCTGCTCGCCTCATCCCGAACGGCTGAGCTGCAGATCGTAGCATCCCTGCCGCATGACGTAGCCAGGTAACACAGCGCCCCGAAAGCTTGAAAAGATCCCGGCAATTGACGTTTGCAGACGGCGAGGTACGTAGGGGCTGGGCCGATCCCTATACTATGTAACTCGCCGTGTAGGAAATCCCATCCAACAACCACGCCGTTGCAACAAAGAAGCCCAGAACCAATTTCTCGAACTTGATCCCTCGCAACTACACGCCTGATCCCGCTATTCCCGCTCGACTATACGCATCACAATCACCAGTGTGCTCATCCAGCCGTCGTCCATCCCACCAGATTCCCCGAAAGCCACCAAGTTGCACCATATTCAACACCATCATCAACACCAACACCAACACCAACACCACCACCACCTCGGCCCTGCCCCAACAACCGACCGCAACAATGTCCCTCCCAATCCTCTTCACCATCCCCCCCTCCAACCGCCACGAGTTCCTCGTGCTAGACGGCACCAGCAAGCCGACGCTAAAAGCGCTGAACAAGCAAGTGACGAGCACGCTAGCGTCGTCGCCCAACTGCGCCGAGTTCATGGGCAAGTACAAAGCGTCGGGAGGGGCGAGCCAAGAGGTGATTCAGGAGTTCAGGGTGCACTGGAGCAGCAAGGAGTACGATTACAAGGTGTGGCCTGAGTTTACCGTGGTTACGGAGGAGAATCTGGGCGCGGTGCTGGAGCTGCTGCAGCGGGAGCCGAAGAGTGGGGTTTTGGAGATCAAGGTGGGCAAGGCGGAGTGAATGTGTTCGATGACCCACGGGTTGTTTGTGGAGGTGCAACTTTTTGATGGAGAGAGAGCGAAAAAGAGAGCGAAAGAGAGAGAGAGAGAGAGAGGAGGAAGTTATGAATTATGAAAGCTATGCTCGTTCATCTACTGTTGCTTTCTTCGTGACGCCGATGAGGTGAGCGTGATGCTATGCCGAATACAGATTCTACAATACACAACTGAACGTGCAGCGATGCTGCTGGATAGAAATAGATCGAACGCGAAAGCCAATGAACCGTACACGCATACCGAATGCGTGAGAGGTGGAGGGTATCCGTACTGGTTGGCAGAACCATGCCGCCGAGTATCCAGTTCCAGGACCGTAAAACGCCCAAAAATCCGTGTTTGTGGCTAGCAGAAGCCTGTCGGATGCTTTGAGAACGCCAGTGCGCCAGAGATGCAATGTAGTGTTGTGAGTTGTCGCGCAAAGTAAGTACGTGCCGTGCCCTTACTTTTCCTTCTGGTCAATGACCATTTTCTGCCAGTGCACCAGGTCGCGACTCAAATAGTCCATCATCTGTGTTGTGTTGAGGTCCTTGAATGCTGACAAATCGGTGTCTGCATGCATTGCTTCTGCCTGGTGTTGCTCTCCGTTCGTGGGGGGCTGCACGGCAGGTGCTGGACTCGCCTTCTCACCCGCCATCTCGACCTGGCGCTGAGCTATGTAGCTCTGCATAGCACCAGCTGGTCGCATTATGTCGTTCCATGACAGCTTGTGCAAGCGCGAGTTCTTCGTCTTGGCTATTTTGTGTCCAGTGGCTCCATCACTACTATCATGTCCATTGTTGTTACCGTTCGTACCGCTCGTTTGGGGGGAATTTGCGACTTCGTTTGCAGGTGATACGCCGTTCACAGCAGGCAAGGTATCTCGCGAGTACTGATTTCGGCCAAGACGACCTCGTGACTTCTGTGGAGGTCGACCACCTCGTCGTGGGGCAGGCGCAGGTTTCAATGTCTCGATCGGTGCCTCGGGCGGCGCGGATGCGGAGGCTATGGCAGGCATGATTGGCTCCTCAGTGGGAGTAGGTGTGACTTCTGAGGCTTCAAGCTCTGCTTTGCGGTCAGTCAAAGACGGGGCTCGTGCGTCTGATCTCCGACGTACCGTCTGCTTTCCTACGTTCAGCACGTCCTTTGCGTCTGTTAGCTGCCTCGGTACGTTCCTGTTCACGCTCTTTCTCGCGCTGTTCCTTTTCTCGCTGGCTTCTTGCTGCTGCGCCGCGTGGCTTTTGCTTTGGTGCAGAGGCTTTGGTGCTGTCGTCCTCTGACTCAACAACGGGCGAGTTGCTCGGGGTTCTTGAGTTTGTACGTTGCCGTTTGACTTCTGGTTTGGTCCTGTGGCAAAGCTTGTCAGGCTCCATCTCTCATGCAGTGTGCGCCGTAGCAAGCAAGACTCACTCTTCGCTGTCGTCACGACTCCGCTTCTTCCGGTTGCCATTCTCTGAAGGCGGCGCGCCCTCGTGTTTGCTCTCTTCTAGCACTTTCCGCAGGACTTCGTCTTCGTCGTATGCTGCCCTGCTGTTCATCGTGGAACGACGCTTTCCAAGCGAGTCGACACTAGCTCTCGCGTTGCGATCATTGTGCCGGCTCGACGGTGACACTGTCTCTTTCGAGACAGACGATTTGCGGGCCTTCTTGCCGTGCTGCTGGTCGTAGACGGGGAGGTAGCGAGAGTACTTTTGGCTGAAGCAGGGTGTGTCAGCATGAGAGTGGACGGCGAACTTGTGCTGGGAAGCATTGCGTTGTTATGGAGGAGGAAACGTACCCTTTGGGACTTGTGGTGACCTTGTGAAGATCCTTGCGGCACTCCTCGCAGAAGTATTCGTCCGGACTGGCGGCTTCATCCATGATGCCGACGCAGCCGCCGTGTTGCCAGACCTTACAGATGTCGCATTGGATGAACAGACCACTGAGATCATCGCCTTCCAAAGACTTTGTGGCGTCCGAGGGCGGGCCTGGGTATTCCTGGTAGCCGCACACGCAGCGCGTTACTTCGTCTTCTTCGACCATGTCGTCGTCGAGGTCGTCGTCGAGCTTGGTTGGGTCGTCTTCGTCGACGTCCTGCTCGCGCGTTCGGCGGCGTGTCAACGGTCGGTCCATGTGCGCGTCGTGCAAGGGCTCTTCGGGTTCTTCCGAGGAGAGCGAATGTGGCGTCGATGATTTGTGTGGGGATGCCTGCTTGTAGTCGGTCCTCGTCGCACGATCGGTGCGAGCCGAGGAGACGGAGGAGGAGGAGACGCTGTGCGCTGTCTGGGCGTTGGAGGGAGGCTGGGTGGTGCGAGCCCTCGACGATCGGCGCGGGGACATTGCTCGTGTCGCCGTGACTGTGGCTCGATTGGATGGGATGGTGGGTTGCAGACTAGCAGACTGCCTGTCTGGGGCGTTGTGGTGTGCTGAGTGCGCGTGTCGCGGGCGTGTGGTCGGCGGGACGGACGACGACGGGTAGTGGTGGCAGCGAAGGGTTGGCAGCGGAAACGGTGACGGTGACGGTGACGGCGACGGCGACGAATTGGCAGTGCGCTGTCGAAGGGCGGCGCAGGAGCCGAAGTGCACGGGGAGCGCGATGAATGCGGCACGAGGCTCGCAGCTCGGGCGTGGGTGGAGCGGAGGTGACGCTGGGGGTGCGGAGAGCGGGACGAAAGCTCTGGAGCTCTAGAGAGCGACGGCAAAGTGGACGAGCAGCTGTGAAGAGGCGGTTGGAGCAGGAGACAGCACGTCAGGGCGACGACGGCATGTCGGGGGTGCTGGGCGGGAGCAATGGAGCGAGTGACGAGGAGCTGGCGACGGGACTGGAATTCTCTCCAGGGCCTCCTCACTACTGCGCACCGCTGCCGCTGAGCGCGTGAATGACATGGCCCGCCCGCCGTGCAATTGGCGCTGCCTCCAACCAGGCCTAGCGCGCCTCACGCCGGGCACCGAGCTGCCCACGTGACCGGCCGCCCTGCTCGCCCCCTGCTCGCCAGATGGGCGCCATCGAGGCTCTCTGCACACGGAGACGCGGGCGCCGAGGGCGGAGAAGAGGTGCGGTCGTGCGTCTTGGATTGCCGGCGACGCGTTCGAGGAAAGAAGGTGAGGGGCACGGCTTGCCTGGCCGATGCGAACAAGTGACAGCACAAAGTTGCAAGTCGACCAGCCAGCCAGCCAACGCACGGCCCAGATTCCAAGTGGGGCACCTCCTGCTGCCGGATCGAGCAGCCAGCAGGGGATCCCGTTCGTGCCTGTGCCACCACACGCACAGATGCAGATGCAGATGCAGATGCAGATGCAGACGCAGACGCAGACGCAGATGCACAGATGCACGATGCACGGTTTGTATGGAGAGAGCTGCTCAGTGCGTATTCAACGGTCTCTCATGCCACCGTCCATACCAATCCTGTCCATTCCCATCACATAGCAAAGTGCAGCATTGTAATTGGAGAGAAGATTCATGCATTCATTCGTTAATCTTAACCACTAATGGCTGCAATCCACGTGCAGTATCGGCGAGAGCTATTACATCTTTCAACCATCCATCTGCCTCTAGTGCGCACCTTTTTGAGGGGCACCGTTGCGCTCGTGGTACTTCTTCTCCTTTCCGTTCGCAGCCCTCTTGCTGTCGTCCCTTGTCATGCCGTTATGAGAACCTGCTGAATGTCAGTTGTCGCTCAGAGTGAATACCGGATCGTGATACGTACCGTTGAACTGCAGATCACTGATGCCTGCGTACCCCTTGATGCCCGTGGCCTTCTCCATGCGAGTCGCAATGTCGTCTGAGACTTCCCTGAAGATGGAAATAACCCGCTTGATCGTCTCCTCATCTGTGCACGTCTCCATATGACCAGAGATGTTCTTGATGAAGCGCTCTTTGGCACCGTCGTCAAACACCTTCTCCCACAGCTTGCGCGGGGCATTGAAGTCTTCGGGCCGGATCTCGGACAAGAATGCAATGGCCTCGCCTTGGAAGGCGCCGTGCACCTGGTTCAGCTCGACCGACCTCTTCTTGAACTGGATCGGCTGGATCGAAGACAAGTAGTTAGGCCTCGCCCCCTGGTTGTAAAAGGCCATCTGTCCGTCACGCTGAAAGTTGCCCATACGGAACGGCACACGCGGTGCATTTACAGGCAGCTGCTGGTAGTTGGCACCGATGCGGTGACGGTGAGTATCAGGGTACGAAAAGAGACGAGACTGCAGCACAGGGTCAGCTGAGGGCTCGATGCCAGGAACCAAGTGCGCAGGGTTGAAAGCAATCTGTTCAATCTCCGCAAAGTAGTTCTGCGGGTTCTCGTTCAAGAAGAACTCTCCAACCTTGCGAAGCTTGAACTGATCCTGCGGCCAGACGTGTGTCATGTCAAACACGTTGATCTTCTGGTTCTCCCACAGCTCCTCAGCTTCCTTGGCAGTCATGGTCTGAACCATGACGTCCCAGCCAGGGAAGTCGCCCTTCTCAATCGCCTGGTACAGGTCCTTGGTCGAGTAGTCAGGAGAATAGTTGGCCGAATCCTCCTGAGTGATGAAGCCAGTGCCCTGTTTCGACTTGAAGTGCAGCTGCATATAGACCCACTCTCCTTTCGAATTGACCAGCTTGTGGGTGTGGCCAATGTATCCGTGCATCTTACGGTATCCATCCGGAATACCACGATCCCCGAATAAAATCATAAACTGGTGGATAGACTCCGGATTCTGCGAAGCGTAGTTCCAGAAATTTGTGGAGTCGTCCGCATGTGTCAGATGGGTTGAAGGATGACGCTTTTGTGTGTGGATCTAACATAAGTTAGTCTCAGTGTCATAACACTTAGCTGCGGCGATTTATACTTACGAAGTGGGGGAACTTGGCCGGATCTCTTAGGAAGAACACTGGTGTGTTATTGGCGACGACATCCCAGTTGCCTTCATCCGACCGGAATTTTACAGAAAACCCACGAGGGTCGCGGGCGCAATCGTGAGAGCCAGACTCGCCACCGACTGTCGAGAATCGGACAGAGATAGGGCATGTCTTTCCTTGTTTGAAAATGTCCGCCAAACAGAGATCTTCGAGAGAGTCTGTTGTGGTGTAGTAGCCGTGTGCACCAGCGCCCTAAGCGTAGTGGTTAGAGGTTGTGGAGGAACTCGAGTCAAGAACAAGGTTACCTTGGCGTGGACTACTCGCTCCGGGATACGCTCACGGTCGAAGTGCGAGAGGAGGTCGACCAGGTGGAAGTCTTGGAGGAGAAGAGGTCCGTTCTCACCCGCCCTTTGTGCCTCGTACGGGTGCTACGCTTGTCAACAAGTTGAAAACTCGTGATGGAATGAGAACTTACAGGGTATGGCACACCGTTTGATGTGGTGTATGTAACTTCCTCAGACGTGGCGTTCCTGTCATCGGCATAGTCGCGGTAGAGGTCACCGTTCTTGTTTTCTGTGGGTGCATGTGCAGAGCCGTTGGTGCCATTGGTGCCGTTGCCGTTTGCTTGAGGTGACATGATGGATGTATGTAGAGGTATATGTTTGTTTCTTGCGGAGTGCCTTACAGTGATCAAGACCCTTATACGTATGGCAAGTGGCGACCGTTAGCAAGCCGTCATACGCCTGTCCATGTGCCATCATCGCTTCCACAGCCCGCACGATGACGCTTAGAGTTCAACTCTCAGGCTTCACTAAAGTGCATCTGGCCAGGCACACGGCAATAGTGCAACGCAATCCATACGCGACGATCCGCTCTGATCTTTTGTTCGGAAACAAAAATGCGCTCATCCCTGATTGGCTGTTTGTCTTTGGAACGCCTGCGCGTAAGGCATCTTTCAGCGCCAGCTAGATCTTTCGCGTTACCAACGATTACAGATTGGGGAGATACCGCGTGGTCTGACGTGGTGACGGGCTGGCGTTTGTGGAGACTGGAGTCGAGCGGAGGATCGTGGTTGATCTGCGTTCGGGCCGATTAGGCGGTGACATCACCACGTCCCGCCTCGCCTCTGGGATAGATTTGAAATCCATGGACCACGGTGAAACATCCACCTCCACAAAGGATCGATTTTTCTTCAATTGTCACCATTATGTCCAAGAATGGAGTGCGTGCAGATGCAATTCCAGCGACTGAGAAGAGCTCCATTGTCTGTAGCCTCCTGTTGTAGCGTACTTGTCGATTGAACATGATTGGTGGAACGTGATAGCTGTACCACAGCATTTTGGTCTCCAAGCTCGTGCTTGCAAGCTTCTGGAAAGTTGAGTTTCTGCCCCGGAAACTGGGGACACTTGAGACCACCACATACTCGGTGGTGTATGTCCCACAGGGTTTAGCTGCCGAGCGTTGTCTCTTCATGTCGGTATCAAAAACTATCTGCAGAGGTCACACGGCACGCAGCTCAATCAACCACCGCGACGTGATTGGCTATGTTTATCTGCCTCATCTATCTGATGCACCTTCCTAATCAGTTCCGCCGGAATCCGGGTCTCAACATCCTATTGCACATTGCTCTGCATCTTGCGTTTTCGCGATTGGCTTCAATTGGTCGCTTGAAGCTCGACAGTCTTCTACAAACGAAGATCTGCATACAGCGTCCTTTGAACAATGTGTCCGAATCTATGAATCTACATTCATATTCCTAGCTCTCGCGCTCTTGTCGCCCTGGATTGATCTCGATCCCCACTTACTCACAACTATAGGGACGTGCTTGCTTTAAGCTGCTAACACCATGTTTGCGACTCCAGTGATAGCGCCGATGAATGTGTAAGTGGCCCAAGCGGTAGAGTACCCGGTATACTCACGGTGATTCAGCATCCCGAGCTCATATTCGAAACATGGGTCAAGGCGCCCAGAGCATTCACTTTCGACATACTCAACTGGCAGCCATTTCTCAGCAGACTCTTCGCCCGCCACGTCGACACTCAACCTCACACGGTCACGTGCGTCTTCAGACGCATCAAACTCGTCAAGCTCTGCGTATTCTGCGTTCTCACTACGATCTTCAAAGCATAGCCGAAACACATCCACTTCGACGACCGCTTCATCCACGCCATCTGTTGGTTCAACGAAGCGGACTGGACCTTTCAGGGCACTTTCCGATAGCCTTCATGTCAAACGGCGGCTACAAAAGAAGCCATCTTCGCAGCAAGTCCCTCAATGTCAGAGTGACCCTGTATCGGTACCTACATCGATGCTCACCCCTGTGACTATTCTTGGACCCGAGCGTGTTACCAATTTACAGCGGGCCGATCTGCTGATACGATGTCGAGACGACGATTACCATGTTGATCGCTCAATCATGTGCCATCATAGCCAGTGGTTTGCCAAGGTATACTCAAAAGTGAATTCTCCGGTACAGTCATCTATCTGGGCCTTCGCGAACGAATAGAACTGACAAGCAGCAGAAGATGGCGAAACGCATTGTGGATTTGAGTGCCGACGACCCAGGTGCTGTCGCGGCAATGATACAATACTGTTATCAACTGGACTACGGAGACACTCGATCTGATTCAAATCCTGCGCTGTACAGTGTGGTTACCCTGCGACCGCACCTCGACACCTATCTGCTAGCAGAGCGGTATGGTATGCCTGGTTTGAAGAATCTTGCAGCGCAGAAATTTGAGAAGCTATCTATCGCAGTCTTGACCACAGTGGGCAACGAGGACGAGTTCCCACAGTCGATCCGAGATCTCTATGCTCCATCACGAAGAACCAGAGGAAATGAGTTACGACGCACAGCAGTGAAGCTTTGCGCAGATCATCTTGGGAGTGCTGTTCTGGGTATCGGGAAAGAGGTATCAGGAATTCTTGCCCTGATAGACGAGATTCCTGAGTTCAGATCAGATCTTTTCAAGGAGATTGCCAAGAGGTGGAAGTGAAGCGCAAATTCGACCTTAAGACATGGCTAGACTTTGAGCGCTCTCGCGCATCAAAAGTAGTCTTCACTCTCACCGTGCCCCACCCTTGGCCGCCACGTAGTCTTCGCCGCGTTCTTAGGCGCGTTGTCGCGCGTGTTTCGCGCACTGGAGCTCTTGACTAGAAATCCCGCTTGCGTATATCTGGTTGACTTGTCTTCTTCGATCTGTCGGAAACCTCGATCCAACATCCACCCCCACCAGCTCAGTCTCTTCAACCCAATTGACAATGGATCGCCAAGTCAAGCGCAAACGCGCTTTCAGTCAGGCTTTCCAACTTATGGCCCAAGCTAGACATGGTGAAAACAATGACCAGACAGCCAAGCGTATCTTGTCTTACTCATTAGGTTCTGCAGCGTCACACTTCCAAGATCCTTACGAAGAGAACAAAATCCCTTCAATTCTCGACTACAGTTCAGTCCCCGAGTCAATTCCAGGAACACAGATTCGTTATCCACCGCCTGTAAACTTACGGTATGCCAACTCCGCACTCTACAACTATGCATCCTTGCAGTTCGAGCTATATGGCAATGGCCCAGGGCCGGAGCTGGAGTCTAGTATTGGAGTCATACCATCATATGTTGAACCGAAGCGACAGTTCGAGGGCCCAGTACTCCGTGAAGCTGCTCTTCCTACACCACAGATTGTTCGCGGCAAGTCGATATTCGGGCCTTCACCTTACATCAGGCCTTCACCTTACATCAGGCCTTCACCTTACATCAGGCCAGATTACAACTTCTCATCGAATGACTTAATCGAATCCTATGCTAAGCCTGGACCTGCCATCTACGGAGATGCAGATTCGCCAATGAGCGATGCGACAACAGCCGTGGGACCTCTCACTCCGAGTGCACTCAAATTTAGCGACTTGTCATTGAACAGTCAAGGGTACTCTCTCCCTTCGTCCTCTCTTCGGGATGAGAATCAGGTCAACCGTGCCACCGTCAGAGTCGTACCGACTTCTTCCTTTGCAAGGTATGTGCTTTGCACTTTCAGTCTAATACAGTCACTGATATGGTTGCAGTCTATTTCCAGAGATCAAGCCAAACGAGGTGATCATCTTGTTCGACAAAGGTATAGAAACGAGGAAAGTTGATAAGTACCCGCTGTGTAGCGCATCTAGGTTTTTCGCCAACTTACTCGATGGCCCTTTTCTGGTAAGCTTTGCCTCTATGTACCCGGCCCATGTATCTAACATTGAGAATAGGACCCTTGCCTTACACTCTGTATTCGCCTCCGCGACGACTTTCCCTACGCTATCACTACCTTGCTCCACTTTGTAGAGACCGGTAGCTATGTGTGGGATCCTCAGGCGTTTAGAAAGTATCCTCGACTCACGACACTCGACTTCAACGTGCACTCGTACCTTGTTGGTAGCAAGTACGGCATTTCTGCGCTGCGAGATCGTGCCATACATGCGTACCTCAGCATCGCCGACCACGAGATGAAGTTGGGTTTCTCGGCACTCTCCGGTGATTGCTTTCCAGATGCCCAAATTCCCCTGTCCGGAACTTCGGATGTATCACCTACAAACATAGACAACGACGGAGAGGCTGTGACGATGCCGATAGACCGCTTCCTCAACTCACTCGTCTTGCTATGGAAGAACACGCAGTCGCGCCACGACATGATGCGAACAGCTGTGCTTGAGCTGATCAAGCGTGATCTGAACAATCTACTGCAGCTGCCGTTCTTCGTCACACTGATGACAGAGCTTGTGCGATTTGGAGATGATGTGGTTGCGAGCTTGGGTGATGATGGCTTTGAGGTCAAGGCGTTTCAGACCCCTGTGGGTGGCAGACGGGCGTTCACGATGATGTTTGGCGTGTAGCAACAGGATAGAGAGTAGGTCACGATGATCTCAGAGCTCTGTCCGTCGAAACTGGGATACGTAGTAAACATAAGCACATGAATGTGTACAAACAAGTTGAACCGTATGACTTGATGACAATCGAAATGAGTGATGTTTGGTTTGATGCAATCACTGTTCTGTAATCCTGGCTTCCTGAATGCATGCTGCAATCTGGTGACGATTACAGGAAGATGTGTATTGCAATGACGTCACATGTAATCGTTTCATATCCTACTCGCAGAACTCACTACTTCCAACTATTTCCTGTACGCTCGCATGCCCTATGACTGAAAGCGCTTTGGATCTTATACGGATCCCCTATAATATTATTACGTCTTACACCATTTTGGCCAAGGAGACTTGGAGCCAAAGTGGCCATGCAAAACCGCCACCAAATTTGCTGCAACACGCCTGGAACAAGTCTATTTGTGCATCATGCCATCCACAGATTATTGTTATGCGTCTAAATCGCCAACACAAGCTTTGGGTGTTCGACACGACGAGAAGCGGTGAGGGGCGATTGGAAAGAGCTGCTCAGCCCCAATCATGCACGCCGGTCTCAGCCTTGTTGCCTTCCAGCTTTAAAACCTGGACCGTTCTCCTATCGACCAAAGGTGCCTCCAGGCGGCAACATCTTTTGATCGATATCGCACAGAGGACGGTTGCTTTCTTTTAGTCAAACTGAACATGACTAACCCGCCGCAAACAAGAACCAACATGGATGCTGCTAGTACCAACACTAGCGGACAGCGAGCTTTTCTGCGCACATGTAGCAAGACGATATCTCCGCCCAAAAACCTCAAGCACGAGACTGAGGAAGTCCATGATGGTCCGAGAAAGAGGCGACGCCATGCAGCCGATCTTGACAACGAAACCTCCACCAAGACAGATAATTTCTACTCTCCAGTCAACCACGCTTTCTATGCTGAGCACCCATATCGATCTCTCGACGCGTCCAAACGCGGCATTCGCCTACTCAAAGTTTCAAGGAACGCCATGACGGGGGAGCGAAACTTCACATTAACGGAGGAGATACCGCTGGCCGTGGCACGGGACACATATACGGCAATCTCATACTGCGCTGGAGACCCAAAGGATACTCGAAAACTCCTTGTCAATGGTCTTGAATTTAACGCTTTTGCCAGTCTTGCTCGAGCGATCGACGAAACATGCCACTACTGTGAGGTGGAGCATGACGAAGCACACCCGGTACTCTGGACAGACCAGATTTGTATCAACCAGAGCAATCTGGCTGAGAGATCGCATCAAGTCAGTATGATGTACGACGTGTATGAGAATGCTCGAGCAGTGGCTATCTGTTTGTCTACCTCCGACACTGGGAACACAGAAAGTCCAGCCATCCGTTGGCTGAAGGATATACACAACCATATCCCTGCTCTACTGGAATTTGAGGAGGATGTCGAAAGTAGTGCCTGGCCACTAAAATGGAATCCTGACGTCCCGGAGAACAAGTTCGAATCTAATCTTGAAGAAAACGCACCTGGCCATGAAATTTTCAGAGAATTTACTCAGCTCTTCCGCTCCAAAGCCAACGATAGAGAGTTCAGTAGAGGTCAACTAGGTTTCTTCGACCTCTTACAAGCGCGATGGTGGTCGAGAGCGTGGGTTGTACAGGAATTTGTCGCCTGCCGCAACGCAACCTTCATTACTGGTTACGAACACACACCTTGGATGTCACTTGCGACTGTTGTTTCGGCACTTGCTGCTCTGCAATTCGCCACGTCCCCGAAGTCATGGTCACTGTACTCTCCATCGACTTCAGTAGATGGCGCCAAACGCGAATTCAAGCTGCTGGACTCTGAGGTTGTAGCTTCTAGTACGATCAGTTTGAAAATGTGCAGCAATCCTGGCCAACCTAAGTCTACCCTTGGGAGCATGCTTCATCTCCTGGACCCGAAACGCCGGGCAGCTAGCGATCCACGGGACTTGGTGTAAGAATATCGCTTTCTTTCTTTCCATAACTGGAGGCTGACGTATAAACCTGATACACAGATATGCATTCCTCGGTCTGGCTGATCCTGGATATGCTATCAAACCAGACTACAGCAGTAACAACAGTCTCGCGAATGTTCTCTTAAGAGCTGCATGTCGAATTATCCAGTATGAGCGCAGTCTGGAGTTGCTTTTATTCGCCTTGCCCAGATCTCATGACCTTTCGCTCCCATCGTGGGTACCGGACTGGACGAATTTAACCACCGACGCTGGCTCGCGTCCTCAAGGCTGTCATGCATTTGCGTGGAGAGATCCAGAAGCGAAGTTTGTTTCTAACAACACCGTTCTAGAGGTGACTGGATTTCCACTAGGCACTGTGTGCAAGAAACAGCCTCTCTCTTCTTTCTGCCACATTTTTGACAAGTATCGCGTCGCGCGAGGTTGCTACATACACGTCGGAGATGAAGTGGCCGATGGCGATCAGCCTTGGATCTTGTTCGGTGTGGGCAGTGTGTTTGTGCTGCGCAAAGTCAAAACCACTTTCAGGCTGATATGTAAGGCCAGGGTAGAAGGACCATCACGCAAGGAGTACGTTGTGGGTTCGAAGACTTGTAAGCCAGAGCGTGTTCGTATCAGCTAGGCAGCGTTTGCGCTACCTCCTTGTAACCTTTGACATAGCCGCGCCTCGTTTCCAACTCTCGCTTCTATAGCCGACCGATTTAAAAGAAAACGTCTCGTAGTGGCAGACTGGTTGGAGACCTACAGTTGCTATTTCATCAAGGAAGACGCGATGCACTTCAGGTGTCCGCAGTTTCCATCAAAATCAAGAAACTACCCGCTAAGCCTCGTCCGTCTGCCTGATAACAAAGACTTCACAGTGGTCAAGGAGTCCCCGAGCGAGGACAAAAAAAACCTAGCATCTAGCAAGTCCAGTTCCCCGACAAAAAGAACGTTTTCGTGATCCCAGACTTGCTGGGCACGGAAGCTAGTGTCGCTTCTGTGGATCGAACACAGTACCTCCAGATTTCAATGACTGAGACTTCAGTCTGGCGCTCTCCCAAGTGAGCTAAAGCGACTGGATTGGTTTGATGACTTTATCTCAATTATTATACAATATATTGTATAGCAAATTAAGCTCCCTTGCTTTATATGTCCGCTCGTGTGCATTTATCGCAAGGTCTGCACGTGCTCTGTGCGGGGCTGGAAGCGGGGCCCGGCAGAGCCCGACATGTTTCCGTAATTGGACGTTCCGGATGACTGTTAGAGGACAGCTGGTGACTGCATTGCAGCAGGACTCCATGTAAAATGTTCTTGGTTCACGGCGATGCAGTTTTGGCCTCAGGCGTTACTCCTCTTGATGCTATACGAAGATAATTCAACCGTCACTTGTCTAAGAATTTATGAGGGATATAAGGTAATTGAGCTGTAACAGTCCAATGAGAAGGCAACTCTGCTGTGGTGCGAAACATCTGCATTCGCTGCCTGCCTGCAACTATTAAGACTGAGCATCACTTCGTCAAGTAGAGTGCTTCATGCTTTTGACCAATGCATTGACGCTGTAAACCTATACACTCTACGCCCAGGTATCATGACTTGTCGACTTTTCTCCTCCTAACTCCTTGCTGTTGTCTAATGGTATCTTATGCTCTCATCATATTGCAAACGCCTCCACATGCCACTCCCCAAAGGTATTGCACAGCCTAGTCAGGCCACCCTTGTCTGCACTTATTTCGCGACACCGTCGGTCTCGTTGAAGCAGTCGGCAAACTGCTTGCTGTGCTTGTTTGAAGCGTGTTCAGTGAGCAGCTTGCGGTTTGTGGTGCTCTGGAAGGTCTGGAAGCAGGTCTTGCACTTGACAGTCTGGGCGGCAGAGTTCTACATTCAGTTAGTATGTGTGCTTGATGCGAAGAAGCCTTCGCTATACTGAGCGGCAGATCAGGAGAGTCGTACGGATTTCAGCTGCGACTTGGCCTCCTTGGGACCGGCATCGCCCTTGCGGTCGCGCTTCTGCTGTGCTCTACAGTGTTGTCAGTAAAGCCCCACTTTTTTCACTGTCAGACGCCGTACTTCGCTCCGTTGCCCATGTTGTTAGTTGTTGAGGGTTAGTCGGTGATTGTAAGTGCAGGTAGGAGTGATTGTTGCTCGGGCTGTGAGGTTTTCTAAGAGTGTGAAGCGTGGCAGCCGTGGTGAGACTTTTCGTATCGGCGGTCTAGCCACTTGACAGGAGGTGGGGCAGCGCTAGTGAGCGTTTGGTTAGGCGGCCGCATCCAGATGGACCCTTTCATGAGAACAACCACTTACTCCGACTTGACGATGCGCATTCCATTTGTGCAATCCTGCTGCCTCAGCACGCTACTCGCATCATGACATCGTGTACAGCTTCATGCCTGAAGCACCATCGGCCCGACGCCCACGTTGCAGGCCCCTGTGGCAGGCGCGACATGATCCTGTCTCAACCAGCGAACGAAATGTTATCGACGGGTCACCAACTTTGCTACTATATACTGTGCGACTTGTGCTCCTGCCATCACGGTTCTCCTTGTGCCTTGAATGCTTTCCTACTCTTAATCTTCCTAAGCTCTGTCCTGTTCTCTGCTCTGTCCCTTGCACTCCATTCATCCACCTACCAATAACATGGGTCATCATCACGTCCAAGTATCTCGCAAAACGCGGTTGAGAGCTGTCATAGCCATATCGTTCTGTTTCTTCGTCGCTGAAATCTCTGTCGGCTTTTACACCCACTCGCTGGCCCTTGTGAGCGACGCATTCCACTACCTCAACGATCTAATTGGCTTCATCGTTGCCCTGGTGGCAGTCCAAGTAACGGAGCGCAAAGATGCACCACAGGACCTTACCTTCGGATGGACACGAGCACAATTACTCGGTGCCTTCTTTAATGGCGCCTTCCTTCTTGCTCTGGGTTTGAGTATTGCATTGCAGTCCATCGAACGCTTCATCTTCCTCCAGCACGTCGAGGATCCGAAGCTGGTGCTCATCGTAGGATGCATTGGTCTCACACTTAACCTCATCAGCGCTGCCTTTCTCCACGAGCATGATCACGGCGATGGACATGGGCATAGTCATGCACACAGCCATGGTCAACCCGCTCACAATCATGATGACGTTGAGAGTCTTTCGACAGTCTCCATGCAAGACCACCACCTCGAGCATCTACATCTTTCCCTTGCTCCTTCTAAGCACGGCATGGACCTTGGTATCCTAGGTGTCCTTATCCACATCCTCGGCGATGCCATAAACAACATCGGAGTCATAATCTCCGCCCTCATAATCTGGTTCACCCACTCGCCCTCACGCTTCTACGCCGATCCAGCTGTGTCAATGTGGATAGCGATCATGATCCTCATCTCCGCGATCCCACTCACGAAACGCTCCGGCAAGATCCTTCTCCAGTCAGCACCCCTCGGCGTCAAGATCGAGGACGTCAAGCACGATCTAGAAAGCATACCGGGCGTACTGAGTGTGCACGAACTACACGTGTGGCGCCTCGACCAAAGGAAGGCGATCGCGAGTGCCCATGTCGTAGTCAGTAATCCGGACGTGGAGAGCTTTATGGGGAAGGCAAAGGTCATCAGTGAGTGCCTGCACGCCTATGGAATTCACTCGGTGACGTTGCAGCCTGAGCTTTCGGTGCAGAGGGTGTCAGATGATGAGGCCACAGAGGTGGGCTCTGCAATGACCACTGCAAGACTGAGCTCGGAGAAGTGCGGTGTGCCATGTGGGAGTGTGTGCGAGGAATTGAAATGCTGCAAGTAATCAGTACGTTAGTCATATGGTTCAGGATTGCTTAGTCCCTTTTCGTGTATCATTCAGCATGGCTAGTCTCTTGTGTAGCAGGAAAAGCCGCATATGGGCAGTACTCCTTATGAACATGCTCGCTGGAGTGGCACTGGGTGTATGCTTTTGACAAACGCTTCGTTCAATGCTAAGCTTTTGGTCATACCAGACCGTAAATCCATAATCTACATACCTCACATCGCTGATGGGATATCTCTTCTCAATCATATCGGGGCCAAAGCTACTCTGTACTTACAACGTCTCTTTCCATCATTTACTGTGTCTTCTTCGCGCTCTTCTCAGATGGCGCGCTGTACAACCAGACAGCTACAAATGCCAACCAGCCGGCAATGGTAACCCAGATGCCACCAATCCAGACCCAAGCACCGCTGATCTGCCAACTCCTTGGCCACTCATCGTGAGCAAAGTGCCTGACTGTAACCTGTCGCTTCTCGTCGATGTTCGTGACGAAAGGTCGACGGTAGTTCACACGGAAGTTGAAGATACCGTGCTGATCGGGGGTCTTGAACGCTACACCAAAGACGGTGGAGTTGGCAGTCTGCGAGATAGGGGAGAGGTTGAGGCGGTGGAAGGGCGAAAGCATGCTGAACTCGAGCTGAATATTGTCGTTCACGGCGGGGACGAAGGGGATGAGGCGGTCGTTAGAGTATTCAGAAATCTCCACCTGGTAGTGCTGTGCTGTTGTTAGCTCGAAGCTAGGCTGTGGCAATGGAGTAACGTACCACATCGCTCTTCACGCGGTAGATGGTGGGGTTGCTCTCGGGAATGCTGGAGTTCAGCTTCTTGCTAGCACCGTCATCCTGATAGTGGATGACCTTGCCGACCTTCAGGACACCAGTCTCCTTGAAGGCCCATGCGGACAGCTTGGTAGCAAATTCGCGGTTGGCAGTTGTTACAGCCTTATCGCCTAGCTTGGCCTTCTCAGCGAACCACTTGTTTTGAAGCAGCTCAGCTGATCCAAGAACGGTCAGGCGTGCCGAGTTGTGAGCCTGTATGGCGGAGACGATGCTCAGCTGCTGACCAACAGCGAAGGGGTCCTCCACAGCCTCAGCCTCGTCCTTGGGGTTGTAGCTGTATGCTGTGCTTGGTGCACGGAGAATAGGAGAGAGAAGAGGGGAATCGTTTCCGAGGACTTGGCCAACTGCGCGGGGGACTGCGATGTGCCCCTCTCCACCGAAGTAGTTCTGAACACCTGACCTGAGCGCAGCGGGAAACGGAAGTAGTAGAACATCGTGTTTGTCCGCTGCGGACACGGAGTCGTAGTTGAAGTGATCGACGATCAATGCACCCTTGTCACTGGGGATGTTGATGTCGAGCTCGAGGAGGAGAGACTGTACAGCGGTAGGGGTGGCTTGTTCGCTGGAGAGCGCGACAAGGATGTTCCCGTCCTTCTTTACGAATTCGAGGAGACTGTTGGCGGTCAGAGCTGGGCCGAGACCCTTCGACTTTGCGGGGAGCAGGAGGACGTGGTCGTAAGTTCGCTCGTCGTGCTTGAAGAGAGCGACCTTGTCACCCTTGGGCGATTCAACGGTCGTGTGGAAACCGCGGGCTATGGGAGAAGTCAGCAATGCTCTGGCTATTCCACATTCTCGTTGACAGTGACTCGAGGTTCCATTCGAGCTGTCTTGAAGCCAAGTTGCGAGCTTACGCGGCTTCAACTTTGTCGATCTTGACAACCGAAAGCAAGAGTCTAAGAGACTTTGCAGAACGCCAGGACTTGACTGCAGCTTCCAAGTGCTTCCTACAACGAAAGATGCACTCACCTGTCAGATCCTCGAGGAACACGCTGTACTTCTCGCGCTCGGCCTGCTCGTCGAGCACAACCAGCAACCTGTTGCCTGTGAAACTCGCCGCCTTCACCACGGCAGCAATGGCCAAGACCACGAATGAAAGTAGCCACCTCATGATCATGAATTGGCGAAGTAGGACTTGACACCTTGGGCGTACGTAGACAGCTACACGTAAACGTATGCTACGCCAAGACAGTCGGCGCGGAACATCCACCAACGCCGATTCACGGCGGGCTAGCCTGAGCTCCGAGCAACCTCACGTCGAGACTCGTAGCGACACGACCAGCAATTCGAGGCATTGAGGCCCCTACACACACTGTACGCACCCAAGACCACCTCACGGATACTTATCCGCTCGCTCTTACTCACGAGAAACAGCAATACCGTCAAAATGTCCGGCATCCCGCCCTCCCCCCGCTTCTACCAGCAGCCGCTGCGCTACCTCAAATGGGCCTCGTTCAACAAGCCTGCATACTTCTACAGCATCGTCGTTGGCTGCGCTGGCCCTATTCTGGTCTTCACCGTACCATCGATCAGGAGGTACCTGGGCGAGGAGCCGATTCCTAAGATCCCGTTGACATACCCGATCCCCAAGGGCCAAAGACCAAGGCCAACCGGATTTGACGATGAGTAGAGACAAAGGACAAGATGAGGGACGTGAGGCAGAGAGAATCAGAGGGATTTTGAATGCGCTACAACATCACTGGTGGAACGGGCGCGGAGACTACAGCATGTAGAACAACTGGGGAGAATTCAATACACTGTACAAAGAACAATTTCATTTCTCAATATCATGTGTTAGAGCAAGCCGTATCACTAACGCCTGCAAATCCTCGTCAAAACCAAGTTGGAGCCTCATTGTGGTCCGCCATGGCTATCGTTTTGAGTCTCGAAGATCAAGCCTGGAGGGCCTTTTCCTCTGAAAGATTGCCAATTGCGCCCCCAAATCCGTAGCCTGGTGGCTACAATACGTCCAAGAACTTCAAATCGCTACCGATTGCAAGGTTTATAAACTTCACTCTACTCGTACCTCATACGTTTGCCCGTCTCACTCTCATACTCAGGCTCCACCACCACCACCACCTCCTCCTCCTCACTGTACTCCAACTCCTCCTGCCTTTCTCCACTAAAACTCCTCTGCAACTTCCTTACGGTTTCCAGGTTTGACCTTGCAATCTCGTTCCCGCCTAGCTTGTACGTTCTCTTCGCCGGCATAACTCTTGTCTCCCGCTCCTCTTTCAACCACGGGAAATCGTCCCTTGCGAACTCCGTGCAGGTCAGATACTTGACTGGAAAGCGGTGCACGTCGAGCTGACAGTGACTCCTTAGCACCTTGCTATCGTCAACAACCTTCTTGATGCACTCTTTGAATTCGTACAAATGGTTTTCAAGCACGTTCATGGCTTTCTTGGTCATGGGGAAACGGGTATGAAACTGATTGATGACTGATTTGTCCATGTACGCGTCGCCGCCATTACCAAGTGCGAAGAACAGCTCGTACCCGCAGTCTGGAGCATCTCGACCTTTGCCCGTGATGAGGCGTTGAGAGACCCAGTGACGGAAGAAGGTTAGTGCCATCCACACCAGGATGTCTTTTCCATAGGATTCGCGCTTGATAGGCAGATCTTCAGAGGGGAGACGTATGACCTGTGGGTAATGCGAGAGAACACTGAGTTCGAGGCTCTTGCACTTCTCGAGGAGGATGTGGTGGTAGTTTTCGACCAGGCCGCGCACACTGGGTATATCACGGAGACGGTCGATCATGTTGTATTTGGTCTTGAAGACTTTCCAGTTACCAACGAGGTGTACGACGCACTCCCTGAAGATCAGCTCGCTACGAATGCGATACGCCAATTCGATCCAGGCATACGGCACACCCTGGATCGCACGAAAGAGATCTTGGCCGTGTTTGAAGAGCGCGACTTCGATTGGCTTAGAGATTAGCCCGGTACAGCCAAGGTAATCCGAGATCTGAAGAAGCTGATAGCAATCGAACAGGGCGGCGGACATATCCGTGTCGTCCACAGCAAGCTCCTTGTTGTAAAAGGCGTACAAGATTGATTCGTAGTTGGCAAATGCCTGATTAGCTTGAGGTATGCGGCCATTTTCGTTCACAACCAGGCCTGAACGGCCATCCGCGCGCTCGCCCGTAGATGTGAGCTCCTATGGAAAATCAGCTCTCGAGCCGTTTGATTCCACGGAGATAATCCATCAGCCATGACTACGTACCACGAGTTCAAGATGGCCAGCAGGAAATTGTTCATCAGGTAGTCGTGTGAGCTCAACCATCCAGCGTATTTTAACCCCGGCACTTCTGGCACGGCTACTGAGCTTTGCAGCATTGCGCTCGCTCAGCATCTCAGCGAAGAGGGTGGAGTTCCTTGCGAGTGTGCCGGAGTGAAATTTGTAACGGCGTTTATGACCGAGGATGATCTCAACATCTTCTGCTTGGTTCATTGTGGCAGCGTGGGAACCGATGTAGTTGCCTGCAACGCTGTAGGTGGTCGAGAGCGCGGCGTCGAAGGTATTGCTGTGAAAGCTAGAGGAGAGAAGGCGTAAGTGTTGTTGAAAGGAAGGTACTCCAACGTGGCTGGAAGGAGGCTTAGCCAAGTGAGAGAGTAGGCGCGGCGCGCTGCTGTTTGTAGACGGTGGCACGTGTCGAAGGTGAAGGCACGACTTGAGACTCAGTACTGTGACGTGAATACCTGTCACCGCAGCAACGAAAGTGAATCTAGCCAAAACAACTGGAGTCGGAAGAAGAACATCAGGTAATATTTGGATGTTGTAAGCCAAAGTTTGTATTCTCCAAGTCTCCATTCTCTGGGAGGTTTAAGATCAGAGATAAATACGGCCAAGACCTCCCAGTCACTGGCATCTTACTATGACGTGTGCAGATAGACTATGTGGTTTCATAGAGCAGCATGTTGATCTTACTCACAGATTCATAGAGAGAAGAAAATATGATCAATTACTGGACGATATATCCGTGGCATCAATGACAGTCCAGTGGTGACGTGGTTTGTGCATTTCCTTCTCCTGAGCTTTACTTCTCAATCCTGATTCCCTCTTCACTACTCTGCTCCGTGGCAACATTCCTCTTCCTGCCATACCAAGTCTTGTTACTCCTCTTCTTGGGTTCTGTCCTCGCGTCGAGCGCTTCCCTGAAGCATAGTCCAGGGTGGAAGATGTTCAGTGCCAACACCGCAGCGACAATGACAGCGCCCTCCAAGCCAATGAAATATCTCTGTGTCTTGATAAGATGTCCATTCCACCCTTCACTCAGTTCTGCTACCCTGTATACGCATCGCGTAAAGATGCATAGCGTTGCGAAAGAGAGTGCGATCAGAAAGCCCTTGAAATGCCACGAGTTGCGCAGCTTTGCGTGCCTCGGATCCAGCGCGTCTTGACCAAGCTTGCGAATGCGGCCGATGGTGCGAGTTGCAAAGTCGAGTGCAAGGACAATGAAGATAAGTAGTGTGACTACCTGGAAAGCCAGACCGGCGATCATGATGTTGTTGCCTAAGGTCGGATCTTCATTCTGGTGGGTCTTTGCACTGGCGATGCCGCCGCCGAGGGCCTGGAGGACTAAAGAGGCGACATCGCAGGGAATGAAGATGCGAGGGTAGGAAAGTGGCTTGATGCGCGAATTTTCGGAACCGAAGGTACTGACGATGCGGGAGAGGCATAGATAGATACCAGCTGCAAGGAATGCTGGGGCGATTGTGAGGCAGATGATCTGGATCAGGAAGGGGTTCTGTAATTTGTGAGCTGCGAATCTTCAGACATGCGATCCCAGACTCGCCAACGTACCTCAGTGAATCCATCGTTGTAAGCCAACACCCTGCCGACGTAACCTATTACTTCCAGCGCGCATCCGCAGACCATGGCAATCGTGAAGCCAAGCCATGCTTTGTTGAGGAATCCTTGGCCAATGTATCCCAGAGTTGATATTCCAAGCAGAATCAGGAATGCAAGATTCGCTCCAAGAGACGGACGATATCCCCAATACGATGCGCTGAGCGGGCAAGTGTCGTAAGTGCAGTGGCTGCGGTAATCTTGGATTGCGCTGCGGTCGTTGTCACTTGCTCGAGCCGCCAGTATCGAAGCTTCAAACAGCGTCTTGTAGGCAAAGGACGCCATTATGATCGCCCTTGGAATGTGTGTATTGGAGTTTAGGCAGCGAGGGGGCGAAAGAAAGAGCGACCTTGGACAGCGTCTAAGACACGCGTGTCAGGCCGACGTCAGGGAAAGAGAAACTGAATGATAGATATTACAATTGAAATAAAGCCCAAACTGAACAAACGTAAAGCCGCGATACCCTACTTAAGACATTTGCCAATTGCCAACCTCCTAGCACGGGGTTAAGCACATTCAAGCGCTTGGGCAAGCTTTGTAATGCTGTGGCGTGCCATCGATGAGACTTTGATACCACGCTTCTGTAACCGAGATCTATTCTCGCCCCTTCAACCCGGTTTATACGGCAGGATCGCTGCGATTATTGGTGCGTTGGTCAGAATTTGTGGCCTGAACACGCCGCACCAACATGCGGTCATGTCGGCCAACCCAGCTCGCTTGCCGGAGTGGATCTGAACGCGCGAAGATTCGTTCCGAGCATGCGCCTAAAACGGCAATTTGATCGACAAGGCTTTCACAAGGTTGCGGATGTATAGATATCAAACCTACGGCGTACTGCCATCCCTCGCTTTTCTGTCCTCTCCTACGTCTTTGAACGTCGCTCAGTGGTGCGTGCGTGTGGTACGTCGTGAAGGCACAAACACGCCGCCTGATATGGTACCTAGCGCTTGATAGGGCACCTAATTGATTTCAAGAATCGTGTATTGGAGGTGGCTGCAGGCAACAGTTGGATGCTCGGGACGTTGGACCGGCAGTGCTCAGCCCGTGTGCTGGGTCTGAAACTGACAGCGGCAGGCGCCCACGTCGACAAAGCTCCTTGCAGGCCACCCAGAGCCTCTTTGGCGCGCTCAAAAGACACTATCTTCCGGTCGTCAACAGTGTCATGGCGCGATCGTGTCGAGATACTCAATTGACGAGCTGCCTTGCCAGCTTGAGTTCTCTCGCGCTTTCGTAACATGCCGGCGCACGGCTCATTTCTAGTTCTGCCTGGCTTCGTCGTGCACCGCTCTTCTCAGCGACTTACAAAAGAGGTAATATGCGCCGAAGCCTTTTCATCACTGTCATCGTCACCTGTGTCTTTGTAATGGCGTGTTACGCTGTCTGAGAAAGCACTGTAAGTGTAAGAGAAGTGGTTGAAACTTCTAGTTCGCGATTTTGCAGAAGCTATGGTGAGAGAAGAAAGAGAATAATCCCTGTGCGATTCTTACACTCTCTACATAAAGACATCAGCTTCTACAATAACACTACGGATACAAGCACCAGTATGAACCCCAGTAATGGACCAGTTATGGGAGAGAGAGTCGTCAGCTACTGTTAAGGTTTGTGGCGCTTAAAAGCTGAGGCAAGCCACAGTGCGAACAGGAGGATTCAGCTCAAGCGGCTGAGAGAACCTCAAAAGGTTTGTGTGTGAGATCAGTTCTTAGCATATGGATCATTGCCCTTATCGGGAGCAGAAACGTATAGTTTCTGGTTACACATTTGAAGATCCAATCGACGAATGAGCATGTTTACCAACGGGGGCACAGAAGATACTTGTCATCACGTGGGACTTAGTCTGGCAGGTCGATGTTACGAGGTTAGCATGCACAGCACGATTTCGTATTGATTTTCAGCTCCGAGATCCACATGGCTTGCAGCTGCCTACGATCTTGCCAGGGGCATCTCAGTAAGTCCGGGCTGAGATGCATGCTTTAAGGCTGACCCGAACATCAGCTTACTGTGTTGCTTGACATTCAACGCCTCGGTAGTCAGAAAGCTGTAGGCCAATGAGGGGCCTATCGATGGCTGCTGACATCTACAACATCTTCTTGTGGTTCTCCGGAGTACTGAGAAGAGCGGTCAGGTCTTCTAAAATTCGATGTTACAGCCAGCCACACGTAAATTTCCACTTTCTACCAGTGTTCCGCTCCCAGATCTCTTTACTTAGCCGCAGCATATGCGGAGAAGGCAAAGACCTGGCCTCCCCGAATAGCATCATCAGCCACTTTCTGTGAAACCTACACTAGGAGTCTGCAGAATGGGAAGCCATCAGCTGTGCTTGTGCACTGCAGTGAGTGGTGTAGCTTACAGTATACACTAGTTCTCTCTGATCAGCTGGAGCTGACAAGGTGAGCATCATGGCTCTCACTGAGAAAGTGGAGCTTAAGTAGACACGCTTGTGCCGTTCGCACATATCTGATACTCCCTCCAACCCCAAGTCTCTGAATTGAACACCTCATCCCAAAGCCGATAATGAATCCCCTCAAAGTAGAAGACCTTGGAGGTATTCAAGGAGACATTCTGCTCAATGGCTTGCCCAAGAAGGCCGAGATATTCTGCTTCTTCACGATCAGAGCTGCACAGGGATTCTGTCAGAACATCCAAAAAGTAGCCAATTCGAACATCGCGACTGGAAAAGATATCAAAGATCTACGGGAGCAAATCAGCAAGCTCGACAAAGGCAATATCATCGACGTAGCAAAGACCAACATTGCTTTCACTTCCAGAGGCCTGACAAAGGTAAGCAACCACGATCAGGAAGTGTTGGCTACAAGCTAACGGACACAGCTGGCCAATGTTCAGACGTCACTTCAAAACGGCATCAGCGGCCTCCAGAACTCTGCGCCGTCATTCGTCGGGGGCATGCAGAAAGATTCGGAGCGGACTGCTTTGGGAGATCCGGTTTTCAATAATTGGAACCTCAACCAGAATGGCGGTGGACCCATCGATGGTGTCCTGATCGTTGCTGGAATCAGTATGCCTACCGTAGAGAATGAGCTCAAGAATGTGCTGCGATCGTTGAACACGGGCGGTGAGGTGGTGGCTGAGCTCTTTAGAGAGGTCGGGTTCGAAAGGGAGAAACTGCCAGGCCATGAACAGTAAGTTGAGCTTATGGTTTCTATGACAGAGGTTGCTAATGCATCCATAAGCTTTGGATTCAACGATGGCATATCACATCCTCAAGTTTTCGGCATCAACGACAGCCCCAGCTTAACCTTCAAGCTTGACGATGTCGTTCAGTCGAGTGACACAAGCAACTTTGTTGATCCAGGCGTCATCGTGGTCGGCCGCCATGGTGACGAAAACAACCCTAAGCCTCAGTGGATGACAGATGGCAGTTTCTTAGTCTTCCGTAAGTTGGAGCAGCATGTGGGCAAATGGAATGACTTTGTCGTCAACAAGTGGCAGGAGGCAGGTTCGCGTGGCCCAGACCAGTTTGGCGCCCAACTTATGGGCAGATGGCAGAGTGGTAAGTCTATCTGACTCGAGTTGTTCACATTCGCTGATCGTTCGGTACAAGGTTGTCCTATTCAGTTACAGGACCAGAGAGATGACAAGTCCCTGGCTCTGAGAAACGATTTCGACTACGGTGGCGTGACACAACCGGGAGTGTGTCCTCTGGCAGCGCATATCCGCAAGGCGCACATCCGGAATCACTTCAACCCTTCTCGCATAATGCGCCGTGGAATTCCTTACGGCCAGGACTTCAAAAACGGTGGAGCGGACGAGGGGCGAGGTCTGCTGTTCGCTGCATACCAGTCAACCATCGAGAACGGCTACAGGTTCATCCAAACCGCGTGGGCAAACCAACCAGGCTTTCCTTCGGGAGGTGCTGGTCTCGACGTGACTATCGGCCAGGGAAAAGCAACAGATGCGCCTACTCCTTTCCAGATTGGGTCCAAGTCGGTCAACATCAATCCGATCAACGACTTTGTAACTCCTAAGGGCGGGGAGTACTTCTTCGCACCGTCCATGAGTGTCTTAAAGGCAGGGTTTAACATCGACAAGTTCCAGGCCAAATTGTGAGCTCTCACGCGAGTTGGACGTACAATGCTTGTAGTGAAGATATCGAATGGATAATACAACTAGTGTGCTTTCTGGCTACCTTGCTTTTTATTGAAATGGCATCGAGCTTATGGCTGCACCGTTCATCATGCGTACTGCGTTGGAATGTGTCGTGTGGGTACTCCATGGCCAAGTTCGAGGCCATGGCATCGTAGTGACCTCGAGGCAGGTTTAGCCGCACTGCTAGCTGCGTTTCCTCGACGCAGAGCCTGAAGGCGGTTGTACTGTAAGGGGGAGCTTCGGATTGTCTACTTGAGCTCCCGGCCTGAGCCTCGGGCGTCAAGAAAGTGCTAGAATCCTAACGAGCTTCCATTTGTCAGGTAGGAGATCGGGGGGTATCCCTTTTTACGCTAGTGCAACAGCACGGCCACCACTTCAGGTGATGTGCAGGTCGACGTCGTACGCCTTCAACAATCCTGTAGATGCAGTTTGAATGTATACCCGTAGACGTCTTACTCCACAGAAGCTTCGTTGTTGATCTAGTCCCTCTGTTTGCGCATAGCGTCGTGGTTTGGCGAGCTTCGAGCCACATCACTTGAATGGTTGTGGCCATTCCCTTGGCATCATCGACAGCGCACTCGCCCATCCGCGGATATCAACGCCTCCATCCCGTCTAACACACCTCCTGTCGATCGTGGAATCTGGCTTGGAGCTGTTGAGCTGAAGACGATTGGTGCACCCAGCCGTGTAGCAGAACTGTGTCTTGTTAGTCAGACAGCCGCGGAGGAAGAGGGGCTCCGCCATCCGCTAACTGCCACCAGCACTTGTACCGATTACCGATCCTCGTCTGACGCACAACAACCACTCGATATAGGTGCGTAACGCCCCTGGACCACATCCCACCGAGTGCACATCCGGGGAACGCCCCAGTGCACCTTTGGCAGTCGCGTGGTAGTCCAGTAGTCCAGTAGCCCAGACGTGGAAGATTCTGAGCCATGGGAGAAGGAGGCTAATGGTGCAAGAGCAGGTGTGCGACAGACGAATCTTTTTGGCACTGCTTGGAAGGGACGACGACAGGCCTATCTGGTTGAGATAGGCGCAGAAACCACCTGCCAACATGGCAGCGGCGACAGCGGGTAAGTGTCGGGAGCCGCTGTGGACCCCCCACAGCGTCGCTCTCACATCTCAATATTCTGCCCTTCCTGTATCTTTCCTCTCGCCATGTTTCGCTCTGGCCTCGTCCCTGCTCTCTGCACGTATCTGACATCGCTTTTCCCCTATGCAGGCTACGAGTGGAACCGCTCTTCGCCGCTGCGCTCCTCGCCCAACACGTCCTCGTCTATGTACCCTGACCGGCCCATTCGCCCTCTGCCAGCACGCTCTCTGCGCGCGCGACTGTCTCCCGAACAAGCCGACTCGATAGTGTTTCCCACCAACCCTCCGTCTACAGGGCCGCTGTTCAACTTCCCGTATACGTCCAGCGAGCGTGGCAACAGGGCTTTGAGAACAGGCGAGAACGACCACCATGCTTGTCACTGTGGCCATACTCATTCCGAAGTAGAGAGCGAAGAGGACGAGGACGAGCGGGGCGCCCCGCTGCCTTCCTCTCCAAGCTACCACTACAGCAGGAGTGCGCCTGGCAGGACTGCAATCGCGGCGTCAGGCTACCACAAGCCAGGCTCTGCCTCGTCGTCGGTGGACGGCTACGAGTCGTTCGAAAACACCAACAACAAGAAGAAGCGGAAGATCCCCAACATGGGCAGCAACAGCTCGCATCACACGACGCTCTCGGCCGACGTAGCAAGCATGAGCATCGCGCATGCACATGAGAACGGCGAGGTCGACGATGGAACTGCCCGCTATGGTCCAGCGCCGTCGACGCCCCAGCACAACAACTCCGGAACTGGCATTGCAGGAGCAGGCAGAGGGCGATTCGGCCGATCTGGTTCAGGACGTTCAGAACGGCGAGTGTTGGGCAATTCGACCAACCTTGCCAACGCCAAAGCAAGCAAACGTACGGTGGCACCTCGGGAGATTTGACTTCGTGAATCCAAGAGTCCGTGCGCTGACTATTTATTTTCTAGGTCCTTCGGAGCAGAGCGGCATCATCTCCACAGCTATTGCCAACGCGCAGGCAACCCCACCGCCTCAGGGCAACGAGAACGTCAGCCTGCTTCAGCAGGAAGCTGCCAAGAACAGCGCAACCAAGACGCAGTTCACCTTCACCTGCGGCTCTGACTCAGCAAACAAAATGGTTTGGCCTGGCCAAGAAAACGGGCCGTATCCTCAGCCACCGGGCGCGTATCCCACCACGACCGCACCTCCGCCCCCCCAACCCCAGACTGCCCGCGCTCGCCCTCCGGTCCGACCAGATGCCCATGTCGTCTCTACCCAGGGTACCCAGACAAGCCCAAACATGAACGGTGTACATCCTCCATCAAATAGGGGCGCCCCACCTCCAAAGGCTGGCCAAGCCCCTCAGCAGGCGCCTCCGCCTCGCAAGCCTACACGCAGTGCGTCAAAGTTGTACGCATACGCTGCTCGCAAACGTCGAACGCAGCAGGAGTACGCCAACTTCCACAATCCGCCGAGCCAGCCTTGGATATGCGAGTTTTGCGAGTATGAAGACATCTTTGGACGCCCGCCAGAAGCCTTGATTCGGCAGTACGAGATGAAGGATAGAAAGGAGCGACGCCGGCTGGCAGAGAAACGGCGATTGCTAGAGAAAGCAAGAATGAAGGGACGAAAGGGGAAGAAGGCAAGCAAGAAGGCCCAAAACAACGCGAACAATGCGCAGCATGCTCAAAACCCTCCGCCTGGCGGTTACGACCGTCGCGATGACGGTTTGCTAGACCCGGAGGATGATTACGATGACTACGGTGACTACGATGATGGCCCAAACCAGCCTTGTTGTCACCATGGTTGTCAGCATACGCATCCGCCACCAAAGGTTCCCCCCTTACCCCCGGCGGACCCTCGACTAGGCATGGCGCCTGTTAGCAACGGTGCGTAGCATCCGGACAAGACGGGGTGGGCCGTCTTTGTTCTTGCGTTTTTTGTTTCAATATTGTCCTTTTGCATTGCATTCGCGGCCCGAATGGACGAACATTGAATCTGAGTTCGAAGTGTCCTTTTTCGGCGAACAACCGTTCAACATCTTGGATACCAACGACCAGTGATTCTGTCTCGACTGTCTGACCACGACTTGTTTTCGTACACCTCGTTATTCCAGCGTTCAGCATCCCTTCCGTATTTTCCAGCATTGTCCCCGGAGCCATCTGTTTAGTCAGTCCCGACTTGTTACTATCACGAAACACCCTCACGCCACGACATAAATAATCAAACTTGCTTCATCGACTGCACCAACACCCCACTCAAAAACAACCTCAGAAACAAGATTCTTATGCGAGATGGCTGTACATTCACCATCCGTGATGGATCTCAAGCTAGACTGGAAGACCGGCTTGCATAAGAACTGGTTAGCTCCAATCTGCACAAAGATGGCCTTAATCATGGTATCAAGCGGCAATGTTTGCTTCTGGAGCATACTGGTCCCGAGTGAGCTTGATAGTACAAGTTAGCAGTAGTATGCAGTTGCAATCCAATCCAAGAACACTAGCCAGTCTTCACGTCTTCAATGGCAGAGTTCCGAGCATGACCATTACTACGTAGTCTCGTTTGCTCCTTTGTAGGTATCTCGATACGAGTTTGTTTCCAAGTTTCCCTGCTTCGCAAGATGGTGCCCATTTGGTGTAGGTCCTGGTCAGTGTGAATCGTCCAATGAACGTGCCAGGTAGTCCGGCGATGACGGAATCCTGCTGCCAGGTCAACAACCCCACTTTCCAGGGTGTAGTTTCACACACATCACATTCACCTTGCTTTTCCACTATTGATTATCACGACGTCTACAATAGTTTAACTCTCAGGTAGAACTCGCACATAGCGTCTGCGTTCATAAACATAATAATCCACGACCACAAGCTGCTTACAATGGTGGCGAATGAGACCCTTCACAAGTACGGCAGTGATGACGGCTGGCATGGTGTCATCGAAGAAGGAGCAGAGTTCCCACCTGAGAAAGACAGGTATCACTTGTATATTGGTACATCTCACAGTCTTGTGTTGTGCAGTCAAATACCTGATCGACGAGCACAGGTCTCTTCTGTCCTTTCGCCCACCGTGCCAACCTAGTCCGACACATCAAGCGCCTGGACTCCTTCCTTCCTATCTCGATTGTCAAGCCCTACCCCAAGGGCGAGCCAGGCTGGCGCTTCGATGAAACATACCCCAATGCCACGCCAGATCACATCTTCAACAGCCGCTTTATGCACCAGCTCTACTTTCGCGATGACCCATCGTACACAGGCAAATACAGTGTTCCGCTCCTATGGGACAAGAAGACAAACCGAATCGTCAACAACGAAAGCATTGAGATGCTGAAGTGGCTCCCTCATGCTTTCGACAGCCTGATCAAAGACGATAAGATCAAAGGCATCGACTTCTACCCACAAGAGCTGCAGGGGAAGATCGACGAGATCACACCCTGGCTTACATCTCTCATCTGCATCGGAGTGTACAAAGCCGGCTTCAACCCCACACAAGAGGGGTACAATGAGCACGTTGTGTCGCTCTTCGCGGCGCTAAACAAACTGGAGAAGCTAGTGCACAGCAACGGTGGACCATACGTCTTGGGTGGGAAACTAACTGAGTTGGACATCCTGACCTACCCGACGGTGGTCAGGTTTGATACAGTCTATGTGCAACATTTTAAGACGAACTTGGGGACCATCAGACACGATTACCCGGTCTTGAACAACTGGCTCAAGAACTTGTATCACAACGTAGAGGGTTTCAAGGAGTCGACCGATTTCCAACACATCAAGGAGAATGTAAGCGCTGGAGCAAGGGAACAGTCAACGCAGAGCTGACGATGTGACAGTACACAAAGAGCCATAAGGACATCAATCCGCTGTCGATCACTCCAATGGGCCCGTACCCGGAGGTCGAGGAAGGATACGAAAGTGATTGGAGCAAGCTCAAGCCTGGAGAAGTGAAGCATCCATTGGTTGTCGAAGCCGGGAGTAAGCTATAAGTCACAATTCAAGTAATGGGAAATCCGAGTAGATGACGAAGTTTCGCAACATTGCAGTAAACTATAGAGAGATGTAGACATGCCCAAATCCTCACAAGACAGCGTGAGTGCCTTCCCTGCCACTCCACGATTTACTCCAAGGCCTTTCGGGCCGCACCGGTACCGCCCGTCTTGCTCTCTTCAGCTCTAGCAGCCGCATTGTATCTCCCTCGGTCCCGGACGGACTTGTAGTTGACGCACTCCATCGCGAATGCTTGCGACTCATCCAGGCCCCTTCGCTTGTGAAAGCCACCTGTTTTGCGTTCGGCGGTCCTCTCGGCTCCTTGCGAAAGGCTCGGTAGGGGTCGTACATGGTGGGTATCGCATCGTGCGTTGGATTTGGTGGCGGGTACACAGCGTAGAAGCCGCGGTTCATGCCTAGAGCTGAGATTGTAGGCTCGAAGGAGCGGACGTCTTTCTTCTGTCTGTGACGCTTGTGGAGGCTGATAAGACCTCCTGTGCAGGTTATGATGAGGAATGCGCTCGTGAGAGCAGATGTAATGGCCAACGTTCTGCTCAGTGGGTCGAGAAGAGCAAAGAAGGCTAAGTCGGCCGAGTCTAGCGTGACGTAGGGTGGTGTACTGAATGCCCTGATGCTTAGGGCGACACTTAAGGAGCAGCTAGATATTGCTATCGAGGATATGGTGGCTGTAAACTCGACAAAAACGACGATGGCTGA